>NC_054371.1:20372511-20972511 GCF_017654675.1 Xenopus laevis | reverse complement strand
AAGGCCAGTTATATCCCATTCTAAAGATTCAGCTATTTGGGGAATTTCACTCTTCACTATTATGTTTTCTCAGATAATGATAAACTATAATCCTCCTTTTCTAGCACTTCTCTAAATATTGTTTCTTTAAGTGAGGAAATTGCCCATTTGTTGGAGTCTTTGGAAGTTCCATGAAATAAAAAGCATTTTTTGTGTATAAACACCATTCTAGAGGGTTTGCCCTTTGGCAGAAACTTCCCCTAAAATCGATGCCAAATATGAGCGCATACCTTGGCTGGCCCACAACATGCCTTTGGGTGCCATTTCATAGCCTGAGGAGCTGAGTCACACACAAAACAGTAAATATTGTTACTTTTCAGCCTTTGTAACTGTACTGCTGATTTGTTTTATCTTAGAACAGCAGCATGTGTTTCCCCTCTTCCAAAAGAATATTTCTCCTTTGAAGGAAAATCACTCTATTTAGTCTGGCTCCATCTTCCAATTACGCTCTCCTAAACATTCGGTTACTTACTAGGGATTGGTCTACTGTGTCCAACCATCGAGCTTCATGCTGGGTATTTGACATGAAATGAAATGAAATCCCCCTCTGCTGTCCCCTATGGGTGCTGTGGGACTCAATCTACCAAACAAACTGATTCACTTGAATTAGGTGAAATAATTTCCAGAATGCAGAAAGCAGAGACAGCAACTTCTATAGGTGCATGAAATGTTTGTTTGTATCCATCTGTCAATGTTACAACATGCTTGTAAGAAAAAGACAGAAAGCACAACCTGTGTTTAAAAAACATTTGCTTTTATCTCAAAGAGAACAATTTGGAATTTATAACATTCTTTAAATTAGCAAAGTATTAGAAAAGTATTATTTTCAATTAATTCCCTGCAAATTCTGGAAACAATGTAGCATTGGGGATAATAGTCTCTGGGAAGGGACTGTGGGATAACAGGTATAGTAGGGAGAGATGATGCCTATAGTAACAGTGGATAATAGTCTCTGGGAAGGGAGTGTGACTGTGGGATAGCAGGTATAGTAGGGAGAGATGATGCCTATAGTAACAGTGGGATAATAGTCTCTGGGAAGGGAGTGTGACTGTGGGATAGCAGGTATAGTAGGGAGAGATGGTGCCTATAGTAACAGTGGATAATAGTCTCTGGGAAGGGAGTGTGACTGTGGGATAGCAGGTATAGTAGGGAGAGATGATGCCTATAGTAACAGTGGATAATAGTCTCTGGGAAGGGAGTGTGACTGTGGGATAGCAGGTATAGTAGGGAGAGATGGTGTCTATAGTAACAGTGGATAATAGTCTCTGGGAAGGGAGTGTGACTGTGGGATAGCAGGTATAGTAGGGAGAGATGGTGCCTATAATAACAGTAGGATAATAGTCTCTGGGAAGGGAGTGTGACTGTGGGATAGCAGGTATAGTAGGGAGAGATGGTGCCTATAGTAACAGTGGATAATAGTCTCTGGGAAGGGAGTGTGACTGTGGGATAGCAGGTATAGTAGGGAGAGATGATGCCTATAGTAACAGTGGATAATAGTCTCTGGGAAGGGAGTGTGACTGTGGGATAGCAGGTATAGTAGGGAGAGATGATGCCTATAGTAACAGTGGATAATAGTCTCTGGGAAGGGAGTGTGACTGTGGGATAGCAGGTATAGTAGGGAGAGATGGTGCCTATAGTAACAGTGGGATATTAGTCTCTGGGAAGGGAGTGTGACTGTGGGATAGCAGGTATAGTAGGGAGAGATGGTGTCTATAGTAACAGTGGGATAATAGTCTCTGGGAAGGGAGTGTGACTGTGGGATAGCAGGTATAGTAGGGAGAGATGGTACCTATAGTAACAGTGGATAATAGTCTCTGGGAAGGGAGTGTGACTGTGGGATAGCAGGTATAGTAGGGAGAGATGGTGCCTATAGTAACAGTGGATAATAGTCTCTGGGAAGGGAGTGTGGTAAACCTAAAGGGATTAAAGCAATATAGGAGTTCACTGTGCAATGGAATGTAGGTTGGTCGCAGTAAGTGAAACTTCAAGCTGACCCAGTAATGCTTTCATAAAAGCTAGACAAAGCAAATCAATATGGGAATAAACATGATACATTTATGTTAGTATTCCCATACAAGTATAGTGTCTCTAGAACTTTTCGTGTTTCCTTTTACCAGTCGGTAGCCGTCTGCCAATTCATTCCAGATTTGTAAGTCTGTGTAATTTCCAACTGGATGTTGTTGCCAAAACGTATTGCATAAAGATGATATCACAAGTAAGAAATCTGCTGCTTCTCATTCTCTGACATGGACTCTTGCCTCTCCATACGGCAGCTCCAGTATGGGAACCTCAAAGGGTCTGTAATCAAGTCCAGAGACCCCCAGTTTCAGTGAGATCCCCCCTGATCATTCCATCATTGACCCATAACTATAAATGATTCCAGTTCCAGTGCCCACTCTTCTGTTTACACAGGGTTATTGTCCAAAGTGTTTGTAGTGTGGGTCTGCCTCTGGCATAGGAGTCATCTTACACTCCCACAGCTGGGGAAATGTGTCTGGAAATCTTCTGCACGTTGTAAATCGAGTCCATAATCTCAGAGTTCTTGCCACACATCTGCCAGCTCTTTCCAAGTACAAGCATGTTACAAGCAGTTGGAACGGCACTGGGCGAAGGGTGACGGCTGTTGGAGGGGAACTGGATAAAATAATATAAAATGGAAAAAATTTGACGGTAATAATCATTGAAGGCTACGCTGAGATGCAGAAATTGCAACAGTTGTTATTTTTCCTTAGTATTTGGCCCGTCCTTAAAGGAGAACTAAAGCTAATGTTTTGAGGTTGTGACCCAGTATCATGGATGTATTAATCAGTCCTGTACCAGCAGATGATTATATCATTGGTGATCCTGATTTCCTCAACAACTGCCCGGAGCACACGGAGCATGTGCAGTGTCACTGACACTCCTAACAAGATCCAGGATGGGGAGCTCCCGTACACACATGAAAGACTGGATCACGGCTGATATCAGGATGTTGAACCTTCAGGCGGGTGTAGTATGTTTAGAATGTAAAATACTGCAATTGTAGCCATTTTTGTTTTCAGGGTTTAGTTCTCCTTTAAAGAAGAACTAAACTCTAAAAATGAATATGGCTAAAAATGTCATATTTTATATACTGAACTTATTGCACCAGCCCAAAGTTTCAGCTTGTCAATAGCAGCAATGATCCAGGACTTCAAACTTGTCACAGGGGGTCACCATCTTGGAAAGTGTCTGTGACACTCACATGCTCAGTGGGCTCTGATTGGCTGTTGAGAAGCTAAGCTTAGGGCTCGTCACTAATTATCCAGCAGAAAATGAGCTTCCCCTGTAATATAAGCTGATGCTACAGGTTTGCTGATTATTAAATTCTGATGCTAATTGCACTGGTTTCTGTGCTGCCATGTAGTAATTATCTGTATTAATTACTAATCAGCCTTATATTGTGACATTTCTATTCTATGTGTACTGTATATTGTGAGTGGGTCCCTAAGCTCAGTAAGTGACAGCAGCACAGAGCATGTGCAGTGAATCAGCAGAAAAGAAGATGGGGAGCTACTGGGGCATCTTTGGAGACACAGATCTTTACTGCTAAAGGGCTGTGGTTGCCTTGGGCTGGTACAGAAGCACAAAACATAATGTACAACATTTATAGCTACTTCTTTAGTTAGATTTTAGTTCTCCTTTAAGAGCTGAAAATATAATCATTTTGCATTTCACCACCGTTTCTATAAAGGTGCAGTTATAGCCTTGCCTTATATGCCATTACTTCGGTTGTTTGGGTCCAACCTTCCCATAATCCTCCTTTCAAGCTGCCAGAAGTGGGCGAGGCCTAGCATCCAAGGGGCGTGGCTGGCATGGTATGTTAAAAAAAGATGTTCATTCCCAATTTTAATAATAGGGAAAATTATCCCTACTGAGCTACTAAATCTCAGTAAAATTTAAAACAAAACAACATAAAAACCAAATAATCCTTGGTTAAATAATACCCTGAATATTCCGTTTCTTGACTGCAGTATTAGGGTTACAGTTGCTTGTTAGACACTGTCGTAGTTCTTCTATTTCTCACTGATCACCTGCAGCTTCCCTGTCATTTACAGTAACTGTCACACAACAGCAGGTGTTCCTCATCTGTAACTGAATTGCACTGGAACACAATAATGAAGCCTCAATCAACTGCCAAAATATGGTGTTAAATTAACAGTAAATGTAAGAAAAGCCACACAAGCTTGTTATGCATTATCCCTCCAGGCTGTTCTACGGTATAGTCACCCCACCACAAATGTTTTACTGTATCGGGGCAGATTTATTTTGGCTGCCTTTTTTGTACAAAATAGGGTCATTATTTGCAGAACACAATTAGTAAGTAACATAGTAATTAAAGACGACCTAAGTCTAAAACAAGAATCTGGATAGAAAAGCTGTATTTTATATACTCAGCTTACGTTACCAGTCCAAAAAAGATCAGCAGCCCTTTAATAGTAATGATCCAGGCAGGATCAGACTGGGCCGGATAAAACCCAGTGGGTCCAGCTCTCAAGGGGCCTGCTTACCCAGACCTGATCCCTGGCAGAGACTCTCCCTGACCTCCTACCAGACACCAAGATGCGTGTAGGGGTGGAGATGCGGCTGGGGTGTGGTGGGGCCTTAAACGGAAGCCATTACGGCCCCTGGACCCCTCAGTCCAAGGATGTATCCAAGCCTTCAAATTTGTTCCCAGCAGCTCCCATCTTCTGATCTTGCTAGGCCATCTTTTAAGTGTCAGCGGCACTGCACATGCTCAGTGGACTTCCTGTTGAAAAGCTAAGCTTTGAGATCATTGTAAATCTAAAGATCTTAGGCTGGTGCAGAAACTAAAAACAATTCATAGGGGCAAATTCACTAAGCGCCGAAGCGCCGAACGCTAGCGTTAATTCACTAGCGTTTGGCATTTTCGTTACTGCGCAAATTCACTAACGAACGCTGGCGTAGTTTCGCTAGTGTTACTTCGCACCCTTACGCCTGGCGAATTTTCGCTAGTGACGTAACTACGCAAATTCACTTATGCGTGCAGTGTACTGAACGCTACCTTTTACGATAGACTTCCTTCGCCACCTCAGACCTGGCGAAGTGCAATAGAGTAGATAGGGATTGCTTCAAAAAAAGTCAAAATTTTTTCGAAGTCCCAAAAAACGCTGGCGTCGTTACGCTAGTGTTACTTCGCACCCTTACGCCTGGCGAATTTTCGCTAGCGACGTAACTACGCAAATTCACTTATGCGTGCAGTGTACTGAACGCTACCTTTTACGATAGACTTCCTTCGCCACCTCAGACCTGGCGAAGCGCAATAGAGTAGATAGGGATTGCTTCAAAAAAAGTCAAAATTTTTTCTAAGTCCCAAAAAACGCTGGCGTGTTTTCTACATTATGGGTGATAGGCTGAAAAAGATCGAAATTTTTTTTGGGGCTCCCCTCCTTCCCCCCTACATTTCCTGACTCATGGCAACTTACCTAGACAGTGGGCACATGTGTAGGGCAAAATAAAATTTTTATTTGATGTTTTGAAGCTTTTCTAGCCATTTGTAGTGCTGATACGTATTCCTCCATTGAAATTTGAATTTGGCGCCTTATGCAAATTAGCCTTCGCTAGCGTAACTTCGCTTTACTTAGCGAATCAACGCTAGCGCAACTTTGCAATCTTACGCTACCCCTGTGCGCAACTTCGGATTTTAGTGAATTTGCGGAGCGTTGGCGAAACTACGCCTGGCGAAGTGTGGCGAAGTGCGGCGAAGTGCAGCGAAGTTGTGCCTAGCGCAACTACGAATGTTAGTGAATTTGCCCCATAGTGTGTGTATTGAGTTAAAATAATTCCTACTTAGGTTTAAGATACCCAGATGAAGGTGCCATAACATCTGAAGGTATATGCAGGTGCAGCAGAAGAGAGAGCACAGCATTTAAAACTCCTGAATAATATGGTAACAGGCCAATCCATGGTTCATCAGTGTACTAGAAGTATTTGTGCCACTAGCCTTGTATTTTCAACAAGGTAAAGAAGCCTCCAGCCGTTTCTTGAAAATATCTTTCATATTTGCCAATACTAGCGATGGGCGAATCTGTCCCGTTTGTGAAACGACGAAAAATGGGCATCGAAATAATTTTGGCGTGTGACAATTTTGACGCAAGCGGCAACTTTTATAGGCCCAACTATTTTGTCCAAATGCATTAAAGTCAATGGGTGTCCGAATAATTTTGACAATTTTTATGCGTGCAACAATTTGTTTGTTGCGGCAAATTTTTGCCATGAAAACATTCTCAAGCAGTAAAACGCGGATATTCGGTGTAAATCCATGCCTGTGGCGCATAAATTCACCCATCACTAGTAGGGATGCACCGAATCCACTATTTGGGATTCGGCCGAATCCCCGAATCCTTCGTGAAAGATTAGGCCGAATACCGAACCGAATCCGAACCCTAATTTGCATATGCAAATTGGGGTAGGAAAGGAAAAAGTGGAAAATATTCTTCATTTGTGACGAAAAGTCACGTGATTTCCCTACCTGCCCCTAATTTACATATGCAAATTAGGATTCGGATTCGGTTCGGCCTGACACAAGGATTCAGTCGAATCCAAATCCTGCTGAAAAAGACTAAATCCCCAACCGAATCCTGGATTCGGTGCATCCCTAATCACTAGCCAATACAAGTGTTTCTAAAGCATAATTACACAGCTTTGCTGTTTTCGCTGTAAAAAACCTTTTAAAGGATGTTGACACTGAACCGAAAAAACATCAAATTTATGTCTCTACCGGGACTTGGTTTCCTGGCAATGCCATCTGAAAATTCAAATCCAACTAGTTGGAGTCTGGTCAATGCCGTCCGTCCCATGAACAGTTGGGCAGCAACTCAACTCTAAGCACCTGGAGGCCTATTTATCAAAGGTTTTTGAAACCACGACAAAACTCACTTCCTCTAAAACCACAAATGTACCGAAGGTTATTAAAAAATCTAAACTGAAAAAGCACAAATGGGAAAAGTCATAGAAAAGTTGCAAAACCTGAGATTTTTATGTTTTGTTGCCCAAAAAAAAGATCTTCCAGTTGTAAAATGGACATTGACTTTGACATGATTTCAACAGGTTTTAGATTTGTTGCAGTTTTGTCTCATAATAAATCCAGATTAAGGTGCGGTTTAATAGATTGGCCCCTTAGTGAGCTGGGCAAACATGTTTTACATTAAAGTCTGCTGTAGTGCCCAGTGTCAGTCTGTAGTATGAAAAGCCCGTAAGCAGTGGCGTAACTACTTGCCAGCGGGCCCTGGTACAGGATGGGCACCCGGGGCCCCCGTCAGGCTCTACCCCTATGAATTGTGCTGTTGGCATGCATGCTGCAAAATCTCCCCTGCCCAGCCTCCCACAATAACTGTTATCATGGCTCCAGTGGGCCCCAAGGGGGTGCGGGCCCAGGTACGATAGCACCCTTTGCACCCCTGGTAGTTACGCCACTGCCCGTAAGATATTAATGAATATATGTAATGTGTATCAAAACAACCCTTTTGATGGAACATTTTGGACAATGGGTTCAAGAAAAGGTGTAACTGCAATATAGTGAGCACTAGGAAAAATATGCCTAGAATGCAATGTTAATGGGATACAAGTTTATCCCCTGGAACTGAGTGGGTATGTGATATACACACAAAAAGCTTAATGCTGCATTGGCGAATGGCATTTTTGTTGTTATTTTCTATTCAGCCATTGATCTCACAATCTCTATGATGTTTATAAAATATGTACATAATATCAGAGAACATGGTGAACTCATAGTATTGCTCATACTAGGTATATACCAATATATGTAAAAGGTGTGTATACACTAACAGGACGAGATTATCAAGAAAGAAACTAGAAAATACAGGTTTTTGCCTGCACCTAGACATGGTGGGAGGTGGTATGCAAATATTACCTTTACTCCACCATACCTGGCTGGTAGCTAAATGCCAACTGAACCGCAGATAGATCTAAATTTATTCAATACAAAAGTCGCAGAGATGTAAAACCTGCTTGTAGATAAGTAGATGAGCTTGTTATTCTATGGGGCAGATTTTTTAAGGCGAAAACAGGATCAATGAATGGGCACGTGCTCCTGCAGTCACCAGCTGGCTGCAGGAGTGCGTGTCCATTCATTGATGGTGTTTGAGCATAAAGCTACGGGTTCGGGGCCAACTACCGGACTTGGTGAGTGTGTTATCGGTTGACTTCATTGTATAAATTGCCAGTTTGAATTGATAAATCCAAAGGTGTCGGACCTGGGGTTTTCACACCCATGTCATTTCTCCTATCGGGTGAGCTGTAATTCCACATTGACTTTTGTGGCTAATTTACGGCTCTGTGCTTTTAATCAGTTTAATGAGTTTTATGAGGGATTAGAGCCGGCTATACTTCCTTTCATTGTTCAGATTTTTTAAGGGTCAAATAGTAAATTCAAATTTTCTTTTTTTTTTTTTGGTGTCAAAATTCACACATTCGAATTTTAATCCCCCAATTTGAATGTGAGATTTATCACACTTCGACCATGAAAACAGTCCTAATTCGAATATTCGCCATATTTACACGTCAATGGCAGAGGTCGATTGAACCATTTGAAGATGATTATAGACTCCCTGACGTTTTTTTTTGAGGAAAATTTCGATTCGAATTTTGTTCGTATTCAAATCGAATACGAATCAAATTTTCAGGTCGTTACCATTCCATCAAATTTTTCATAAATAACCTCCCAGTCGAATTGAGAGTACATTCGAATTTATTAGGGTAAAAAAAAAATTCACATAAATTCGTAATTCGACCTTTGATAAATAACCCCCATTATATGTATACTTACTAGCACAAGAACTGACAGGGTGGCTATTGATGGGATACCAAGAGCTGGAGAGAATAACATTTACCTGTTTAGCTAAAACAGGGGTCCCATAACTTTTTTTTACCCATGAGCCACATTCAAATGTGAAAGAGTTGGGGAGCAACACAAGCATGAAAAATGTCCCTGGGGGTGCACAATTAGGGCTGTGATTGGCTATTGGTAGCCTGTATGAGGACTGGCAACCGACAGGAGGTTCTGTTTGGCAGTCCCATTGTTTTTATACAACTAAAACTTGCCTCCAAGACTGGAATTCTAAAATAAGCTCCTGCTCTGAGGCCACTGGGAGCAACATTCAAGGGGTTGGTGAGCAACATGTTGGAGCCACTGGTTGGGGATCACTGAGCTAAAGCCTGGTGAAGAGTTGATATGGACAGGGTCTAAATCCAGTTTATACAGTAGATCTGAATTGAGAGTTTGGAAATAAATGCATTTTTTAAACATGTCTCAGTTATAGTTTAAGGGGGGAATGTAATTAAATTCTCAACAAGCAAAACTTTGCGAATAAAAATTCACATGTCACAATGTAATATTCTTCATTAGGCTTTTATTGCATTGCGAATCTTAATTGCTCATTGTAAACCTTTAACACCTGCTCTGGAGTTTCGTTAAATATTTTGTCGCAAAAAACAGTTTGTGATTGTGAAACTTTATTACATACACTGCGAACGTTCGCAAAAGCAATTTGGTTGCAAACTTTGCGAGGCAGTCGTCGAGCTCATTAAAATGCATGTAACGGCAAAAAAAATAAAATCCCATTTTTACTTACTTTAATGAAAAAGAAACCTATCTACAATATACTTCAATTAAAAAATGTGTACCGTTTTTATAAGAAACCTGACTGTATGCAGTGAAATTCTCCCTTCATTTACTGCTGTGGATAGGAATTGTCAGACGGTCCCTAACTGCTGAGCAGGGAAACAATTATACTTATGTACAGCAGGGGGAGCCCCCGCCTTACTTCCCAGCCATGCAGAACTCAAGCAGCTTTGTTTATGACAATCCCTAAGCAGCCCAGACCACACTGAGCATGTGCACAGTCTTAGTCTTGCAAAGATGTTTAACAAAGTTACAAGATGGTGACCCCCTGTAGCCAACTTTGAAAGCATAAATTATTTGTTTGATTAGGCTTGTGGTGCAGTAAGTTCATGTTTATATTTAGTATACAAAATACAGCATTTCTAGCCTTATTCTATTTTAGACTTAACATGCTCTTTAATCAGTTAAAAATGGCACTAACATGGTCTCTAATGGGTGCAAACGTCTTTGTGAACGTTTACTGAAGCATATTACATTCCTCCTTAAGTGTGCAATGTTATAAGTATGGCATGACAGTGGGTGCCAGTGCAGTGTTTAAAGGGGGAACGAACGCTGCGGAGGCATTTTATTGCCAATAGATTAGCTGCAATAGTGCAAGCTAGAATGCTATATGTATTCTGTAGAATGCTTTACCATACCTGAGTAAAAAGCTCTAAAATCTCTCTCTATTTGTTTAGGATAGCAGTTGCCATATTAGCTTGGTGTGACATCACTTCCTGCCTGAGTCTCTCCCTGCTCACTTATAGCTCTGGGCTCAGATTACAGCAGTGACGGGAGGAGGGAGGGGGAGAGGAGCAAACTGAGCATGCTCAAGCCCGGGACAAGGAGGTTCATGCTGAAAACATGAAGTCTGATACAGAAGCCCATGAGTACACAATAGAAGGAAAGAAATGCTGTGTTTCTTTTGACAGAGGACTCAGAGCAACATTACTTTGAGGGTTTACTGGTGTATTTAGGTGGACCTTTTTGATAAGGCTTACTTAGTTTTAACCTTTCCTTCTCCTTTAAGGTGGATTCTTCAACATGTAAGAAGTGTGTATGTTCTTGCCGTGCTGGTGTGGCTTTCCCCCTACACTCCAAAAACATACAGGCAGGTTAATAGGCTCATAATGTAACTGATCCTAGTCTAAAAGAGATAGGGACGTTAAACTGTAAGCTGCACTGAGGTGGGGAAGCCATGTGTATGATCAGTGATGTAACACCCGCAGTCACAGGGGGGTCAGGGAAAAGAGGGGGCCCAGACTATGGTGTCTGCTTCCTCTATAGCCAACTAGAACCCCCGCTCCCTTAAATGCGGCAGGGAAGCAGAGACAGTGGGTGGGGTGTGGGTGGAGTCAGGTGGGGAATGGGTGGGTCCAGGCTGAGAGTGGGTGGGGTCAGGACAGGAAGTGAGCAGCACCTGGAAGTGGGTGGAGGATGGGGATCGGAGTGCACTGGGCCCCTCTGAAGATTTTTTTGCAGGGGGGCCCAGCGCACTCTAGTTACACCACTGTGTATGATTTACAATCTCTATAAAGAGCTGCCCAATAACAATTACTAATAACCATTTTATACCCATTACCTCAACTTTAATCATGAGATTTAGTCTTTTTGCTTCCCTTCTGTCTCTTATTTTGCTCCCAGAGTGGCGGAGAGCAGTAAGTCATTGTAGGCCAGGGGAATGTTATTTGAAGCAAAGCCTTGTAATGAGTTACACAGAAGTACAAAGAATTTTCAGGCCCAGTAGGAGCTTAAATCATTTTCCCCAGTTTATGGAGGCAGCTGGACTGTTTTTTTAGAAGCATGACTAAATTAAAGAAGATGTTTCTCATTTTCTATGTGGCATTGTGTGTTGCTGCATGTTCCACCAGAGCACAGCGTGTTCCCTCTAGAGTCCCTCAAGCATGTCCTCCTACCGGTGGTTGTATTCATTAAGGGTGGTAGAAAAATTCCTGGTTGTTTGTAGAAGAAACATTGCTCATGACATATCTGTGATTGTGTTTTCTGGTAAAATAGGTGTTATCAATCAAAGAGGAGAAAAATCATATCTTGACAGCTCTTACGTAAGTACAAACACATGTAATCCGTGTAATGGACACAGGCTGCGTTGCTATAGGAGGGAATAACAGCAGCCTAACATTCACAAGATAAATGCACAAGAAAACATAAAATATACCAGACCTATACATGACACAAATCCCCTTTTTATATATGTTAAAGTCAAGATGCATTCATGGAACATACTGAAGCCTGGGACTCTACAGTAGAGACAGAGACGTTTGCTTTTTGCATTTCTTATTTGCTGTTAATGTATTCCTCTGTCTTCTACAATGGAAAGAGAAAACATCAATTCAGAATAGAAGCTGGTCCTCTTTCTCAGTCTTTGCCGTGTAGTGCCTTTTAACAGGTAGCAACCCCATGTATGTTGCAGTAGATTACGAATAACTTACGTTAAACTTTACATTAAAACATACAAAAAGTTTACATGTCTACTTTCAATATTATGGGGGTTATTTATCAAAATCCGAAAATTTCAGAGTATTTTCTGAAAGCTACTCCGACCAGATCTCTACGGTTTTTTTCCTCTCACTTATCAATACATTTTTCCGAAAATTTCCTGTGCGGGAAAAAACTCGATAAAATCGTGAATTTTTTTTCAGATTTTTGCCCTGAAAACCAAGAAATCTTTGGATTATTGCAAAAAACCCAGCGCAGATCAGGATATCTGTGGGACTTCTCTCATTGCCTTCTGCATGAACTCGGCAGACATTAACATCCTCGGGGTTTAATAAATTCCGAAATATTCAAGGTTTTTTTCCCCACTAAAAATTAGGATTTTATAAACTAGTATTTTTCGGAATTTATTAAATAACCCCCTAAATATAGTATTTATCTTAATGACCAGCCATCTGAAGGCGTTGCCCATAAACTCTAGCATGGATCTAGGTTGAGCCAAGTATGACCAATGCCAAATAAGCAATTTTAATGTAAAGATTGAAGCTAAGTATTTAGATACTGTTCATTTTACTATATATAAGCCTGTATAGTATTGGAACAAATATATTCATTGTTAATGCTGATGGGGGGGCCTTATTTATCAAAATCCAATTTTTTTTTTAAAGTCAGACCAAATGTTGGACCTTATTTATTATTAAAAAAGCACAATTTAATTGGATCTGGAACAAACACGAAAAAATCAAGTGAAAATCCGAATCATATTGTTTTTTCAGAGTTTTTCCCGAATCACTTGATTTTTTTGGGGCTTTTTCCCAAAAAGCCCAAATTTTTGGGATTTTTGCCAGAAAAGTCCGAAACAGTCAGATTTTCAGGCTAATTCCAGCGCAGACCACAGAAACTTCCAAATAGGATAGGGACCTCTTCCATTGACTTATATATAACCTCGGTAGGTCTGACTTTTTCCATCCTCGTGGTATATAAAGTCTTGAAAAATTTGTGGTTTTTTTCCACTAAAAACTTGGATTTCATAATAAAAAAAACTTTTTGAGTTTTTCTTATTCAGACTTTAATAAATAACTCCCTTAATGTTTTAAAAGAAAGAAAAAAAATCTAAATAAGTAATATATAAAGTGTAAAAAGAACATTTGTACTGATGAAGGATAAAACCTCTTGCCCTATATTTTCAGTATCTGATGGGTGCTTGGTGGGTGGCTGAAGGTATAATTAGCACCAACAACTCAGTGGAGTGCTGACTTGGTTCCTATGGAGAGGAGTGATTAAACTTGGTTCCTATGGAGGTTTTTATGCTGTAGAGCCCTCAGGCAATGAATTGTGTAACCCTAGGTAAGATAGAGCACATTCAAGGGGCAATTAAATAATAAGTGACATATAGTGCAAATTAGAAAGAAAAAAGAAAAAGTACCCCGCATAATCGCTTAAATAACAGCAGTCACAAACTAGGCTACCTTGTAGCCTTATTCAATTACCTTATAAATAAAGATTAAATTATAAAGTGCAGTGCTATATTTGCATTTAATCCAATTAATAAACAATTACTGAAGTTGATCCTTAATAAATTAATAAAATGCAATGCAGTATAGTTCATTCAGTTAATTTGATTCTAAAAGGCAAAAATTGATGCTTATGCCCAAGCTGGAACCAATTATAAAACACCAGGTTCCCTTAGCCGGGATTTAAATCCACTATAATATTATAAATAACAACGTTGCTTAAAAATATGAATAATTCTATTGCCCCAACAAATTAGGCTTGAGGGATTAATTCATTGGATTTAAAGTGCTTAGTATTGCTGAGTAAATAAATATAGTAAAAGGTAGTTAAATTAATTAGAGTGAACACAATTAATGGGATAAAAATTAATCAATGCTCAAGTTCATGAAAAAAGAGAGAAATTGGAAGGAAAAGAAGGTGGAGTTGTCCCAAATCTAATGCCTAAATTATTTATATCCCTGGGACACCACAAAGACTGAGAAGGTAGAGCAACTGGGATTGTGGTCTCAAATTTTAGCTAAGTCCTAATGCTGTTGAATATATATATACAGGTATATGGGACTGGAGGGCCCTGCTCACATGATTTAAAATCTAAAGGGATTAGGGTACAATTGAAATGGTGATTCCTTATATTAAGTTGAATTATAATAAGTTGAATCAGGGTATAATACATATGTCTTTAGGGAGCATTTGAAAGTTTGGAGGGAAGGGAAGAGTCTGGCTGTGGCAGGGATTTCCAGAGACAGTCTGGAGCTCAAGAGAAGCCTTGCATGGGAATGGCATGAAATGATGAAGCAGTGGCACAACTAGATAACCGCAAGTAACACTGCTCCCCTGGTAGTTACACCACTGTGATGAAAGGAGAAGAGAAGTGAAGGAAGCAGAACATTGGTTGTGAGAGTATTTGAAGATCAGAGCTGAGATATAGGGAGGGGCTTCATTGTTAAGGGCCTTGAATATGAGTGTTGTGAGTAAGTAAATGTGGCCATACCTGCTCATATTTGGTTGAGAATTCGTTTACAACCATACTGTGTGACAATCCAGGTATGTCTAATTGTGGAGACCCTCACACTGATAATCCTGTGATCATGTCAAATTGAGGCCTATTAGCCGTGGCACAAACATCTGCCAGTCAGAGGAAAAGAAGAGGAGAGGATCCACATCCCCATTAGCCCCAAGAAACAGGACAACAGAAAGGTGGCCATGCATGTTCATGGCCTTATAGGATGTTTATGGTATCTGTCCATTATGCCCTTGGCCGTCAGTTGGATATTGCGGAGAGTGGCCTGTATATGGTCACCTTAAGTTGTAGTACCTAATTCAGAATTGTAGGAGCATTATAAGACATGCAGGGTTAGCAGAACTGTTGGGTTGCTCCATAGTCTAGAACTCTCTAAGAATTGACTCTCTAAGAAAGTTCCAGTATTGTAGTTCTTTCCAGGCCAAGCAATCCCACCACTGGGTGCATGCCATTAAACCCTTCTACATTCATGTTAACTAAAAGCCTTTCACTCTTTCGGCAATCATGGATTTACAGTATATCCATCCAGCTATAATTGCTCCACTCTACAGAAAGCTTCACTTATGCCTCAAGCAATTACTGTTCTATCTGTCACTGGATATGCCAAATTACTCTGTGTTTTCACTGAAAATGCTCAACGCAAGTTGGATGAACTCATTCCTATCATCCAGGATTCCTTATGTATTCAAACCAGTTACTCCCCCAGCGAATAAAGAGGTTATAATTATGTATCTCATAGACATATAAGACATTCTTGGCTCAGAAACAATAATACATAGGTCCATGTGGAAAACATTAGGCTAATGATCACCTAATTATTAAATTGCTCCCAGGTGCCAGGTCCACCTTGAAGTTAAAATGTACATTTCTATCCCTCCCTGAAGATCTGGGGGGGGGGGGGGGGTTGGAATGGGTAGGAGCTGGGTGAAAGTAAATATTTTGTACTCATTTAGACTCGCAGCAAGGATTATTTTTATTCCTGATTAACAGAATTGAGGGTTGTTTGTGTAGTCAGGTGACCACTCAATAGCCAGCACTGAACAGAAACATAATGCAATGCTATAACATGGGAAGGTTCTTCTTATACAGGAGGGGGTACTATCACCAAGATAAAAAAAAATTAGAGCTGGTGCATAAAGGATCACTATTCCTACACCATACGTATAAGTTACTTTTATTTTGCCTTATTTATAGAAACATTTTTCAGCTGAAGCATTCTCCCGAGGTATCAGAAGTTGTTTAATAATTGATGCACAATACCAAGTAAAGCAATATGCTAGATCCCACCAATTGACACAAGTAAATCATGCAGACTAGGGTTCCCACCTATCCGGATTTCACCAGGACAGCCTTTTTTTGGAAGGGCTGTCCGCATGCCCGGACTGGCAATCTGGGTTCTGGCAAAGGGGCTGCTGTCAGACACCATAGAAAGTCACTATTTAGAGGGCTGGTGGGGAGCTGTTTGGGCCTTTCTGTAATTGGAATGCCAGGACCTATTTTGACTCCCAGTCCAGGCCTGGCTGTCCAGGTCAAAAGTGCCTGTCCGGATTTCCAAATTAGGAAATCCAAACAGGACATTGATCAGCCAATAGCTGTTTGCCATGTCATCAATCCCCCCCCCCATGTTATCCACCACACCCCAAACATTAACCACCCGCCCCGTCATCCGGTCCACCCCTGACGTCACATCCCTGCCCCCAACGTCATCAAGCCCGCCCCCGATGTCACTGCCCCCTGCCCGTTTTTCCCAAACAAAAGAGGTGGCAAGCCTAATGCAGATAGATAATGTTCTGTGCACAAAATAATCTATAATTTACTATCCATACACAGAAGCTAGTTATTTCATAATTAATGCACAATACCAAGTAAAGCAATATGGTACATCCCACCGATTGAAAAATCATGCAGACTAGGGTTGCCACCTATCTGGATTTCACCCGGACAGCCGTTTTTTGTAACGGCCGCCGAAGGCAAAAGGACACTGAGGTGAACGATATGGCGATTAGCCAATAGCTGTCATCAGTCCCGCCCCCCCATGTCATCCACCACGCCCCCTACCTCACCCACCCGGTAAATTAGGCACCTGAGGGCCTACACCTAGGATGGCAGTTTTTTGGGAGGCGGCCCTCAGGTGCCTAATTTACCGTTTGACCATTTGACCATTTTGCGGCACAGCTGGGGGGTGAGGGGTACAGGACCCAGTGTAGGAATGGCTGAAATGCCTTTTCTGTGAAAGTGACGTCACAAGCAATGTGAGAGTGACATCATTCTGCACGTTGGGGGACACTGTACAGTCTGGTGCCTAGGGTGGCACTGTACCAAAATACGTCCCTGTCCATATATATAGAAAAATAATGGGAAGATAAAACCTTTATCATTGTCTTTGAAACAGGAAAACATAGTTGTCTCATTAGAATGCTCCCAATGCAAGTGTAGGTTGTTGATTTGGCCCAGGGGCGTATCTATATATAGGCATACACTGGCCTGTGCCTAGAGTTGGAGCTTTTGGGCTGAGGGTGACCCTCAGGTGCCAAAATACCTGACATTTTTTAAAAATGAAAAATAACAAGAAAAAAAGTGAGGGGTGCAGGCCTCAGTGTATAGCAGTGCGGAAGTGACGTAGGGCAGAAGTGATTCACACACACATGTGCATGTGACATCAAATCATTGGGGGCACTGAATACAGCCCTGACTGGGCCCCATAGTAGTCTTCTACTTCAGTTACATATATCATGTGACCCATTTCAACAGATAAAAGAGGGAGGGACCTGTAATAGTTAGTTTATAGGAGATGGTCTCACTATCTAGGTCAGGGGTCTGTGAGCAACATTCAGATGTAAAAAGAGTTGGAGAGCAACACAAACATGAAAAATGTTCCTGGGTGGTGCCAAATAAGTGCTGTGATTGGCTATTGGTAGCCCCTATGTGGTCAGCCTACAGGAGGTTCTGTTTGGCAGTACATCTGGTTTTTATACAACCAAAACTTGCCTCCAAGCCTGGAATTCAAAAATAAGCTCCTGCTTTGAGGCCACTGAGAGCAACAGCCAAGGGGTTGAGGAGCAACATGTTACTCATGAGCTACTGGTTGGGGATCAGTGATCTAGGTGAACCACTATGTACATAGGCTGATAAGCTGCCACTCTGGGGGGGGGGTGCTGACAGCCTTTATTGGCCGGTGTCTGGACAGTTTTATACCACACTATAAATATATTTATACAGTACATACAGAATCATGGGGAAATGGGTCAGGCTTGTAATAATATGCTGTAGTGGTGGCGTTCAGTCCATCCCATGTTCAGCTATTTGTTGACACTTGAACACAATAATGTCATGTAAGTGGGCTGTGTCTCCTCTTTAGGAACCTACTGACAGAAAAGCATTTATCTAATTCAATGGTTTCTGCCAGTGGCGAAACACACCTAAAATATCTATTATTTTCAGTGTGATCACAGCTTAGTGTTTCGCATATTTCATCATATACCTGGAATGAAAATATGCAATAATTGTCATACAACTTAGACACTTAATGTGTCACAATTCATCACTGTAATAGTGGGTTTACTGCTCGCGGCGCCTTTGCCATAGTATCCACTTAAAGGAATTCCGTCATGGTTTTTATGGCCTAGTTTTTATTTCTAAATTACACTGTTTACACTGCAAATAATTCACTTTACCATATAAAATTTCATTCCTGAACCAACAAGTGTATTTGTTCATGGTTATAATTTTGATGTGTAGGCACCATCTCAGGACATTTCGCCTGGTCTACTTTCAGATAAGCTATTGTTTCTCCTGCTCAATGTAACTGAAGGAGACTTTTTACTATTGGAGCAATCTGGTTACCTTCCCATTGTTCTGTTGTTAGGCTACTAGGAGAGAAAGGGAGGGTGTTGATATCACTCAAACTTGCAGTACAGCAGTAAAGAGTGACTGAAATTTATCAGAGCACAAGTCACATGACTGGGGCACCTGAGAAACTGACAACATGTCTAATCCCATGTCAGATTTTTAAATGAAATTTAAAAGTGATGAAATACTGTGATCAGAGTCAGTTCTATTGGTCCTGGGCTTCTTCATGGGTTCACATTATTATAACCTTATCCTGGAATCCTTTAAAGGTACCTAACTAGCAAAGAGGGAATCCCTCCTATATACTAGTGGAAGAGACTGGGAACACTGCAACTTATATACCTTTACCTTGGGTTCCATGAGACAAGGTTTAAGTTTCCTCTGCCTCATACAATATATTTTGTAACTGTTGTTATCTATTTTGAATAAATACAAGGGCAGCCCTCTAGCTGTTGTCACACTGGGTTGCAGATTGGGTGTCTCTAACTCCAGTCTTGCACGGAACAGAATAAAACATGAGTATGAGGACAAAGTACATATCAGTTCCAGTTACTTCCAGTTACTTAACTTCATTTTGCTTTGTAAACTCTGCCTTTAATATCTTTGAATACTTTCCCCCCTGTTCATTAATCTTGAGATTTTCTGACAAATCTGCTCTGGAAATATTCTATCAGCATCCTTGTTTTGCTGTATTTAAGGCTGATAATTTATAGTAAGGCTTAAAAAAACACACACATTTAACTTTTTCTACAAATTACATTTTAAGCTGACTCTAACAATTTACACAAGGGGCTGGAGTATATTCACAAAAATGGTAATTAGATTACCTTAGCACTAATATTTTGATTTTGTTAGAATTTTCCCAAATGTACGTTCCGCTTAGCAGGCCTAATTAATCAAAGTGAGTTTGCTACCACTCTATACAATCGTATTATCGTACTGCACTATGGCAGGACTGACATATGATGCTTGAAGGCTAAACTAGACTGCAATTACTGCCCACTAACTGGCCATTTGGGTGGTCTTGAGGAAAGCTCATTGCTCAGCAGCATTTCTGAATCCTGGTTTGTTTCCATGTACAGGTATGAGGTCCGTTATGCGGAAACCCATTATCCATAAAGCTCCGAATGATGGAAAGGCCATCTCCTATAGACTCCATTTTATCCAAATAATTAATGATTTTCTTTTTTTCTCTGTTATAATAAATCAGTAGCTTGTACTTGATCCCAACTAAGATATAATTAATCCTTATTGGAAGCAAAACCACCCTATTGGGTTTATTTAGAGGCCCATTTATCAAAGGTCGAATTTCAAATTCATGTGAATTATTTTAGGGATGCACCGAATCCAGGATTCGGTTTGGGATTCGGCCAGGATTCAGCCTTTTTCAGCAGGATTCAGATTCGGCCGAATCCTTCTGCCTGGCCGAACCGAATTTGCATATGCAAATTAGGGGCGGGGAGGGAAATTGCATGACTTTTTGTCACAAAACAAGGAAGTAAAAAATGTTTTCCCCTTCCCACCCCTAATTTGCATATGCAAATAATAAAACAGTAGATTGTACTTGATCCCAACTAAGATATAATTAATCCTTATTGGAAGCAAAACCAGCCTATTGGCTTTATTTAGAGGCCCATTTATCAAAGGTCAAATTTCGAATATGCAAATTAGGGTTCGGATTCGGTTCGGTATTCGGCCGAATCTTTCGCAAAGAATTCGGGGGTTCGGCCGAATCCAAAATAATGGATTCGGTGCATCCCTAATTTTTTGGAATTCGGATATACTCACAATTCGACTGGGAGGTTATTTTAAGAAAACATTTGAATGTCTAATATTCAATCGAATGGTTCCGACCCGAAAAATTTAATCATATTCGACTCGATTCGTTTTGTATTCTATTCATACAAATCAAGTTTTTCTCCTGAAAAAAAACTTGAATGTCAGGAAGGTTATTAACATCTCCAAATGACTCAACTGACCTCTGCCATTGACTTGTAAATTAACTCGGCAGGTTTTAGGTGGCGAATATTAAACTTAGGACTGCTACATAAAAAAGACAAAGTCCATTGAGTTCAGCCCCAAAAAAAACCAGCATCCATAGACACACCCCTCCCTACTTTTAATTAAATTCTATATACCCATATCTATACTAACTATAGAGTTTAGTATCACAATAGCTTTGATATTATGTCTGTCCAAGAAATCATCCAAGTCCCTCTTATAGTCATTAACTGAATCAGCATCACAACATCACCCGGCAGTGCATTCCACAACCTCACTGTCCTGACTGTGAAGAACCCCCTACGTTGCTTCAAATGAAAGTTCTTTTCTTCTAGTCTAAAGGGGTGACCTCTGGTACGGTGATCCACTTTATGGGTAAAAAGGTCCCCTGCTATTTGTCTATAATGTCCTCTAATGTACTTGTAAAGTCTAATCATGTCCTCTCACAAGCGCCTTTTTTCCAGAGAAAACAACCCCAACCTTGACAGTCTACCCTCACAATTTAAGTCTTCCATCCCTATAACCATATAGACAAATACAAGAGTCCTCTGCACTCAACCCATTATCAATATATTTAAGACAGAGACATTTTGTGCATACTGCTACTAAAAAATGCCTTACCCTTTAAACAAAACAGGGATTGTTTGTCCATATATTGCAATATATTTAAGCTGAACAACTACGTCAAAGTCATCCCATATCTGGCCAGTCCTATGCTCAATTTTCATCTGATTCATTAAGAATTCTATTGCTTCATTATACATTTTACAAAGGGACTAAGTTTTACCTGCAACTTACTAGCTGCTTTCAAAGTAAAACTCCCAAACTTGGCTGCCCTTTTATTAGACACCAGTGGGATCACCTGACTATAGCTGGGAAGGGTGGGAGCTACAACATGGAGCTGGTCACTCCCTCTAACCAATTTAGTTGCACTTAGTCTCTGCACTCTCTCCAGCTCATTTATATCCCTCTTAAGGACTGGAGTCCAAAACTGCACTGCATACTCCATTCAGACTCCATCTGAGGTCGAGGTATGATAAATTTCACATTCGAATTGATATTCGAATAGGAGAATTAAAATTCGAATGTGTGAATTTGACGCTATTTACTATTCGACCCTTGATAAATCTGCCC
This sequence comes from Xenopus laevis, assembly GCF_017654675.1. Classification (NCBI taxonomy): domain Eukaryota; kingdom Metazoa; phylum Chordata; class Amphibia; order Anura; family Pipidae; genus Xenopus; species Xenopus laevis. Next base: position 20,950,837 of record NC_054371.1, on the reverse strand, counting down.
CTTAATGTTTACATAATTTTCTTGTAGACTTAAGGTTTGAAGATCAAAATTATGGAAAGATCCGTTATCCGGAAAACCCCAGATCCCGAGCATTCTGGATAACATACTGGTACTGTGCACACTGTTCTCGGTACGATCACAGCCACCATGGGAAACCATGGGGGCACATATAACTACCTGGTCCAGTTCAGCAGGCCCTTTGTAATCACGACTGGAGCCCAGAAACCTCCCCTTGTCTTTGTCGGTTTCTTCCTAACACGTTCCTTTCTCTTTTCCCATATGTACTCAGCACACCAAGTTGCAATGAAGTCCAACAATGACCTAGACGTTTAGTTCATTGATTATTATTTCAGACAAGGCTTTGAAGGAACAGTGTCACATGCATGATGGGTTGATTTGTATAGTACTTCCCACTCTACCCCAGCCCTGTATTTTGGAATAGTAGTTAACATATTAAAGTTGAAGGTCAAGGGGAAATTATAACTTGTGAGCTGTGATTGAGCTTTAAGCCACCCGTCCCATTTGCTTTGTTTCAGGATGATATAAAAACAGTAGAAACCCTTGGGATTACTGGCCTCATCTCTAAACTCATGACGTCTGGGACATATGCTATGCATTTTATTAATTCTAAGGAACTGTCAGTGGGCTGGTGGAGAATACGCCCTGCATACCTTGAGGCATAGATTTTCTGAACTACAAGGCAGTAACCCTAAATTCAGGATAGGGAAAATGTCTGCCTTGTTGCTATCCCCCGAAATGTTATTACAATAACTAATTCTGACAAGCCTTCTTCTCCATGACGGCTTTCCATTAGTTATTAGTGCACCAACAAACAAACCATCACCATTACATCCACACAAATGCCCCTATACACTACCAAATGCCTGTCAAGGAGGATATACCAAAATGAAGTGCCACAAAGTGTACCCTAATTCCAGTAGCCTATAGCATGCAGTGAAATGTTTACTTTCTGACTGTATAAGTAACTGCTGCCAACTAGTTGCTATGAATTACAGGACCCAACTCCAATAGGCAGGCATACTGATGAACCCTATTGCTTTATTTTTTGCACATATTTATTTTGTACCTGTTTAATCCTTTTTGTATCTTAGAAACAAACTGTTATGTATTTGTGCACATGCCCAAATCAATTTAGACTCAGAGCTATTAAAGAGAAACATCTGTGTAGAAGGCAATTAGAAGCCTGGGATCTCTTGCAATTTAAGAAGCCTATCTTTCCCCATTGTGAATGTAGAGAAACTCCCTGTCAGACTAAAGTGCTTCATCAGAGTGCAGTTCTGGTGTCTATTTCCAATAAACTTCTGTGGGCAATTTGGCTGGATGACATACGCTCCTCCACTTCAAACACTGGTGTGGCAGATTTCCGCTCACAAATGGGCTGTCTGGTTTCTCAGACCATCAGGCAGATTGGCCCAAAAAGGTTCCTGACTGTATCCAGTGTACGGTAACATAATTATGTGTGTTCCATTAGCTGAATTAGAGTGAAAGTATCTTCAGATACATAGACTGAAATTATATTACAGTGAGCGGGAAACAACAAGGGTGATTGCCGTGGGCCCTGCACAAAAGTGAGCCCAACGGAGTAGAAATTGTAGGTAGGAAGAGTGGAAGATAGCAGACAAGAGGTGACAGATGGACAAGATGGCTACAGCAGAATAAGATGGTAACAGTAGGACAAGATGGCAGAGTAAGAATATACAGTAGAACAAGATGGTGACAGCAAGAGAACATGGGGACAGCAGGACTGGATGGCTACAGCAGAATAATTTGGTAACAGTAGGACAAGTTGATGACAAAAGGATAAGATGGCAGAATAGGAAGGCCAGAGCAAGACAAGATGGTGATAGCAAGAAAACAGAATGACAGCAGGACATAAGGGCGACAGTAGAGCAAGACGTCTACAGACACTGGTAATGGTTAGCGAAAATTTGGGTGAAAATTTGCCAAAATTCATTGAAGTCTATGGATGACAACTTTTTTTTGACATGCGACAAATTGCGTGACTAATTTTTGACACACAACAAATTTGTTCACCCCTTGGAGTCTATGGAGTCAATTTTGCCGCAAAACTTGGCTTGAATTTCACTCATCACTAGCGATGATGATGGGAGTTGAAGAGTAGGTCAACAACAGCTGAAAGGACATGGATTATAATAAATAATAAGGCCTTACAATTAGTCATGAGTGAATCTGTCCCGTTTCGCCAAAAAATTCGCAAAACTGTGGAAAAATTTGTGAAACTGACAAAAAATTCACGAAACAGCGAAAAATTCACAAAATGCATTGAAGTCAATGGGCGCCAACATTTTTTACTCAAGTGACAATTTTTCTAGTTCCAAATGCATTAAAGTCAATAGCTGTTTTTTCCTTATGGCGACTTTTTGTCTCTGCAACATTTTTGTCTTGGCGATTTTTTGTTGTGGCGAATCCATGGCTGGCGAAAAAATTAGCTCAACACTACTTACAATGTCTTTGTTGTTCCTGGTCCCATCATAACTAAAGATGGCCCAGGATTTCTGAACCCATGTCATGCTCCTCAGCGCCGATCCTGGGGCTGCTGCCGCTTGAGGCAGCAGCCCAGATGCTGCCCTCCCTCTCCCTCTCCGCGCTTAAAAATCAGCGTCGGAGCGGGTCAAAAGGGGGCAGCATCGCTTGTGCATTGAGCGCAATTGCGCTCTTTGCACTAGCGGAGCCGAATTTCCGGTTTAAAACCTGGAAATTCGGTTCTTAAAGTTACAAGAGGCGGCTTTTTGCCGCACCTTGTAACTGGCCACTTGCTGCTGTCTGAGACAAGGTTCTCACCGTGCCTCATTGCAGGAGCGGCCCTGATGCCCCTACACTATCTTCACTAATTTGTGATCTTTCCCGTATTTCTAGGCATAGAATTTCCTTCTGTTTTGTCATGTCTACATCACATTCTGGGTTATCTCATGTGAAAGCACTTGAGCCACAGTAAAAAGAAAATATTTCAGCAGCTGTCAAGCTATGTCTGCGTCTCGCGGTGCAGTTACAACAACCGTAGGTGTGTCACGCGGCTCGGTGTTTAAATTTCGCTTTCTTGCATTGTGTCCTTTGTCGAGGTCTCTCGTCTCTGATGACTGACTGAGAATAGCTGTTAATTCTTTGCTAAATCTCCTTTGCAGCAATATGTATGGTATGTAAGCACTCCCCTTGCTGGGACCGGTGATGCATTTATGTACGTAGCCATTGTCTCCTTGTTTGGTTTTGCACATTTATGAGGATTACACTATTGCTGCACAAGCAAATCAGCAAAGGGCCCTGACAGCCAAAAGTTTAGTTCTTAAAGGGATATTCTAAACACATTATGTTATCTCACAGAAGGACAGTTATATCAGTATCAGGAAGGTTACAAGGGTATACGTGCACCCCTGCTTTACCATCGACAGGGGTTCAAGTGCTATAGTGTAGTACAGGTTGGGACCTGTTATCCAGAATGCTTGGGACTTGAGGTTTTCTGGATAACGGATCTTTCTGTAATTTGGATCTTCATACCTTAAGACGTCTACTAGAAAATCATGTAAACATTAAATAAAGCCAATAGGCTGGTTTTGCTGCCAATAACTATTAATTATATCTTAGTTGGGATCAAGTACAAGCTACTGTTTTATTATTACAGAGGAAAAGGAAATTATTTTTAATATTTTAATTATTTGGATAAAATGGAGTCTATAGGAGATGGCCTTCCCATAATTTGGAGCTTTCTGGATAATGGGTTTGCGCATAATGGATCCCATACCAGTAGCATAAATTGCACCGCTCACCCCTTATGGCCTATGCAGAGAACCTGCACCCATGACAATAGTCAGTGTCGGCTGCATTCTCTTCCTTGAACCCAATTAAAAATCCAGCACGACGGGCGTCAGTTTCCGCCATAAGTGAGCATACAGCACCTTGCTGCCCCTGACACTCCTTATCCTGCACGTATCAACAGTGGAGGAACTAGATGATACTGGGCACCACAGCAAATTACTTTTATGGCCTCATCATATCCAGAGGTTGTGTTTTACCAATATACGTTGAAATTGCTCATTAATTAGGGGCTCATGGGGTCCCCTACAGCCGCAGGGTCTGCTTCCTCTGCAGTTACACCGCTGCGTCTGAATAATGCAGCAATGTGATATACAGTGTAGCGCTATAGTAAATTGTGTGTTCTGCTACACTACTATTTAGCTCCACTCCCAATAAATGTGCTCCGGATGAGACCTATAATCTTAGGGAGTAAACCCTCGCAACGGTGTTGAGGCAGGGTGTAGTGCAACTGTAACTGGATACAGGGTATAATAATTGGGCACCAGTGGTTCTTATAACTTAACCATGAACATATTTATTGAACATACACAATCCTCAGTGGCGTATACAATAGAGCAGACAGGATTTCGCATCAACATTGGATAGGCAATGCTCACAGCACCACTTGGTCAGTATTAATCCCCACAGGCAAGAGGACTTGCTCAGCAGCAATAAAGGTACACCCAGCTTTCAGCCTTTTCCCTAAGTGGAACCTGAGGGGAATCTATCTAACCTGTTCCTATACACTTAGTCCCTACTTCTGGGCTATTAGTACCCGGGATCTTAATCCTTCTGACTCTCCTCGTCGGAGCCATGAGCTGCTCAGCTAAATAACCAGTCTGTCTGTCACTCCTAGAGTGACCTCTTAAGTGTGAGTAGCCTGTCCTTACTAGACCTGACCTGTCTAGGTTCCACTCAAGCTCTACCTGCCTGTTCAGGTCAGAGCCAGCACAAAATGGACACTGAAAGCATGGCTTCAGAAGCTTTTATATCCTAGCACAATGCCATCTGCTGGTCACTGTGAGAAACAACAAGGGGCATAGCTTAGAGCAGGAATAGGAAACAGTTACCCCTCCCAACTGTATTTTAGGACCCAGTTAGGTGTCTATAACACTGATGGACTGCCTGCTAATAATACTGGTGATGGCTATTTAACACATCCCTACAACAGTATATATATATATATATATATATATATATATAGTTCTCCCTGTTCATTTTAGGAGCGGAAAGAGAATTGCTCCTACATGAAGTGGGACAATTTGTAAAGTCAGGGGGCCTGGGAGTTATAGGGCTCCTGTGAGGCCCTATTTCATATACCCATATGTATGGGACCTGTTATCCAGAATGTTTGGGACCTGGGGTTTTCCGGATAACGGATCTTTCTGTAATTTGGACCTTTATTCCTTAACTCTACTAGAAAATCATGTAAACATTAAATAAAGTCAATAGGCTGGTTTTGCTTCCAATAAGGATTTATAATATCTTAGTTGGGATCAAGTTCAAGCTACTGTTTTATTATTACAGAGAAAAAGGAAATCATTTTTAAAAATTTGGATTATTTGGATAAAATGGAGTCAATGGGAGACAGCCTTTCCGTAATTCTGAGCTTTCTGGATAACGGGTTTCCAGATAACAGATCCTATACCTGTATTATCTCAATAAATATATGTAAACAGGTTAACCTTTAGACATTTTGGGGGCTTGAAAAATAATATGCTGGGCCCAGTAATTTGTAGTTACGCCCCTGTGTAAAGTGCATAGGAGCAGGGAGGGAGTTCTTTGGATAAGGAGTAGGCTGGAATGAGATATAGCTATAGGCTACTGGATCTTGCACATCAGACAAGCACATGTGAGGCGAATGTGAATTCATGGTGAAATGTCGGTCGAATGTCACTTGAAAACCAAAAACAAGAAAACCAAGAAGATGTCAGTTTCCCGGGGCTTTCAGCTTCAGAGAACAAGAATCAGTATTCCTGTAATTGCATAGAATGGGAGGTAACCTGCTGACAATGACTGGCCAATGCGTTGTACCCCCCACGCTACAATAGTGACGTTTATTGTACAGGAGGGAGAGTCAATAGGACTCGTCATTCACATGAGTAAAAAAGAGCAGTTGTAGGGCAAGTGTAATGCAGTCAATTCTTTTCAAGCTGTTCCTCCAGTCACATTTATGGGTTTGCCCCTTTCAACATATGTTTTGTGGTTCTCACACTGGTACCTATTTATATATCTGTATATCTATTTCTGTGCAGTTCAGCATTTTTTGGTGAAAACGAAACCACAAAAATCAATACAAATACACAAATAGCTTGTTTTTCAATGGGGACAGACTGCTAAAAAAATATAAATAATAGTTTTGCCCCTGGACCAATCTTTGTTAGTTGAGGCTGATTTTGTTTTTAGAGTTGCTCTACCCACCAGCTCAACATACGAACGAAGTGTCACAGGGATACCTTAGGGTTCATTTATCAACACAGCCGCAAGAGCAGTCGTGCAAAAATGGTTAACTTTTAGTATGATACGCAGGGTGATATTCTGAGACAATTTGCAATTGGTTTTCATTTTTTATTATTTATGGTTTATGAGTTATTTAGCTTTTTATTCAGTCGCTCTCCAGTTTGCAATTTCAGCAATCCGGTTTCTATGGTCCAAATTCCCCTAGCAACCATGCATTGATTTGAATTAGAGACTGGAACATGAACAGGGGAGGGCAATTACAATAAATTTGCAGCCATATGGCGCAGCAGGTTTTTTGGTTTTTTTACATGGGGGGAGTGACCCCCATTTGAAAGCTGAATAAAGTCAGAAGATGGCAAATACATAAAAAACTATAACAAGAAAAAATTAAGAACAACTGAAATATTGCTTAGAAAATGAAAGTTACCTAAAAGGTGAATCACCCCTTTTAAAAGAGAACTAAACCAAAAAAACTGAATATGGTTAAAAATGCCATTTTATATACTGCACTTATTACACAAGGCTAAAGTTTCAGCTTGTCAATAGCAGCAATGATCCAGGACTTCAAACTTGTCACAGGGGGTCACCATCTTGGAAAGTGTCTGTGACACTCACATGCTCAGTGGGCTCTGATTGGCTGTTGAGAAGCTAAGCTTAGGGCTCGTCACTAATTATCCAGCAGAAAATGAGCTTCCCCTGTAATATAAGCTGATGCTACAGGTTTGCTGATTATTAAATTCTGATGCTAATTGCACTGGTTTCTGTGCTGCCATGTAGTAATTATCTGTATTAATTACTAATCAGCCTTATATTGTGACATTTCTATTCTATGTGTACTGTATATTGTGAGTGGGTCCCTAAGCTCAGTAAGTGACAGCAGCACAGAGCATGTGCAGTGAATCAGCAGAAAAGAAGATGGGGAGCTACTGGGGCATCTTTGGAGACACAGATCTTTACTGCTAAAGGGCTGTGGTTGCCTTGGGCTGGTACAGAAGCCCAAAACATAATGTACAACATTTCTAGCTACTTCTTTACTTAAGCTTTAGTTCTCCTTTAAGAAAACCTTTCAAAATCAGAAAATAAATTCTACTAGCCAGGCATGGGCTTTTAAAGGAGGCCTGTCATTCTAAGGAATAATTACAAATTCTTTATTATCATGTTAGCGGAGCAAAATAAACTTTACTAACGCTATATGTATTATTTACATTTTGTTTCCTTCAGTCTTAGAACTACACTATTACAGCAAGCACGAAGGAGCCATTTTGTGGACACTGTTATTAAGATAAATTTTGTATCACCCCAAAATCTTATGTATACACCAGAATGGGGAACGTAATGCCCATGCACATATGTGTCTTACATAATTATAAAGCCTGAGGAGGGAAGGGGCAATGTGAGAAGTGCAGTGATGTGTAGGAAGTGCTGAATTGAAAGTGAAAGTAATTGACTGCCCCACCTCTCTGCCTCAGGCATAGAGGCGGGGCATATAATATTTAATTGATAGCTCAAATATTTAAATACCTTCAAAACAGGTATGGATGTTTTAATGAAAAAAATAACTTGTGTTTCATGTTTAATTTGCAAAGGACTTTCATTATGCAGCTTTTTATGCGTAGGTGACAGGTCCCCTTTAAAACGACTAATACTAGTGGGCTTCAAAGGATGCTTTACTCAAAGATTATTGCTTAGTAAAGAAAACAAGGATCATATCATAATTTGACCCCTTCAAGGGCCATTATAAAGTATTACACTGGCAGGAATGCAGCATGGCAGCTTCTCCTCATAGTATTAACTTCTGTATGTTGCTAAATAACTCTAAGCCATACTGAGCAAAGTAACTCACCCTTCTAAAAGATTAGAACAAAAAGCAGAGCCTTTTAGTTAAAACAGCGAGGCCTAAAAAAGGATTCAATTCTGTGTATGTTTATTTAATTTGTATTATTTATATTCCTGTCTGTACATTCCTGGCTGCACTGTATATTTTGCTTCACATCGTTGTGGATAAATAGAATTGATACACTTGTGTTTGTGCTTTCTACTAGATGTAAAAACACACACGTTACTATTCTGGCTTTGGGTAGATCCATTTAAGTCACTATAACAAGAGTTGTGATGATAAGCCTCATTTACTAATGCAAAGAGCAATTTTTAGATGCAGTTTGCCATGTTTTTTCGCATTGCAGTGTCTGCCCATTCATTAAAATGAACACTATAGTCCAGGTGTGTTATTTGTGAATGGGGTACAATCTGCGGCTGTTTTCAGCATGGGAATTTGTGTCACATCCAGTGGGACCAAAATAGCATTAAAAGAACAGTAACAACAAAAATGTTTTAAAGTACTTATAATCGAATGTACTGTTGCCCTGCACTGGTACCACTGGTGTGTTTGCTTTAGAACTCTACTATAGTTTATATAAACAAGCTGCTGTGTAGACCTGGGGGCAGCCATTCAAGCACAGGATACACAGTAGATAACAGATAAGTACTACTATAGTTTATATAAACAAGCTGCTGTGTAGTCATGGGGGCAGCCATTCAAGCACAGAATACACAGTAGATAACAGATAAGTACTACTATAGTTTATATAAACAAGCTGCTGTGTAGACATGGGGGCAGCCATTCAAGCACAGGATACACAGTAGATAACAGATAAGTACTACTATAGTTTATATAAACAAGCTGCTGTGTAGTCATGGGGGCAGCCATTCAAGCACAGAATACACAGTAGATAACAGATAAGTACTACTATAGTTTATATAAACAAGCTACTGTGTAGCCATGGGGTCAGCCATTCAAGCACAGGATACACAGTAGATAACAGATAAGTACAACTATAGTTTATATAAACAAGCTGCTGTGTAGCCATGGGGGCAGCCATTCAAGCACAGAATACACAGTAGATAACAGATAAGTACTACTATAGTTTATATAAACAAGCTGCTGTGTAGACATGGGGGCAGCCATTCAAGCACAGGATACACAGTAGATAACAGATAAGTACTACTATAGTTTATATAAACAAGCTGCTGTGTAGCCATGGGGGCAGCCATTCAAGCACAGGATACACATTAGATAACAGATAAGTACTACTATAGTTTATATAAACAAGCTGCTGTGTAGCCATGGGGTCAGCCATTCATGCACAGGATACACAGTAGATAACAGATAAGTACTACTATAGTTTATATAAACAAGCTGCTGTGTAGCCATGGGGTCAGCCATTCAAGCACAGGATACACAGTAGATAACAGATAAGTACTACTATAGTTTATATAAACAAGCTGCTGTGTAGCCATGGGGGCAGCCATTCATGCACAGGATACACAGTAGATAACAGATAAGTACTACTATAGTTTATATAAACAAGCTGCTGTGTAGACATGGGGGCAGCCATTCAAGCACAGATGGGGGCAGCCATTCAGTATGAAATATTCGAGTTTTTTCTTAAATAAGAAAATATTCGAATTTCGAGGTCAATCAAATTCATTCGAATTAAAAAAAACTCTAACATTCGACCTTTGATAAATCTGCCCTTTAGTGTCTGTTGTGGCTATTGATGCAACCAAATGTAGTGACTGTGACATGTTCAAACAGTTGTCTTAGTAAATGACAGAATCCCAAAGTGTTCACCACGTAGGCACTCTAAGGCATGAGCATGACAGAACCCAGCTAGTCCAATCCACAAACAGTTTGTTAAAAAATGTAGGTTAATTCGATAAAAGTTGCAACGTTTACAGAAGGTCTAGTAACCCATATCAATGAATCAATTGATATACTTGAAATATACTCAACCCTATACTCAACTATACTCAACTATACTCAACTCTTTTGGAAGAGTGTTGCTCTTGTCTTGAGTTTTTAATTCTTAAAAATTTAATAAAACTTAAAGAATTAGGTTTTTTCTTTTCTTACTCATCTTGGAAGACAGAAATCTGCTGCTGGACCTCCAAAACTTGCTGTATAGACAAAGAGGGGTTGCGCCATTTATAAGCTCTTCCTCATTCTCTATGGGAGGCAAAGTCAACAAGAAGGCATGGATGCAAAAACACTGCAGTCATGCATCAAGTCTGTACCACCAGCCTCTGCAATTGTAGGACTTAGGGGCACATTTACTAAGGGTCGAATTTCGAAGTGAAAAAAACTTCGAAATTCCACCATGAAATTGCAAATGTTTTTTTGATCGAATATGGCTATATTCGATCGAAGTAAAATTGTTAGATTCGAACGATTTAATTGATCGAACGATTTAAAAAAAAAACAAAAAACTTTGACTTCTAAAAACTTAGCCAAATGTTGGCTATAGGTTCTAGGAGGTCCCCATAGGCTAACATAGTTGATCTTTTTTAAAGAGACAGTTCGATTTTCGACTGGTTGAAAAGTTTTTTCAATTCGAATTGAAGTCTAAGTTGAATTTGGGCTATTCGATGGTCGAAGTACCAAAAAATTACTTTGAAATTCAAAGTTTTTGAATTCGAAAATTCACTTCAAATTCACTTCGACCCTAGTGTCCCTAATAGCAGTAGAGAAGTATGGGCACCTTAAAACCCAACACACAAAAGCAAGAGCGCTCCAACCTCATCTGCTGATTATTTTACAAGCAAACATTTTGCACACTAATATTATATGTATTGGGCTATTTTTAAAGACCAGTTTTCAATCAAGTTAAAATAATGCAGGGCAGTTCCCCAATAGCTCACCAAATCAGCAATGTGGCTCGGGTGCTTATGCCCTGAACCCTCCTCCTAATGGTAATTCAGACAAACATGTGCAAATGCTGGGGTCACTCACCACTCCTTTTCGGTGGCCTGGGTGCTGTGCCCCGAACCCTCAGCCAAAGTAGACTCCAAATCGACCACACCATACGGTAGGCACGCATCCAGGCAGCGGTAAAATCCAAAATACTTTATTTACACAAACATTAAGGGGCCGATTCATCAAGGGTCGAATATCGAGGGTTAATTAACCCTCGATATTCGACTAGGAACTAAAATCCTTCGACTTCGAATATCGAAGTCGAAGGATTTAGCGCAGATAGTACAATCGTACGATCAAAGGATTATTCCTTCGATCGAATGATTAAATCCTTCTAATCGAACGATTCGAAGGATTTAAATCCAACGATTGAAGGAATATCCTTCGATCAAAAAAACTTAGGAAAGCCTATGGGGACCTTCCCCATAGGCTAACATTGACTTCGGTAGCTTTTAGCTGCCGAACTAGGGGGTCGAAGTTTTTTTTAAAGAGACAGTACTTCGACTATCGAATGGTCGAATAGTCGAGCGATTTTTACTTCGAATCCTTCGATAGTCGTAGTCGAAGGTCGAAGTAGCCCATTCGATGGTCGAAGTAGCCCAAGAAAACTTCGAAATTCGAAGCTTTTTACCTTCGAATCCTTCACTCGAAGTTAATGAATCGGCCCCATAGTGTCCTAACGCATTTCGTGTGTCTCCACACGTAATTATAGGCAACCTTAAAACCCAACAAAGATACCTGGGTCAAACCGGAACATTAATTCCCCTTTGACAAAATAGAATCATATAATTAGTTTCCAATGAGGGTCAAGTATAGTCTTTGTTATACCAACTAGTATCTAATCTATGCAAGAAGAACGGGCTAATAGCTGATATTTCATATAGAAACTCCAAACACTTTTTCTTAGGTGGATGAATCGCCTGTTACTGCTGGTGTCCGGTGGTTTCCTTTTATGTCCATGTCAGACAACAGAGGAGTATAAAGCTTTTTTCTACCGGCTGAAATATGCCATCAGACAAAAACACTAAGGGGCAGATTCACTAAAGGGCGAAGTGACTTTTCGCCAGTGTTGCCACCCGCAGGGACATAGCCTATTCACTAACAGGCGCAGGGTAACTCATTTTCTCCAGACATTTTATAATATATGGAACATTCATTTTACAGTGGGCTCATGTGTAGGGCATTATATTAACTCTCTTGTCTTTATTACGGTTTCCTGGATATGTGTAATACAAACCGGTAACTTCAAGCATTCGCACCAACATTTATAATAAAGACGTCCATACAACTTTAAATTACCCGCCGTATTCAAATTGACCTAAGCACATGATCACTAGCGAATTTTCGGTAGGCACAAATGAAAGCTAGCGCATCTTCGCTATGAAATGCTTGCACTGCCGAAGGAACGGTAGCGGAAATTCGCCAGTGCTCAATGCCCGGGACTAAACTTTGCATTTTAGTGAATTATCATGTTCGTAGCGCATTTGCGCCTGGCGAAGTGGTGAAAATTCGCCCATTAGTGAATCTGCTCCAAAGGAGGTTATTTATCCAAGTTCGAGGTTGTGAGGTTTTTTTTACCTCGTACAAACCTACAACATGTTTGCTTATTTATGAAAAAGGCTCAGATGTAAAAAACTTGAATCGGTGCAATCAGGGTGAAAAACTAGAATACTCAGTCTAATTTATCAAGTGTTTGGCGAAGAAGAATTTAAATAGTTCAAATTGATCGAGTTTTTGAGCAAAAACCAACGAAAAAAACCCGAACATCATGAAGGCTGTAAACATCTTCAAATGGTTCAAGGGACCTCTGCCATTGACTTCTACATGACCTCGACAGGTTTTAGATGAAGTTTTTTTGGATTCAAGCTAATTCCAGCTTCGGAACATAATGAATTTTGATTTTTTTTTAACTGAAATTACCCTTGAAAACTCGAATTTTCGGGGGAAAAAACAACTCAACCTTTGATAAATAACCCCCTATACGTGTTAGTACTAATCTACTCTCATCAACATTTGTCATTTATTTTCAAACCCAAATAAAAACATTTCATGTTGATGAGAGGAGCCATGGAACTGCAGGAGAGAAAGAGAAGTAAGGTATTTTTAAACTTTAACATTCTTGGAAAATGAGATGTTTAGAAAATACTAAAACATGGCGGGCTTGGATTAAAGGATAATAATCCCCTTAAGATCCAAACTGTGGTCAGGAGGTTAAAGGGATACTGTCATGGGAAAAACATTTTTTTTTCAAAATGAATCAGTTAATATTGCTGCTCCAGCAGAATTCTGCACTGAAATCCATTTCTCAAAAGAGCAAACTGATTTTTTTATATTCAATTTTGAAATCTGACATGGGGCTAGATATTTTGTCAATTTCCCAGCTGCCCCCAGTCTTTTAAAAAATTGAAAAAATTGACTGTTATTTTGATACAGATAGTCATGTGTTTTATTTTATATGTATAATTTTGAATATTTGTATATTATTTTGTGAGAACACTTCTTTTTCCCTTTAATTCATTAATGATATGCATAGGTGTCACTATTTAAGCACCTACACAGGTATGCACTAATTACTCTGATGAAGTGTCAGGCTTGCTGACACGAAACGCGTTAGTTGTAATCCCCCTCCACTGTACTTTTAATGCGCTTAATAAAGCCAATAATTTGATATTGAAACGCCTGACTCCGTGACTGCTTTGATCGGCGCTCCGTAGCGATACCATTGGAGTATGTGACTTGTGCTCTGATAAACTTCAATCACTCTTTACTGCTGTACTGCAAGTTGGAGTGATATCACCCCCTCCCTTTCCCCCCAGCAGCCAAACAAAAGAACAATGGGAAGGTAACCAGATAACAGCTCCCTAACACAAGATAACAGCTGCCTGGTAGATCTAAGAACAACACTCAATAGTAAAAACCCATGTCCCACTGAGACACATTCAGTTACATTGAGAAGGAAAAACAGCAGCCTGCCAGAAAGCATTTCCCTCCTAAAGTGCAGGCACAAGTCACATGACCAGGGGCAGCTGGGAAATTGACAAAATGTCTAGCCCCATGTCAGATTTTAAAATTCTATAAAAAAAAATCTGTTTGCTCTTTTGAGAAATGGATTTCAGTGCAGAATTCTGCTGGAGCAGCACTATTAACTTATTCATTTTGAAAAAAATGTTTTTTCCCATGACAGTATCCCTTTAAGTAACCATTTCTGTTTGCTATTTATAAGAAAACATACAGGTTTCTTTTTCCATGGAAAGGTTGATTAGCAGCGTTGGTTTAGGAAGCGTGTGTACGTCTCTATACAAGGTGAGCAGTGTAGCAGGGAATAAAGATAGCATTATTGTCTGTATCAGGCTCTGCTGTCTTTCATCTTCAGTCAAACAATCAGCCAATCACCAGCTTATTTTCCCAATTTCCAACATACAAACCCATTTATAGTGGATGCTCTGTCTCAAATTCGGCAAAAATCTGAACCTAAACGGAAATTAAGCGTCCCAGAAAAAAAAAAAAGAAATCAGGAAATTGACTCAAGTGGTTAAGCCTGAGGAATGCCACCGCAATTTACACACCAAAGTCCTGATATTGACTGAGAGGTAGAATTTCTGAGCCTCCTTGTACTGAGCACCTAATGAGCATTTAATCTCCCAATTCTAAGCCGCTAGGGGAGCAGTTAGGTTTACACTCAAATGCTGTTAAAAATAATATTACATGTTCAAAGTGAAAATAAGCACTGGTAAGTATTTATTTATTGAAACGGATCTAGGTTTGGGGGAAGGTGCTCACAAATGCTTTTGATATGGTTCTCTGCTTTTTTACATTACATCTTTATGAATTTGATGCTTTCAACCCCTTTCAAGTCATGATGCAACACAACAGCTAATGACCAAAAAAAAATTGCCATGTGCTGGGAACCCGTGTCACAGACGTGTTTTTAAGAAATTGACAACATGGGAGACTTTTTTTATACTGAAAAAGCAGTTCAAGTAGCAATGTGGGTTGTAGGTCCTTCAACAATGTAGTACGTGTGTGTAGTAGTATACTGAGCAAAAAAAGGGTGTGAGTTTGCCTTCCCGTTGACTCCGATGTCATTTTTCAAATTTTGACTCCAGTTTGCAAATTTTGACACAAAGAAAAACATGGCAAATTTGCTCAACACAGTCAACAGGACTTGAATGTAAGAAAAAATATTTTATTGGTAGCCCAGAAACAAGGTGCCATGAAAAAAACACCCATAGACTCTAATGTTGTTTGCTACAAAAATGTTTGTCATGCTACAAACTATTGTCGTCAAAAAGGTTTCGCATATTTTTCAGCAGTTTCGCAAATTTTTCAGCAAAGCGAGACAGGATAGATTCGCTCATCATTACTAATGACACAAAGAGGCCTTCTAATGTGCAAAGAGGCCTTTGTATAGTTAAAGCTGGCCATAGACGCTAAGATCTCATCGTACAAATCGAGGATTCGTACGATTTTCGGAACGTGTGTGGAGAGTCCCGACATTTTTCGTCGGAGATCGGTCATTTAGTTGTAATATCTCTGCGTGTATTGCCGATCGTACGATTTTCAGTGGGAGACTGTCAGTAGCTTTGTCTATCGTACGATTGCTGTCAGGGGCAGAACATCGGCTGATCTGTTCTTTTATTACTTAATTTGATCGGAATGGTAAGACTTTGATCTGAATGGTTAGTGGCAGGTCGGGAGATGGGAAAGTCTGATCGTACATTGATTCGTATGATCGGATCTTTGCGTCTGTGGCCAGCTTAAGGCTTATAGCAAATGTAATGCTTTTGTTGGCTTTGCCTGCTGGGTTTTTTTTTTCATTGCTACATGCAAATGTCCTCTCGCTAATGTCTATGGGAATAATTGAAAAGTCAGAAGCAGTCAATTTTCACACAATTCAGACCTGAAAATTTGTCTGTGTGAATTTCCAGGTATGAAAATTACCCTTGCTGACGTTTGGACACAATTAGCATAGACATCTGTTTAGACTTAGGGGCAGTTAGAGATGATCTGAGATGTCTTGATGACATGGTTTGGACTCCAAAAATTGTTGGACTGGAGAACCCCAGCAGAACAGACTTATACCAATGATTGTTGGGCACCTTGCAGCCACCAGATATAAGTGGGTTAGTCAAAAAAGCAATGTTCTGGGAAGGGCAAAGATGAGCAGTAGGAGACTAATCCAGTAAACAGATAGCGTTGTATATGACAAACAAGCAGGAAAAGCTCTTTTAGGTACGTAGGTAACAATGTCTTGGAGGTTCACAGAAGGAAGCCTGAGGCAGGTCTAGAAATGTACATTAAATAAAAATATATGTTATGAGCAGTATGTCCACTAGTGTCAAGTAAGTCATGGCCTGCATAAATCCAAGATGGCCAGTGGCATATGTTGCCAGCATCAAAAATGGCTTCCAGTGGGAAGTAGCTAGTAGCCAGTTTTAAATATCGATGGACATGTCAGCAGCCAACATCCGATTATTTCAATAGTATTGTAATGACATCAACAAATTATTATTTGATGTATAGTAAAATATAGAGAAATAAAAAGGAATGCACTGATTCCAGGGTTCTGCCAAGATAAGGGGGCGAATTCCCTAACCGCGAAAATTCCCCGCTTTGCTAGCGTTACATCGGCAATCAAAGCGAAGATGCGCTAACGTTGCCTAATTTGCATACGGCGGGAAATGATAAAGTTACATGGACGTTTATGTTGCAGCAAATACATTACGTTAAACATGTCCAGGGAACCTTAATAAAGACAATAGAGTTGTTATAATGCCCTACACATAAGCCTGCGGTATAGTTAATGTTCCATATGTTAGCAAATGGAGGGGGAACCCGGTTAGCCAAAAAAAAAATTTACAGACTGTGGCAGGCTCACTCTGAAAAAAGGAAAAGGCACCAGCGTTTTTTGGGACTTTTTTGTACTAAAAATTGAGAAGTCCTATGCACTCCATTGCACTTCGCCTGGTCTGAGCTGGCAAAGATAAGTGTGGCGAATGAGGTAACGTTCGGTAAAATCCGCATCTTAGTGAATTTGCGGAGTTACGTCCGTTCACCAGAGCGAAAATTCGCCTGGCGTTAGAGTGGGAAGCAACACTAGCGTCTATCTCCTTCACTTGCGAAGTGACGCCTGCGCCCGTTAGGAAATCTGCGAAGTTCCGGAATTACATCACACTGGTGAATTTTCGCTAGCATTAGACACTTCGCCCTTTAGTGAATCTGCCCCTTGGTCTTTTTCAGCAGGATTCTGACTTGGCTGAATTCAAGTGCCTGGTCGAATCGAATCCGAAAAATTACGTGACTTTTCATCACACAAAAAAATATATATTTTTTTTTTTAGCAGTGGTTCTCTTTCCCCCTCTTTTCCCTAATTTACATATGCAAATTAGGGCTTGGACTCAGTCCGGTATTCTGTCAAATCTTTTTTACAAACGATTCGGGATTCAGACGAAACCTAAAATAGTGGATTGGTGCATCTTTGTCATCCCGTGGGAAATAATGGGAATCTTTTCATGTATAATCTGGCAAGCAAAGCTAGAATTATAATTGAATATTTTTACCAATTTTAATTTTTTTACATGATAAGCTTTTCTGAAAAACAACACAAGTTTTCTACTTGCCGAGCTGAACAAGGCTACGCCACGACAAAGAGAAGCTCAATTCAAAGATCTTAGTTGGGTAAAGCCTGGCAAGGATTCTACCGTTAGATTCTACCGTATTTTATTTACCCTTGGCACAGGAAGCAGCACGTATTAAATAATCAATGCTAAGCAAAATAACCCATACTGTCTGTGGGAAAATAAAGCAAAAGCAAAGTCCTGTACAAGGGCGAGGTTTCAACAAGGATTTCATCTGAACGTATTTTGTGTTATTTATATTTCTCCTCAAGAATATCTACATTCCTTTCCTTTCAGTGTAATTTGCGTAACATCAGTATGTAAATATCACAAATATATGTGTATTTCTGCTTCGTAACTGTCACTTTGCAATGTAAGTTAAAAGGTGACTGCAGTATTCTGGCTTTGGACTTCTCTTGTCCACTTTAATCCAATCGAATGTAAAAACATTATCCCCAACCAAAGGTGCGGGCTAACAGAGCTCGCACTCAGATTGGGGGTAACAGAAGTTTTCTTTTAAAAAACTGCCCCCGCCAGAGCTAGGGCACTAGCACATGGAGGAAGCTCCGGGTGTGAGCGGCCATGTTGTACTTAGCTAATGCGCATAATGTCATGTGCATAATGAACAAGTCGTGGCATTCACTCATTATTTGCATCCATGCGCCCCAAACATGGCTGCTCAGACCAGGAGCTCCCTTCTGGTGCGGGTGGCCTAGCGCTGTCGGGGGGGGGAATTTTTTAAAAAGAAAAAAATACTGTTACCCCCAACCGAAGTGCATGCTCTATTAGCCCACACCTTTGGTTGGGGATAATGTTTTTGCCCAACAGGTGCCCTTTAAGGCCAAAAGGATTTACTGCTCATACAGTTTCTAGTCAGGGCTTGGCCAGATATTGATTGGTCTGAAATAATGACAACTTTAGATCTCTAATGTGATCTGATTATAGGCCATACTATCCAATCAGCCAGATTTGTCCCACCACTTGGGTGGAAATATCAGCCATCATTTTGTTGGACCAGTGTTTTTCAACTTCATTATCAGATGATTACAGGATTATCAAGCCCTGGTAACATTTTACTGGGCAGATTGGCTACAGAGTGTCTTGAAGTTGATTAAAAAAAGAAAACAGTTCTTTTTTTAACATGTTTTAAGGACATAATATATTCTCTTCAAAGCAATCTGCTGTAATATGGCCTTCAGCATTATTGTCCTGTCAAGAAACCAAGTCTACGTTACCCTTTACTGCGACTTTCTCCATCTATATTATATTTCCAATACCAAATCTGACTGCAAACATTATGCTGGCTGAGCATTTCTCGGTGTTGTGTCTCCATTTCATGTAGAGGTTTGTGGTTGCTAAGTGCTTGGTCTACATTTGAATTATCACTGTAAGATGTTATAAAATATATTGTAGATAACAAAAGTAGGGCAGGAGAATTGTTTTAGTGAAGAACACCTTCACGTAAGCATTATTTCCTCCATAAAAGTTTTGCCAGAGCGGAGGAAGCCTGCCTGGGAATCCAGCCAAAATAGGGGATTAGAGGGATGATTGTGATGAGTCTGCAGTGGGGCATGAAGTCCTGGCGTGCAGGAGATATTTATTCACAGAGATGTTATATCCAGCAAAAAGGTCAGCTGAGGAAAGTTTGATGAGCACATTCCATAGCAAAAAAAATACAAGACTAACCCAAAGATGCAATGATAGTGTGCGGGAAGAGGTATATAAGCACCCATCAACATACATTTAAGAAGAAGGAAGAGGGAAAATACTTGAAGCATGAGGACATTTCTGATGGGCACAGCTGATCAGGTGTAGCATAAGGGATGATTACATTTAGCATAAGCTATTTCTGAATCATTCTGTAGCAGATTTCAGGTAACAGACAAGCAATGACGATAGCAAGCATTAAAATGGCATGATTAGACAACACGCTGGATGTGAAGAGAGCAACAGATAACATGTGCTTTAAAGAGAAGCACATTTACAACGCATAGCACAAAGAAGTTCTGGTGCTTTGGATACAGTTCGGTTTAACGTATAGCACAAAGAAGTTCTGGTGCTTTGGATATAGTTTGGTTTAACGTATAGCACAAAGAAGTTCTGGTGCTTTGGATACAGTTCCATTTAATGTATAGCACAAAGAAGTTCTGGTGCTTTGGATATAGTTTGGTTTAATGTATAGCACAAAGAAGTTCTGATGCTTTGGATACAGTTTGGCTTAACGTATAGCATAAAGAAGTTCTGGTGCTTTGGATACAGTTCCGTTTAACGTATAGCACAAAGAAGTTCTGGTGCTTTGGATATAGTTTGGTTTAACGTATAGCACAAAGAAGTTCTGATGCTTTGGATATAGTTTGGTTTAACGTATAGCACAAAGAAGTTCTGGTGCTTTGGATATAGTTTGGTTTAACGTATAGCACAAAGAAGTTCTGATGCTTTGGATACAGTTTGGTTTAACGTATAGCACAAAGAAGTTCTGGTGCTTTGGATACAGTTTGGTTTAACGTATAGCACAAAGAAGTTCTGGTGCTTTGGATACAGTTTGGTTTAACGTATAGCACAAAGAAGTTCTGGTGCTTTGGATATAGTTTGGTTTAACGTATAGCACAAAGAAGTTCTGGTGCTTTGGATATAGTTTGGTTTAACGTATAGCACAAAGAAGTTCTGATGCTTTGGATACAGTTTGGTTTAACGTATAGCACAAAGAAGTTCTGGTGCTTTGGATACAGTTTGGTTTAACGTATAGCACAAAGAAGTTCTGGTGCTTTGGATACAGTTCCGTTTAACGTATAGCACAAAGAAGTTCTGGTGCTTTGGATACAGCTTGGTTTAACAATATAAATGTTCTTTTTAGGGCCCTGTAGTTCAAAGTTAGTCTGACATGGATACAATGAGGTAGACACATAGCAAAGGGGCACTCGCACACTCTTATTATACTCTGTTTGATATGCTTGGTTCTCAGCGATGGAGGATTCAGCAACCTCCCAATGCATAGGTAGAAGGAACACCGATACACAAAGCTAGTAGATTCAGGGAGAACCCTTGAGCAGGGGAACACCTCATATAAGGACTGTCCACCTTCCTGGATTATCTGAGAGTCCCCCAGGTTGATATATACTAAGTTGAAGCAAAGCTGGTTGGTGGCTGTGGCATGAAAGCACATTGCAAGGGTATAATCGGACATGGGCTAGATGTGGCTTGGTCATAAACCTCTTAAAATGGCCAATCTTGATCAAAGAAATCTAGATATAAGATGCTCCTCATATAAATGACTGTTTACAGGCTCCACCCACTTACATAACATAAATAAATAATTCCCGCCTAGATCTGACAAACATCTCATAGACTTCTTCTCGCGTTAGAGGCAGATGACATAAATAAAAGTATCTGCCCTGTATACTTGTACGGTTAAGAGATTCTTCTGTGTGTTTTCTAATATCTCATAGTCTTCTTTTCATAGTCTTCTTCTCACATTAGAGGTAGATTACATGAAAAAAAGTAACTGCAATGCATACTTGTACGGTTATGAGATTCTTCTGTGTTTTCTAATATCTCATAGTCTTCTTCTCATAGACTTCTTCTCACGTTTGAGGTAGATGACATAAATAAAAGTAATTGCAATGCATACTTGTACGGTTATGAGATTCTTCTGTGTTTCCTAATATCTCATAGGCTTCTTCCCATAGACTTCTTCTCACGTTTGAGGTAGATGACATAAATAAAAGTAATTGCAATGCATACTTGTACGGTTATGAGATTCTTCTGTGTTTTCTAATATCTCATAGTTTTTTTCCCATAGACTTCTTCTCACGTTATAGGTAGATGACGTAGATAAAAGTGTCTGCCCTGCATGCTTGTATGGTTATGAGATTCTTCTGTGTTTTCTAATATTAACAATTATCAAATATGTATATAGTATATGGTAGCTTCTCTAAAGTCTTTCCTTTGTATATTTTCATTCACGGTGTTCACAGTGTTCAGTCCACAATATATTGCTCAAAGACCGTAACTCTACAGAGTTGTGCACATAATCCTTTTTTTTTCTTCTGTGCTGAAACAGATGGTGGTTATGGGATAGAAATGCAGCAATAGGGGCAGCTTGTAATCAGATCTGTGTAATGTTCCCTTGTGCTCAGAGCCCTGGTCACTCGTCAGCAAAACTTGCATAATTACTGGTTTGTTAACAAACTCAATCTGGATTTTTGCCATAACAATTATCTTTCACCCTCTGTTAGGGCCAGAGGTTACTCAGAGATGGGAAAGAGAAGAGCCCGGCTCGGTTGGCTACTGTGGCATGATGCCACTTGCTAGAAGCTACAAAGGATAAGTACAATGGAAAAAAACTCACCAGGAAAACATTATCAAGGGCAACGGGCATGAAAGTGCAACCTTCAAGTGCCACCATCCCTTCATTTCTAATACAAAGCATTTGTCTAGTTGGGAGATTGTATAATAGTAACCTATATTGAGAATTTTACTAGGTGTTCCTCATTCTGCCTTTGAATAAACTGCCTTTGTCTCATTCTCTTTCCCACAACCGCCTTTATATCCACACACCACTCATTTGTCAGTGCAATGATCCTTTTGCAAAAAACTAGCAGCTCAGCTCACATGCCCTGATTTCATTGAGGTTGTGGCTAGACAGAAAACTGGTTGAACATGTAAAGGCAGTAACATGAACAACCCCATTCATTTGCTCGTGGCCTGTATAAAGAGACACAGCAGGACTCAGTCTGCCCTGCATAGTGAACAAGTTTAATGGTACAGTTGCACATTTTGGTAGTATTTAAACACCTAAAAGTATTTCAGTTACAGCTGTGGTCGGAAACTAAGCCTATAGTGGTGCATATGTCTTATATAACACATAATAATAACTTTTTTTATACATGTGGAATGTTATCCTTGCACCCTACAATGACAATACAATCCCACGACCAACTTTTTCTGTATGTCCCACCTGCTTTGCTCTCTGTCTAAACAGGATACATCTTTTGTTTCTCTATCTCTAACTTACATTGCCCTCTGTTTGAGCAAGATACAGTCATATGAAAAAGTTTGGGAACCCCTCTCAGCCTGCATAATAATTTACTCCACTTTCAACAGAAACGATAACAGTGGTATGTCTTTCATTTCCCAGGAACATCTGAGTACTGGGGTGTTTTCTGAACAAAGATTTTTAGTGAAGCAGTATTCAGTTGTATGGAATTAAATGTGAAAAACTGGCTGTACAAAAATGTGGGTACCCTTGTAATTTTGCTAATTTGAATGCATGTATCTGCTCAATACTGATTACTGCCAACACCAAATTAGTTGGATTAGCTCATTAATCCTTGAACTTCATAGGCAGGTGTGTCCAATCATGAGAAAAGGTATTTAAGGTGGCCAATTGCAAGTTGTCCATTGTTTGACTCTCCTTTGAAGAGTGACAGCATGGGATCCTCAAAGCAACTCTCAAAAGATCTGAAAATAAAGATTGTTCAGTATCATGGTTTAGGGGAAGGCTACAAAAAGCTATCTCAGAGGTTTAAACTGTCAGTTTCAACTGTAAGGAATGTAATGAGGAAATGGAAGGCCACAGGCACAGTTGCTGTAAAACCCAGGTCTGGCAGGCCAAGAAAAAAAAGTCGCTTGTTGTATGCAAAAGCGCATTTAGACAAGCCACAGTCATTTTGGAACAAAGTGCTTTGTACTGATGAGACAAAAATTTAGTTATTTGGTCATCCCAAAAAGAGCTTTGCATGGCTGAAGAAGAACACCTGCTACCTACTGTCACATTTGGAGGAGGTTCCATCATGCTGTGGGGCTGTGGGGCTAGTTCAGGGACTACTGGGGCCCTTGTCAGATGAATTCAACTCAATATCAACAAATTTTTCAGGATAATGTTCAAGCATCAGTTACGCAGGGGTTGGACATTCCGACAAGACAATGACCCTAAACACACTTGGAAATCTACAAAGACATTTATGCAGAGGGAGAAATACAATATTCTGGAATGGCTGTCACAGTCCCCCGACTTGAATATCATGGAAAATCTATGGGATGATTTGAAGCAGACTGTCCATGCTCGGCAGCCATCAAAATTTAACTGAACTGGAGAGATTTTGTATGGACGAATGGTCAAAAATACCCACATCCAGAATCCAGACACTTATCAAAGGCTATAGGAGGCGTCTAGAGGCTGTTACATTTGCAAAAGGAGCTCAACTAAGTATTGATGTAATATCTCTGTTGGGGTGCCCAAATTTATGCACCTGTCTAATTTTGTTATGATGCATATTGCTTATTTTCTGTTAATCCAATAAACATTATGTCACTGCTGAAATACTTCTGTTTCCATAAGGCATGTTATATAGTAAAAGGAAGTTGCTACTTTGAAAGCTCAGCCAATGATAAACAAAACTCCAAAGAATTAAGAGGGGTTCCAAAACTTTTTCATATGACTGTACATCTGTTCTTATTCAGTTGGTACAGGGTCATACTGGACACTGGGGGACCAAAGGATTATAAACCTCTGGGGGCCCCCCGCGCACATGCGTAAACTCCGGGCCCCCCATACGCGAACGGGGACAGGAATGCACAAATCCCGCCACCGCAGTTTGGTTTTTTGTGGGGCCCGGCAGATCGGGGGAGGGGGGCCACTGGGTTTTTTTCCCATTGTCCTGCTCACTCCAATCCTGAGTTGGTATGTACCATTTACGTTGTTCTCTGTTCTGGTAAGTTACAATTGTGGTTTACCAGTCAGCATGAAGCACTTACATTGTCCTCTGTCTGACAGGCTACATGTTTGGTTACTCAGTTAGCATGTACTAATTAGATTACAATCTGCCACTTGGCAGGATACATTTGTGGTTTCTCATTCTGTAGGTACCACTGACCTTATCCTCTGTCTGGGCAGGGTACATCTGTGGATGTTCTTTCTGACAACAGACATGTATACAAGAAGCCACTTTGACAATGAGTGTGTGCTAGAGTAGTTAAAAATATATCTTAAAAATAAGAAACGTAATTCCCCTTTAATACTCACCATAGCAATGACCCAGTTTTTATTTTAGACTGCGGCAACTAACCATCAGTCCTTCTACAAATAGACTTTAAAGGAAAAAAAAGTCTCATTTAGAAGCAGCGGCTATCTAAAAACAAAAACCTGTTAAGTATGAGAGTGTGGCTCACTCTTTGTACAGATCATTAAAGGAACAGTAACACCAAAAAATTAAAGTGTAGTAATGAAAATATAATGTAGTGTTGCTCTGCACTGGTTAAACGGGTGTGTTTGCTTCAGAAAAACTACTATTATTTATGTAAATAAGCTGCTGTGTAGCCATGGAGGCAGCCATTCAAGCACAGGATATACAGTAGATAACAGATAAGTACTACTATAGTTTATATAAACAAGCTGCTGTGTAGCCATGGGGGCAGCCATTCAAGTACAGGATACACAGTAGATAACAGAATAGTACTACTATAGTTTATATAAACAAGCTGCTGTGTAGTCATGGGGGCAGCCATTCAAGCACAGGATACACAGTAGATAACAGATAAGTACTACTATAGTTTATATAAACAAGCTGCTGTGTAGCCATGGGGGCAGCCATTCAAGCACAGGATACACAGTAGATAACAGATAAGTACTACTATAGTTTATATAAACCAGCTGCTGTGTAGCCATGGGGGCAGCCATTCAAGCACAGGATACACAGTAGATAACAGATAAGTACTACTATAGTTTATATAAACAAGCTGCTGCAGGGCCGGAACTAGGGGTAGGCAGAGTAGGCACGTGCCTATTGTGCAAAGCTGAGGGGGCGCCAGGCACGTACCTGCTCTGTCGCCTACCCCGTGTCCGGTCCTGTGTCTCCCTGACTGGTGGCGATAATTTCTGTTTTAATATGCGCTTGCACGCATGCGCGCCGGCGCGTAGTTTCGCGCATGCACGATTGAGCGCACACTAAGCCGGCGCCGTGCCTGGCCAGGTTGCCTAGGGCGCCTGGCCGGGTTGGCCTGGCTCTGAGCTGCTGCGTAGCCACGGGGGCAGCCATTCAAAGCTGAAAAAGGAGAAATGGCACAGGATACACTGCAGATAATAGATACGCTCTTTGTCATACAATGGGATTCTTCAAAAATTATCTGTTATCTGATATATGTCCTGTGCTTGAATGGCTGCCCCCATGGCTACACAGCAGCCTGTTAATATAAACTATAGTAAAGTTTCTGAAGCAAACACACCAGTTTTACCAGTGCAGAGCAACACTACATTATATTGTCTTTCCTTTTAAAAACTTTTATTTTTTGGTGTTACTGTTCCTTTAAGTTTTCTAAGGGGGTTATGTAATAAAAAGACAGAAAGCCATTACTGGTCACCTTTTTTTAAAAAAAACAAACATCTTATTGATTACTATTAGTTACTGCCCGTGGGCAAATTTAGTGCCTTTTAATCCATATGGGAGAAGTATTGCTAGTTCTGCATGTGAGCGGGAGGTACCATATTGCTCAGCAGGCTCCCAGCATACCCCTTAAACTCAACTTCTCAGGGAGTTTTGTCTAAAGTGCTGATGCCTTTCGGAAGGTTCTACATTTATATATTTTGTTGACAGTTTCCTTCAAACATTCACATAACCTCCCTCTACATTTCAGCACATGGGCAGAAAGATACAAGTTATTTTGTGCTGTGTATGCGTTTCACGCCAATGTCAGAGGCCCTATGCAAATGGCTGGCAATGCAGATCTAGTATTACACCCACGCACAATCTCCTCTTTCTCTGCATCACTAGAAAACCCCTGATGCCTAATAAACCTTGTAGGCCTTGGATACACTAACACCTTCCCTCTTTATTCTGCAGGCCGAGCAGGGCCCTTTGAAGTCGTACAGAGCAGTGCCTGTCTCGCAGCCCCAATGTTGCGGCTACACCTCTGTGAATGGACTTGCCGATGAGAGGCCTAGCTCTATTTCTTTGGATACTTTCATTGCATTACTGGGCGGGGGGGGGGGGGGGTATGCATGTGATCAGATTTCTTTCCCTTGTAAAAACGTACATTTACTTACAAGTTGAACCCATCGCTGTTGCTTTTGCACAGGGACATGTAAAGAGATGATTTAGCAGCAGTAATGGCATGCTTTATGGTAAAGATTCTAACTATCTTTATAACAGTGCCTTTTGTCACAGTGGTCACAGACCATACCGAGGCGATTTATTAAAATTCAACAGTTATGGATTACTAACTGTATCCAGTTCTCCTAAAATCGCAATAGTTCTGGCGCTGTTTCCTTTGGTTTACTAAAATTGAATACAGTTACCGGTAATCCAGATATGGGCTCAAAAGCCTAGAACAACGTTAAAAAATTAATTGTGGGGGAGGAGATAGACCCAAATGTTGCACGTGGTGACAGCATTGGCACATGAGGCCTAATTCAAGGGATTTAACCCAAGTACAGATCGTTTTGCATCATTTTCTTTCTCTGCCTGCATTTATGTGCCATTAGCCTTAAAGGAGAACTAAACCCTGGCTAAAAATGCTGTATTTTTATAATGAATTGCACCAGCCTAAAGTTTCAGCTTGTCAATAGCAGCAATGATCCAGGACTTCAAACTTGTCACAGGGGGTCACCATCTTGGAAAGTGTCTGTGACACTCACATGCTCAGTGGGCTCTGATTGGCTGTTGAGAAGCTAAGCTTAGGGCTCGTCACTAATTATCCAGCAGAAAATGAGCTTCCCCTGTAATATAAGCTGATGCTACAGGTTTGCTGATTATTAAATTCTGATGCTAATTGCACTGGTTTCTGTGCTGCCATGTAGTAATTATCTGTATTAATTACTAATCAGCCTTATATTGTGACATTTCTATTCTATGTGTACTATATATTGTAATTTGGGATGAGAAGGAGACTTACACCAAAAGAATTACACACAAATGGCATTTTAACACTGAAAATTGCACAATCCTAACTATGACAATTTTGACTGCATCTTGCATGTGATTTGTAAAAAAAAAACACTGCTGCATGTATTTTAATACAATAAAGGGATTCTGTCATGGGAAAACTTGTTTTTTTCTAGGGATGCACCGAATCCTGGATTCCGCTAGGCTAGGGATTCGGCCAGGATTCGGCCTTTTTCAGCAGGATTCGGATTCGGCCTAATCCTTCTGCCCGGCTGCAAATTGGGAGCAGGGAGGGAAATTTTTCTTGTTTTATTTTTGATTATTTTTCTTTTCTTGGTTTATAATTATAAGTACATGTGGAATTGATAATCTAGATTGAGTGCTGTTACTATATTATCATATTGCAATTTTGTATAATGTGCGTTCTGCAGGACTGCCTTTCTCTTGATTGTCTAATATGTCTTTGGCAATGTGATCACTGTACTGAAAAAATTTGTTAAAAAAAAAAGTATACCTCTTCCCACCTCTAATTTGCATATGCAAATTAGGATTCAGATTCAGTTCGGTATTCGGCTGAATCTTTCACGAAGGATTCATGGGGTTCAGCTGAATCCAAAATAGTGGATTTGGTGCATCCCTATTTTGTCATAACGTATCAGTATTTTATGCTGATCCAGCAGAATTCTGCATGGAAATATCTTTTTTAAAAAGAGCAAACAGTTGTTTAATATTACATTTAAAAACTCTGACATGGGGTTAGACATGTTATGAGTTTCCCAAGTGCCCTCAGTCATATGCTCTGATAAACTTCAGTCACTCTTTACTGCTGCACTGCAAATTGGAGTGATTTCATCCCTCCCTTTTCCCCCGGCAGCCTATCAGCAGAACAAGGGGAAGGTAACCAAGTAAATCATGAAGCACAAATGTGGTGGGTGCACATCCTCGTGTGTCCACAATTAAGCTGGTATTGCGTGAAAATATTATCATAAATATTGGCGAATTGTGTCTGAAAAAAGGATTTGTAAATGATTCTAAATATTTTTGGCCCTGTGTGGACTGAATCCTTTGTTATAAAAATAGTGCAAGCCATAAAGCATTCTTGAAATGCTGCATTCTGACACAAGGGGAAGGTGACTGTACCATAGTATGCATATAAAGATGGGCTCACGTTAACATATCCAGTTATATTATATATTGTGGTTTGGTTTCTTCTTCCTTTTGCTTAGGTTTCTAGGCTATTGCTTTAATCAAACTAATAATGTTATTATTTATATCATGAAACTAGGGATCTTTTAAAGTGGCAGCTGCAGATTAAAATGCAATTGTTTACACTTATCATAGTGCTTTGGAAGACTATTGCAGGGAAAGACTATGTCCCAGCAGTCTTCATCCTCTTAAATGGCATGTGACCTAGGGAATTGTCTGAAGCTGTCAGTCCATGCTTGGTCAGTAGTTGTTTTATATTAATGAGGAAATAATGTAGAAAAAAGAACACCCTTATATATTTATTTAATTTTCTTATATAAAATCACACTGCTGCCCAGGCTGCATCATATGCAATGTTTTTTGCAGCAGGGATGTTGGCTTGGCGGAAGCACAAGACTGTTGCAACCCTATTGAAGGCCATTTATTCTGCAGCTGCTTTGCTGTTGCTTTAAACTCCATTATTGATTTGCGAATATACAGAATTCAGGTCCATAAAAATTGAACATTGGGAAGAGCAGGGCTGAATATTTTCGTATGAATATTACAATACCCCAGCTGTATTCCCCAGTGCAGTCAAAGCTTTCTGTTTCTGAAGGGGTTAATCCCAGTACATACAATACTTCATATTGTTAATCCTCATTGTGATAGGTTCACCCTCGTGCAATAGATACTCATTCACTACAAGCAAAACTGTTTGTTTACTTTGATCTTCAGAACCTTCCTGGAAATGTTGCCCGATTTCAGGGGTGTTTTTCGCACTGTAACACTAGACAGCCCTTGCCATTAACACAATGTGCCATGAACCTGTAGAGTCTATGCTTGTCACACAGGGCCCTTTGCCTTCTGTGTTTTTCATCTCTCGGATTCCCAGCTGTAGGCTCTGCACATCTCGTATTTATTCTCTATTTGTGTCCTCGCATGTTTCGTGCAGTTGCCTTTTACACTATGAGCCCTGGTTACTCGGGAGTGGGTGAAATTACTAAACCTGAAACTCATTTTGTGCGGTTTTAATTCCCCTTTCGTTGGGCAGTTAATATTCTGTTGTGAGGCTGAAAACCAATAGTTCTTTCATCAGTAACAATATTACTATTAACAATATTATTCATCTTTTTAAAGGAACAGTTCATTGTAAAAATAAAAACTGGGTAAATAGATAGGCTGTGCAAAATAAAGAATATTTCTAATATAGTTAGTTATCCAAAAATATAATGTATAAAAGCTGGAGTAACTGGATGTCTAACAAAACAGAACACTACTTCCTTCTTTTCGGCTCTCTAACTCTGAGTTAGTCAGCGACTATAGGGGGGGGGCACATGGGTCATACTGTTCAGTGAGTTTGCAATTGATCCCCAGCATTCAGTTCAGATTCAAAAGCAACAGTTATGACCCATGTGCCCCCCTCAAGTCACTGATTGGTTATTGCCTGGTAGCCAATCAGTGAAAAGCAAGAGAGCTGCAAAGCAGAAAGTAGTGTTCTGACTATTATGTTACAGGGCAACCCTTTTGAAATAAAAAAATAACAAAAGTGGTATAAAGGTGAAACTAATATACAGTAATCATAGCAAGCTTTTCAGAACATTTTAGTTCCTTTTTCAAGCTGATTACTTGTTCTGAAAGCTTGCTATGATTATATTAGTTAGCCAATAAAGGTTTCATCACTTTTGTTATTTTTTTATTTCAAAAGGGTTGCCCTGTAACATTTTTACTGGCTAACACGGTACAGCAAGTTTACCGGCTATTATGTTAGACATCCAGTCACTCCAGCCTTTAAACACTACATTTTTGGCTAACAAACTATATCAAAAACATTTTTTATTTTACATAGCCTATCTATTTACCCAGTTTTTATTTATATACTATACTATATAATAACTATTCCTTTAAGACTATGATAACTATACTGTAGATATATCTAGTAGACTGTAGCTCATACAATATTATATTATTTTTATTTATTTATGACATATTCTGCAGTGATTATACATCATTCACATCAGTCCCTGTCCCAGTGGAGCTTACAGTCTAAAAGCCCTATCACATATAAACACCATGGAGCCAATTAACCTGCCTGTATGTTTTGAGGTACGGAAGGAAAGCACCTGGTAATGATATGCAGGTATATTGTATACTCACAGAATTCAGGTCACAAAGTTGGTTTGGTATGGGTTTGTTTGAGTGGAGGGTTCAGCTTTGGTTTTTGGTATTCCTGCCATGTTGAGCCCCTGAGTGTTAACACCCGGGAGCCTATTAGGAAGACCATTGGGGATCAGTAAAAGTTAGGGACCATGGACTCAGGTGGGTGTGGGTTCCCTAGGGGGGATTAAGGCCACCATACACAAGCAAATATAAACTGCCGACAGGTTAAGTCGACAGCTTATTGGGCAATGTATGGGGCCCTCAGACAGGCTACCCAGATTGATATCTGCCCAAAAGTCGATGGGAGGGTTAGAAAATCCTGTAGGATCTAGAACTGCATCAGTTCATTGATGCAGTCATAAATCCGACTGCCCGTATTCTCCTCATTGAGATCAGATCGTTGGGCCCTAGGGCCCACAATCGGATCAGCCCAATATCACCCACCTCAATGTGGGCATATCGGGCAGAGATCCGCTCCATATGTATGGCCATCTTTAGAATGGAAAAAAACACATTGAACACTGATGGCCCATCCACATCAGCTACAATACATAGAAGCCTACACCCACTCAGCAAGCTGTAACAGGTGATCCGGGGGTGGAATATTTACTATTAAAATCCTTAACAATGTGGGAGAAAGTCTTCTCTGAATCCTCATTAAACATGCAGATTGCCCATGTGGCAGAATTACACTTACTGAGGCTTAGCTTCCAACTGACCCTAAATTGCTACAGTGCCAATGTCCCTTTGAAGATTTGGCCCAGGGATTTTGGCTTGAAAATCAGCAGCTGCGCAGTATCACATCTCTTGTGTTAAGACCAGTATATTCTCTATAGTTCTGGCTTCTGCTTCATCATGTTTTTAAATGTAGCCAGTATTTTACAGTTTTAATACGTTAGAACTGAAATATGTTTTTGACTAGGGACATGCCAAATACTGGATATACTAACTGTAGGTAGCTCCTGTACTTTACCAGACTCCCAAATTTTTGGTTTATAGGTGAGAATCCAGCATTTTATACCACTGGGGAGAGGCTAGGTTGCATTCAAAGGAAACTATACCCCCCGAACAATGTAGGACTCTATAAAAAGATATTGCATAAAACAGCTCATATGTAAAACCCTGCTTTATGTTAATAAACCATTTTCATAATAATATAATTTTTAGTAGTATTGTATGTGCCATTGGGTAATCCTAAATAGAAAATTGCCATTTTAAAAAATAAGGGCCGCCCCCTGGGATCATACGATTCACGGTGCACACAAATAAACCAAACAGAATTTTTTTGACTGCGCCCATTTTTGTGGCCACACCCCCTAATTACCATGTTCTGTTTACAAAATTTGGCAAGTTATGAACACATTTCTCTGTTTGTTTTCAGTTATTACAGTTTTTCTTATGAAGGTGAATTGCCCTTTAAGCTGTGAGTCTAACTTCTCCCAAATTGTTACAATTACTTATTTACTTATCTCAAAATTGTTACAAAAGAATCTTACTTGCACCTGGTGGCTGTTCTGGGATGTCAAAAGCCAATTAAGTAAGAAACTTTGTATCTTTTTCTCGCTGCTCAGTGGAGAGAAAGTCGGGACTTTCCAGTACAAATGTGGGACTGAGGGTTGAGCTGTCAAAAGCAAGACTGTCCTGCTGAAAACAGGACAGTTGGGAGATATGCTGACCCCATCTAAAAAACAAATGATCTGTAAGGTTACACATTTATTGTTACTGCAATTTGAACCTTAGCAACCAGATTGATGTAATTGCAAACTGGAGAGCTGCTAATTAAAAAGCTAAATAACTAAAAAAACTGCAACCTGTTTCAGAGTATCACACTCTTTATCATAATAACAGCTAATTTAAAGGCAAACCACTAAGCTGGGGGTCAGAGGCAAAATTTAAAAACAACAAAATGCCTAGCTAGACTGCCTTTGCTTGCAGAACTCAAGAACATCAGCTGTGCCTTTTCTTAAAGATACTGCTGGCAGTATTTCCCAGACTAAACATTGAGGTGCTGATCTCCATTGTTGGCCACAAATCAGCACTAAGCATCAGCAAGATTTTACAATGCAGTTTATCAAGGGAAGCTTCCCACTACCAGGATATCAGTAATGATATCACAATGGTTTATCTGCCAGTACAAATCTTGCCCAGTTAAAGGGGTTGTTCATCTTAACTTTTAGTATGATGCTATTGTGATATTCTGTGACATTTTGCAGCTGGCTTTAATTTTTCATTATTTGTGGTTTTTTAATTATTTAGCTTTTTATTCAGCAGCTCTCTGATTTGCAATTTCAGCAATCTGGTTGCTAGGGTCCAAATGCATTGATTTGAATAACAGACTAGCATATGAATAGGAGAGGGACAATATAGAAAATAAAAAATAGCAATAACAATACATTTGTAGCCTTACAGAGCATTTGTTTTTTAGATGAGGCCAATGACCCCCATTTCAAAGCTAGGGTAGCTTTACCGGCCTGGCCACAAAAAATGATGGTTGATCCCAATGTTTTTAATAGGAAAAAAAGATAAATATATAGGAAGGCCGGTATTTTTTTCCAGAAAAGGTGGCAACCCTATTCAAAGCTGGAAAGAGTCAGAAGAGGATGTCAAATAATTCAATATCTCTAGAAAATATTTATATATTATATTTATATATTTATTTATTATATTTATATATATTTCTATCTATATATTTTTAGGGTGTTGTTTTTATTTCTAAATTACACTATTTACACTGCAAATAATTCACTCTACTATGTAAAATGTCATTCCCGAACCAGCAAGTGTATTTTTTTAGTTGTAATATTGGTGTGTAGGTGCATCTCAGGACATTTTGCCTGGTCATGTGCTTTCAGAAAGAGCCAGCACTTTAGGATGGAACTGCTTTCTGGCAGGCTGTTGTTTCTCCTACTCAATGTAACTGAATGTGTCGCAGTGGGACCTGGATTTTACTATTGAGTGCTGTTCTTAGATCTACCAGGGAGCTGTTATCTTGTGTTAGGGAGCTGCTCTCTGGTTACCTTCAGCCAAACGAAATGCAGATGCACACCTGGTCCCTCTTTCAACGTCCACGGTGCATGGACCATAGGAGGATGGCACCCCCAACAAATGGTACGTAATAGAATTAATCCAGCACACGAAATCTGCTCAAGGGTTATAACCCGTGTTTAATGTCAAGCCAAACAGGTTACAACGTTTCGGGGGCGTACCCCTTCGTCAGGTACCCCTCTGGTTACCTTCCCATTGTTCTGTTGTTAGGCTTCTGGGGGAGGGGGAAGGCAAGGGGTGACATCACTCCAACTTGCAGTACAGCAGTAAAGAGTAACTGAAATTGATCAGAGCACAAGTCACATGAGTGGAGGCAGCTGGGAAACTGACAATATTTCTAGCCCCATGTCAGATTTCAAAATTAAATATTAAAAAATCTGTTTGCTCTATTGAGAAACGGATTTCAGTGCAGAATTCTGCTGGAGCAGCACTATTAACTGACGTGTTTTGGAAAAAAAAACATGTTTTCCTATGACAGTATTCCTTTAAAGGTGAACCACCCCTATAAGGTCATGTTAATAAACGTTATTACCCATGAAGGCCTGGCCGTTGGGAATGGGAAAGTAAATATGATCTAATAGCAGACAGAGCGCAGTCACAAGGCCCCTATGCCAAGGAAAGAATATCACTGCCGCTGATTTACCTGCTATTTTGTTTTAATAAAGGCAAATTGTATTTGCAACGGTTCTAACGAACTAAATAATTTGTATGTGTTTGTTTTCCTGTGTGCCCTGGTATATACAAATATGTAACTAGTAGAGGCTGTGTGTGTACTTTGTATTGGTATTCCTGTCTGCTTCCTTCCAGGCACTAACACTGACTTGTAATAGAGAATGTCTGTCACAGAACAACATGGAAGATTACTTCCTCCCCAACCCCCTCCCAGTCAGCTTAGTCTGTCCCTGGCAGCCATCTTAGTATCCCAGAGACTGACTGAGAGATACTCTGCCCCACTTCAGGCTATTTACAGTTTAATCCCCCTTCCTTGCATGGCTCAAAAAATATGGCAGGCCCTGCTTTTATCTATCTAAAATATGCTGAAAATGTGATATTTTTTTGTCCCCCACTTATTTATAGAAATAAAAATCTGACCGGCTAAATTGCCTTGAAATGACACCAGAATACGTAGCGGTCAGATCACAAGTAGCAGCTGGAGACTTTGACCTACAAAGTTGCCAGAGGATCAGTCACTTGGTACATAATGAGTTGAGGGGATTTCCTGTGTTTAACAGCAAAAATAGTTGTTTTTCAACCCATTCTGCCTGCGTAATTGCAGCGGGACAGAAGAACAACACAGAGGAAGACATTTGAAAACAATTTTCAGGGACATTTGCTGCTGGGCCAAGTGGGCACAGTGTATAATACTCACCATACAAGTCTGGCGTAACGGGGATGAATAGAAACAAAATTAAGACTGGCACTGACTTTGAGCATCTCAGGGTTTTTTCTTAAGTTTCTGACCCTAAAGGGGAAGTAAAGGCCTCACGGATTTCTTATAAGACCATATCTGTAATACAGAGCTATGGGATCCCGTATCCAGAAACCGGATATACAGAAAGTTCCAGATAGCAGGAAGGTCATCTGCAGTGGTGTATTTATACACAAAGCAGATCTCGTGGTTGCTGGGGGCAATATACTCTCGAGTACTGGGCAATCGCAGGCAGGGAGGGGGGCAGCGCTGCGGGTAGGTTGCTATGTGCCCAGGTCTGGATTGGGAGTCAAAATAGGCCCTGCCATTTCAAGTACATAGAGGCCCAAACAGCCCTCAAGCAGCCCACTAAATAGTGACTTTCTATGGCATTGTACAGCAGCCCCTATGGCATTTGCCAGAACCCACAGTTTGCCAGTCCGGGCCTGTGTGCGCCCCAGGCAGGGCCGGAACTACGAGTAGGCAGAAGAGCATGTGCCTAGGGCTCAACAGTTGGGGGGAGCTGGGCACATACCTCTTCTGTCTGCCTACCCCTAGTCCGGCCGTCGTTCCTTTGTGGCAGGTAGCCGCCACGAGCTCCCGCCCACCCCATGTGACGACATTGAGCATGCACGCGGTTGGCACGTTCAGGCAAGGTTTGTGCAATGAGAGCTATTGCGCTCACTACACTAGCAGAGATGGATTTCCACATTAAAAAATGGAAATTTCACTCTTAAAGTTACCAGAGGCGGCTTTTTACCAGCCCTTTTATCCTTTTTTTACTTTCGATGTATTTTTCCCCTGATATAGACCACCCTTGTGGTCAAAACGCATACGGCTAATTGCCGATTGATGTAAGTTTGATACAATAAATTTTGATTTTTTTTTTTAGTAAAAGAGTGTGCAATCCTCTTGTTTTGTATTGATTCGTTTAGGAGGTTTCAAAGGGCATTCTCCATTGGATTAGCACCTCAGTATTATCTAATTGGGTGTGCGCCTTCCAAATTCTAGCTCCATTTCCTGGTAACTGGCCACTCCTCTCCTCATGGTAGGAGTGGCCCTGGTGGGGAGCAAGGGGTCTAGCCAGGTTGCCTAGGGCACCTGGCTGGCTTGGCCTTGCACTGCGTTGGCCAGGGTGCAGAATCATGGAGTGGATACGCTCCACGTGGCTACACCCAGGCTCAAACAGCGCCTTTTGGTGGATTGGCTGATTCCCGGCCTGCTTTTATATGCAAGCAGAGAATCAGCCCTGTCTGGCAGCACCCCATTAAAAAAAGATCTCTAAAACAATGTTGCAAACCTCTTTTTTTAAAGGCATTCTCACCGAAGCCTTTGCTGTTAAAGCTGAAAGTAGTAAACTACCTTTAATGTGATTTTCACTATTTTATAGAATGCTCTATTCTGAGTAACTTTTGAAATTATCTTAATTTTTTTTTGTTTGGTTTACTTATTTGCCTTTCTCTTCTGTTTCTTTCTGGCTTGCAGATGAAGGTCAATGGACTCAAGCAGCCAAAAAAACCCAGTTGCTCAGTTTTAAGTTATTTTCACTTTTTTAGTACTTTATATTCTGATTCAGCCCTCTCCTAATCATCTATTAGTCCTTCATACCATTGTCTGGTTGCTAGGGTAGGTTGGGCCCTAGCAACTAGATTACAGTTTAAACCTAAATTAGAAACAAAATTCTAAACAACTAAATAAAACATAATCAGATTGCCATATAATGCCATGTTTTTTCATAGCAATTAATTTAAAGTCAACATTCTTTAAATGTGTCTCCATATTTCCTTGTGGAAAGTAGAAATTAATTATGTGCTTACAAAACCGAAAGCTTTGTAAAATTCCCTGGGATAAATATAAAAAAAAGGCAACAGGAAAAGTGGGTTACTGATTACAGAGGCAGCATTCCTGTTTCATTTATAGTATCAGTAACCCACAGCGCCAATAGAGGGCAGCACTAGCTCTCAGCCAGCCGCAGTACAAGACAGCGTGTGTCTCTGGTTCCCACGAGGTTCTTTGTTTATAATTTGTAAACTAACCGGAGCCGTTCAACTCTCTGATAAAAGGGGGGTATGGATTTCAGGACTCGTGCGTAGCCTCGGAGAAAAGGCAGATCCTTGTTAGACAGTGTGCCGATCTGTCTTTATCAGTAAGTGACATTCACGCTTTAAAATAATGTGACTGAATTGGACGCTTTTTCTTTTGCTGTGCTCCCCTATTTCATCGTGTAAGATGGTATCGGCTGAATCTATATATAGCAGTGCACTGCCTGGAGGCACTCATTGGAGCCCACATAGGCGAGGGCTGTGTTAGTTGCTCTTGCAGAAGCAGTGATATTGCTTGAGACGCGGAAATAGTACATTTATTATTTTACATTCTTCCCTACACCTTTGCTAAAAGCTTCTTGCACAAGTTCCCGGAATTGTAATACCGGTGAGGCTTAAAGAGGACACAGGTAACTGCTATGCTGGTGTGCTTGCAGGCTGGGGCCACATCAGTGCAATTCAATTCTAAACTTCTATAAAGTTATTACTGTCTGCAGCTCAGGATGGGCCCCTTGTAACCAATGCAACCCTTTTGTGCAGAGCTCTAGTTACATAGACTTTATATTGGATCCCTTCATTTAGATTCTATTTTAATCAGGCTATATATATATATATATATATCTCCCTATATAATTTATATATATATATATATCTATCTATATGAAATTTGGGAAAGTGCTGCATTTTTGATTATATATATATATATATATATATATATATATATATATATATATATATATTGCATTGGCATTTACATGAGAATTTACACATGCAGCATTTTCTGTGTGCACTAAAAAAGTATATTGAATTTACCCAAACTTTCATGTGTGTACCCGGAGACTTGTATATTGAATATATCTATATATCTGTATATTACTTCTGTTCCTGAGTGTAATAAACTGTGCATTTTTTTCAATATCTGATATATTTAACCTATTAGTGCTGTGTTTAAATAGGGATCCTAAAATGTGAGGCATATTTTATATAAGATAAGTTTGCCTAATGTATTTATGTGTCAACAGAAAAATAAAAAAAACTGCAGTTCCGTATATATATATATATATATATATATATATATATATATATATATATATATATATATATATATATATATATATATATATATTAGAATGCGCAGAACCTGGGGTTTTCCAGATAACAGCTTTCTGTAATTGGAATCTTTGTACCTTAAGTCTTCTAAAAAATATGTAAAACATAAAATAAACCCAATAGGCTGGTTTTGCTTCCAATAAGGATGAATTATATATTCGTTTGGATCAAGTACAAGCTACTGCTTTATTATTGCAGAGAAAAGGGAAATCATTTTTTAAAAATTTGGACTTTCCGTAATCCGGAGCTTTCTGGATAGCAGGTTGCCGGATAAAGAAACCCATAACTGTGTGTATGTATGTATGTGTGTGTATATATATATATATATATCAGATGTATGACATTTACCTATATTTAATAATAAATGGCTCCATAAAGGGCTACTGCAATTACTGTAAATAAGGCTCTTTATAAACAATATTTATATATTTTTTTTTATATATTTTTTGCAGTCCCCCAATATTCTAACAAAGGGCTGGGTTTGCTGTGAGTCCAGTGTCAGGCAGTGTCTGTAACAATGTTGCTCCCCAGGAATCAGGCGCTGGGGGTCAGGTTTCACGTTGGTGTAACTCAACTCCTCGGCAGCTGCTTTCATGCAATGTTCCCTGAGTCTCCTTTAACTCTGTGCACTCATTCTTGGCCTACAGTTTCCTTAATTCACACCACTGGGTAACTTTGAGACTCGCTGCTTGTGGCTTCCTCCCTCGCAAGCAAATAATATTATAATAGAAGCTGTCAATTCCATTGTCTTTAAATGAGAGCCTGGACTTGGGTCTATTATAAGTCATTTGCTTCATTTTAATATTCACTGATTCCAGATATTTGTGATTTTTGACTCTTTTATTGCTAATGAGTTAAAACATCAGTTTTTTTTGGAAAGCAGTGTTCTTTGTTGTTCATAGAAGTTTGTATTGGGAGTTAGTTTATAAGGATTGCTGCAGATTACTGGAAAGTTTTCTGTTCAGAATTTTATATCTGTAGAGGAAAAATGGCTTCCCCCCCAGCTGGGACAATGCTCTGCTTCTCTAGGAAAAAAAAGCACATGGAGTATTGTTGTACTGGACGGATTTATCGGTGTTTGGGGAATGTGATTGCTCTGCGTGTGAAGTAAGATCCATGCGGAGTCTGTGCTCACATTCATACTTAAAGCCCCTGTAAGCCCAGAACTAAAATGTTATACAGGTATGGGACCTGTTATCCAGAATGCACAGGACCTGGTGTTTTCCGGATAATGGATCTTTCCATTAATTTTCTCTTCATACCTTAAAGGGCATGTAAAGGCAAAAAAATAAAATCCCATTTTTACTTTCTTTAATGAAAACGAAACCGATCTCCAATATACTTTAATTAAAAAATGTGTACTATTTTTATAAGAAACCGACTGTATGCAGTGAAATTCTCCCTTCATTTACTGCTGTGGATAGGAATTGTCAGACGGTCCCTAACTGCTGAGCAGGGAAACAATCATGCTTATGAACAGCAGGGGGAGCCCCCGCCTTAATTCCCAGCCATGCAGAACTCAAGCAGCTTTGTTTATGACGATCCCTAAGCAGACCAGACCCCACTGAGCATGTGCACAGTCTTAGTCTTGCAAAGATGTATAACAAAGTTACAAGATGGTGACCCCCTGTAGCCAACTTTGAAAGCATAAATTATTTTTGATTAGGCTTGTGGTGGAGTAAGTTCATGTCTATATTTAGTATACAAAATACAGCATTTCTAGCCTTATTCTATTTTAGACTTTACATGCCCTTTAAGTCTACTAGAAAATCATGTAAACCTTAAATAAACCCAATAGGCTTTTTTTGCTTCCAATAAGGATTAATTATATCTTAGTTGGGATCACGTACAGGACACTGTTTTATTATTACAGAGAAAAAGGAAATAATTTTTTAAATCTTTCCATTATTTGGATAAAATGGATTCTATGGGAAACGGCCTTTCTGTAATTCGGAGCTTTCTGGATAACAGGTTTCCGGATAACGGATCCCATGCCTGTAGTTTAAAGAAAATGTAATTTCAAAGCAATTTACAGCTATGCATTCGAGAAGAATTTCCAGTGGTTTCAAAGTTCTATAAAATGCAAAGGAAAGCAGTGTGTGCCTGGTTCTGGCTCTTGAAACAATGTAGCAGCAGCCGGCCTTCTACTCATTTTCACAGACTGATTCACTTCTGCTGTGGAGTTTTTAGGAGTGAGAACTACCAGGGCAGAGCATAGCAAACGACAGACGCTTCTTTCCACAGAAATTACATTTACACAGCTGAAAACATGTATAAATGTTAGGGATGCACCGAATCCACTATTTTGGAATCGGCCGAATCCCCGAATCCTTCGTGAAAGATTCGGCCGAATCCTTCGTGAAAGATTCGGCCGAATACCGAACCGTATCCGAATCATTAGGGGTCGGTAGGGGAAAACCTGTCCTTATTTTGTGACAAAAAGTTACTCAAATTCCCTCCCTGTCCCTAATTTGCATATGCAAATTAGGATTTGGTTCGGCCGGGCAGAAGGATTCGGGCGAATCCGAATCCTGGTGAAAAAGGCCGAATCCTGGCTGAATCCTGAACCAAATCCTGGATTCGGTGCACCCTTAATAAATGTATATTGGAAACTTTAAAAGTTACTTTTTGGCAAAATTTTTGGGGATTAAATTCTCTCTCTCTCTCTCTCTGTCTCTGTCTCTGTCTCTGTCTCTCTCTCTCTGTTCAGCTTTCAAATAGGGGTCACTGATCCCATCTAAAAACAAATGCTCTGTAAGGCTACAAATTTATTGTTATTGCTGCTTTTTATTACTCTTTTTATTCAGACCGTCTCCTATTCATTTTCCAGTCTCTTATTCAAATCAATGTACCCATCAAATTGCCCTAGCAACCAGATTGCCGAAACTGCAAACTGGAGAGCTGTTGGATAAAAAGCTAAATAATTAAAAAACTACAAATATTAAAAAAGGAAAGCCAATTGAAAATTGTCACAGAATTTCATTCTCTACATCATATTTAAAAAGTATTTTAAGGGTCAGTCACACAGCCAGATTCGGGGAGATTAGTCGTCCGGCAACAAATCTCCTCTTCTTCTGGCGACTAATCTCCCTGAACTGCCTTCCCTGCTTTCCTGCCGGCTAAAATGAGAATCGCGGGCGGGATGGCACTAGGATCGATTTGTTTTCCGAAGTCGCCCGATATTGCCTCACGAGAGTCCTGCCGGTGACTTTTAAGCCGGCCTGTGTGCCCTGACCCTAAAGGTGAACGACCCCTTTAATTAGCTAGCTTCTGCTACATTGTCTGAGAATAGAAAATGACAGACAGACCCTGCTTTCAGTGACGTATATAGTTATGAATAACTTTAAAACCAATGAAAAGAAGTAATGAATATAAATTGGAAAGTTGCTTAGAATGCTATTTCCTTTCATTAGGCATAATTTTATTTATGGGTTTAAATCCCCTTTCAGACAGTGCTTCACTTATAGCAGGGCTCCGATCTGTATCAGTTGAAAGGCTTGAATAAAAAAAGGTTTCAGGACTTCCACCATGTGGCGCTTTAAGGCCTCTGTGATATATTTATAGCCTGCACGCTATTTTCTTTCTAATCTTTTGGGCATTGGAAAAAAAAAAAGAAGGCCGTGAGAAAGTTTTTCTTTACTAAAGAGAGAGAAGTGTGGATTTAATCCTCCAGTCTCCGCTGCATGGTTATTGTGTGTGTTCTGGTGACTACAGACAGGCCAGGTAAGTACACAAGGGCTTTTACAGGCCAGGATCATGGGGCTGAACTTCACGGTGCATAATAAAGGGAATTTCACAATTCCAATGGATCGTGTAACTGGAAATTTTTAGATAAAGGGCAAATTTGTGTTTTTTTGTTTTTACGATGGTTTATGATGCGATCAAACCCGCAGATAATACGTGTATAAATGCCTCGTGGTTTACAGGAAGGAATATGTGTAGATATGGGCTGGGGTTTCTGTAGATAAGGGTGCACTTGAAGGTGTTGCTTTTAAACACTTAACTGCCTTAATGTGCGGGGGAAAGGGTTATGAGCCACAACTGATGGGGGGAAATATATCATTTATGGAGCCAGCAATTGCTCACATAATGCTTTGTTTATGATACGGACTGCTCAGTATGGAGTTTAAATAAAGGCTGAATTCAAAATAAACGTGCATTGTCCCTTAATAATCATTCAGTAATATAAATATTACATAGTAACTTTAGTTTCTGCTATGACAGTAGGTGTTCACTCGTCTGAGTGGCTACTGCTTTCCTCTTCCTGACAGCCCTTGATTGTGGCCCATTTCAGCTTCAGTGGCAAAAAGATCCAATTCTGTATATGCTCCTGCTCCCCCCACCCGGCCAGGGCCTGTTTATGGTCTGGCTACTGTGTGAATACTGAAAATGTACCCAGTGTTTCATAATTCTGTTGGGTTTTGGCTACATAAATCGGGAAACTTGGAGTAAAGGGTTGTACTTCACAAAAGTCTTTTTTTTTTTTTTTCGCCTCGGCTACTAAGTTGTTGTGTAGCTGGAGGACTCTGTAGCTGCTTTTAAACTGGGGATGCTGGGAGTTGTAGTTAAGCGTGGCTTAAATGGGCTGTCAGTTGGAGGTGCAGATTGAAACTATAATCAGAATGTTAAAGGGATTCTGTGATTTTTATGATGTCGTTTTTATTTCTAAATGACACTGTTTACACTGCAAATAATTCACTCTACTATAAAATATCATTCCTGAACCAGCAAGTGTATTTTTTTTAGTTGTAATGTTGATGTGTAGGCGCCATCTCCGGTCATTTTGCCTGGTCATGTGCTTTCAGAAAGAGCCAGTGCTTTAGGATGCAACTGCTTTCTGGCAGGCGGTTGTTTCTCCTACTCAATGTAACTGAATGTGTTGCAGTGGGACCTGGATTTTACTATTGAGTGCTGTTCTTAGACTAACCAGGCAGCTGTTATCTTGTGTTAGGGAGCTGTTATCTGGTTACCTTCCCATTGTTCTGTTGTTATGCTGCTGGGGGTGGGAGGGGGCGTGATATCACTATAACTTTCTGTATAGCAGAAAAGAGTAACTGACGTTTATCAGAGCACAAGTCACATGAATGGGGGCACCTGGGAAATTGACAATGTGTCTAGCCGAGGGTTGCCACCTTTTCTGGAAAAAAATACCGGCCTTCCTATATATTTCTTTTTTCCCTATTAATAACATTGGGATCAACCATCATTTTTACCGGCCAGGCGGGTAAAAAAACGGCCAGGTGGCAACCCTAGTCTAGCCTCATGTCAGATTTCAGTGCAGAAGTCTGCTGGAGCAGCACTATTAAAAGACTTTAAAGACTTGTGACCTTCCCTGAAAGGGTTAAACATTACAAAGCAAGTGCCAGTTTTGAAACCAATGAATTAGCCTATTTGTACCCAAATATTTTGGGGGTATGTGATGAGAGAGAGGAGTATGTGGCCCCTATAGAGGCCCCTGTGAGTTACTTGTGTAGAAGCTGCAGCAGCACAGGTTGGTATACAAGCTGGGACAGGAGGTAACCGAAGCTCTCACGTGGGCGGCTGTGCAACAGATGTATGACTGCATGGATAAAATAGTCAGGTACATACAGGCTGCTGGAAATTTCCACTAGTCCCCAGGCCTGTAATAAATATTATAGCATTGCTTTTCTCCCCTCAAACAGAAGAATGTCTTCACACACTCCCAGCTGATCAGTGGCTCTGCAAGATCTGGTTTAACAAAAAAAAAAATGAAGTTACTACTGGGTACTGACAGCTTTAAAACTTGCTGTACAACTTGTCATCTGTTTGGCCCCGGGGAGCAAATCTTTCCCATGAGCTGTTAAGAGAAGTCCCATCAGGTATGGATAATACTGCAGGCTCAGCCCAT
The DNA here is from genome assembly GCF_017654675.1 of Xenopus laevis. Classification (NCBI taxonomy): domain Eukaryota; kingdom Metazoa; phylum Chordata; class Amphibia; order Anura; family Pipidae; genus Xenopus; species Xenopus laevis. The sequence continues at coordinate 20,906,482 of NC_054371.1, read as the reverse complement.
GTCTGATTTAAAAAAAAAAAAAAAAAAAAAGTATATTTGCCCTTTAAAGCGGAATCAGAATTCTTTACTGGATTCATTTTTCCAGACTGAAAAATCCATTGCATGCCCCCCGGTCTCTGTTTTCCCAACGATTGGGCTGATAATGCAGAAAATTAAGTTTATTCTGCCTGCACGATTTGTTATAGACTGAGAGTTGCAGTTCAGCACGAGCCAGCCTATCTGTTGGGCATAAAGAATAAATAAAATTAGACATTTTTTTTTTAAAATGTTTTTATTTGCATCATAGTATCATACATTAGCAACAGAGCAATCATGTTATTAAAATGACAAATAAACATTGCGTATTTAGAACTGGGTCTGGTCTGCACACTTTCATAGCCCTTCCCCAATCACACAAGCATGTATTTAAAAAGGAAAACTATACCCCCCTCAAACAATGTAGGTCTCTATAAAAATATATTGCATAAAACAGCTCATATGTAAAACCCTACTTAATGTAAATAAACCATTTTCATAATAATATACTTTTTTAGTAGTATGTACCATTGGGTAATCATAAATAGAAAAGTGCCATTTTAAAAAATAAGGGCCGCCCCCTGGGATTGTAGGATTCACGGTTAGAGTTGCCACCTGGCCGGTATTTTACAGGCCTGGCTGGTAAAAATGTTGCTTGATGCCAATGTTATTTATAGGGAAAAACCACAAAAATATAGGAAGGCCGGTATTTTTTTCCAGAAAAGGTGGCAACCGTCTTCACGGTGCACACAAACATACCTAACAAACCATACTTGTTAGGTCACATGAGCCAATTAACAGACGAGTGGTGTCTTTTGCTTCCACTCTTCTTCCTGTTACAGTTAGAGTTGCAGTATTTCTGGTCAGGTGATCTCTGAGGCAGCACACAGACCATCACAAAATGGTGGCTCAAGGTAAACTATGTAAAAGGGCAATATTTACTGATATATATATAAAATCCAAAAAGGTAAGGTGCACACTGGGATCCTTTGTAGCTTTTTTAAAAAGATAAATTTTATTCAGTACATGTTAAAAAGGAGGTCAACGTTTCGGTCTGTTCCTAAGACCTTTATCAAGACCAATGATTGGTCTTGATAAAGGTATAGTTTTCCTTTAACTTTCAATATAATACAGAGTATTGGTTAAGAAGACCAAAGATTTTTGTAGTTAGGTATCGCCTTCCCCCAGTTATCCCCACCTCTCGCATTAACCAACTTAGTTCATGCATCGCATTTTTTTAAAGGAAGTTGACATTATTCGTAAATGTAATTGCAACTAAAATCCATATTTCACTGGTTTCTGCACTGCTGGTTCTGGGTAATGAAGCTTCAGTAGAATGTACTGATCTTCCGATTTTTTCTGGTTGTTGTTAATGTTCGCTTTGCAATGTTTGAATAAAGCTTGGGGGGAAAAAAAAGGAAAAAGTGTAGAAGAGTAGCGGCCAATGGGCAAGAGGTGGGCGGGCTTAGCTGCAGGAGGCATGTGTTAGTGTGCGTTTGCTCCTGGCAGTGATGCTGTGCTGGCTCATATGCAGGGAAGCAGCCAGCGAGAGCAGTGAGGAAGGCAGCTGCACAGGTACATGTGTCCTTGTATTGTCAGGGCTCCTGCCTTATTGCACCCTCCTCCTCTTCCTCCGTCATGACAGGCACTCCCTGCCTACTCCCGGCACCTTCATGTAACTAAAGCCACCATGATTAAGCACCTTCTCTTCCATCACTTCCTTAGTCTCCTAAACTTTTTACAGTAGCTTCTTTATTTTCCTCCGCTCTATGCAGAAATACGGCAGCAGAATAAAAAACATATATGTACGTGTGTGTATGTATGTACAAATAATTTTTCAGGTTGTGACACTTTATTTTTAGTAAATTCGCAGTATTGGGTAACATCCCCGTGCGTTTCTGTTCTCCTGCATGACGCACGGCTCCCACACACATGTAGTCTGTTCGTGCCATCTGGGTTGGCAAGGTGTACAATAACATGTAAAGTGCGTGGGCGCCTGTGCTGCTTTTTTAAATGCGTTTCTCTGCCTAAAGCCTCTGCACCGGGGCTGTTTGTAGAGCATGTGTTTTCTTCTTCTGGATGGGTTGCTGTTAACTCATTGTCTGCCTAGGGTATGCAGGCACAGGTTGGTATTGTAAAGGAGCTGCACCTGCTGGTTCTGTTAATAAATATCCATGACGAGACCCTAAAATGGTCATGGGAAAAATTATATATTGTGTAAAAAAAAAACAAAAAAAACCTTGTGTTAAACAACATTGTCGTTTGCAGGGCCACAGGTTGGTATACCACAAGTGCCTCGGCTTTAAGCATTATACCAAGATAAAAGTATCTCCTTTAACTACAGCAGGAACTATCTAGAAGGACACATTAACTCTAGAGCGCCTGCTCTCTCTCCGTGCCTTCGTGCAAGTGTTGCAGGTCACTGAAGGGAGGATTCTGTAAGACAGGAAGACGCAGCTGGTGTTCCGGAGGTTATGTTAGGTGAGACACGGCCTCATGGAGCTCACAATACTCTGCCATCCACTTTATAAATAGTCGTTTTTTTTTTAAAGAAAGACACTTGAGGCCAGATTGGCATTTCAAAGCTAGGAGATAAAAAGGAAAGGCTAAGGGGCTTATTTATTAAAGGAGAAGGAAAGCTACGGAGGCATTTTATTGCCAATATTTTATTATCAATAGTGCAAGCTCGCATGCTATATTTATTCTGTAGAATGTTTTACCTTACCTAAGTAAAAAGCTCTAGAAGCTCTCAGTTTGTTTAGGATAGCAGCTGCAGTATTAGCTTAGCGTGACATCACTTCCTGTCTGAGTCTCTCCCTGCTCACTCATAGCTCTGGGCTCAGATCACAGCCGAGAACAGGGGAAGAGGAGCAAACTGAGCATGCTCACACCCGGGGCAAGGAGGTTTAAGATGAAAACAGGAAGTCTGATACAGAAGCCCATGAGTACACAATAGAAGGAAAGTAATGCTGTTTCTTTTGACAGAGGACTCAGAGCAGCATTACTTTAAGAGTTTACAGTTATATTTAGGTGAACCTTTCTGGTAAGGCTTACTTAGTCTTCACCTTTCCTTCTCCTTTAAAGGAGAAGAATAGCATTTTACACTTGGTCGTGCCAAAAGTTAGCCACCCCCAAGTGACTACTTTTACTTACCTGACACCCCGGGCCGGAGCTCCTATCGGGTTTTTCTTGTGAGCACCACGGAGAGATCCTCTTCCTGCTTCATCGGTTTTCAAATTTCCTGGTGCAGACGCATGAGCAGTAGAAGACCTAAAGAAGCAGGAAGAGGATCTCGCCATGGTGGTCGCTAGAAGAACCCCGGGCCCGTGCTGTTTTCTGCTGATAGAAGCGCCTGCCCGGGGGTAAAATGCTATTCTTTCTCCTTTAAGGGTCAAATTGAGAATTTGAATTTTCTCATTTTTTTATGGTCAGAACTGTCAAATTCGAATAGTGAATTATCCAAACTCGATTCGAGTTTTTAAAAAAAAAAAAATTAGATTTTTGACATTTATCATACTGTGGTCCTTTAAGAACTCGAATTCGACTATTCGCCACTTTAAACCTGCTGAATTGCTGTATAAGTCAATGGGAGATGTTCGGGGATCAATTTGGTGATCTTTGCAGCCTTCCTGACATTCAAGTTTTTTTAATTCGATTCAAGTTTTTCTAATTCAAATCGAATTCTATTCGATGTTATCGGGTCGATTCAATTCGTCCAGGCTGAGAAAATTTGATTTTATTAATAAGTTTCTAATTTATGGGAGTTTAAAAAAAAAAAAAGTGCCTCCCCGTGTATGACTTTTAGGCCCAGGCTGCATAGCAAACTACGTTACCTTCAGCTGTTCCCTTTAGCCCTGTGATTTTGTGGTTTTCCTCTGTACTGTAGAACAATTGTAAGATTTTGTAAGAGGCAGGCTAATTGCATGCTGGCTTTGTAATAGGGGAAAGGCAATTTTGCAGAAGGAAGAAAAAAAAAAAAACCACACTAAAAAAAAAAACGAAAAAAAACCTCTTTAAATAGTAAATGTGAGTCCTGGGGGGCAGGTTGAGGGTTTAACGTAAACCAGAGCCTTGAGTTGATATTCAGGCAATGGGAAGTGTTTATACTAAGGGGCACTAGACATGGAGAGGCTTTAATTTAAGCCACGCCGGGCCTTTTTACTACATCTCCGCTGCCTGGGCTCCAACATGTGTTCACATTTACTCGTCTGCGAAAAGATCGTTAACTCTAAGCCGGCTTGTCCCTAATAGGCAAACGTTTTGTCAGCTCGTTTGTTTCATCCAAACGTTTCATTTATAGAACGTTTCTGCTTTTATGACCTGTAATAAGAGGTTTTTATTGTTTAAAAAAACTTTTTTATTGCCAATTTATGAAAGTGACTAGTAGCCTTCTATATCATGTGGCCAACATGGAATACCTTGAAATTCCATCCAGTAATTAAAACCTTTTCCACCAGGCAGAATTTCAATTGCATTGAAACAGTTCCACGTTTTGTAATATTTGTTTTTAAGGACTAATTTATGACTGTGCGCCTTAAATTTAAAAGCCACTGCACAGTATCACCACCTGCCTGTCTTGCAGCACGCTGGTGCAGTCGTCATGCAGTACTGGGGCCGTAGGTTCAATTCCAGCCAGGGCACCATCTGGAATTTGTGGAGTTCATTTATCAACACTGGACAAATTTGGCCATGGGCAGAAACCCATAGCAACCAATCAATGATTGGCTTTTTTTCAGCCAGCTGCAGGTAAAACAAAGATTGCAGCAAGTTGATTAGTTGCCATGGGTTACTACCCACGGGCCAAATTTCCCAGTGTTGATTAATGAGCCCCAACTATGTTCTTCCCATGTTAGCATGGGTTTCCTCTGGGTATGTCAGTTTCCTCACTCACTCTAAAAACATTCAAGCTTGTTAATTGGCTCTGTGTGTGTGAATGTGATAGGGACTGTAGATTGTAAGCTTCGCTGTACAGAATACATAGATTGTAGCCCACCTCGTGTTAAATGCTGTCGTTAGGGCATTGTCCACACTTTTCAATAGTAAGTCTTCAATAATGTCTAGACTGACTTGTGGTCCCAAGCTATATAATGCCCAAGCTTTCAAGGTGGTTCCCTTCTCCAGGTGAAATAGAAAAATTAAGCAACAGGTGCCCTTTAGCTCAGCTGAGTCTGATGTTTTTATATTGATGGGCAGATTATATAGTGTACTAGAAGGAGTGTCTGCTTTGTGGCATACATATAAGCCTAAGTATCTCTTGGGCAGGCCTGTGGCATTTAAAAGGTTTTTGTGGGGCAGGTCATCATGTGCTCAGGTTTCCATTTGGGTAGGGCAGTTCCAGCCTAATATCACTGTATTCAGTAAAAGGGACGTTGTCTGACACCCTTTATTGTACAGGTACGGGATTTGTTTTTGAAAACCAGTTATCCAGAAAATTAGAATTACAGAAAGGCCATCTTGCATAGACTCCATTTTATCCAAATAATCCACATTTTTAAAAATGATTTCCTTTTTCTCTGTAATAATAAAACCGTAGCTTGTACTTGATCCCAACTAATATCCAAGTAATCCTTATTGGAAGCAAAACCAGCCTATTGTGTTTTATTTAATGTTTACATGATTTTCTAGTAGACTTAAACTATGAAAGAAAGATCCTTCATCCAGGAAAACCCAGGTCCCAACCATTCTTGATAACATGTCCCATACCTGTAATTGTGCCAACCTTAATTCTACAAATATTAGGCTTTACAGGGCTGCATATTTATAATGTGGAATAATTACCGTGGTAAAGTAAAAACCAGGACATCTGGTATGGCAGCACGCTTGGCTTTCCAAAAGAATCATTTTTAAACCGAGCCTGCCATTTTGTTTCCTGTAGCACAAAGCTAAACTAAGCAGGTGATGTGTTCTGCATCTGCAACTGGCAGTTTAATAATGCCCCTTTAATAAGTTAAGGGAACATACCGTAAGATTGAGATTCGGATGTTTTGTACACCTTGTTTTTAAGGTTGACAAGAGCAAATGCTGGTGCTTGAGACATTTTTCTATTCATCTCAATGGAGAAGGAGTCTTTGGGCACCTTGATGGTGACACAACTATTTCACCATGTCATAGACATTATTAAATGATGATCTAATTTTATTTTATTTGGTTATTGATATTATGGATGGCCATTCGATTAACTGGGAAAGTGAACCACAGAGGCCTCCAATAGTAGCAAGGATCAACTGCCTGAAAAACGTTGAGAAGGACATATGGTCCCGTGGCTTCATCAAACTCCGATCTTTTTCTGTTTCCCAGAGCCATCAGCAAGCACAAAGTCTGTTCCACTCCATTAGCTCTGCCAAGTCAACCATATTAAGACCAGAGACTGCTTGTTTTGTGATGACTTCAAAGCACACAGATGGCACATCAGATTTAGTTGTGTGGGGTTCAGAATTTACTTTAATTGGTTTGCACGGGGGTCCGTGAAGCAAATATTTCATTCAACGTTTTTGAGCCTATTGACACTTAGATATTGAGCACCGGGGTAACAGTTTCCATTGGGCAATTCGTTAGTTGCCGGTTTATTTATTTGCTGATACAGTGTATTGGGGAAAAGACATGTCCATCAAGGTCAACCTTTGTGTCCAAATTAAGCTTGCTTAACTGCTGGTGAACTGCCAGAGGAAGGAGAATAACCCCATCACAAGCCATTTCCAATCTGCCTAAGAGGGGAAATAATCCTTCCTGGCTCCTTCTGGGAGCCTATTTCTCAACCAACAGGGCCACTCCCTCTCGTTGTTCTTGCTATTAGGAAACTGCTTATTTCTAATGAAAACATTGCTCAAAGGGAAACTATGCCCTGCTTTAAAACAATGTTAATCTTTAATTTGATGCATTTTTATCTTTAAACGAAAACTGCCTCTATACTTCCATCCATTTTTGTTCAGTAAGAACCACGACTGTGTGCAATCAATATATAGTGAATAAAGTACCCCCTCTTGTAAAATATAAGAATATTATAAGTTACCGCGGAGTTTCATGACCATATAAAAACACAAGTCCGAAGTTCTAATATCCTCATATTTTACAACTGGGGTTACTTTATTTATTATAATACACCAGTTTCAGTGAGTCATGTGACAGAAATGACATCAGAACTCACGGTTTATAACTGATGACATCAGAACTCACCGTTTATAAGGATATAATTTACAAGATATTCATGGCTTTTGTGTATTATATATATATATATATTTATATATTTATTTATATATATATTTATTTATATTCTGGTGGCATGCAGGGATTGTCTTCCTTTATGCCCAAGTATTCATACGCGAGCCTTCTGCAAAGAGCAGGGTTATTAGTACAGGTATGGGATCCATTATCCGGGAACCCATTATACAGAAAGCTGCCAATTAGGGAATGCCTGTCTCCCATAGACTCCATTTTATCCAAATTTTCAAAAATGATTTCCTTGTTCTCTGTAATAATAAATCAGTACCTTGTACTTGATCTCAACTAAGATATAATTGATCCTTATTGGAAGCAAAACCAGCCTATTGGGTTTCTTTAATGTTTACATGATTTTCTAGTGGACTTAAGGTATGAAGATCCAAATTACGGAAAGATCCATTATTCGGAAGACCCCAGGTCCCAAGCGTTCTGTATAACAGGTCCAATACCTGTAATACTTACCGTAAATACTTCTGGATAAAATGTCCATCTAGATAAATGGCCTCCAAAAAGACATTTCTAACTGTGGCAGAAATCAAAGTTGTTTCAGAGTGATCTGAGAACACCCATTGTATTCAATTTTCCTGTGGACTGAATTCTGTGTGACAGAATTTCAAAGCAGAGGATTGGCTGTTGGGGATTGAACATGTGATAATCCTTAAAGGGGTTGTTCACCTTTCTGTTAACTTTTATTATGATGTAGAGACTGATATTCTGAGACCATTTGCAATTGGTTTTCATATTTGATCATTTGTGGTTTTTGATTTATTTAGCTTTTTATTCAGCAGCTTTCCAATTTGCAAATGACCCTAGCAACCATGCATTGATATGAATGAGGGGCTGAAATATGAATAGGAGAGGGCTTGAATATAAAGATGAGTAATAAAAAGAAGCAATAACAACGAGGCCCATTTATCAAATCACAATTCGACTGGGAGTTTATTTAAGAAAATATTACATTTCGAATTAAAATTCGAATCATTTTTGATTCGTACGAATAGAGTTTTTCTTCCGGGAAAAAAAAATTCTAATTTGAATTTGCTCTTCGACGCTTGATAAATATGCCCTTAAAAGTTTTTTTGCTCTGTTGCTTAGAATTGGCCATTCTATAACATACTAAAAGTTAATTTAAAAGTGAACTACCCCATTCATTTTAAAACCATTTGAGGCCTTCTTTGTGGGCTGCAGGTTGTCTAGTCTGCTGTCTAAGATATCCATCAATTGTTAGTGAAAACTCCCAGCGTCCTCAGCCTGAAAATGCAGTTGGTGTACTGGGGAAGTGACACTTGTGTCCTGGAGGAAAGAGTCTTTTCCATTACTGAAATTCTTGTTGACTTTGTAGTGCCCCCCTCCAACGCATTCCTCTATGCTAGCTACGCTCATGGCATGCTCCCGGGGTGGTTGATCTATTACTATGTTTTCTTTGATTAAAACTTTCCTACATTATTAACGCAATAGAACATTTGAATGTATTTGAGCTGTACTTGTGTTGCTAGCGTCTAAAGCTGGCCATAGACGCACAAATCCTATCGTACGAATCGAGGATTCGTACGATTTTTGGATCATGTGTGGAGAGTGCCAACATCTTTCGTCCGGCGGTGATCGGCCGTTTGGTCGATCGGACAGGTTTGATTTTGACCCGACCGATCCTGCCAGAGCCGGATCGTTTGGCCAAACGTTCAGATTACCCCCGATATAGCCATGCTCGTTAATGGCATATCGGGGAAAGATCCGCTCGTTTAGCGATGTTGCCAAACGGGCGGATCTTTGCGTCTATGGCCACCTTAAGCATTTGTGTGTGTTTTTCATGCGAATTATAGAGCTATTCTTTGGTCAGCTGCTGTCAAACATCACGTGCCTTCCTAATATTTCCTGATAAACTCACCGGCTCTCTTCTGCCGTTACTCAACAGATGTCTTCAACGATCTTAAGACTGACAAGAAACCGTTTCTTTCTTATCGGCAGGTGACTTTCTGATAAACGTTTTGTTTTTGATAACTGTAAATCATCAACAAGAGTCCATGGGAACAGGGTCCTGCTTATGAAGATCATTATTAAAGGAACTTTGTACAGATAAACCGAAACTCTAAAATTCATCGAGCACAGAATAACGCCAAGGAGGAAGTGGCCTTGTTTTATTCACTAGAAAAATCCAGATTATTATTTATTATCCTCTCATATAAACGTCATCAATAATTGGTGCTTATCCGTCTCCAATACATAAAAACAGGACTAATAATGAATTTGATGTCTAATATAAATTGTGTATTGCCACCCTAAATATAGAGCTGAGGTTGTAAAACACCTCTATGTGGGTTGGCTCACATTCTACAACCTCCCAATCACATATGCTGATCAGACTCATTAAATAAGGTTATGGATCAATTGAAAATGTTCCAGGAGTATTTCACACAAAGGTTTATTTTGATCTTTCTTTCTCAGAGAAAAATGGTTTTTCGGCACAGGATGTGGAGGAAAAACAAACGAGGTCCCTTGTGGTTGGGGCCCCAGATCCTTCCCCCCCCTAAAAAGTGTGTTCTTGACCCTTAGAAAAAGATCAGGATATGACCTGGGCCAAAACAATCCTTCCAAATCATCCATGAGGTCTATATGGGATCTCCATGAGTATGTGGCTTCTACCAATTACTCAATGCTCTGCATTATTAGTATTTTAATGCATTATGTTTATGAAGGGCTAGCACTAAGGGCGAGGTCACATGTGGCGTTTTTACTTTGCGTTTTTAAAAATGTACAGCCGAGCATAAATACGCACAAAATTAAGCCCCGTTGAAAATAATGGCATGCACCCTATAGCAACTCCTATGGGGTACTTGTAAGCCAACATCTGCTGCGCAATGCCAGTATTTGTTTTTCAGCAGAATATGCCAAGGAAACGCCACATTATTGAACTCTATGGGACCCGCAGGTTTGGAAAATACGCGGCATATTTACAAAATGGCGGCCAAACTCTGGCAAGATAGATTGCACATATACGTATTTGCGGCGTTGTATGCTGGTGGCATAATTAAATTGCATATTGACGATCATTACGGCTACATTTTGCATGTAAATTGCTTTTCCGCTTAGCTTTTTTTCACAAAAGTTTACTAAAATTCTTCGAGTGGAATTGTGGGGAACGAGGAAAAACAGAAATGCATGTTGGGAAAATAAATCTACAGGCTAAAAAAAATGCATATTATCATACGTGTTTGGATTCATTGGCGTATTTACGCTCATCTGTGCATTTATAAAAACAACACGTGGCCTTGTCCTAAAATATGTGTAATAAGCAAGCTGAGACCTATCTGGCAGTAATTTCCCAGCAATCCCAGCTGTCCACTCGTTGCACAAAGTTGGTTACCTGCTTGTATGTACCAACCAATTACAATCAGACATCTGACTAGCCAGTGAATGAGCTGCCGGGGTGTCCGACGTGATCACTGGGTTTTATTTGTCTAGGTCCTCCCGTCACCAGCTCCATCCCCAGGTGGAAAAGGAAAAGTTGTCCCCTTCCACAGATCGGCAATAGACGGGCCATTAAACATCCCAAATTCCTATTCCATACATTGTGCTGCAGAATGCAGATTGATATCATTGTGTAAGGGGAAGTTTATAGTAGGTGTGGGTCAGAGTTGCAGTAATACTTGTACTGCAGACTGTCTGTGTGTTCTGTTTTGCATAAACAACATTTATCACTTACTGTAACCTATTAAATGGCTTGTGTAAGCACTTCAGGGGCATGAGTAAGCCATAATAGACTTTAAAAATGAATTCAAAACAAAGTTTATTTGCTCCATGGTGTTTTGTTATAGGTGTAAAAAAGTGATTAAAGAGAAAAATGCTTGCACCCCCCTATTTAAATTAAATTTTATAGTATTGCTCAGATTTTATTAAGCGGATCAATGATTATCTAAAGTAAAACCAAGGAGCACTGTAAGAAGAAGGTATTGGCTTTTCTATGTGTGTCACCTTATCTAGACAATGACCAGATGATATAATATGTTGTCTGTACACAGGCTGAACCCAAGGGGCTGCATAACAAAGAGACATTGCTGGTGTAAATGTAGCTGCTGTTTTCCTTTAATCTTGAATGCTTGGGACCTGGGGTTTTCTAGATAATAGATATTTCCGTAATTTGAATCTACTAGAATATCATGTAAACATTAAATAAACATTAAATAAACCCAATAGGCTGGTTTTGCTTCCAATAAGGATTAATTATACTTTAGTTGGGATCAAGTACAAGGTACTGTTTTATTACTACAGAGAAAAAACAAATCACTTTTTTTAAAATTGGGATTGTTTGGATAACATGGAGTCTATGGAAGACGACCTCTCTGTAATTCAGAGCTTTCTGGATAATGGATCCCACTCCTATAGCCTTACCTCCTTACCTTTAGGGTGGTAAACACTAGAAAACATAAAAAAAAAGGATGGCACAAGTAGAAAAGCAGGAGCCAGATGATAAAAGTTAAAAATTTACATTTTATTTTCCATAGTTAAAAGCAAAGGCCTGATGCGTTTCGTGTCTACTAGGGGCACTTAGCCACGAGAAAACTTCAGACGACTTCGGAAAACAAAGTGCTCAGAGTGCCATCCCGCCGGCGATTTACATTCTAGCTAGCGCAAAGGCTTTTCGTGGAGATTAGTCGCCCGAAGAAGAGGTTTGTCGCTGGGCAACTAATCGCCCCGGAATCTTACCGTTTGTCACCACCCTTAAATCACCAGAGACTTAATTGCTGCATTTAATAGCAGGTGGTGTTTCTTGAGCACTTTTCTAGTCATACAGGACTGGGATTCTTTATGTAAATTGTTCATCGGAGTCTTGGCAGATCCATGAGCCTTTGAGGTGTAGTTAGTCGATCTGAGTGACCTCGGCAATGATTTTCTGCTCCTGGCACAGGACCCAAACACCCCTGCCAGAGTTTTCCCATTCAATAAGGAACTTTCTATAACAAGAGTTCTTAGGAACTGGCCAAAATAAATCACAGCTGACGAAAAGTAGATGTTTGTGCTCAAAAAGCGCACGACACAGTAACCAAAGTACAGAAATATCCGCAAGGCTGCAGATCTTTGAGATTTTTATCATAATACCGATACGGATATGTTTATGCTTAAGTAGTGAGTGTTTGCCGAAGGGCTCTGTGTTTCATAAGAAAATGCTTGAATTACTGAAACACCTTTCAACATCCAATTTGTGAAATATGACGAGGGAATACAGCGTGGAGCTTGTTTATAAGATGTTATAACCACATCTCTTGCTCTAGACGCACTTGGACCACTCTCAGATCAGTGTTTTGCCGGCCCAGCCAGTAAAAGTGATGCTTGATGCCAATATTATTAATAGGGAAGATAGATACAGATATGATTCCGTTATTTGGAAACCCGTTATCCAAAAAGCTCCGAATTCCGCAAAGGCCGCCTTCCATAGACTCCATTTTATACAAATAATCCATTTTTTAACAGTCCTTTTTCTCTGTAATAATAAAACAGTAGCTTGTACTTGATCCCAACTAAGACATAATTAATCCTTATTGGAGGCAAAATCAGCCTATTGTGTTTATTTAATGTTTACATGATTTTCTAGTAGACTTATAGGGGTGGTTCACCTTTAAGGTAACTTTTATTATGTTATAGAATTCTAAGCAACTTTTCAATTGGTTTTCATTATTTTTTATAGTTTTATAGTTACTTGTCTTTTTATTCTTTGCAGCTTTCAAATGGGTGTCGCTGTCCCCTACTAAAAAATAAATTCTCTTTAAGGCTACAAATGTGTTGATATTACTGATCCTTCTATTCAGCCCCTCTCCTATTCATATTCCAGTCTCTTATTCAAATCAATGCATGGTTGCTGGGGGAATTTGCGCCCTAGTTACCTGATTGCTTAAAATGCAAACTGAAGAGCTGCTGAATAAAAAGCGAAATAACTCAAAAACCTTCAGTAATAAAAAATTAAAACAAATTGCAAATTATCTCCGAATATCACTCTCTACATAGTACTAAAAGTTATCTCAAAGGTGAACAACACCTTTAAAGTATTACGATCCAAGTTGCGGAAAGTCTGTCTCCCATAGACTCTTTATTATACAAATCTTTATTTATACAAATATACTTTATTTATACAAATAATCCACATTATTCCTTGTTCTTTGTAATAATAAAACAGTAGCTTGTACTTGATCCCAACTAAGATATAATTAATCCTTATTGGAAGCAAAACCAGCCTATTGGGTTTATTTAATGTTTACATGATTTTCTAGTAGACTTAAGGCATGAAGATCCAAATTACGGAAAAATCCATTATCCGGAAAACACCAGGTCCCGAGCATTCTGAGTAACAGGTTCCATACCTGTACTGTTATGGTATTTTTTCCAGGAAAGACGGAATCCCTATAGCAATCACACTAATCTGATGCAAAAAAAAAAAAAAAGGAGCTCTGCTGTACTGACTTGCAGTTGTCCCGCAAATCCTGAGTTAAAACATTCAGCACTGATCTAATAACCTTCGGCTGTCCGCAGGATTCCGAGAGTTACAGTTGCACAAGATCTAAAGGGCCTGGCCATTGCCCATGGCTGGTTTCTATAGTGCTTGTAAATGATCGTTTTGATGTGTTAACACAACAGGTCCTATCAGATCAGTGTAACATAAACCAGAGAGATATCTGCTGTGTGTCACGGATTCATGTAACAATCAGATAATCTGCCTGGAAGGAAGACATCAAATGCTCGTTAGTAATCAAAAAAAATATATAATTAATTACAAATACAAAATATGTTAGACAATCACAGGAGATAAGTGTTCGTTGTCCGCCAAACTGTAGCAAGATTATATCTGGACAAGCCAAACGTTGCTGAACTTGGGCCCGTGGGCCTCATGGAGTGACGTTCTGTTTATTCCAAAAAGAAAAAAAGGAAAGGCACTTGAAATTCCAGTGTTCTTAAGGGAAGTCAATTTCCTCTTTAAACTTCCTTTTCATCAGTCTGGAAACATCTCCTGGCCTTTCCCTTATTCTGCTGTTGTAAACGATGGCAGGACCTCTGATCTACAGGATATTACTCTTGACATTTGGGGGTTCAGCCCCGCTGCTTTTGGTATCCAGCATATGGTCGGGCCTGGCTCTCGTATTTTTTTTATTTTTTTTTTTATTGTGGTGACAGGCAACAACTGGTGGTGTTCTTTCCTTTACAACAGCATCCCCTGCCAAACCGTTATAGGTTAAAGGGATTCTGCCATGATTTTTATGATGTCGTTTTTATTTCTAAATGACACTGTTTACACTGCAAATAATTCACTCCACAATATAAAATTTTATTCCTGAACCATCAAGTGTATTTTTTAGTTGTAATATTGGTGTGTAGGTGCATCTCAGGTCATTTGTCTGGACATGTGCTTTCAGAAAGAGCCAGCACTTTAGGATGGAACTGCTTTCTGGCAGGCTGTTGTTTCTCCTACTCAATGTAACTGAATGTGTCCCAGTGGGACCTGGATTTTACTATTGAGTGCTGTTCTTAGATCTACCAGGCTGCTATTATCTTGTGTTAAGGTCCCCACAGACACAAAGATTTTTATTTGGTGAATGACAGATGTTAGTGCAATCCAACCAATTCGTCAAATTATCGTGAGTTAATGGGAATCAAACGATCGTGAATCTAACGATTTTTTGTCCATTGGTCAGAAATTTGAACGGCCAGGTTAGAAATTCATCGGTCACAGCGGAATCTATCTATTGTCCAATTGTTTGCAGGGCCAAGCAGGCAACTACCCTCAGTTTTCCTGGCTTCAACTAGACAACATTGCTTGAAATGGTTTTTTTAGTTGATGGACAAATCGTACATTTAAACGATCGTTTTAAGATAAACTTGGTCTAACAGTAACGAAAAGATCTTTTAAAAATCTTTACATCTGTGGCCAGGTTTAGGAAGCTGCTATCTGGTTACCTTCCCATTGTTCTGTTAGGCTGCTGGGGGGGGAAAGGGAGGGGGTGATATCACTCCAACTTATAAAGAGTGAATTTTATCAGAGCACATGACTGGGGGCAGCTGGGAAACTGACAAGCCCCATGTTATATTTCAAAATTAAATATAAAAAAATCTGCTTGCTCTTTTGAGAAATGGATTTCAGTGCAGAAGTCTGCAGGAGCAGCACTATTAACTGAGAAAACATTTTTTCCCATGACAGTATCCCTTTTAATGATAATTTTAACCCATTGCTGGTACTCAGCTGGGCTGTCATGCTTCCAGTTGAACACATGTGCAGGATGTGGGGTTCTCAGAAGTTTTCTTTATTTAACCAAAGGGTGGTACCCTGATCCGGAAATCAGCAATCATAAGGCAGCTTCACATCTTTATCCCCTTATTATTGGATGAATCCGCAATAATTAAGTACAAGTCTAAATGGGCCGATAAAATTTAATCATTTAAAAACTGAAACCTACAGCTGGTTTTCGTATTTTAATACTTTGTTATAATTCACCTGTCTGCATCATACAAAATTCATTTTAAGGGGAACTACCCTTTAAAGGTCAAGTTCACCTTCCGCATCTATATTTCCCTCAGCTTGGAACGGAGTCTGTCCTGTATTTAAAGCAAAGCCAGAATATGCAAAATGTCTCTAGTCTGATATCCCAGACCTGTCTAGGGCAAATAATCTATGTAACCTGCGTGTGTTCTCCATCCCCGGGTTTATAGGGAGCCGTAGCATCTGTCTGGGGGGTGTATGAGAAAAGAATAATAAACAGAAAAGTACCAGCAATATCCATCATTTCTGTCAGGCGTTCGAGCAGATCAAGATATTTACCATCTGCTTGGTGCACGTTTCCGTCAGTGGGTTACTTGGCGTAATACATGTATAAATATAAACACAGGAAACACACAAAGTAACACTGAATTTAATAATGATGTAACAGTTCTGAGCACAGTGATGTCACTGGACTTTATTATAAGAGGCACATTTATCAAAGGTTTTTTTTAAGCTCCTTTAAATTTGAATTTATTTAAAATTCCATTGGGGGGGTTATTTAATAAAAAAAACGAATATCTAAAACTCACACAAATTTTACCGACTCAAAAACCCGAATCGAATTGGAATCAAATCTGACTTAACCCGATTTGAGTTCTTTCTCTGAAAAAACTCGGATGTCAGGAAGGCTACATGTCCAAATTGGTCCCTGGCCCTTTCCCATTGACTTATACATGAACTCAGCAGGTTTTAGGGGGCGAATAGTCTAATTTGAGTTCTTAAAGGACAAGGAAAGTTAAACTAAAGAAGTAGTTAGAAATGCTGTACATGATGTTTTGTGCTTCTGTCCCAGCCCAAGGCAACCGCAGCCCTTTAGCAGTAAAGATCTGTGTCTCCAAAGATGCCCCAGTAGCTCCCCATCTTCTGCTGATTCACTGCACATGCTCTGTGCTGCTGTCACTTACTGAGCTTAGGGACCCACTCACAATATACAGTACACATAGAATAGAAATGTCACAATATAAGGCTGATTAGTAATTAATACAGATAATTACTACATGGCAGCTCAGAAACCAGTGCAATTGGCATCAGAACTTAATAATCAGCAAACCTGTAGCATCAGCTTATATTACAGGCAGGGAAGCTCATTTTCTGCTGGATAATTAGTGACGAGCCCTAAGCTTAGCTTCTCAACAGCCAATCAGAGCCCACTGAGCATGTGAGTGTCACAGACACTTTCCAAGACGGTGACCCCCTGTGACAAGTTTGAAGTCCTGGATCATTGCTGATATTGACAAGCTCAAACTTTAGCCTCTAACAATAAGTTCACTATATAAAATATGGTATTTTTAGCCATATTCATTTTTAGGATTTAATTCTCCTTAAAGGGCCAGAGTATGATAAATCTTGAGATTCGAATTGAAACTCGGATCGAGTTTGGATAATTCACAATACGAATTCAACATTTTGACCATAAAAAAGAAATGCCCTCCTCCTCCAAAAAAAAAAAAAAAAAGCAGAACCCAGTCAGGTCTGTGAACTCTCATGCTGGAAGCTTGCAAACTACTCCGCCTAGTCAGGGTCCGAGCACAATATCCCATCTGTTGGCTCTGTTTGTTCTGGAGCATCTGGGTAGGTAACGGCTCCTGACAAAGATACAAGTGGCAGGGAAATCATCTGCCCTTCACCTTAATGTGTAATCTTTACTGCTGGGCATAAATCCCTTCCCACATCTGCTGGAAATGGAACAGCTCTCGCCCCTCACTTGTATCATGGCCTTAACTTCTGTTTTTACCGATCAAAAGATAATTTCTAATCTATTTTCCGCACCTTTTTAGTGACGTGTCCTAAACCGAAAAAAATCTTTAGTTTGTTTTCCTCTGTTATAAAGCTTTGGAAACATCAAGTCTTGAAGGCAAAATCATAGCTGTAAATGTAAAATATAGTTTCACTATCACTACAGTTAAGGAGTTTCTTGCCTTATGTATGTTATAGAATGGCCAATTCTAAGCAACTTTTCAATTGCCTTTCATTATTCATTTTTTTTATAGTTTTTTTTTAATGAATTCCCTTCTTTTTCTGACTCTTTCCAGCTTTCAAATGGGGACCCCATCTAAAAACAAATGCTCTGTAAAGCTACACATTTATTGTTTACTTTTCCTACTCATCTTTTTATACAGGCCTCTCCTATTCGTTTTCCAGGCTCTTATTCAAATCAATGCATGGTTGCTAGGGGAATTTTAGCCCTTGCAACCAGGTTGCTGAAACTGCAAACTGGAGAGCTGCTGAATAAAAAGTAGGAATACGCCGAATCCACTATTTTGGATTCGGCCGAACTCCCGAATCTTTCGCAAAAGATTCGGGCAAATACCGAACCCCAATCTCGGGAAGGGGGAAAACATTTTTTACTTCCTTGTTTTGTGACAAAAAGTTGATTTCCCTCCCCACCCCTAATTTACATATGCAAATTAGGATTCAGGTTCGGTCAGGCAGGAGGATTCGTCAGAATCCTAATCCTGCTGAAAAAGCCCGAATCCCAAACCGAATCCTGGATTCGGTGGATCTCTAATAAAAAGCTAAATAACTCAAAAACCACAAATAATAAAAAATGAAAAACAATTGCAAATTGTCTCAGAATATCCATCTGTACATCACAATTTAAACGTGAACAACGTCTTTAACTTGTGTGCCGATGAAAGTTATTTAGTTTGCAGTTGGTCGTTTTTTGTGATTTTTAATTTACATATGTCTTTAAAGGGAAAATTTAAAGACCAACCTATTCACAGAAGTTTTGGCCGCTCACTTTGCAATCTGAGCCGTTAACTCTATCAATAATAAATCTGTAGTTTAGGGTCTGCAGGTAGAAATTGATAACTCACCACACAAGGGAAGAGGCCCAGGTGCACCGCCCTCAGCACGGGGAGCAGACAAACCGAAAAAAAAATTTGGAGCAGGCGCTATAGCTTATGATTAAGTGTTTATCACCAAACGCGTAAGGCTGTGGACACAATAAACTCTTCACTTTAAATTTATTTGCCTGGTGGAAGATTGCCTTCATTGAGTGCCTGCTCCAAAGTTTTTTTCGGTTTGAGCCATTAACTCTGCCATCTAGTGGATGCTACTTTGGGGCCTATGCAAAGTGACAATGACTGCAGTATAACTATAAAGATAGGCCTGTTATATAACCCTTGCCATAAATCTATGACATTACACTATATTCCG
The DNA here is from genome assembly GCF_017654675.1 of Xenopus laevis. Lineage (NCBI taxonomy): Eukaryota > Metazoa > Chordata > Amphibia > Anura > Pipidae > Xenopus > Xenopus laevis. The sequence goes on along the minus strand of NC_054371.1, from coordinate 20,887,569 downwards.
GTAATCACGTAGGCATGCTTATAAAATATTGCTGTGGAGTTGCTTAGTGATAGAGTGTGTGGGTGCAATGGAATTCCTAGGCCAGGATTGTATTGGTTAATCACATACTGGCATATTCTGTTTAATTGTGCATGTGGCATATACAGTTCTTTGTCCAGTATGCATTAAAGGAGAAGGAATACCATTTTACACTTGGGGGTGCCAAAAGTTTGGCACCCCCAAGTGATTACTTTCTTACCTGACACCCCGGGCCAGCTCTCTGTTTGTTTAGGATAGCAGCTGCCATATTAGCTTGGTGTGACATTACTTCCTGCCTGAGTCTCTCCCTGCTCACTCATAGCTCTGGGCTCAGATTACAGCAGGGAGGGGGAGAGGTGCAAACTGAGCATGCTCAAGTCCAAGCCCTGAAGGTTTATGCTGAAAACAGGAAGTCTGGTACAGAAGCCCATGAGTACACAATAGAAGGAAAGAAATGCTGTGTTTCTTTAACAGAGGACTCAGCATTACTTTGAGGGGTTACTGGTGTATTTTTATATAGACCTTTCTGATCAAGCTTACTTGGTTTTAGCCTTTCCTTCTCCTTTAAGGCAGGAGCAATAATGTTCATTATTCACAATGAAGTTGGCCAGTGTCTGACCCAAGTGGAGACTGCCAGTGTAGATATGGTCAGTCTGAAAAGCAGACAGGGGGCTCTTTGAAAGCTCAGCAGTTCGGTGGTAGTTGGTTTTTAGAGATATCATGCGGCTCCGGTGACTTCTAGGAAGTGTGAGAAAGAAGAGCACTTGGGTGTGAGCCTGTGGGGAGATAACGGGAGGCACAATCAGGGAACTGCTTATATAATATGTGGTTTTTGGCCAAAATAACTTCACTTCGATAAACCTAATTGTGAACAGTTGGGGAGGGAAATAGCTGTTTCCTTGTTGCATCACAGAATTGGTAATGGGTTCTGTTAATGCTGGCCTTTCAATTTCCAAATCAGAGTTAAAAAAACAAGGCATTCTTTATAAATGGATGGACCTCTCCTCTGAGCACTTTTCCATTAGAAATATCTTCTGGTTTTCATACTAGAAGCAGCTACCTTAACAGAAGTCTGTATCGCCACATCAACAAACTGGCCTTGATGCATTGATATCCCCCATGGAATTTTTACTTTCCAAAGAAGCATCAAGCGCAAGTTGACTCTTGACGTGCCTGCAACAGCCGATTCCATCCGAGTAAGCTGCAGTTAGTGTATAGACTGTACTGGAAGTCAGACAAGCAGCCGTGGAATGGAATCTTACACATACATCTGTGTGGCTGTTTCAACACGTTTATTTTGTCATGGGCTCAAGTTCAGCTCTGATATTAGTGTTATTTCACTGCTCGGACACCGGATCTCTAGAGGATGACTGCTTTAGCCTACAGCTCTCTGTCCCAATCCCCAAGGGCTTAACTACAAGAATGGGGGGCATCTAGTAGTATAGAACAGAGGATTTACTAGGAGCAGTCTAATTATATCATATTTAAATTAACTTTGTAAAATGGCCGTCAGGAAAAGGTCAACTGTTCATTACAATGATTCACACACACACACATACTACCATGCTGTTTATTATGTTTTGCAATTGTCTGTTTTCTAAAGCTCTCCCTCTGCCCTGTAAGATGCCATCTTGGTTTTTTGATCCAGCCCCCCTGCAGCATAGACTTCCTGTAAGACACCCACGGGAAATTTCTTCATCCCATGGCAGCCATATCAGTCGAGTCGGGACCCATATGACATGACTAATTAATTTAATTTGTTTTGAAGCATCACAAAAACAGATTTTCCCTTGCCAAGTGCCCATTTTAAGGCTTAATTTAGCGTGGATAAAGTTTCCACCAATTAATCAAGTCATTACGACTCTGTGCAGGATGTCATATGACATTCTCCTTTCTGAAAATCCAAGGAGTAATGATCTTTTTTAATTTTACTCATTTTAAACTTTTGACAAATCGTGTCTTGTGAGCTACAATTGGCTGCTGGTTTGCTACTGAATGTGGATAGCTTGCTTTTTTTACTTTCTTTATTGTGCCTTATTGGCCAATTCTATTGATTTCCAGTCATTTCCCAGTTCAAAAAGTCGTTAGGATAATAGAATGCTACTGCTGAGGTTTCCTTCTCCCGACTGGGGAGCAAAGAAAACCCTCATCTCATTGCTTTATTAGAATGACATTTCCGGAACACATAATTGTATAGCTGGGGTTAGCCTTCCAGTCAAGTGGCACAAATTGCATTTTTCTCCAGTTTCTTGGGGGGTTAAGTCTTCCTTTAAAGTATAATCTGTGTTTTGTTCTCACACCCCTCCAGCTTCCTAACTTTAATGTAGATGTATTGGTTCATGGACTGTTTGCATCCCCCTAAAGTCTTCTTGCCACCAGCTAAGGTATTGCTGTAATTCCCTGCCAGCTGTTTAAGGTGTGGAAAGGGTTAAAGTGGCTGATAATTTTTGGGAACAACAGGACAAAATTTTGATTTAAAATCCGGGAAAACATTACTTAAAATCAGGGAAATGCACCCATTGAAATGCAGTATAAATTGGTGGAACCACAAACAGAAAGTTTAAAATGTGGGAAAAATTTGACGTTTCTATGACACGCTTATTTTCTGCTAGTGTCTTGATTTCCTAAGCTTGACAACAGCCTAGAGCACACTGAGCATGTGCAGTGCCACTGACTCAAATTGTGACCTAAAATGATCCAGGAGTTTTGTAGGCTTTAGATCTCCATTATAAATAGTGGTTATACCTATACAATACACAGAAGCCATGAATATGTTGTAAACTATATAGTGAATAAAGTACCCCCTACTGTAAAATATAAGGATATTATAAGTCACGAGGAGTTCCATATAAAAAGGAAGGTCATGGAACGCCGAGGTAACTTCTAATATCCTCCTATTTTCCAACAAGGGGTACTTTATTTATTATAATACACAAGTTTTAGTGAGTCATGTGACAAAAATGACATCGCTACTCACCGTTTATACCTGATGACATCACTAGTCACCGTTTATAAGGATATAATTTACAAGATATTCGTGGCTTTTGTGTATTATATCCTTATAATCAGTGACTAGTGATGTCATCAGTTCTAAACGGTAAGTAGTGATGTCATTTCTGTCACATGACTCACTGAAACTTATGTATTATAATAAATAAAGTACCCTCTGTTGCAAAATATGAGGATATTAGAAGTCACCTCGGAGTTCTATGACTGAGTCTTCAGCCTTGTGCTTTTATATGGTCATGGAACTCCTCGTTGACTAATAATATCCTTATATTTTACAACAGGGGGTACTTTATTCACTTTGTATTAGTGCAATTAGTGTATTAGTCTTTTGCTCGTGGTTGGCTGTCAAGTGTCATGGCTGCATGCCTGGGCGTCCATGGGACAGTCCATTCTAGTGTCAATAACAGATGTAATGGTGGTGTTAAAGTGCAGCACATCAAGCCATGCAAACGTCTTTCAGATAGTGTTGTCGTTCCAGATATAGACAGTTGGCACAGAATGGTTACAGCTGTATATTGGATAAGACTTCCTCTGTATATTTTAATGCAGTTATTTTATACATTTCCTTTAGCATAGCATGGGTGACATTCTGCTGCTCAATGTCTGTGGTTTAACAAGTTCTGTCTTTTGCAGATGAGAAGAATGCACTGGAACCCTGTAATGAATTAAGAAGCTCTGCTTTTGCAAGATGGAGGCGTAAGCTCCACCCCCACGCTATCCTCTAAAATGGCCAATCAGTATTAGCCCAAGCTTATCCATTTCACACGCTGAAAAGGGGGGGAAAACTACCATGGTAACATTAATAACCGAGAAGCTTCAGAACCAGAGCTTGGATGATCTGTCATGCAAAACCTACAACCTTAATCTGGTGAGTAATCAACGGGTCACACTCATTTTCTCGTTCACTTGGAACCAATGTGGTTAAAGTTCTAACACTGGACACAAGCACCAGTCATTATTCAGTCATTATGTATCGCATCAGACTCATGCCAGCATATACATTCTAGATATTGAAGTCACTATAATGCCGAATGAATTCAGATTAATTCAGATTAACCAAATATTTATTATAAGGCAATACTTGGTATATTCACCCCCTCTAAGCCATAATTTCAATAGTGACCTGGCCGGTATGAATAATGGTGGATCCCAATGTTTAAAAAAGATAAATATATAGGATGGCTGGTATTTTTTTCCAGAAAAGGTGGCAACCCTACCCACCAAGGATGTTAAAAGGCAGTGTGGATCAGTATGGATCCAAGTTTAAAGGGACAGTAACACCAAAAAAAGCATTATAAAGTAATTAAAATATAATGTACTGTTGCCCTGCTTTAATAACAATTGTTTGCTTTAGAAAGACTACTATCTAAGGGTAAGGCCACACGTGGAGATTCGGAGAGATTTTGTTGCCTGGTGACTAAACGCCTTGTCTTTTGCGCGACTATCTCCCCGAACTGCCTCTGCGTTTTTCCCCATAGGCTAGAATGAAAAGTCGCCTGCGCTAATGCACACGCGGCGATGCGTTTTCAATAGTCGCCCAAAGTTGCCTCACTGAGGCGACTTTGGGCGACTATTGAAAACGCATCGCCGCGTGTGCATTAGGGCAGACGACTTTGCGCTGTAGCCTATGGGGAAAAACGCAGAGGCAGTTCGGGGAGATAGTCGCGCAAAAGACGAGGCGTGAAGTCACCAGGCGACAAAATCTCCCCGAATCTCCTCGTGTGGCCTTACCCTTAAAGGGACAAAAAAAATCAGTTAATCAGTGCTGCTCCAGCAGAATTCTGCACTGAAATCCATTTCTCAAAAGAGCAAACAGATTTTTTTATATTTAATTTTGAAATCTGACATGGGGCTAGACATATTGTCGGTTTTTCAGCTGCCCCAAGTCATGTGACTTGTGCTCTGATAAACTTCGGTCACTCTTTACTGCTGCACTGCAAGTTGGAGTGATATCACCCTTTCCCCCCAGCAGCCTAACAGAACAATGGGAAGGTAACCAGACCTTATATTTTATTTATTTGAATGCACTTTCAGTTTTTGGTGTTACCGTTCCTTTATCATAGGTAGGCAGGTCCACTCCCTTAAGCAGCCGCTAAGCAGAGAAATGTGCCTTATTCTCAGGTTTTACCTTCTAAGAAATTTTCATTCCATGTTATATTCCTAGTACCTGTATATTCAAAGTATTCCATCTCTGCACTTTTGCATAATTTTACCCAGAAGCTGCGTGTTTAGTCCATCCATATGGATAGGCACCCTATATTTCTGACCTGTACGGCCCCCTATTTCATATAACCGCTAAAATGCTGAGAAGGGATTCTGTGCACGCCAAGCTAAGCCTCCTGCTTTCTGTTTAAGGAAAAGTAAATAGAAAATTATTCTCCCTTTAGTAATTTGTATGTTTTTACAGCTGCTTGCTGGTTTTTTAGCTGCTGATATTGCCTTTCATATAAAAAAAGAAATCACCCCCAGACTCTAGTGGGTGCTTCGTAAAGTTTTCAGGATAGTTTTTCAGACATTTCAGTGGTTCATAAGTGGATTCTGCAACCAAACACTTCCTCCCCCCCCCCCTTCTGTTGCTAAGGGCTGCCATACTGTTTTGCACTTGGGCATTCCAGATCTCTGACTCATGAATGGGATCAGTTAGCCAGACCTAAATGATGCAAGCTCCCACAGAAAAACAATTTTCACCTTGTAGTACAAATTGCTGTGGTTATCGGCATGGGATTTATGGCAGGGGTTTTCTGCAGCAGGAAAAAATTGTTGGGGTAATCAGCGCTACCTACCAAAATGACAATTCCACCCTAATATTCCTCCTTAAAGTGGACCTGTCACGAGACACAAAAATCTGTATAATAAAAGTCCTTTTCAAATTAAACATGAAATCCAATTTCTATTTTTTATTAAAGCATTCATAGCTGTTGTAAACTCATTTAAACATCTCAGCTGTCAATCAAATATTGTCTGCCCCTCCTCTATGCCTTAGGCAATTACTTTCACTTTCCATTCAGCACTTCCTACATGTCACTGCTCTCCCCGCATTCCCCCGTTCTCTTCACCGTTTAATTGTGTAGCCAGGGCTTGGGGATGGACATCAGGTCCCCCATTCTGGTGCACAAACAAGATTCTGAGATGATACAAGGCTTGTCTTAATAACAATGTCTGCTGCCTGCTTGCTATAATTATGAATTCCCAGACTGATGGAAGCAAGATTGAAATAATTTATGCAGTGTATTTAAAGTTCACTTTGTTTGACTAACCTGATAAAATAGGATTTTGAAAAATTTATTGGGGCGACTGGTCCCCTTTAATAACACTATCAACACCTTAGGGGGACCATTCCTGACTATTACATAGATGTATATCTATTTATATATCTTTATATATACCTTGAAATCTTGCCACTTCTTTATGTCCGAAATTTCAGTGGAGCGGCGGAAAATCCATTGCCAGTTTGCTGAGCCCCGAAAATAGATTCTACATATGTGTTCCTCTGTGCAAGGATACTAAGATGTGTTCATGAGAAGTTTTTAAAACATTTGTTTTTTTACTCTGCACTATCTGTGAATTGCACCTGCACTTAAAGGTAAACTATACCCCTCAAAATGTATATCCAACAAAAGGTTTCACTATTTAAAGGCACAGTTTCATATAAATAAATCCTTCTCCAATAGCAGGTATAGGTATGAGATCTCTTATCCGGAAACCAGTTATCCAGAAAGCTCTGAATTACGGAAAGGCCGTCTCCCATAGATTCCATTTTATCCAAATAATCCACATTTTTTAATAAGATTTCCTTTTTTCTCTGTAATAATTAAACAGTAGCTTGTACTTTATCCCAACTTAGATATAATTAATCCTTTATTGGAGGCAAAACCAGCCTCTTCGGTAGGGTTGCCACCTGTCCGGTTTTGAACTGGACAGCCCGGTATTTTGAAGGACTGCCCTGGTCAAAACTTCCTTATTTGGAAAACCGTGCTGGATTCCCCATGATTGACACGGCGATCGGCCAATCGTCGATTGCTGTGTTATAGACCCGCCTCAACGTCACGGCCATGGCCCTCGATTTCACTGCCCCGTCCCTCAACATCACAGCCCCGCCCCCTCAATCTCACGGCCCCATGCTAGGTCTCCACCGAGGGAAAAGGTGGCAACCCTACTCTTGGGTTTATTTAATGTTTACATGATTTTCTAGTAGACTTAAGGTATGAAGATCTAAATTACGGAAAGATCCATTATCCAGAAAACCCCAGGTCCCTAACATTCTGGATAACAGGTCCCATACCTGTAGCATTTGAATAACCCCACAATAAAACAGTGCCATTTAACCTACACAAGTCCATCCTTTTGGCTCATATGAAGCACTGTGCTGACACTCAAACCAAGCGCACACATAAATGCTAGGTTACATTAGCCAATGAATGGACAGACGGCGGGTCTTTTACTCCCACTTGTTAGAACGTGTATTATTTTCTGTAAGATAAAATATACAGCTGAAGTAAAAGATTAGTGTTTATAATTGGAAAAATAACTCCTGTAATATTTTACCTGCAGCTTCTTTATTTATTATAATTTAATTTCAAGGTAGCACAGAATTTGGCTGCTGCTTAGTGGCTCCTTGGCTAATTTTAGGGTTTATACTAAAAATGGCATCTTTTGTGGTTGGCACTGCATTTAGAGCAAGCTAAAGCAAAATGGCCCATGTTTATCTAAATAGCGCATTGGTGTGTGTGTGATGACAGGCTGATGCTTTAGACATAAAATAGAGAAAGTTCTCTAAATAAGTGACAGCAGGGCAAATAGAAGGACTTATCTGCCTGTCACAGCAAGGGCCCTAAATCATAAGGAACTAGAGAGAAACCTGATGTCTGTTCTGCTGTGACATGTGCCATGCTGCTTTTGGCTTGAAAGGGAAGTCTAACCTATTTATAAACTGGATGTACTTTCTCCTTACTTTCCTACAGACATTCAGTAAATATCACACATCTGCCTGCTTCAATGCATTAAAGGGGTGGTTCACCTTTAAGTTAACGTTAATATGTCACAGAATGGCCAATTCTAAAACTTTTCAATCTTCATTATTTATTTTTTATAGTTTTTTTCATTATTTGCCTTCTTCTGAGTCTTTCCAAATGGGGGTCATTGACCCCATTTTAAAAAAACAAATGCTCTGTAAGGGTCAGGGCACACAGGCAAATTGGGGGGAAATTAGTCGCCTGGTGACAAATCTCCTCTTCTTTGGGGCAACTAACCTCCCTGAACTGCCTCCCCTGCCTTCCCCCCGGCAAAAATGTAAATCGCCAGCAGGATGGCACTCGGATAGTGTTGCCACCGGCCTGGCCGGTAACAATAATGGCTGATCCCAATGTTATTAATAGGGACAAAAGATAAATATATAGGAAGGCTGGTATTTTTTTCCAGAAAAGGTGGCAACCCTGTGCTCGGATCGATTCTTTTTCCGAAGTTGCCTCACAAGGAAACAGGCGACTTCGGAAAATGAGTGCCATCCCGCTGGCGATTTATATTTTAGCCGGCAGGGAAGGCAATTTGGGGGAGATTAGTCGCCCCAAAGAAGAGATTTGTCGCTCGGTGACTAATCTCCCCGAATTTGCCTGTGTGCCCTGACCCTAAGGCTACAAATGTATTGTTATTGCTACTTTTTATTACATATCTTTCTATTCAGTCCCTCTCCTATTCATATTCTAATCTTGCATCGTTTCTAGGTTAATTTGGACCCTAGCAACTAGGGATGCACTGAATCCACTTTTTTGGATTCGGCCGAACCCCCGAATCCTTCAGGAAAGATTCGGCCGAATACCGAACCGAATCCGAACCCTAATTTGCATATGCAAATTAGGGGTGGGAAGGGGAAAACATTTTTTACTTCCTTGTTTTCTGACAAAAAGTCACACAATTTCCCTCCCGCCCCTAATTTGCATATGCAAATTAGGATTCGGTTCGGCCAGGCAGAAGGATTCGGCCGAATCCGAATCCTGCTGAAAAAGGCCGAATCCCGAACCGAATCCTGGATTCGGTGCATCCCTACTAGCAACCAGCTTGCTGAAATCGCAAACTGGATAACTGCTGAATAAAAAGCAAAAACGACAAATAATAAAAAATGATAACCAATTGCATATTGTCTCAGAATATCACTCTACATCATACTATACGTTATCTCAAAGGTGCACAACCCCTTAAATAGAAGCGGGCTGTTATACTGCTTGCTGAAGTGTATTTATAAGATTCTAACTGATTACTAAAGCTTTTAAGAAATAGCTACAATTATTGCCTAAAATGTTAGATTCCTTTATTCCTATTGCTACTTTTTATTACTTATCTTTCTATTCAGGCCTCTCCTATTCATTTTCCAAATCAATGCATGGTTGCTAGGGTAATTTGGACCCTAGCAACCAGATTGGGGAAATTGCAAACTGGAGAGCTGCTGAAAAAGAAGCTAAATAACTCAAACCACAGATAATAAAAAATGAAAACCAATTGCAAATTGTCTCAGAATATCACTTTCTAAATCATACTAAAAGTTATCTCAAAGTGGCACAACCCCTTTAATAGAAGCGGGGGCCGCTATACTGCTTGCTCTACTGAGCTGAAGTGTGTTTATAAGCTTCGGACGGATTACTAAAGCTTTTAAGAAATCGCTCCCAATTATCAGCTAAAATGTTAGATTCCTTTTTTCTTTCTTTTTTTTTTTTAATTTTTTCGGAGTTCATGAGTGAGTTGGGAGACTGCCATAAACCTGTATAGTATCTGGTGATTCATCAAGGGAAAACCAGCTCAAAAATGCAAACAATCTGCGGGTTTCCTTTTATCACATACCTGAAATAACCGACCGCCTACAGAAATAATGGAAAATATCCTTTGTGAAGAAAAATGTATCCTTTAACATTTTAAAAATATTTCTGCGGTTACATATTGCTGATCAGCAGCTGCATCATATGTACTATTGACAGCATTGTTAAGCCCCATAATATTAAAGGGATAATATTAAATGGGATTTTTTTTTTTTTTTAATGAATCCGTTAATAGTGCTGCTCCAGCAGAATTCTGCACTGAAATCCATTTCTCAAAAGAGCAAACAGATTTTTTTATATTGAATTTTGAAATCTGACATGGGGCTAGACATTTTGTCCATTTCCCAGCTGCCCCAAGTCTCTGTTTTATTATTACAGAGAAAAAGGGAAATCGTTTTTAAAAATGTGGATTATTTACATAAAATGGAGTCTATGGGAGACTGACTTTCCGCAATTCTGAGCTTTCTGGATAACTGGTTTCCGGATAACTGATCCCGGATTAAAACATTAAATAAACCCAATAGGCTGGTTTTGCTTCCAATAAGGATTAATTATATCTTAGTTGGGATCAACTACAAGGTGAAACAAGAGAAAAAGGTAATCATTATTTTGATCAAATTGAGTCTATGGGAGGTGGCCTTCCGTAATCTGGAGCTTTCTGGATAATGGGTTTCCGGATAATGGATCCTATACCTGTACTTGATACTAACTAAGTGGCATGAATCCTTATTGGTGGCAAAACAATCCTACTGGGTGGTTTGACCGCCCAGAACATGATCTCCTGATCAGGGTCGGACTGGGGGGGGGGCCTGGGGCCCACCGGTGCTGCTACTTCAGTCCCTGCCCCAGAGGCGAAGACACCTCAGCCCCCCTCGACGCAACACCCCCCTCTGCACCTACCTTTTTTCCTGTTCTTGGTGGTAGCCAGGGGCCAGAAGGGAGTTCAGGGAGCAGCGCTAATAGGGTCTGGGCCGGCGGGGCCCTCAAGTCTTGGGGGTCCACCAGGTTTTTTCCTGCGGCCCAGTCCGAATCTGCTCCTGTTGCATCTCTGTGGCCAGATGGAGGAATGACGCACCCATAAATGTGAGCAGTTCCTAGTATCCAGTGTATAAATGCACCACCATCTGTGTGCAGGTACAATGACTCAGTAGGGATGAGAGAATTTAACCCGTTTTACTTAAAAATTCGCCGGTGAGAAAATTCACCAAAATGCATTAAAGTCTGTGGGTGACACATTTTTTTTGACGGGCAACATTTTTTCTTGCTCCCATTGAAGTCTATGGGCGTCATTTCCGCAAAAAATTTCGCTCATCCCTACATCTCATTTCCCCTTATCCCATAGTTCCAGTTTCACAGAAAAGCACAAAATCCGCGGAGCTTCATTACTTCCACTTTGCTGCTGCCATGTAAACAAAGCCAGGGTTTCACCTGTTTCTATAAAGACCCCGTTTACCCATGCTACACACTGCATACTATACATACAAGTATGGGATCAGTTGTCCAGAAACCCGTTATCCAGAAATCTCCGAATAATGGGAAGGCAGTGTCCCATAGACTCCATTTTTATCCAAATAATGCATATTTTTAAAAATGATTTCCTTTTTCTCTGTAATAATAAAACAGTTGATTATACTTGATCCCAATTAAGATATAATTAATCCTTATTGGAAGCAAAACCAGCCTATTTGGGTTTGTTTAGTGTTTACATGATTTTCTAGTCTGAGACCTGTACAACATATATGCTGAGTGCAAGAAGAAGCAGGTGCACAAACACTTTATGCTGATTATACAAAACAACAGACTGCAGTAATAAAAGCATGCGTGTTACACACAACCAGACAGGCAGCATTACACACTCCTGACACATGCCTGGGCAACGCTCTCCTTTAGAACAACTTGGCCTTGTGAAAGCTAAACATCTATAACTGTAAGACTTCTTTTCAAACTTCTGATTTGCTTGAAATGACAAATACAAGACAATGATCCATTTTCCGGAAACCCGTCATCCAGAAAGTGCCGAATTACAGGAAGACGCTCCCCAGTGACTCCATCTTAAGCAAATGATTCAAAATGCTGTAACCTATTTCCTTTTTCTCTGTACAGGTATGGGACCTGTTATCCAGAATGCTTGGTACCTGGGGTTTTCTTGATAACGGATATTTCCGTAATTTGGATTTTCATACCTTAAGTCTACTAGAAAATCATGTAAACATTAAATAAACCCAATAGGCTGGTTTTGCTTTCAATAAGGATTAATTATTTCTTATTTGGCATCAAGTACAAGCGACTGTTTTATTATTATAGAGAAAAGGAAATTATTTTTAAAAATGTCGATTATTTGGATAAAATGGCGTCTATGGGAGGCGGCTTTTCCGTAATTCGGAGGTTTCTGGTTAATGGGTTTCCAGATAACCGATCCCATACCTGTATAATTTATCCCTCTGATATGGTGGACATATGGAAAATCAATTGACATCACGGAAATGTCACTGCCCTATAATCATTTTATCACTGGCCTTGAACCAGTCGCCAAGACCAGAGCATTTTTTTTATGAGTTTGAAACTTGCACTTTGGCAAATCCACATGTTTTTATCAATCGGCACATTCACCTGATGCCAAAATAACTTCTAAACAGACAGAATTTCCTACTTTACTTAGTCCATTGGCATTAATACTGTCCCCATGTAAGGAAAGGCTGTGTGTGCTCCGTGATGACCTAAATTCCACTTTTACACTGCAGGATTATCAGAGGACCCAGACACCAACCCTAAAAGGGACGCCCCTCACCCCAAACCTGTATATTTGGGAAAAGCATTGATCATTAATTAAAATCTATTTTAATGGGGAATGCCACAAAACATAACTTAAGAAGCTTTTTGAAAAGTAACTTAATTTCAAGCAACTTTTCAATATACATCAATTAAAAAATATGCAGGCTTTTCATGATTTTCAATAGTTTGGACAGTTCCCTAAGCCTAGCCTCCGCTCTCCTCCTGATCTGTCTGACTACTTTGCTGAGCTGTCTGACTACTGTTACTTTGTATCAACAGCCATCTGTCCTCAGCCTGCATCCTCCAAACCCCACAATTCCCTGCACATGTGATTTCAAAAAGGAAAGGAACATCACGGTGCAATGCATTGTGGGTTATGTAGTTCCTGCATTCTGTCTGTAAGCTGCGGAGAAGTTGTTACAATTTGTAACATCAGTGTTTAGTCCCTCCTTCCCTGCCAGGATTTCAAATGATGCAGAAAGAGTAGAACTGTTAAACAGCTGGATTGCAGCATAGAAAATGCCATTTATTCATACTTTTTGAAGAAACCGGTAACGGTGATGGATATATTAGGGGTTTCTGTGTTATGGGGGCCTCTCCATCAAACTTTGGTTTGGAAGCCGGAGTTCCCCTTTAAATTTTTTCACAATATTGAAATATAGACTGGGGTTAGACCGGGCAGAAATCCACTGGTCGATTTCAGCCCCCTGACTGCTAGGAGAATCTACTCTCTTCTCATCCAGAAGCCTTTTCTCTACTCTGGCGCAAACGCAATTAGCGGATTTAGGGTAAAAAAAAAGGGCAAAGTCTTGCGTTTCTTTACTAAAATTGGTCGAGTGTGTTTGCGCCAGAGTAGACACCAGGCTTCCAGACGTGAATGCTGAAGAGGATAAGAACTGGTCAGGGGCTGAAACCGGCTTGCGGATTACTTCACGCCTTAGCCAAAAACCTTGTGCACTTTGCTTGGTGCTACTTGGCTGGATTCTGATTATTGCAGTTGTTATGGCTAAGACTCTGGACTCTGATACAGAGAATACTGGACTCTGGTGTCAGCTGATTGTGCAGCCTTTAGCACACCCTGCATCTCTGCCTCTGGCACCAAAAACAAATGATAATCTATGTATTGGATGCATGCACTCTGACACTGTATTTGCTTAGCAGTAGGCTTTTAATTTTGTTTATTTTTCCTTAAATATGCATTATGCGTAATCTGAGGATATAGCTTTAGTTCTATACAGTGCATTCCATCTCCTTTAATCCCAACAGGCAGCTACCATGATTGAAATTTAAAGGGATACCGTCATGGGAATACATGTTTTTTTTCTAAATCAGTTAATAGTGCTGCGCCGGCAGAATTCTGCACTGAAATCTAATCCTCAAAAGAGCAAACTGATTTTTTTTATATTTCATTTTGAAATCTGACATGGGGCTAGACATATTTTCAGTTTCCCAGCTGCCTCCAGTTATGTGGCTCTGATAAACTTCAGTCACTGTTTACTGCTGTACTGCATGTTGTAATGATATCACCCCCTTCCCTTCTCCCTCCAACAGCCCATCATTAGAACAATGGGAAGATAACCAGATAACAGCTCCCTAACATAAGATAACAGCTGCCTGGCAGATCTAAGAAAAACACTCAATAGTAAAATCCAGGTCCCACAGAGACACATTCAGTTATATTGAGTAGGAGAAACGGCAGCCTGCCAGAAAGCAGTTCCATCCTAAAGTGCTGGCTCTTTCTGAAAGCACGTGACCAGGCAAAATGACCTGAGATTCCCCTACACACCAATATTACAACTAAAATAAAATATACTTGCTGGTTCCGGAATGAAAATTTAAATTGTAGAGTAAATTATTTGACAGAATCCCTTTAATAACAACATGACCATTTTATTGCATTGAATATAAATCTGACAGTCAGAGGGTTAATTTGTCTGGAATTTCAGGTTGCAACGCCGGTATCATTTTGTGCTTAAATGGTTTTCTAAACAGAACAGAGAAACAGGGGTGTATTTTGAGGATGTTTACGTTCCAGTGGAGCAAAAAGAAAAGAAACAAGGCTATCAGTGCAGAGGAAGCGTTGGAACAATGGTATCTTTCTTGGCGACTTTCTGAAATAATCGCGCAGCAGAAAGCGTTTCACCGAGGAAGTTTGTTACTCATATGTGCTTTACCACCACTTCAAAATAATAGAAAGCTGTTCGGTCTATTGTCTTGTTGGGGGGGATCAGAAATAAATGCTTCCAGCTGTGCGGAGTGTGGGGGGGATGCACTAGAGGGCCTCAGGTCTATACTAAAAGCTATTGAATTGGTTTGTAGTTCAACTGGAAGGCCATAGGTTGGGCAGTACATTGTAATTTATTTTAAGTAATTGCAGAGAAATATGTCCCTTACTTTTTATTGTACTCGTTATCATTAATAGTATTATAGTCTGCCTCTGACTCACAGTAACCATTTCTCAACCCTCTCTTAGTCTGGCAGTCATTTAACCCCTTTCCTCACTTTACTCCATTTTAAAGCCATGGATTGTGGGACTTGAAGTCCCTCTGTTTTTCATGGTCGATGCACAGATTTAATACCTTCCAATTGCCCTGTTTTTCGCGGGACAGACCCAATTTTGACAGCTCGATCAGCAGTCCCGGATGGTTACTGAAATGTCCCGACTCTCTTTGATCTCTTGCACGGAACAGCCAGAAAAAGATACAAAGTTTCTTAAACTTAATTGACTTTAGAATAAGTGCCAGGTGCAGTGAGATAAGTTTGTAACAATTTAAGAGAAGCAAAGAAACAATTGTAACAATTTAAGATAAACCGGTCTCTTGGGGAAACTGATTTACAGCTTAAAGTGGACCTGTCACTAAGACACAAAAAGCTGTATAATAAAAGTCCTTTTCAAATTAAATATGAAATCCAATTTCTATTTTTTATTAAAGCATTCATAGCTGTTGTAAACTCATTTAAACATGAAAGCTGTCGATCAAATATTGTCTGCCCCGCCTCTTTGTTTTAGGCAATTACTTTCACTTTCCATTCAGCACTTCCTACATGTCACTGCTCTCCCAACATTCCCCCATTCTCTTTACCATTTAATTGTGTAGCCAGGGCATGGGGATGGACATCAGGTTCCCCATTCTGGTGCACAAACAAGATTCTGAGATGATACAAGGTTTTAATGAAAGGGATACTTTCATGGGAAAAAAATGAATCAGTTAATAGTGTTGTTCCAGCAGAATTCTGCGCTGAAATCCATTTCTCAAAAGAGCAAACAGATTTTTTTATATTTAATTTTAAAATCTGACATGGGGCTAGACATTTTGTCAATTTCCCAGCTGCCCCAAGTCATGTGACGTGTGCCTGCACTTCAGAAGAGAAATGCTTTCTGGCAGGCTGCTGTTTTTCCTTCTCAATGTAACTGAATGTGTCTCAGTGGGACATGGGTTTTTACTATTGAGTGTTGTTCTTAGATCTACCAGGCAGCTGTTATCTTGTGTTAGGGAGCTGCTATCTGGTTACCTTCCCATTGTTCTTTTGTTTGGCTGCTGGGGGGAAAAAGGGAGGGGGGTGATATCACTCTAACTTGCAGTACAGCAGTAAAGAGTGATTGAAGTTTATCAGAGCACAAGTCACATGACTTGGGGCAGCTGGGAAATTGACAAAATGTCTAGCCCCCATTTCAGATTTCAAAATTGAATATAAAAAAATGTTTGCTCTTTTGAGAAAAGGATTTCAATGCAGAATTCTGCTGGAGCAGCACTATTAACTGATTCATTTTGAAAAAAATTTTTTTTCCCATGACAGTATCCCTTTAATAACAGTGTCCACAAAATGGCTCCTCTATGTCCGACAAAAGCTAGTGACAGTCTCCCACTGAAAATCGTACGATCGGCAAAACACGCAGAGATATTAACCTGGCCGATCGACCGATCTCCGCCGGACGAAAAATGTCGGGACTCTCCACACACTGTCCGAAAATCATACGAATCCTCGATTCGTACGATCGGATCTTTGCGTCTATGGCCAGTTTACGAATGGTTTATGTCTGTGTAAAAAATAAATAAATAAACATACACGTGTATATATAATATAGGAACTGCCATACTGATTTTCTCCTATGTCTCCAAGAACAGGGGCCTACTGGTAACAAAGGTTGTAGAATAGAGGATATTTTTTTAACCACTAAGAAATGAGATTTTATTTTTTCCAAAATGGGTTGGAATATTGAAGCTTGCACAATACAGAAAATGGGCCTACTCCATGCTGGTTTTATCCGACCCGCACAAGACAATAAACATTTAAATGCATTTTTCCCCCTCTCCCGATCTCCTGCTTTGTTGTGTTCATGATACGTTTTAAGATGAGTGTCTTTCACACCATGTTCTGATGTCTATGGTGCTGAAACCCTTCTCTCTGGTTAATTTCAGCACCCATCTGTGAAACTGAACAAAAGTGCCTGCTTGTTCCCTTACGAAATCAATGGTAAGTTTAAAGAAAAAAAAAAAAAACCTTAGCAGATTTATTAATTTTTTTTTTTTGGTTGTTTTTAAATAAAACAAAAGGTGTCCAGCGGAGTACTAAAAAAAGCCTTTTCTGTTGCAAATCAGATGCCCTTTAGAGGGGGCCAGGGAATTCAATTGGAGAGTCTGCTGGATTTGGAACAATACTGTCGAATCCCAGGCTCCTCGGGTGCTTGTAGGCTGCTTTGCATTGTAAAAGCTCCCCTGCTATACAGGCATAACGGCTGGGAGGGAAGAAACACTCGCGTACATATGCTTTAGGGGTGGGGGGTTGAGACAGCTGTACCGGCCTGTCTTTATCTTCAAATTATACTCACTTTAAAGAGTCCCTGCACAAAAATGTCCTTTAGATCTATCCCCATGGAAAGGATCTGCCGCACTGTTTGTCTCAAACAAGGCAAGCAATATGGCAGCTCCCATTATGCAGTTTGATGGAATGGTTTAAGGGGAACTATCCCTAAAATTACATTTTAATATAAGCTTCCTCATACTGAAGTAACTTTCTAAATACAATCAATTAAAAACTCTGCATTGTTTCTGAAATAATCAAGTTTATCTTCACTATCCCTCCCTCTGCATCTGTTTCTCTTCATTCTGTCTTCATGTAGCAGTTGGGTGTCAGATATTCATTGACAGTTAGATCCAATATAGCAGATGTATTAGAGCTCACTTAAAATAATGGATATCAGTACAAACAAAATCTAACAAAATAACTGCCTTTTGCACAAATTCTGCATGTAGAGAGACATGTCTGGTGATTTTAATAAAGTGAGCTCTAATACATCTTCTAGGCAAAAAATAAGATATATTGGATCTAACTGTCGAATTTCTGACACCCAACTCCTGATTGAAGACAGAATGACAGATGCTGAGAGAGGGATAGTGGAGATAAACTTGATTATTTCAGAAACGGTACAGAATTTTTAGTTGATTGTATTCAGAAAGCTTCTTATTTCAGTATGCGGAAGCAAATATAATTTTTCCGTTTTCGCGATAGTTCCCCTTTAAGAACAGGCATAGAGTAATTAGGTCCTACAGGCAGTTGATCTCTGATGCTTGAACATTTTATTTGTAGAAGCCTCATAGGCTGTATATGTTCACTGCTTGGTTTGTAATGTTCTTTTTCTTGTTTTCTTTTTTTTCATTTCTCTTCTCCTATATAGAAGACAGCCCTTGGAAAGTCCTCAACGGGACATATCCAATCAGGAATGAGGTGAACAAGAATTCGATCTTTTCCTTCTCCACGTGCCCCTTTGGTGCAGGCACTTCGGGCAGCTACGGTCGGCAGTTGCAAAATGAGTCGTCCAGTGCAGCCAAGGTCTCTGGGTGGATAAGTGAACTGACTCTAAATGACAGCTTTGGGCAGCCGCTGGCACCCCCTACAAAAAGACACTGCAGGTCATTGTCTGAGCCAGACGAACTGTCCCGCTGTCGGTCTCCCTGGAAACCTGGCAATTCCAAAGTGTGGACTCCGGTATCAAAAAGGCGATGCAACAGTGGCGGGAGCACGACTTTGCAGCGATGCAACAGTCACGGTGGGGGCAACCTTCAGAGAAGCACAAGCATCAGCCTCCAACAAAATCCAGTCAAAAACATCTTTGCAGCCTCCAACTGCGACACGTCCCCAGTCCAGAGGCCATCATCAGCTAGCAGCGGCTTTGTAGATTGTAACGAAGGAAGCACCATTTCGAACGTCCGCTGGAACTCTGCGGAGCCCAGTGAATTCAATCCGAGGAGACGCTTCTCCCTCTCTCAGGAGCACGTTACGGAAAATGCCGATCTTTCGCCTTCAGCCAATAGCACACCCACCTCAACTCCAGAGCTCCGGCGGCGCCAGGGCTTGCTGAGATGCCGCTCCCAGCCATGTGTCCTCAACGAAAGGAAAACGCGGCTAAAACGCAGGCGCGACGAAGACGTCCGATGGACTCGGCCATCTTTGGATTTTCTCAAAATGACACGGGTAAGCTGTTCTCTAATCAGCTATAATATAATGATGCCATGATCAAAAAACGAATACAAGTAGGGATGCACCGAATCCAGGATACGGTTCGGGATTTGGCCAGGATTCGGCCGAATCCTTGTGCCTGGCCGATCCGAGCCCTAATTTGCATATGTAAATTAGGGACGGGAAGGGAAATCACGTGACTTTTCATCACAAAACATAGAAATAAAAAATATTTTCCCACTTTTTTTTTTCTTTCACCCGTAATTTGCATATGCAAATGCAAGTTAGGGTTCGGTATTCAGCCGAATCTTTCACAAAGGAATTGGAGATTTGCCCGAAATATCTTTATTGGCTAATTTAGTCCTGAAAGCTTGCATTCTGTAATCTGCTAAATTAGCCAATAGATAGATATCACTAAATCTCTGTTTAATATTATGTCAGGTCAGCTTTGGACAAGTTGCAGTGTTTATTTCACTTTTTGTGAGTTCATTGAGCCTTTTCCTGGTAGCTAAGTGGCTATCGCTACAGCGAGTATTCTCAATATCACAGTATAGCTTTGCAAGGTCATTTATTGGAATGATTCCGGAATGCCATTGTTTACACTTACCGAAATACATAGATTTAAAGGGGAACTATTGCGAAAAGGAAAATTTAATATAAGCTTCAGCATACTGAAATAAGAAGTTTTCTAAATATAAACAATTAAATATTCTGTACTGTTTCTGAAATAATAGTTTATCTTCACTCTCCCTCTCTCAGCATCTGTTTCTCTTCATTCTGTCTTCATGCAGCAGTTGGGGGTCATATTCAGTTATTCAGGTATTCAGACAGTTAGATCCAATATATCTTATTTTTTGCCTAGAATGTATTGGAGCTCACTCTATTAAAATCACCAGACATCATGTCTCTCTACATGCAGGATTTGTGCAAAAGGCAGTTATTTTGTTAGATTTTGTTTATACTGGAATCAGTTATTTGAGTGAGCTCTAATTCATCTGCTAGGAAAAGAGCCCCCCTATAAGATATATTGGATCTAACTGTCAATGGGTATCTGACACCCAACTGCTTTGTGAAGAGAGAAAGAACAGAAACCGATGCTGAGAATGCAAAATATTTAATTGATTGTATTCAGTTTATTATGTCAGTATGATGAAGCTTTTATTCACTTTCAATATAGTTCCCCTTTAAGTAGTATTGTAGGAAAGGATGTGACAGTTGCCTAATCCAAAGCCAACTAAATCTCGGAATATTTTTTTTTTTTGTTTGTTTTATGAGGATATGAACCTTTCTTATCATAAGCTCTTGGGGTGGGAAATAAATGCAGTTTATAGTGAGTGGCAACGTTTTCCATTGCAATAAATTAGTCGCTGTCGAGATAGCTGGGTCCCTCTGCCAACAATCCCTTCCTGCTGTAGATACCTGGGGTCAGATCCACAGGAAATTCTCCCGGTGCATTTTTAGAGAAAAGATTTATCATATATATTTATCTTTTAAATCATTCCTTATACAGCATTTGCAGTGTAACACAGCCACACCCTGGTGATTGGGAAACAAATGTTTTGCACCAAATAAACATGTGACAGGCTTAAGCAATGGATATTATCGAAATCTGCATTTCTGCGAAAATGGTTTCCCTCCAGCTGTTGCACTACAGCTCCCATCATTCCATGAGAGGTTTGTGCTGCAACAAGCAATCTGTTCATGGGAGTAATCCTAGCTATGGCCCACTCCCCTAACCTTTAAACCCAATAATAAAGTTTTCCATAGTGAAAGAATGTGGAAACTAATCGACTTTCCAATAAACATCCATTACACATTTAAAGGTACAGTTATAGGATCTGTTATCCAGAAAGCTCCTAATTAAGGAATGGCCGTCTCCCATCGACTTTATTTTATCCAAGTAATCAAAATTCTTATAAATTATTTCCTTTTTCTGTGTAATAATAAAACAGTAGCTTGTACTTGATCCCAACTAAGATATAATTAATCCTTATTGGAAGCAAAACCAGCCTATTGGGTTTATTCTGTCATGATTTTTATGATGTCGTTTTTAATTTCTAAATTACATTGTTTACACTGCAAATAATTTACTTGACAATATAAAATTTAATTCCTGAACCAGCAAGTGTATTTTATAGTTGCAATATTGGTGTGTAGGTGCATCTCAGGTAATTTTGCCTGGTCATGTGCTTTCAGAAAGAGTCGGCACTTTAGGATGGAACTGCTTTCTGGGAGGCTGTTTTTTCTCCTACTCAATGTAAATGAATGTGTCGCAGTGGGACCTGGATTTTAATATTGAGTGCTGTTCTTAGATCTACCAGGCAGCTGTTATCTTGTGTTAGAGAACTTTTATCTGGTTACCCTCCCATTGTTCTGTTGTTGGGCTGCTGGCGAGGAAAGGGAGGGGTAATATCACTTCAACTTGCTGTACAGAGTCACAAGTCACGTGACTGGCGGCAGCTGGGAAACAGACAATATGTCTAGCCCTATGTCAGATTTCAAAATTAAATCTAAAAAAATCTGTTTGCTCTTTTGAAAAAAGGCTTTCAGTGAAGAATGCTGCTGAAGCAGCACTATTAACTGATGCGGTATAAAAGTCCAAATAACAGGAAGATCCGTTATCCAGAAAGCTCCAGGTCCCAAGCATTTGCAATAACAGGTTCCATACCTGTATATATGTAATTACAATTAGAAGCAGTGTCTCTCCCTTTCTGCACTGCTGCCTCTGTCTCTTGAAACAATGTAGCAGAAGGCAGCCATACATGCGACTGTGCACTGCTGCTGATTTCTGCTACATAAAGTCAGAGCCAGAGGGGAGAAAGGGACATTCAGCTCTCATAAAAAGCCTTTGATTTCTTCTTGTGCCCAGTGAGCTGGTATAAGGGAGTTCACCTGCTGGAATCCATCGAGTGTCATTCTTACTGACTTGTCGAAACTTGACTCTCAATCTCTAGTTCAATATTTATTTACTGAAAGAACAGTGGCAGGAGCGAGTCCAGACCTTTGTTTTCCAGCTAATTTTTCAAGGTACTAGGGGCTTATTTGTGTTGGATGGCTTAGAGATAGGTACACTGTTTGACTTTACCTTCAGGGGTGAGTGAGCGCTGTGCTGTACAAGTAAAAACAGTCTGCAGAGAAACCGAAACTAGTCTGGGTGAGGGCTGAACTGCTTGTAGTGGGGGGTCCTGTGGTTTGTGAGTTATAGGCATGAACCACAATAATATGCCCCACATTTGCATAGTGTAGGGCAGGGGCCGGAATACCCTGTGGGGCAGAAGGAGAAAAACAGGAACCATAGCATTTCAGCTGTAAAGCATCACTGAACTGCTGCTCTGATGTTCTATACACGACAAATAACAATTGTTGCTACCATGACAGTGTGTAAAATGCACATTTATTTTTAATATTCCTTGCCATTTTGCCTTTTACCTTTACTGTTACGTGAGCTGTGACTCTGAGCTAGAGTCCTGCAGCAGGTCGGGTACCCACAAAAAAAAGCGGGTACCCTGTGGAATGAGGGAAGTCTTTTCAGGTGTGGGTATAGATGTGGGTCTGCAGGACGCGGGTCAGGTCTGCAGCTTTTCGTTCCACTCCCATCTGGCTTCCGGCACAGCACTCTTAAATCACACGGCACGCTTCTGTCCCCATCCCTCTCAACTATTGGCCACGTTTGATGATGCCACTTCCGGTTTGCAACAACATCACTTCCGGTTTGATGGTGGTCGGCGAGTCGGGTTGCGGATAAGGCAGTTGTATTTAAGGGTCTGGTAGCCGTTCAAAGTGGGTGAATATGCGGGTTGCGGGGTTGGTTCCGCGCGGGACTCTACTCTGAGCAAAATACTAAAGAATGGGACCTTTGCTATACACGTTACACTAGATATTCTAGCGCCTTGAGATCTGCTCAGATGGAGGCTTATTTTTTCTAACACCACACCTAGCAACCTGTGCCCAGTGACCCAAGGTTGTTATCAGGCTAACGTCTCTTTCCATCACTTTGCTATGGTGCTAGGCTACAACTTGGCTTATATACAGGACATATACGGTAAGTGTATCACTGAAACCAGAACAATTTAACTCTCATATGCATTTATTTGAATAAGTGCCCTATAATAATGGACACTAGGATTAGGAATACTCTATACTACTCTGCTCCACCTTGCTGGAAACTACAACTCCCAGCATTTCAGATGTACTTGACAGGGGTGCCATCTGTAGCTCACCTGCGAAGTTATCTGGCAGCAAAGTAAGAGTCCTGGCAGGCAAGAGGTTTAAAAATATATATTTAAAGGAGCCATATAGGATAAATGAAAAAACCCAAATTTTGTAGGCAATTATGAGTAATATATGGTGTTGCTTTTACATGGTGCTAAGAATTAATATTATCTTTAAAAATAGCCCCTTTATCGGAGCTCCCTAAAGATGTTCTCTGGTCCTTGTCTGTGTTTCAAATTAGGGGTGGGCGTGTCCTAACTCTCCCTGCCAGAAGCACAGTAGGAGGGGGACAGCCAATCACAGTCATGCAGTCACACAAGCACAGACAGGCTTCGGTTCCCTATCAAGTCCTGCTAGCTGCTGATTGGTTCCTGTCCTACAGGGCCGGGAACACAGCCTGGGAATTCAGGGAGGAAGAGAAGGGAGGGATTATTGGGGTTTTTGCAGAAATATTCAATAAATCAGCCTGAAACACTACTTTTTTTAAGCACAATTCTTCTATTTCTAAATGAGTATAACATACTGGTACGTTCTTATTTTTTACACAGTGTCTCCTTTAAAGGGATAAAATAACATTGGTGATTGGCATGAAGCTTTGTAGGGGAGACAGTATTTTGAAGATTAAAGAAAAGGGGCCAGTAGGATCACGTTCCATCTTATTGAAGTGGACTAACAGAGCCGTACCATTGTGACTATTCAGCAGGGGCTGTCTGGTTTCCCATCATTCTCTTGCATTCTTAAAAAATAGTGGATGCATTCTAAAAAAATAAATGTCCCCTGACGATTTACGCTGGTCCCGCAGCATAGGGAACGCTGCAGAGGGTTTGCCCAGCTGCCACTCTTCACCTTTTATCAGAAAAATGGAAATGTCAGCCAAGGAACATCTAGTGTTTCAGTGTCGGCACACAAACTCTGCCTTATGAATACTTCAGTTTTTAAGACAGCTGCTTGACCTTGCCAGAAGTCTCTAGTCCCACCCGGTTTGATCCATTGTATGACAATATGGGCTCAGTTTAGGCTATTGAGCTCCTCACCCAATTGAGGTTAAATTTCCTTTTTTCTCTTCTGGCAGGCAACATTATCTCTGCCTTATACCTGGGGCAGAATTCAGCCCTGATTGCACCAAGTTCAGCAAAGTGCTTTTATCCAGCGGTGTCCATATTAGAAGTTCTGGCTTTCATCAGTGCACTGGTCACACTAAGCTGTGCCATTATGTGACTAATTGAATCCTTTTTTCTAAATGGAATTAACTAAAAGGTCTCAAAACCTGCTCCGCTAAGTCATTATCTTAAAGGAGAAGGAATGTTACCGAAACATCATTATCATTTGTGCTGAACCGAAACAGTTATACCTGTAGATTAGCCACAATGGTGCAAGCTATAACACTATATATTTATTCTGTAGAATGCTTTACCATACCTGAGTAAACTGCTCTATAAGCTTTCTCTGTTTGTTTAGGATAGCAGCTGCCATATTAGCTTGGTGTGACCACTTCCTGCCTCTCCCTGTTCACTTATAGGTTTGGACTCAGATTACAGCAGGAAGGGGAGGAGGGAGGGGGAAATGGAGGAGGAGAGGGAGAGAGAAGCAAACTGAGCAAGTCCAAGCCCTGGAGGTTTATGCTGAAAACAGGAAGTCTGATACAGAAGCCCATGAGTACACAATAGAAGGAAAGAAATGCAGTGTTTCTTTTGACAGAGGACTCAGAGCAGCATTACTTTGAGGGTTTACTGGTATATTTATATAGAACTTACGGATCAAGCATACTTAATTGTAGCCTTTCCTTCTACTTTAATCAAATGTAGAGCAAAGGCTTCCAACCTGTCATAAAGCTTATAAAGCATGTTCTCTGCTGAATATCCTGTAAATTAGATCCTTCTAAAGGGTGCTTAGTGATGTCATCGGTTATAATCGGAGCTTAGTGATGTCATTTTAAATAAAGTACCCCCTGTTGCAAAATATGAGCAAACTAGAAGTCACCTCAGAGTTCCTCGGTAACTTGTAATACCCTTATATTTTACGAGAGGGGGTACTTTATTTACTATATATACTTTTCAAATCACAGTAGCAAGTAGACCGAAGTCACTGACTGGGCAGCCATTTTAATTTCTAGGCAGTTTCTGAACTCCCAGCCAGCTCAGAAGCACCCAGGAGTTGTGCTTATGCATGTATTTATATCATTGCCAAATCCAGTTCTATAGGAAGACTTTTCACCTATATTTCGCATTCAGAAAGTACAGACAATATTAAAAAAGGACCTTTTTTCTTTTGTATCTGCTCCCCTGCTAGGGCCTTGTGCTCTCTCTCTCGTTTATATGGTTTTTATACCAAATTGCCACCTACAAACCAGTATCTCATGTCCACTTTCATCTCTTCCTCTGGGAAGCACCGGGAGAAAGTTATTTGTGGCTTCATGGCATACCATTGCTTTATAGGCACCAATTATCATGGCTGAATAAACCTACCCAGTCCTTTTATTTTTCCTTTTAAAGAGAGTTAAAAATAAAACTGCTGCTTCCCTTACATTCCACTCTAACATTCCAAGCAATCTTGTAGATACAGCTCTATCAGATCTAGGTGCTTATGTTTTCCATACTCAGTCCTTATCTGCAGGTAGCATACAGTGAAACCTCAATTTTAAGTAAATTATAAATAAACAAATAAAACTTAACTTGGACTTAACGAAAGTTAAGTCCAACAAATACTAGTGACAAGCGCCCATTGATATCAGACAAGCAATACATGCAGAGATATTATCATTAGCCGACAAAATATGAATATATCTATGGCGAGCTTTAGTAAGACTAGGTCAGGGTCTCTTATATTTTGTAGGAACATACAGGGAAATCACAGGCATGGAGGGGTCTGCTTAGAAGTTTCTCATCGTCCACCCCCCATAGGCTGAATGCCCTACGCCTTTTGGACTGCCCTGCCCATGCCTAATTCAAATAGAACTGTTGGTAAATTTGTACTGGTGGATATAGTAGAACGTTTCAAGGCAGGGTTGCATGATTTTTTTTTTTTGATAGGAAAGCGAGAAGAATTATTACCAACATTTACACTTATAGTGCAATGTTGATTCACCGTACAGGTCCCATTGCCGTTTTGAAGCCAACAAAGATTTTTTTTTTTTATAACCTTCTGAAAATACTTGGAGACAGCTTTTCTCATTTTTTTTTTCACTGGACCAACAAGTTAGGTTGGATTTGCTTGAGGTTGAACTTGATGGACTTACTATGTACTGTGTACCTATGGCTCTGCTCAGCCTCGTCTCCCAACAATAAGCTCCCAGAAACATTCTAAATATGTGACCGTTGCAACTGATTCTGAATAAGTCCTGGAATAGACCTGCCAAATGGCCGTGCATTAATAGCAATGGCTTCTGTCTGTTTTAATTCTCTACAAGCTTCCCCCCTTTAAAGAGAAAGTATTGGTGACACAAGGGAGTGCCTGCCACCAGAAGTGGTAAGAACACGTGTAGTAATTTCAGTGAATGGCAAGATTTTCAGGGTAGGCCTGCCCTGAGGGCAGACTGAAACGGAACTGTTTGCACTAATGTGGGAATTAGTCAGGGGGAAATGAGTGGATCTAACTAGCACTCATGTTTTCTGTCTCTGGGGAATGATTTTTTCCATAAACAGCCCTGATGGATTATAAGAGCCTTTTCCAGGCTGCTGGGGAACCCCCATTGTGCAGATTGGATGTGGCTGTGTATTAAGCTCCCCATAGACGCGACGATTCTTCTTGCCGAACGACCGATTTTAGCGAAGTCCGACCAATCCTTCGAAATTATTGTGCGGTTAGTGGGATTCGAACGATCGTACATCTTACAATTTTTCGGCCGACGTGTCATGAAATTGATCGGCCAGGTTAAAAAATCTTTGTCGGTCCCAGTGCAATGTATCTGTTTGCAGGGCCAAGCAGGCAGCTCCCCTTTGTTTTCCTGGCAAATTGGTCTTTTTAGTTGATCGTCAATTCGTACGATCTTTCCGAGAAAATTATGGTCTCACGATGAGGATCGGATCTTTTAAATATCTCAACATCTATGGCCAGCTTTACTTACAACTTCTTCTGCCCTAATATGAAGATAATGTAATTTTTCCCATTATAGAACATAAAAGCCATATTAGACTTTCATCGCATAGAGATACCTTATGATATCTTATGGACACCAGCATAGTGTGGCTACAGTCTTGGCTCACCAGTGCATTCTGGGAGTTGGGTCCAGTAGTCAATGCGTGCTCATGTAGCAAACGTGTTGCACCAATAACTGTATAATATCCGATTATTTCATATCTGGAGCAACTGGTATCAAGCAAGCAAGCAAGAAATGAGTCTTCCCATCCTGCTTTAGAGCCGCCTTATAGCTGTGGTTGCGCTGGCTGTTCTGATGAAATTTCTAGAAACCACAGATTTCCATATTGTGTCATTACCTAATGCAAATGTACAAACATGCGTGCCTCAGCGATATCCATTCCAGAAAGGACGTGCTGTAATGCTTGCTTGTGGCCTGCACTCCGGCAGCTTCCTTCTGCTTTTGCAAGCCCTCCACTAAACAATGGGGATTTACCAGTTTCTTGATCAAATGAGGCCCAGTATTGCTTGTAGGCAATGCAGTACCAATACCGCCAACCATACTGTCATATCACAAGCAACGTTACCGTATGAAGGAAAACCTGTGGTTTCTGTGCGGCAGGTCTTTGTTGCATTCATAAATATTTGAGGTGGTTTCACAAAGAAAAGAACAGTAAAGACTAGTTGTTCCCGTATGAAAGGTGTGCCAGTTGCAAGTAACCTGGAGAAAGGTTCCGTATATTATTCAGCTGTTCTCCAATTTGACATTTTTGTAGTTATTTTGTTGCTAGTGTCCATGTACCCTAGCTGTCTGGTTTGATTGACAGAATGGAAGATGCGTTGGAGGGGTCCTGAACAGAAAACATAAATAACAATAATTGTAGCATCGGAGAACAATACATCTTGTTGTTGCTGGGTTCAGCGAGCCCCATCAATCATATTTATGAAAAAAAATCATATAAAAATGAAGACCATTTGGAAAAGTGGCTAAGAATAGGTCATTCTATAACATACACAAAGAGTTAATTTCAAGGTAAACTACTCTTTCAATGTATTCTTTTAAATAAGTCTCTCTTGCCTGGTGGCATGATTTAACCTCAGACCCATGTGTTCTGCAGCTTGCTTCAAACAGCTTTATCCGGTAGACAAAAATAGAAGAATAAAATTTAAAGAACAAAAAAAAAAATCTTTATCTGTTACCGAAAAACTTCTCTTTTCCATTTCCTTTTTAATTTTTTTTTTCAAGAGCAAAAATGTTTTAATATGCAGCAGTTGTTTTGAACAAATTCCCCCGGTTTGGGTACAAAAAAACCCTAGGCCTTTAGGTATAGGGCAGATTGGTGTACTTTATGCATTTACTACAAAGGCAGACCAGTCGTCCCAGTGAGAAGCAGGGGCAAGGTAATCACAGGTTATGGCTAAACCAGATGGGAGACTTCACCTCTGTAATTAAAGTGAACAAAGTGGATAGTCCCCAGTGGGATGTGGGAATCTGGCGAGGAATCTGGCGGCCGCTGGGCTGCTGCTTTCAAGCTATGAATTGACTATGCCAGCACTGTATATCATTGGGTTGATTATGCAGAAAGCTGCAAAATATGTCTGCCATTTTTTTAATTTAAAAGAAAACTATACCCCCCAAAATGAATACTTGAGCAACAGAGTTTATCTCAAATTAAGTGGCATATTAAAGAATCTTGCCAAGCTGGAATATTTATTTAAGTAAATATCGCCCTTTTACATCTCTTGCCTTGAGCCACCATTTTGTGATGGTCTGTGTGCTGCCTCAGATCACCTGACCAGAAATACTGCAGCTCTGACTGTAACAGGAAGAAGTCTAGAAGCAAAAAACAGAACTCTTGTCTGTCTGTTAATTGGCTCATGTGACCTAACATGTATGGTTTGTTTGGTATGTTTGTGTGCCCCGTGAATCATGCGATCCCAAAGGGCTCCTCTTATTTTCTAAAATGGCAGTTTTCTATTTATGATTACCCAAATGGCACATACTACTAAAAAAAGTATATTATTATGAAAATGGTTTATTTACATGAAGCAGAGTTTTCCATATGAGCTGTTTTATGCAATATCTTTTTATAGAGACCTACATTGTTTGAGGGGTATAGATTTCCTTTAAAATGCCCCCCTTGATGGTAATTGAAATGCCCTGGCTGATGCAACTGGAGCCTTAAAGCTGAGGACCTTATCCAAAAACTGCAGGTCTCCAAGCATTACAGCTAATAAATACCATACCTGTAGTATCCATGCACCCTGTCAATCAGACTGTAAGCATATCGTGGGCCTAGCACAAGCTGCACCTCTGTTCATCATCTACATTGAGGTGCCTGAATACAGGTCTAGCACAGAGCTGGTGTAAATGCTGCATCATACAGCAGCTGTATTCACTGCTCTTTATTCTGGAAAACCATGCAAAAGGGTACTTGCTACTACTCATGACTGTTATGAGGAGCAAGGATTTATGATCCTGCTTTCCCAGCTGGTTAATCTTTTTTATGGTATGGCTGCTTGATATTTACCATTGGTATTTATATTTTGGAATGGTATCCACCTCTGCCTGCACACGAGGCCCCTTTCTTGTCTGAGTCTGAAAGAGGCTTGACATGAGCCTGTAGATGAATACAGGTTTAATGTTTGTTTATTATCCAAACAAAACTGTTTATGCTGTGCATTGCAGTGAAATAGCATCCAGCCTCCAGGGCAGTTTGTAGCCGGTGTTTGTTTCTCCACTCCTTTGACCTCAGAGTTATGCAGCCTGGACTTTCTTTGCTCAGAACCCGCCATACACAATCCTCATCTGCCCTTGTAATGGCAGAACCTCTCCTGAGACTGTAATGTGAGACCAGCGAGGGCACAGCCTTTAGACTTGATTGCAGTGAAATTCTAGTTGGTCTGCCTTGGCTCCGCCTCATATGGTGGCCAGGTGCTAAGTGTCACATAAAATTGTATAAAATTCCTCTCAGCTCCTTGTTACAGGAAGTCATATTGTCAAAAATGGCTGCCCCCAGTCTGAAATGGGACACATTCTTAGCAGTGTGTGAGTAAACTGGATTGTTTGGAATATGGGCACCCAGACATCTGCTGGAATGTGTCAAAGTCTACAGCCCCCACCCCTGACATGGAAATATGTTTCTCCACTTCAGTTTTCACGTGTCTGCAATAAAGCTTGCTTAAGTATAACCCTAGTGAAGCATACCTCGGCCGTATCAGTGACCTGCTAGTGCTCCGTTCCTGCTGGGCTGTGCTTGAGAGCTTTATAATCTAGAATGTACCGTCTTGCTAGTTTTATTCAGCTGGAAGCAGCCATTTTGCCCCTACTACTTCCTATTACCGACAGAGGAAAATGGCTGCCTCAAGCCTGTGTGTGAATACTTAAAACAAACATTCGCTAATGTCCATGTGTCTTTTCATGTAGGAACAATGTGTAGTCCAGCATCATCTGGGGCAATGTAATTAAAATGAATAATCTGTTTATAAACAAATATCCTATTGGTTGCTATGGATTACGGCGCCAAGGCGCCTTTTATTAAATAAGTGACCATTGTTGTAAAGAGACAATATCAAAATAAAACATGTTTAATAGTATTTGAAGAATAATTTATTATTTTTTGGGTGGGGAGTTGGTGGTGGAAGATATTTTGTATGTGGGGGAGAATGTATTTACTGGTATTCATGTACATTGTTTTCTACTTATGGCATGGGGTCTAGATGCAATTAGGATTGGAACAAGTGTCCTACAAGACACATGAGTTTCGTAAGTAGCTGATTCCCTTTCTCGTAGCTGTTCAGCGGCTCTCCATACCCAAACACAGCTGAAGGGAATACTTGGGAGTTGTAGTTCAGAAACAGGGAAGGGTTGCAGGCATTGCAGCTGTTCAGCAGCTGATAAACAGCTGACTTTAGAGAAGATAAGGAGTAATGCAGAGACCCCTCTAACCTGAACGACCTGAAGCAAGCTTGGAACAACAGGGCCCAAATCACTTTACACTCACTCTGTGTAAAAAAAAGTTTGAATCTTACATTTTGCTACAGGCCATACTATGTTTTCCAGGGTAAGTGTTCAGATATTATGCCAAGGAGTTGGCTCTGGTGTCACTTCTGCCATTCAACCATGCCTCCTTGTTTCCAGAATTTAGAGTCACACTGTATGTCGTATGTGAGCAAAGATGAGAAAACATGGAATTAAAGGAGAACTAAAGCTTAAAAATGAATGGCTAAAAATATATTATATACTGAACTTATTACTGCACCTAAAGTTTCAGCTTGTCAATAGCAGCAATGATCTAGGACTTCAAACTTGTCACAGGGGGTCACCATCTTGGAAAGTGTCTGTGACACTCACATGCTCAGTGGGCTCTGAGCAGCTGTTGAGAAGCTAAGCTTAGGGGTCACCACTAATTATCCAGCAGAAAATGAGGTTCCCCTGTAATATAAGCTGATGCTACAGGGCTGATTATTAAATTCTGATGCTAATTGCACTGGTTTCTGTGCTGCCATGTAGTAATTATCTGTATTAATTATTAATCAGCCTTATATTGTGACATTTCTATTCTATGTGTACCGTATATTGTGAGTGGGTCCCTAAGCCCAATAAGTGACAGCAGCACAGAGCATGTGCAGTGAATCAGCAGAAAAGAAGATGGGGAGCTACTGGGGCATCTTTGGAGACACAGATCTTTACTGCTAAAGGACTGTGGTTGCCTTGGGCTGGTACAGAAGCACACTTTACTTCTTTAGTTAAGCTTTAGTTCCCCTTTAAAACCCCACCCCTTTTTGTTAAACATTTCTAAGTTTAGTGTGTCTGTATCTCAATAGTCCGACAATTTTGGACATGCTAAACTCGGGGAAAACTTCACTCCCTACCCATCTACAATAAACATGACAATGAGGGCTACTCAGGATTGTTAGGTCTTAGATGTCACTGTAGAGCAATGGAATTAAAGGATACCTTATATTCTCTGTAGGAGAAAATTAAGTTACAGACTCTGTCAATTCTGCTCTAAAATTAACTCTCCTCTAAGTAATGACTAAGACATGGCAAAATTTGCACACCGTAACAATTACAGAAACCCTCCAAAAAAAGTAGTAAAAAAAGACACATTTTAATGAGTATCTATACTCTACATATAACTGAGCACATTTTAAATGTAATTCTTTTTTTATTTCAAGTTATTAACAGTTTTTACACTACTTATATGATGTGTACATGGAGCGCCCCTGCTGTTCAGCCTGGGGAAGGCCTAGCAGAAAAAAATTTAATTTGCTGAAGCAAAAAGTGTCTGCGGGTGCTTTCCTGCTCAGCTCTAACTCAGAGGTGACTGGAGATTGAGAAATGAGCAGGGAGCCATCTGGAGACACTTCCAGCTTTAGTAAATTAAGCCAAGACCTCTCTACATATAAAAGTATGTAAATTGAAAAAATACTCCCAAGATAACATTGAGCAATTTCATATTGTCATATAGTAGGGTATATTTCCCTTTGAATATTTAGCTATATACAATGGGAACAATCACCAATTTTAGTTTGTAATTTTGTTTTGCAGTCTGTTCCCAGATTTGGTAATAACCCTAAATGTGCACTCCGTTTTATAGCCTCAGTTACGATGCAGTTTGCGGTCTGCAGCCTCAAATGTTTCATGTGAACTTTCAATTTGATAGACAAATATGCAATCACAGTTAAAGATCGTTAACACTTCAAATCAGTGTGTAATTAATGCTTAATAAGCTAGCGTTCCCACACTTGAGTACAGGGCCAAGCCACGAGTAATTCCCTTGCATGGAAACCCATAAATCTTGGAGTATCTGCAGCTGCACCCATAACTAAGAGCTAGAAGGAGTTTTGTAAGCTCTATATGTCATCGGTTCTATCCAACTTTTTACATGGAGTGGGCAGGTTAATTCTTGTATCCCAAATTCAGTGGCTAGATTATTTTAAAATTGTGTCAAACTAAGAAACCTATGGAGAGACTGGGGGGGGGCAAACAAATCCCTTGGAGGTTCACATATGGTCCAGTTGAACAGTTAAAGGAAAACTATTCCCCCAAAATGAATACTTAAAGCAATAGGTAGTTTACATCACATTAAGTGGCATATTAAATAATCTTACCAAACTGGTATATTGCCCTTTTACATCTTTTACCTTGAGCCACCATTTTGTGATGGTCTGTGTGCTGCCTCAGAGATCACCTGACCAGAAATACTGCAGCTCTAACTGTAACAGGAAGAAGTGTGGAAGCAAAAGACACAACTCTGTCCGTTAATTGGCTTATGTGACCTAACATGTATAGTTTTGTTTGTGTGCACCGTGAATCCAACGATCCCAGGGGGCAGTCCCTAATACTACTACTACTACTACTACTAAAAAAGTATATTGTTATGAAAATGGTTTGTTTACATATGAGCTGTTTTATGCAATATCTTTTTATAGAGACCTACATTGTTTGGGGGTTTTCCTTTAAGCGCCATTGTTGGATACTCCTCTTCGTTGCTATGACTGTTCTTTCTGCATTATGGATGTGTTTGGTAGGCCTGAAACCTGTGGGCTGTTTACATGTTTTGGCACCAGTTGTAGACCAAACTAATTACAAAGCCTCACCTGGCTTGTTGCCTTCGGTGTCTTCTCCTGATGCAAAGTCACCAGTGAGCCTGCATGTCTACTTGGAAGAGTTCTGGATCCCTCTCTCATTCTCGGGCTAGAGAAGGCCTGGCTGGAGGTTGGGATGTTTTACTGCACAGTCATGAGGCAAATTTGTGGTGTTCTTGAGCTTTCCCACACACTTCCTATGTCAATTGCTACCTTCTACCTATGGTGGGACTCGACCCTTTGCTTGGCTCTTTCCCACTGAAGAAAGCTTTGCTTGGCACAAAAGAGTTTTAAATGGAAATGTACTAAAAGGGATTCTGTCATGATTTTTTTTTTTTGTCGTTTTCATTTCTAAATTACACTGTTTACACTGCAAATAATAATTCACTGTACAATATAAAATTGCATTCCTGAACCAGCAAGTGTATTTTTCTTTTTTTAGTTGTAATATTGGTGTGTAGGCAGCCATCTCAGGTCATTTTGTCTGGTCATGTGCTTTCAGAAAGAGCCAGCACTTTAGGATGGAACTGCTTGCTGACAGGCTGTTGTTTCTGCTACTCAATGTAACTGAATGTGTCTCAGTGGGACCTGGATTTTACTACTGAGTGCTGTTCTTAGCTCTACCAGGCAGCTGTTATCTTGTGTTAGGGAGTTGTTATCTGGTTACCTTCACATTGTTCTGTTGTTAGGCTGCTGGGGGAGGGAAGGGAGGGGTGATATCACTCAACTTGCAGTAAAGAGTGACTGAAGTTTATCAGACCACAAGTTACATGACTGGGGGCAGCTGGGAAACTATAAAAAAAAAAATCTGTTTGCTCTTTTGAGAATGAATTTCAGTGCAAAGGTCTTCCGGAGCAGCACTATTAACTGATGCATTTTGGGAAAAAATGTATTTTTCCCATGACCATATCCCTTTAAATTGGAGTTGACTCAGTTCTGCTGGAACAGCTGATTGGTGCCTTCCACATAGCTGAAGTGTAAGACTGCTGGAAGATGAGAAGGTGCAAGTGCCTTTGCAGATGGCAGCTCCTCTCCTCTCAGCATGGACTCTGGACACTCTGGTTTCACGGCCTGACAGCTCTGCTTTTAAATTATCATGACTAAACAGAAACAGCACAGTCATTATGTGCATTAACGATCAGCCGCAACAAGATGTCAAGTACAGTGAGATACAGTATCGCACATTGGAGACCTTGGCCGGAAAGCCCGTTGCCATAACAGTGAGCAAAACACAACTGCTGACCCACATGCTTGCGTTCTATTGACAGAGCGGCCTGTGTTTTTATGAGCGGCGCTGGATTCAATGTCGTTTTGGGTGGGAGGCCGAAGAGCCCAGCGACACATAGGAGAGGAAATAAGAAATATTTTGGCCTGTGCTCACAGTTAATGCTCTCTTCCAAGTATTTAGAAAATACTTTTTCAAGAGACTGTGTTGTGGGGGCCAGTTTTTAACTTGTGACACATACAAAAGCTTTGTGGTTTTTGAGTTTCCGGTCGGGTTGTACTCCCTCCAATCTAAATCAGAATCTGTCAAACTCTATTGTTGCTTAGGAACTGGCAAGTCATACAGAGATGTATCTTTATTATCTCTCCTACTTATCATTCTGAATAGTTAACCCTTTGTCTCCTTAATCAGGATTGACTAGTCCCAGCACCACTGTGTGCTAGACTTCCCCAGTGCTATCACTACTACTACCATCTCTCCCTACTATACCTGATATCCCACAGCCACACTCCCTTCCCAGAGACTATTATCCACTGTTACTATAGGCACCATCTCTCCCTACTATACCTGCTATCCCACAGTCACACTCCCTTCCCAGAGACTATTATCCACTGTTACTACAGACACCATCTCTCCCTACTATACCTGCTATCCCACAGTCACACTCTCTTCCCAGAGACTATTATCCCACTGTTACTATAGGCACCATCTCTCCCTACTATACCTGCTATCCCACAGTCACACTCCCTTCCCAGAGACTATTATCCACTGTTACTATAGACACCATCTCTCCCTACTATACCTGTTATCCCACAGTCACACAGCCTTCCCAGAGACTATTATCCACTGTTACTATAGACACCATCTCTCCCTACTATACCTGTTATCCCACAGTCACACTCCCTTCCCAGAGACTATTATCCCACTGTTACTATAGACACCATCTCTCCCTACTATACCTGCTATCCCACAGTCACACTCCCTTCCCAGAGACTATTATCCACTGTTACTATAGGCACCATCTCTCCCTACTATACCTGCTATCCCTCAGTCACACTCCCTTCCCAGAGACTATTATCCCACTGTTACTATAGGCACCATCTCTCCCTACTATACCAGCTATCCCACAGTTGCCCTCCCTTCCCAGAGACTATTATTCCACTGTTACTATAGGCACCATCTCTCCCTACTATACCTGCTATCCCACAGCCCCTTCCCAAAGACTATTATCTCCACTGTTACTATAGGCACCATCTCTCCCTACTATACCTGCTATCACAGTGGTAAAGAAGCATTTTCACCCTTTTCTTCTTGAGTTAATTCTAGCCAAGCTTTTATGAGTCAGCTTTGAATAATTATATAGCAGACACATATTTGCATTTACTTTGTTCCAGACAAAACTGAACTGCCATGGTTCCGGACAGACATGTCAGTATCTGGGTTTATAAATTCACTATTTAGTTACTAGTCTATACTGGGAGTGGTGTGAGCACATCAGGAAAGCTTCCTAATCCAAAACAAATGGAGATCTGATCTCCTGTTGGCATTGCCTATATTTGATATAGTGAAATCTCAATGCCAGTCTGTCTCCTGATGACCAGAAATGTGATTAGATTGACAGCCATGGTGTTGAACAAGAAGGTGTGCTTTTTTGTTTCACATTTTATCACTACATTTACCAGGGAAGAGTCTTTAATGATAGGCAGCACCCTTGATTTGTTGGCTTGGATTTCTGGGTAATAATTTACTGTGGGTCTGTAACCAAGCCTTCACCATTGTTTGTACATGGAGCCGCATAAATAGCAATTTATCTCACACACTTCTGTTTTGACAAGGCACGCCATTTTTTATATGGGTTTAAATATTGGGTTTTTTATTTGTAGTATTATGAGCACGGTTTGACTTTTGAAGATTCTATGTTGAAAGATCAGTTGTTCATGCGTGTAAAGTTGTCCCATTTGGGTTATTTCTTCCAGCACCTTAGACGTTTTTCCCATTCATCTGTCATTTCAGTCTCAGCATTATAGTAACAGGTGCAAAACCTTTTTTTTTTTTTTTTTTTTTTGCATGGTCGTATCCGTTGAAGTACATTGGTTTAATGAGCAAGTGCATATTCTTCTTTTAACAGATTAGATTCTAAGTGAATGTTTCTGCTGGCTTTCCAGTTCTCATTAGTATGCAGGGAGTCCAGCACGGTAATCAAAATTCTCAAAAGACTCACAGCTCCTCAGTCTGTACCCCCTCTTATCATGCTGAAGGGGCCACCAATGTCGTTTCCAAATGCAAATAGCAGAGTATAAATATGAGTTTGAAGAGTTAATTTGAGGGGGACGTAGGACCTCATGCCTGCATTGCAGCTGCCCTTTCATCTACTGTCTGAATCAAGGTGCCTGCTGCCCAGCTGCTTCCACTTGCCAGACCCTTCCTAGTGCCTATAAGGGGGTGCAGCTCAACAGAATGGACCTGTTACAAAATATCTATGGGTTTAATGAGGTTGAAATCTGGCAGGTTCCTTCCAAATGCAATCGGGATGGGGGGCCTGGGCAAATGACAGTTCTTTAGAAGCCAGCGCATTAATTGAGCCCTTTTTTCCTTTTTTTTTTTTTTTTAAGGAATCATTTTGTGCTCTAGTTGTAAAAGTGCATGAGATGGTCGGATAATGAGAGTTTGTGAAATAGGTTTTTAGACCCTAAAAGATTTCTTCTCATATTGTGCTTAGTTTTCCAGACTCTGTAATTATTATATCTTCAGTTTTACTGTGAATAGGGGTCACCCCTGCCTTGTACACTGTAGGATTATCTGTCTTTTAAAGGAACAGTTCAGTATAAAAATAAAAACTGGCTAAATAGATACACTGTGCAAAATAAAAAAAAATGTTTCTAATATAGATAGTTAGCCAAGAATGTAAGAATAAAGGCTGGAGTGACTGGTGTCTAACAGAACAGAACACTACTTCCTGCTTTTCAGCTCTGAGTTAGTCAGCGAATTGAAGGGCGGCCACATGGGACATAACTGTTCAGTTAGTTTGTAATTGATCCTCAGCATTCAGCTCAGATTCAAAAGCAATAGTTATGACCCATGTGCCCCCCCTCAAGTCACTGATTGGTTACTACCTGGCATCAGTGGAAACCAAGAGAGCTGCAAAGCTGGAAGTAGTGTTCTGGCTATTATGTTCGACATCCTGTGACTCCACCTTTATAGATTATATTTGGCTAACTAACTATATTAGAAACATTTTTTTATTTTGCACAGCCTATCTATTTATCCAGTTTTTTTTATTTTTACCCTGAACAATTCCTTTAATGGACAGTTATTTGTTGTATGTAACGATTTTTCTTCCATTTTGTTGTCTTTTCTACAAAGGCCCAACTTTTTGTTGCCACATTCGGAAACCATTCACTTTGGTGCGACCAGTTATTGTAGTTACTTTTACCTTTGTGTTTATACTTTACCTTGTTAGCTTTGAAGAAGAAAAAGCTAAATGCAACCTGTAGCCACCATACTGGTTCAGAATTACATTCCTTCCATTTATATACGTTAAGTTGGGTGGGGCTCTTGAAAATGGTTGAAACTTTAATGGGAATTATTCCGATCCTTGTAAGTCCCAAGTTACTTTTAAATATATGTTTTAAATATGTTTTGTGCAGGTATAAGTTCCACCGTGAGCCAACTTTGTAGAGTGTCAAGTAGTAGCCAATCAAAACACTAACTTGAGGCACGTTGCAAAGCTTGTGCAACTTGTTTTCTATGTGGTTGTGTTTATCTGAAAGCTTCTGTTATGCATTCTCATTACTTTTCATGACCTAAAACTCTCCAGATTCTGGCACTTTCATTATTTTTGGATTTCCACTATTCCGAACAATGTAGTTAATGTCCCACCCTTCCAAAAGCCGCATAGATCTTGACTTGTGCAGATGATCTCAAATGTTGCCCGTCCATTCACCATAAGCAAATGTCCAATTTCCGATTGCTTGCCATATAATGGTTAGTGAAGATTCCAAATTATCATATTTACAAGTTATTCTGCATTGAGAAAGCCAGTTGGATGACTGGTGAAGAAAAAAAAGAAAAAAAAACAGCAAGTTCAGTTTATTTGACATATTTCTACAGATTTACCATATTGTGTATATCACCGCCTGCTATATAGGGTTGGTTTATAATTTATAAAAAGTAAAAAGTATTGTAGTAGTGATACCTATATTGGCTAAAAATAAAAAAAACATTGCAAGCTTTCGGAACACCAAGGCCCCTTCGTCAGGCAAACTTCCTAATTTATTGCCCATGAATACCTTTCACTGATCTATATATAATGTATGCTGTGCCTGTCCATCTTTTATTTGTATTTTGCCTGACGAAGGGGCCTTGGTGCTCCGAAAGCTTGCAATGTATTTTTATCGTTAGCCAACATAGATATCACTTCTACAATACTTTTTGTATTTGTTTGTTTTTGTTATTTTATTTGTTATTTTTGCTACTGGCTAACACGGTACCCTTTTTCTGTTTTGTGCTAATTCATGGACTTGAGACTTCATAAATTACTTCACAGATATTTCTTTGCTCCATTGAGCATGCTGAACAGAATGGCTGGGTTTGGGCAAAGATGGCATGTCAGTTCCTGCCAAACAAAGACCTGACGGCGCACATAACAGATGGCTTGTGCCAGTAATGATCTTCTGAGTCGGCCCCAGATACCAGTGTTCTTTTTCTTCCTCTCTGTTTCTACGAATAATGTTGCCATAAATCTCGCCTCTTAATTTAGATCTGACTAGCGGTACTTTTTCATTGTTTTCCAAGCTTAGCAGTGCCCCCCCCCTTCACAGGATCAACATTTAGGTTCTTAACAAGGAACCTGAGGAATTCATCCTGTTTTTGAATGAATTAGCAGACACAGGGAGTATGAATGGGCAACTATAAGCGAGGAAGGCCTACTGGAATGGGGAGGCAGGCGTTCTTGAAGGGATCTTGCCAGGTCACAGCCAGGATGAATCCTCTGGCCTTTTCATTTCAGCATCGCATGAACAATCAAAGGCCCCCTTTTTATCTTTTGTTGCCCAGGAGGATACCCAGTTCAGATTCCAGCAGGCTTGAGAAGAAGGAAAGGCGATAGCAGTAGGCAGTGCTAGTAGATGATAATCAGGCATCAAAAGCAAGCTGAAGACAAGCCAGTACTTTGTCTTCTGACAGGAGAGAACAGACTGAAGTGCTTAGTTGTCAATGGGATCTCAAAGCTTTTTTGGAGCAGTGAATTAAAAGCTATGGAGGAGGCAGGCACCAAGAGCATCTGGCCCTTTTCTGCCTTCGGATCCACAAAATAAGATCACAATGTGAAATTAGGCCCAAAATGTCATAATGAAGTGAGCCTCTGCTTTCAAGGGGGTTCACGGTCAGCTAAAAGAACCGATATTTGCAAAAAGACCAGAGTAGAACAGTTGTGTCGGCTATAGAATTTTACATACGTTGCCCTTGCCTTTTGTATCATCTATAACCACGCTGGTAGTTGCCTAATGCCAACAGATGGTTATAAATATTAGGAGACTGATAATATAAGAATTGTGTCTCAATACTTTATTCTATATCTTGAATACAAAAAACACTCAAATAATTTAGTAGCCATCAAACTAAAAATGTAGTTAAAGGAAAACTATAACCCTCAAATAATGTAGGTCTCTAAAAATAAATTGCATAAAATGTAAAACCCTTCTTCCTGTAAATAAACCATTTTCATAATATACTTTTTTAGTAGTATGTGCTGTTGGGCAATCATAAATAGAAAACTGCTATTTCTAAAAATAAGGGCCACCCCCTGGGATGGTAGAATTCACAGTGCACACAAAGCAAGCATACATGTTAGGTCACATGAGCCACTTAACAGACAGAGTTCTGTCTTTTGCTTCCACACTTCTTCCTGTTACAGTTAGAGCTGCAGTATTTCTGGTCAGGTGATCTCTGAGGCAGCACACAGACCATCATGAAATTGTGGTTTAATGCAAGAGATGTAAAAGGGCAATATTTAC
The DNA here is from genome assembly GCF_017654675.1 of Xenopus laevis. Lineage (NCBI taxonomy): Eukaryota > Metazoa > Chordata > Amphibia > Anura > Pipidae > Xenopus > Xenopus laevis. The sequence continues at coordinate 20,846,386 of NC_054371.1, read as the reverse complement.
TTAAATATATATTCCAGTTTGATTCTTTAATATGCCACTTAATATGATGTAAACTGTGTTGCTCAAGTATTAATTTTGTGTATAGTTTTCCTTTAAATTACTTTCAAACAAGCTACAAGCAATGCTTCTTGGTTGGCTGCTAATATCTACTGGTTTCTATGGGTTACTAGACCTGAATCAAACTTTATGCCCACTGGACACACACATGCAAAGTGAACAAACCTTCCAAGAGGTCTAGTTGTCCATATAAACCTCAATTGGACTGCAAGAAAATATCCAGTGTTTTTGACCAGGTTAAAATTGCAAATTGACCATATCGAGGAGGCTGATCTGCTGGGGAAAAAAAACTTCCAATGCATGTCTGGTTCTTTCACTATACGAGGACTGTCCAATCAAAAATGCTGATAGGGGGCCTTGGTTTGAGGGATATGCTTGGATCAGTTCATGATAAACAGTAGTAATGTATATTAAACAAAATAATAATGGATATGTTCGTCCTTTTTGTGTGGGATTCCGATTGCCTTGACTTTAAGGGTCACATCTCCCTCTGCCCAGACCATATATTTTCTTTGCTGATGGAGAACATCTGTTCATTTCTTCTCTGCTAGTTATTACATCTTCTCGTCTGTTCTCAACTAGTCATTACATCCGTTCATCTGCTTTCAGCTAGTCATTTAGTGATATTTCAGCTTTCTCCTTGTGCACGCCCACTGCTATTTCCAGCAGAAGCCAGTTGACGTCTTCCATAGTCATTCCCCTGTCGAATATCTTTAAAGGAGAACTAAAGCCTAAAAATGAATATGGCTGAAAATGCCATATTTTATATAGTGAACTTATTGCACGAGGCTAATGTTTCAGCTTGTCAATAGCAGCAATGATCCAGGACTTCAAACTTGTCACAGGGGGTCACCATCTTGGAAAGTGTCTGTGACACTCACATGCTCAGTGGGCTCTGATTGGCTGTTGAGAAGCTAAGCTTAGGGCTCGTCACTAATTATCCAGCCGAAAATGAGGTTCCCCTGTAATATAAGCTGATGCTACAAGGCTGATTATTAAATTCTGATGTTAATTGCACCCTCTTGCTTTTCATGTAGCAATTTTCAGCATGGGGCTTTGCATCTGCTGTCAAACTTCAGCTCCCTGTACCACGGCTGCCATATATGTTGGTATGTTCTTGTGCAGCCTACGAGAAGCCTTAAAGCGGTTGTAAACCTTTAAATTAACTTTTAGTATGACATAGAGAGAGATATTCGGAGACAATTTGCTATTGGATTTTATTTTTTATTATTTTGAGTTATTTAGCTTTTTTATGCAGCAGCTCTCCATTTTGCAGTTTTTGCAATCTGGTTGCTAGAGTATCCCAGCAACCATGCATTGATTTGAATAAGTGACTGGAATATGAAAAGGAGAGGCCTGAATTGAAAGACGAGTAATAAAAAGTAGCAATAACAATTAAATTTGTAGCCTTACAGAGAATTAGTTTTTTTGATGGGGGCAGTGACCCACATTTGAAAGCTGGAAAGCTTTCATAAGAAGGCCAATAATTCAAAAACTATAAAAAATGAATGTGAAATGAAAAGTAGCTGGCCGTACTGTAACATAATAAAAGTTAATGGAAAGGTGAATCACCCATGTAAAGGTGGCCATACACGGGCCGATAAAAGCTGCCGACAGACCGAATCAGTAGCTTATTGCCCCGTGTATGGGGGCCCCCGACGGGCTTCCCCGATCGAGATCTGGCCGAAAGTCGGCCAGATCTCGATCGGATGGGGTTAAAAATCCCGTCGGATCGCGGCCGCATCTGTTCGTTGATGCGGTCCCGCGATCCGACCGCCCGTTTGCGAACGTGAAGGATCCGATCGTTGGGCCCTAGGGCCCACGATCGGATCAGCCCGATATTGCCCAGCTCAAGGTGGGCATATCGGAGGGAGATCCGCTCGTTTGGCGACATCGCCAAACGAGCGGATCTATCCGTGTATGGCCACCTTTAGGCAGTGTGTCTACTCCAGCTATGTCTGTGGAAGACCATTGAATCATGTTTTCATACCTCTAATGACATCAGGAATCGCAATAGGAGGATTATGGGAAGCCAGACTGCCTGGAGGCTTAGGCAGGGCTGAGACTGTGCAAATATATAAACACCCTATAGAAGCTGGGTTGGGATGGTGCAGCGGAAACCGGACAATACTACTTCTTTTAGACAAGTACAAAGAGAGAGGAATTGCCAGTACAATGGCCCTTTAAATGGACTATGGAAGAACATACCAACAGCTGTCAGCTTGTACTTACAGGAGGCGCCTCTCCTCAAGCAATTTTAAGAAAGTTTTTTGTCTTGATCGTCCATTTAGTAAAAACACTGTGTGTTCAGTCAGGGTTTTGTTTGAACTTAAGCCTGCACCTAAATTGGCCGTGTTCCCCAGGTATGTGCACACTCCCAGCTGAACAATAAGCCATTCTGTGAGGCTGTATGGCAGCACCCAATGATAAGGAGTTGGTAACACCCATTTAGTGTCAGTCATTGCTTCCATTTAGCTTCCCACAAAGGGACACTTGGCTGATTGGCATCCAGTTTCATTACAATGGCCAAACAAGCCCAAAACTCAATATTGTGTGCCCTATTGAGACCAGTCTTAATTTAAAGGGCAAGTAGAATCAAAAATTCTCCCTTTGCTTCCTATAGGCAGGTTAGTTGGCTCCTGGTAGACTTGTCTGTTGTATGAATGTGATTGAGAGCTTAGATTGTAAGCTCCACTGGGACAGGGAAGGCATGTGTAAAGCACTGCGGAATCTAAACAAAAAGGCTATACAATACAAACTGGTTTAGCTATAGATCTGTCCCAATGAGAGTGACTGACTTATTATTGCACTGCCGATATAATAACACTCGGCATGTCTGAGCATGTTACATTTATCTACCATGAAAGCAAGCGCCCTCTGTGTAACCAAGACTTATCCCAGATCCTGCAATCCATTATCTGCCTATGTTTCCAAGTAAACTTTATATATATATATATATATATATATATATATATATATATATATATATATATATATATATATATATATATATATATATATATATATATATATATATATATATATATATATAGGCAAGAGAGAAAAACCGCACCAACAGGTCTTTATACAAAAATAGAAACCTTTTATTCAACGTTTCGGCTCAAACCGCTGGAGCCGTCTTCTTTTTGTTCCTGAAGACGGCTCCAGCGGTTTGAGCCGAAACGTTGAATAAAAGGTTTTCTATTTTTGTATAAAGACCTGTTGGTGCGGTTTTTCTCTCTTGCCTATGACTATTGACACATGTAACCAGCACACAGGCATTGTTTTTTTCGGTTATCCGTGTGCACTTTACTCAAATTTGCTATATATATATATATATATATATATATATATATATATATATATATATATATATATATATATATATATATATATATATATATATATATATATATATATATATATATATATATATATATATATATAGTTTACTTGTGTGTGTGTGTGTATGTATATAAATATATATATATATATATATATATATATATATATATATATATATATATATATATATATAAATAAAATGTGTGTGTGTGTGTATATGTATATATATATATGTATATATGTATGTATGTATATATATATATATATATATATATATATATATATATATATATATATATATATATATATGTATATAGTTTGGATCTATTTTATGTAAACATTAAATAAATCCAATAGTGTGGTTTTTGCTTCCAATATGGAATAATTATATCTTAGTTGAGATCAAGTAAAAGGTACTTTTTTATTATTACAAAGACAAAGAAAATCATTTTTAAAAATTTGGATTATTGGATAAAAGGGAGTCAAATGGAGATGATCTTTTCACTATTCAACGCTTTCTAGGTAACTGGTTTCTGGAAAACAGATTGCATACCTGTACTTAATCCCAAAGAGAGTATAATTAATCCTTATTGGAAGTAAAACCAGCCCGTTAGATTTATTATTTAATGTTAACATGATTTTTTAGTAGACTTAAATGACTGCAAACCAATCATTTGGGTTGGGTGTCAGATGAATGATCCAATATATCTTAAAGGGGGGCTTCCTTTCCTAGCAGATGTATTAAAGCTCACTCAAATAACGGATTCCAGTACAAACAAAATCTAACAAAATAACTGCCTTTTGCACAAATTCTGCATGTAGAGAGACATGATGTCTGGTGAGCTCTAACACATCATCTAGGCAAAAGAAAGCCCCCCTATAAGATATATTGGATCTAACTGACCATGAATATCTGACATCCAACTCCTGAATGAAGACAGAATGAAGAGAAACAGATGCTAAGAGAGGAATAGTGAAGATAAACTTGATTATTTCATGAATGTTACAGAATTTTTAATTGTATTTAGAAAGTTTTTTATTTCAGTGTGCTGAAGCTTATATTAAATTTTCATTTTTGCAATAGTTCCCCTTTAATTAAGCGGTTAATTTTTTCTTATTCTGGTATCATGTTATTAATCATGACATCGTTACATTATTATTGACGTTTCCATATCTGATTTGCTTTATTTCACAGACTTTAAAAAATTCTAAAAGCCTTTGCTCTCTTGATTATGAAGAGGACGAGGATCCTCACATGAAGACTATTGTCTCCTCTCCGTGTGACTCGGATGACCTCATGAGTAGCGTCACTCCTGGTTCCAGTCCTGCAAAGGAGTCATTTGTGGGAGCTGCGAGCCGGGGGCCCTTACGTGCCACAAACACAAGGGAGCCGCCATTGAGTGAAAGCGAAGAGGACACCAGCGATTGCGAGAGCTCAGAAGGAAGCGGCTTTCCTATAGACTGCGGCGACTTGGATCTGGAACAGATTGAAAACAATTAAGTCCCAAAGCTTCCGTTGGGTTCCTACGTCTTGGCAAGAGCTAATGGCGGCGTCTATGCAGTGTCATGCATGATCTGTCTGCCTTTGATATCTCATATTTTTTTTGTTTGGAGGCTCTGTCGGAGCAGTTGACAATGTGGAACATTTTCACCTATTTAGTTTTGTTATTCATGAAATGGACAAGATATAGTTTGGATATGACTGAGCGTTAAAGCTTATTTTCCACCTGGCAGTGTTTGCTTAGTGTTTAAGTACGTGGGACCTCCCCGATGAATTTTTTTACAAATATGGCTAATCTTCCATGTATTTTCCTTTTTAACCAACAGCAGAGTATGAGGGTGCAGCTTATTGTGTGCATGGGTATGCCTTTCTACCTATGAGTGGGAGCTGCTATTTTTATTGCCTCTTCCGGTGCCTGATCTGTAGACTTGAGTTGAATGTGATGACCTTTAAGGCTTACGTAACCGATAACTGCAATATTAAATGCATACATTTGGGGTTATGCCATAGGTTCCCAAACTGTGGGGCAGATCCACCTGGGGTTTCAAATCAAGTGATGGGGGCGGGGGCAGTCTGTAGGCCGGTAATAAGATTTGAGGTGTATGCCTGTTTGCACACCTGAAGTTTTGTGGAAGTACAGTAAGACTAAGATGAATTTCGGGGTAAACACTTATTTTCAGCCCTGGGATTTCTTGGGTGCATAGCACAGTAATTGATAATAAGAAAAGGAGTGCCCTGGCTGCATTTTGACCCCTTAGGCAAAATAAACACAGTTTTATGCACTAATATAACTAAACTTTTACATCTTCTGATGTATTGTAGTTGCAAAAAGCAACAGGGTCAAAAGGTGCACTCCCAATCACCAGTCACCACAACGTAATGAACATTCAAGAAAGATGAAGATTGCACACCCGAGAGAAAAATTCAAATCATTTTATTTCATCCAAAAGTTACAAAAAAATAAAGCATTGGCCCTACGCGTTTCGACCATTTAAGGTGTTCATCAGGGCCAAAAAATCTAAATATAGTAAAAAGGCATCTTTTCTTTACTATATTTAGATTTTTTTCCCCCTGATGAGGACCTTAAATAGTCGAAACGCGTAGGGCTAATGCTTTTGTAACTTATGAAATAAAATGATTTGAATCTTTCTCTTTGCAACGCCAGTGTTCAGCAAGAAGATGAGCTTCCTTAATGTTGGAAGGTTCACTGTGATTGGCTACACCAAGCGTTGCAGTGCAGCGATCACCGACGTGGATTTCCGGCCAACAATGGGGTGTAGCTGGGGAACCATTGTCTGCAATATTTCGTGAAGATAATTGCATGCTGCCTTTGCCTTTTCAGGGCAGTTTAATTAGGGCTTTAGCACTGTGTTGAGTGGCCCCTCTGGAAAATTCATGGCAACCTGACCATGCAGCACTGTCCGTTCACTCCCTCGTTTACTATTTGCACTATTTTTTAGACATTATGGAAGAGCACATTTCTTCCTCAGTTGCCCTTAGATGGTGGTGCCTTTCCCTCAGTCTTCCATGCTAAGTTCCTCATGAACTGGTCTGGATTCCTCTAGCTCCTGCAAAATGCCCCAACAGTTCTCCTCATTGCAATATCTGATGCTACTTCCTTTAGCCATGGTAACCACCAAAACATTGAGCAGCTGGGTCTGCCCAACATTTTTGTATGCATAACGCTAAATCCAATGGGATGTTTAGCTACTCAGGAGCCACACCTATCTACAAGTACCTAGACTTTGTATCCTTTACTCAAGTGTTTCCTTCTCTCTATGGAGAGCGTTTGCTGGTTCCCCTTCCTTTGTATCAATGCACATACCAACAGCAGGAACGTCCTGCCAACACAATAAGCTGCACCTTCTCTATGATGATCTAAGGGAACATCAATGGGAGATAAAGCCTACTTATAACTGGAGTATGTTTTCCCTTTATGTTGAAGAGTTATGTACTCAGTTTGCCATTGGATGAAATTTAAGCTCTTCTGCTCTCACGTTGTTAGAGGACTATTATGGCCTCACTTTTGAGGGGGCTACGTCAAATGCTGAGTACAAGAAGTTTAGTTTTGTAAACATCTCCCATACTTGGCTTCGTTAAAAAAATAATAAAAAAAAAAATATTTAAAAAAAAAAAATCCCGATAAATTTGTCAGGTGGATTTATAATAAATTTCTAACAGATTTCTTCTTTTCTTCCACTTCTCTGGCTTTTTATAGTTCTGGAAGAATTAAGCATCTCTATTTTGAAAGAATATTTTTCAGCAGGGCATTCTGTAAAACTTCTGTCTGCCGCAGGAATGCGTTTCTTTTTTTTGTTATTATTCAAGAGTTTAAGGAAAAGAAAGCCTATTTCAATCAACAGATGATATTTCTGGTCCAAAATAACTGCTCACTTATATATATGTTTTTTGTAATAGTGAGTGGTTATAAAACTTGAGAACATGTACAAATGTGTTTATTTTTCATAGATTTCAATTTTGATCAAAAAAGAGTTCTAGTGACCTTAAAAAGCGAAGGAGAAAGAGAGTCCGTGATTTTACTACTTGAATATTTTTCTATCCTGAACAAATTGTCATTTACATTGTGTGCATTTACAAGTGCGATTAGGCACCGACGTTTTAGGTCATTTATTACCTTTATTTTTCTTTCTCCTGTTGAATGTATAAGAGCACTTGAACTTCACACAGGGACGTTGTCTTGTAACAATTGATTCCACGGGAGGTGATTCCTTCAGCAATACGTAGGATTATTTCTCATTGAAATAAATCAAATTGCTTTGCATAAAACGTTTGTTTCCTTTATTTGATGTCCCACAGGGATTGACTGGGAAAGAGTGTAAGCATGTGGACAAAGAGTTCTGTATTTTCACCATGGGGGTGATTATTCATCTGCCCTTTAAATTATTCACATAAGATTCTAGCTCTTCAAAAAAGTCCATTCACACTAGTTAATCTACAGGCACCATCTCTCCCTACTATACCTGCTATCCCACAGCCACTGTCCCTTCCCAGAGACTATTATCCTCTGTTACTATAGGCACTATCTCTCCCTACTATACCTGCTATCCCACAGTCACACTCCCTTCCCAGAGACTATTATCCACTGTTACTATAGGCACCATCTCTCCCTACTATACCTGCTATCCCACAGTCACACTCCCTTCCCAGAGACTATTATCCCACTGTTACTATAGGCACCATCTCTCCCTACTATACCTGCTATCCCACAGTCACACTCCCTTCCCAGAGACTATTATCCCACTGTTACTATAGGCACCATCTCTCCCTACTATACCTGCTATCCCACAGTCACACTCCCTTCCCAGAGACTATTATCCCACTGTTACTATAGGCACCATCTCTACCTGCTATCCCACAGTCACACTCCCTTCCCAGAGACTATTATCCCACTGTTACTATAGGCACCATATCTCTCTACTATACCTGCTATCTCAGTCTTTTCTCAAAGGCTATTACGTTGCTAATATAAGCACCATTATCCTGTACTATGCATACTATCTTACAGCTACAGAATGTTCCCCATGTCAGTTGAGCATTGTCAAACTGTTTGTTTACACAATAAATAACTTGTGGCCTAAATAAATAAATTGGTATCCTTTAGTGCAAACCCAATCACCATATCCATTGCCAAAAAAAAGCCGTATTCTGTTCCTTGGCAGAAATGGGGTGTTTGTCATGACCGAAATTATGCTGGTCCTATCACTGCCCACCTTAAAGCTGTAGACCTAACTTTTACAATAAGTGCTTGCACCCCAGTAAGAGTAACTAATGAGAATAAATAAGTATTGGACAGCCATATGATAAAGAATAACAGAGAAAAATAACAGCAAACAGTGGAAATATAATAGTATTAAGAATGATAGATAATGAGCCTTACATAGGGTTTTCTGTTTCAAGCTCCCAGCCAGTAGTTCAGATTAATGCTACCTTTATGGAACCATGGAAAATGCAGGATCCCTTCTACACCTCTGAATTTCTTCAGATGTCACCTCTTTGAAGAGTTACAATGTGCCATTGTTTTTGGATTAGTGGAAGAGTTTATATGCCGAGAACTTCCCACACCAGTCAGTTGAACTGAAGAAGCTGCTCGGATGAGTAGTGAAACGTCTTCATTGATTACTCAGCAAGTCCAGTTGTTTTTAGATTTACCAATACTAGATATACAATGACCTGGATGAATAGTCATATTCTGAGGCTATACCTTCTTCAACAAGCAAGGAAAAGTTGTGCCTTAGGCTACTAAAAATGCCTTACCCTTTAAACAAAACCGGGATGGTTTGTCCATATATTGCAATATATTCAAGCTGGCCAACTACATCAAAGTCATCCCTGGTCTGACCAGTCCTACACTCAACTTTCATCTGATTCATTAAAAATTCCATTATGATTTACCTGCAACTTTCTTGCTGCTTTCAAGGTTAAAATTCCCAAACATGATTTCCCTTTAATTGTCCACCAATGGAATCACCTGACTATAGCTGGAAAAAGTGGGATGGAGCTACAACATGGAGCTGGCCACTGAGTTGAGTACAGAGGACCTCTTGTATTTGTCTATATGAACTTCTTTAGCAGGGTGAAAAGTCTGGAAAACTAACACTCAAGTATAGCAGCATGTAAGAACCAGACTATTACATTTGGGAATCTTGTTGCAATTGGTTAGGGCACAGATATATTATTTTTATATTATTACTTGTTATTTTAGACAAAATACTTGCCTTCTGAGTGAGTGATTCTTTCCAGTGCTCTTGTCATTCTGCGGCTTCACTGGGGGCATACACATGTAAATGAACGTGCTCGCGAGGGCACCCTTTGATTAAACCGTTTATGGAAAGGGCTCCATTATTCACCCAGCCAGCTGTTTCAGACCGACAAGGGAAGGTCTCTTTCTGCTCTTTTGTATTAATAAAATATATGCAAATCTCTCATGAGAGAAAGCCAGCTGCTTTGGAAAGTAGGGGGTTTGCATTAAAAGACTATACAGAACAGGGTATGTGTTATTCCGGAATGTTCATATCGGAGCAGGGTGCTCTAATGTGCTCAGCTGCCTAATGTAGAATGACGGGGTGCAAAGCAATTAATACTCCGTAGTGTCAAATTAAACGTAATCAGGTCACTTAGCAAGAGGAGCAGCATGCATAAGGGCTAAAGTCCCATGTGGAAAGAGAACATTAGTTGGGTGGTGGATTCCATTTCTCTCATATTATACAAGTTTTCATAAACCTTTTAATTATGAAGCTGAGCTATTATTGTTATGTTTGCCTTCCTCTGTATCAAACTGGAGGACCATGGGCCATCATTGTAGTCAAACTTTGCCAGTTCAAGCCCCCTCGGAGGTTCAGCCTTTGGTCAGCTAAGCGAAGGTTACAAGAAAACTTCATCAGTCATTCATACATAGTTCCATGAATATCTAAGGCAACAAATAATTTTCACCTCAAATCTAATCCTAACTGTGATGGAAATTGTCATACCTCCATACTCCCTAGCCATTACTCAAAGCCTCCTGGGGACCAGCCACGCAGTTAGTAACCACTGCTTGGCCCCCCTCCATACCAAGTAGTCAACTTATTGAGCCATGTATGGAGGTCCTTCTAAGGACCTGCCTGATCAGATCTGCTTGAGAATCAGGAGACATCTCGTGGGCAGTTTAGAAATACTGTCAAAGATCACATCAACATGTTAATGTGATCCTAGACTGAAGGACTTTAGATCTGATTGGTGGCCCCAAGGTCAACGATTGGATCATCATGGGTGTTCAAATCTAGCAGAGATATGCTTGTTTGGTAACCTCATCAAATCTCAAGGTGTATGGTCCACTTAAAGAACATGTAAAACCTACATTTTACTTCCGTGTTTGGGCATCTCTTCACACTCAATCCAAATAATTTGTACTACATATACCCCCTCCATTTGCCAGCACCATCACATTTTCCTACAACAAAAAGCAGCTTTCACCCGGCGGCCATTTTTCCTCTGACACATCATCAGTAACAATGACATCTGCAAACAGGACATGTATGTTGCTGTAAAGTTCATTGGAATGCAGAATGCAGGTTTACACAGGCACAACATACTTTGATAAAAAAGTTCTGCTGGGGTTGAGCACTGTAATGGTTAAGCTGAGTTTAGGAGAGGTGGTTAGGAAAAAAAATAGGATCCGACAGCTAGAGTTTCTAAGGGAACCAGCAATGCTATTTCTTCATTGGCTGTTAGACTGGAGGGTGTGTTTAGTAATCTGAGAAGAAATGACCATGCTAAAGGGAATTCCTGAGGGAGGGTTAGAGGAGTAGAAGTATTTCTAAGTGATTAAGGGGATGCTGCAGCCTTACTGTTAACCTTTTAACAACCAGAGTGGCAGGTATCTAAAGATTTCAAATAGGCTGTTCACTGATTAACTATTTATCGGAGGGGTTTACATGTCCTTTAAGTCATTTCATTAAAAAATAGAGCAAGTACACTTCCAAATAGACTTTCCTTTCATCTATTTTCATTGGTGCTCCCAGTCCCAACGCCGTCCTGAATCGCTGTAGAAATATTTCACCAAACAGAGCATTCAGGAAGTAAGGAAGGTGCAAGGCTTATAGCCATGTTTTTTCTGGGTGTGGCCTTTCTTAATATGAAAAAAGGTCACTTAATTAAGTGAATCCCATTGTGTTGGCTTAGCATGGCTGGTGGTTAGCATTGCTTCCTTGCAGTACTGGGTTTGTTTCTGACTGGAACACTGAGTATGTTCTCTTCAAGCTTGTGTGGGTTTTCACCCACAGAAATAAAAGGATCTTAATTTAAGATGTTATACTAGTCCTAAAATACATGCTTTGGGTGACTGAACTTAAAAAAAATAAATCTAATTCTGCCATTTACATAACCAACCCCTAACCAGTACATGCGTCCAAACTGAGAGAAAGACGTTTCAAACTTTAAGCATTAGGAGTTTGGTGGATTTCACAAAAAATCTGGAGATCTAGAAATCTTTGTAGCTGAGCCAGCCTCAAAGGGTGGTTCACTTTTAGTATGTGGGGGCACACCAGTGAGATCTCTGCCCCGGGCCCACTGGTACATTAAAGCAGCCCAGGTCTATATGACTCATGCCCACATTCACCTCATTCATATTCTTATTTCTACATCTTGAAGTGGCCATACAGGTTTTGAAGTTATCATTCACATTTCTGCAATCCACACAGATTTAGTTTAGCACTCAGCGTCAGATTAGATGACAGGAGGCCCACTGGGGCTTCTGCCACAGGGACACCAGCCCCCCACCTCCAAGGCTCCGCCTCTGGGCCCACGCTACATTTTTCACCACCCGCCTAGCGGCCCAGGCCACAACCCCCCTCTGGAAACTTACCCTTACCTGTGCGCTAGTTGAGGCCACAATCAAGGCTGGGGGTCAGTGTTGGACTGGCCCATCGGGATACCAGGAAAACTCCCGGTGGGCCCGAGTGTCAGTGGGCCCTCTTGCTTCTAACCATTTAGCCTATTTCATGGTCATTCCCTATTTCTTTATGGGGAAAAATGCTTAATATTGGAAGAATATAATAAGTAGATATAAAAGACTAGGAGAATAAAGAGGTTGAGTGAGGAAAGGAGGAATAATAGTCTGGAAAGTGGGCCCTCAGTCTAAAGGTTTTCTGGTGGGCCTCCAGCATCCCAGTCTGACACTGGTGGGTGTGATGGGGGGGGCGTGATCAGGGGACGGGTCTAGGCTGGAGCCCACCGGGTTTTTATGCAGTGTCCCACCAGCACAGTCTGACCCTGGGAGCACTTAATTCTGTTTAGGAGATGGTCTGAACAAGAAGAAATTACAAGGAACTGCAGCTCCTCTTGTTTCTACAAATACCAGTGCCCCATCTACCTACTGAGAAAGGTCCTCAGCAGAACTTGAAAGACCAACTGCCTTTCAACTGTTTGATGGTAGAACTGACTCCTGGTGCATCTTACAGGCCCAAATGGTCCAGCCAAACCTCACAGCCAAACCTGGACACATGACCTCCCTACTAAGTTGATATTAGAACTGCAGGAGAAACCAAGAACCACCAGAGAAGCCCTCACAGATAATGAATGGTTTGGGACTGAACAGAGGATTCCACAAACCATCTATATTATCTCACCTCAATGAAAGGGATCCTTATGAAAGAAATATGACTCCTCATCTTTTTGCAAAATTGCACCTCTGAGTACTCCAAATTGTTTTGACGTTGAGATATTGAACATAGCTTTAATAAAGTGCCAAAGGGAGCCGCACCCTCGTCCTGATGGAGGCAGGTAACACCTACAGTCTCACACAGAGATACCCCAGGGCCGTGTCTATGTCATTCCTTTGCATAGTTTGTTAATGTTCATTTAATAACATTCTGCAAGTACACGACTGATATTGCCTCCTCTCCAAAAGCCAGAAGAATTTGTTATGAAACAATAATAAATGGAGCTGGAATAAAATGTAATTAAACTCTGCTATTTTAGTACTGTGTTTGCCTGCTATAACCACGCTCTTAAAGGAAAACTATACCCCCCGAACAACGTAGGTCTCTTTTAAAAGATACTGAGTAAAACAGCTCATGTGTAAAACCCTGCTTCATGTAAATAAACCATTTTCATAATAATATACTTTTTAAGTAGTATGTGCCATTGGGTAATCATAAATAGAAAATTGCCATTTTAAAAAATAAGGGCCGCCCCCTGAGATCGTAAGATTCACTGTGTACACATACAAACCACATGTAAGGTCACAGGAGCCAATTAACAGACAGAGTTCTGCCTTTTGCTTCCTCACTTCTTCCTGTTACAGTTAGTGTTGTAGTATTTCTGGTCAGGTGATCTCTGAGGCAGCACAGATAGAGTCATGAAATGGTGGTTCAAGGCAAGAGATGTAAAAGGGCAATATTTATGTAAATACATATTCCAGTTTGGTAAGATTATTTAATATCTCATTCAATTTGATATAAACTATCTGTTGCTTAAGTATTCATTTTGGGGGTATAGTTTTCCTTTAAAAGCAATAGTAGCATGCGGGAAAAGTGCATTGCTTTTCGTGGCGTAACCTTAAACCAGCAAATGTTGATTACTATGGGTTACTTGGTTTGCGACAAGCATGGATCCTGTTATTATACTCCTTCTGATTGGTTGCTATGGGTTACTAGACTCAAACAGACTTTGCAACCTTTATAATACAAATGGAATCAGGGGGCGTAACTACAGTGGAAGCAGACCCTGCGACTGCAGGGGGTCCCAGGGGGTATAGGGGCCCCGTGAAGCCCTAATTAATATACAATTTCAATCTCTGCTATTGGATTTCATGGAAATATATACAGCACCAGGGGAAAAGGTTTTTTTTAAAAATATTTACCATATAAGTATCCAAGGGGCAGAACTAAACCCTAAAAATGAATATGGCTAAAATCCCCATATTTTGTAGATTGCACCAGCCTAAAGTTTCAGCTTGTCAATAGCAGCAATGATCCAGGACTTCAAACTTGTCACAGGGGGTCACCATCTTGGAAAGTGTCTGTGACACTCACATGCTTAGTGGGCTCTGATTGGCTGTTGAGAAGCTAAGCTTAGGGCTCGTCACTAATTATCCAGCAGAAAATGAGCTTCCCTGGCTGTAATATAAGCTGATGCTACAGGTTTGCTGATTATTAAATTCTGATGCTAATTGCACTGGTTTCTGTGCTGCCATGTAGTAATTATCTGTATTAATTACTAATCAGCCTTATATTGTGACATTTCTATTCTATGTGTACTGTATATTGTGAGTGGCTCCCTAAGCTCAGTAAGTAACAGCAGCACAGAGCATGTGCAGTGAATCAGCAGAAAAGAAGATGGGGAGCTACTGGGGCATCTTTGGAGACACAGATCTTTACTGCTAAAGGGCTGTGGTTGTCTTGGGCTGGTACAGAAGCACAAAACATAATGTACAACATTTCTAGCTACTTCTTTAGTTAAGCTTTAGTTCTTAGGCACAGGCCCTTGAGTGCCTATATTGTTAAATACGAAGTGATGACCTGTAACAAAAAAGTTTATATGGGGTTTTCCACTTAGCAGAGCTTTAATAATGGGCCAAAGGCTTGTTGAGCTGCAACCTCGTCCTGATGGAGACAAGTAACACCTACAGTCTCACACAGAGATACCCTGGGACAGTGTCTGTGTCAGCTCTTTGCACAGCTTATTAATGTAATGGCGGTTAGGGAATGCTGGGCAAGGCCAGAACTAGGGGTAGGCAGGTCAGGGAGGTGCCTTGGGCCCAATAGGAAGGGGACACAATTGGAGGGGATAGGGAAAGAGAAATGAAGAGCAACAGGAGCAGTAGAGTTGGGTTGTTGCAGACCAGGTGCCGGGGTATGTTGATGAGCAAGGAGAGCAAGTGGGTGGGTTGTACAAGCAGGGCTCTGAGCTAACGAGTTTGTTACTACATGGCCAGCTGAGAAGTTGGAAGTAGACTTTCCACCTGGGTAGTATTGTACTGGAATAATATAACATTACCACCTTGCACACCCTGACTCTCCGAAACGTGAATGCCCACTGAAGAAGGCTTTGGAAACCTCCAAATTTAATATACAAATAATTTCACTGGCACTCATATCAAAGTCCAAGCAGGGACAAACCCTTGCTGTGTTTATTTGCGAATGTGCAACGTTTCGAGGTGTTTATTTGCGAAAGTTCAACGTTTCAGGGTTAAGGGTGCACTTTCGAAAATAAACACAGCAAGGGTTTGTCCCTGCTTGGACTTGGACCTGAGTGCCATTGAAAATATTTGTAGTATTGTACTGGTCCATCCAATATAAATGGCGCTGAGATATTTGTAGCACAGCATGGGACCATTGCATGATTCTCTCATACTACAGATGCCCTACTCAGTCCATATTGCAGCCTCTTGTAGTCTATGTGTACATTCCCAGTCCTGCCAGGTCTCCTCCACCAGTCATTGGATTTATTCCATTTATGGAGTTCCTTGCTTCCCTATAAAGGGGATCTATCATGTGTGTGTCTAATGTGTATACCTGATTTAATAACAGACTCTCGATGTATTATATGTTTATACATGTTTAATTCATACGGGTGACGGGTACAGTATTTCACAGGACAGACCTGTTTTCCTACACTGGGTGGCACAAGGCTGGGGGCACCAGAAAAGTTCCAAAGCCAGGCAGTCTGTATGACTTATAGCAGTCTGCCTTCACAAGGACAATTACTTAACCCTGTAAACCCCTCCGGTGCTACATCAGCTCTAGTGAGGGCTCCACATGTAATGTAAATGTATAAGCAAAGCAAATAGGCGTATTAGGGGAGTGGAATGTTTTTACTAGTTTGCATGTCGAGTCCTAGAGGCCTTAACATGTTGTGAAAGTCTGTTATTGAGATTAGAAAGAGCAGACGGAAATTCTGGAAGTAGAAGACGCTCCAACTGGATTCACGGTCACATAATTTACTGTATTAAATCTCCTTCTCTCTCAGCGTGCATCAATGCAATGATTATTTCCTTACGCAGATTAAGGGAAAAAACAGGCAACAATGGAGCACCTTATGCCAAATGGCCAAAACCCATTGACATTGCCTAATCCAGCTGCTGCTGGGAATTAATCTGGCATATGGCTCGCCCGTAGAGTAAGAAAACACGCACCCCCCGTTCTACTTTTTTTTTTCATGTTTGTAATTATGTTCTAATAATGCTCTTAGTTTATTGGATTTTGTGTGTCATTGTCACGCGGCCAAAATCAGGTCCTGAATGGGCTAACGGGCAATTAACAGAGAAACATACTGGGATTTAGCAGAACCTTAATTATTCTCCCATGCTCCAGTTTGCTGTGGAACTAGGACAAGAGTAGCTCGAGCTTCTGTTGCTCTTTTCCCTCCTCTGTATAGTAAGGGTGGAGATAAACGTGTGCAAAAGAAACATCAGCATAGGTAGGACAACATATGAAAATATTTTACATTTAGGGGGAGCCAACATGAGGAAGGCTGAATTGTGGCACAAGTTGAATGCCATGGTAAATATTTGGCCCTTGACAAAGTACATGATACAGTTACAGCAGTGTAACCACTGCTCTCGCTCAAGCACATTGTATAATGGGACAGCATCCCCGGCACTTTATATAATGAGACTATATATATATATATATATATATATATATATATATATATATATATATATATATATATATATATCCTATATAATAAAGTTGAAGTGTCTCTGCGTCAAGTCCCTGTGTCCGTGGGATTGCGCTACTGCGCATGTGCCCCACGGACCGTCTCTGGCGAATGTTTGACTACATATGTTCTAGCGCCCGTTAATTTAACGGGCTTAATGTCTAGTATATATATATATATATAGAGAGAGAGAGAGAGAGAGAGAGAGAGAGAGAGAGAGAGAGAGAGAGAGAGAGAGAGAGAGATAGAAGTATCCAAAACACATGATAACGTGAGAGCAGTGGGTAAAGGGATATCATCTCCAGCACTTTGTACAGGTATAGGATCCTTTATCCGAAAACTCATTATCCAGAAAGCTCAGCATTATGGGAAGACCTGAATACTAATCAAATACTTCACATTTTTAAAAAATGATTTCCTTTTTTCTCTGTAATAGTAAAACAGCAACGTGTACTTTTATAGATAAAGTTATTTCATAGTGGAGGCATGGAGACATGTTTTTTTCAAAACGCATCAGTTAATAGTGCTGCTCCAGCAGACTTCTGAACTGAAATCCATTTCTCAAAAGAACAAACAGATTTTTTTATATTTAATTTTGAAATCTGACATGGGGCTAGACATTTCGTCAGTTTCCCAGCTGCCCCCAGTCATGTGACTTGTTCTCTGATAAACTGTGATATCAGGAGTGATATCATCCCCTCCCTTTTTCCGGCAGCAAAATTTTAGGGGGCGGCATGCTGCCCAACCTCACCCACATTGGTTCAGAGACACTGGGGATGCACAGGAGATATGATTGTTTTTTAAATTTCCCATTGCTCCAGTCCCAATGAAAATATGTGCAAATAAAAGGGAGTGCATGGGGGAAACAAACAGCAGCAGGTCTCGGGGTGCCTGCTATATAAATCCGGCCCTGAACAGAACAATGGGAAAGTAACAAGATAAGAGCTCCCTGACACAAGATAGCTCCTTGGTAGATATATGAACAGCATTCAGTAGAAAAAATCCATGTCCCACTGCGACCCCTTCAGTTACATTGAGTAGGAGAAGCAACAACCTGCCAGAAAGCAGTTCCAAAGTGCAGCACTGGCTCTTTCTGAAAGCACATGACCAGGCAGAATGACCCGAGATGCACCTACACACTAATATTACAAATAAAAAAATCTACTTGTTGGATTAAGAATGGGATTTTTTATAGTAGAGTGAATATAGTAGAATAGTAGAGTGAATTATTTGCAGTGTAAAGTGTGTAATTTAGAAATAAAAACCACACCGAAAAATAATGACAGAATCCATTTAAGGTATGGTCATCCAAATTATGGAATGAGTCCTTATCTGAATCCCGAGCATTCTGAATAACAGGTCCCATACCCTAAGGAGTCCACTTGGTAATGGGTTTTCCAAATCAGTGAGAGCAATAGATAATAACAGCCAAAGTACATGATACAGCGAGAATGGCTTCTCCAGCACAGTGAGAGCAATAGATAGTATCAGCCAAAACACATGATAAAGTGAGAGCAGTGGGCCAATTGTCAGGCCAGGAATACATGAAATAATTGTTGCCCTATTTAGTATATCATAGAGTAGTGTAACTAACACTCAACAGACCCCATGACTGCCCGGTGCATTCACAAGTGCAAGCTTTTCAGCAACAGCAATGAAATATCATGTCCTTCAACTAGCTGAATACTAATTCGAGTTCGTATTAACTGTTACATTGTAAAATTGAGTTGAAAAAAGTCCATCAAGTTCAACCCTTCCAAATGAAATGCTGTGACATTGGATGTACAGAGAAAGTGGAGGCGAGGCCACGGAGACCTGGCAAGGCTATAAATGATAATATTTTAATGTATACTCTGTTACACCCGTTGACTTTGATCTTTGTAGCACAAATCCATGCAGAATAAAGAGCCTTCAGCTCAAGCCAATAAGCAAATCCTGAAGAACTGCCTTTCTTTTCTTTCGCATTTGGAACCTTGGCTCTGTGAATAGGAAAATGGCAGCACAAAAGGCCTATTTACAGAGTAGCGAGAGCGCCGGATAAATGAGGATTGTGTTGCAATTATTGGCCTAGCCAGTTTGTATTAAGCATCACCTTTAATTTGGAACAAAGGCAACTCCTCGTTTACCTTGGAAAGTTCTGTATGTATTTGACATGGACTAGTGCAAAATGTTTAATTGGTTTTATTTGTCATCTTGCTTTCTCTTTCTTCTTTTTTATATGGTTTATTGGCTCCCGCTACCCTTGGAACATTATTTACTTAAGTGGGAAATAAAGGCGTATACACCGGGTTCTCTAGCTATGCCTGCTGTTTTGCCGGGCTCAATAAAATCCTCATCTTAAGGGGGGCAGGTCACGTTGGTTACTTAAATTGCTTATGTTACATATAAAGTTACTTACACACTTTACACATGTAACAATCTCGTTATCGGAAACCTTGCTTGGTGATGGGCACACTCACAGCACAAAGGGGATCCCTGTGGATTCCAGTGTTCACCGACTCCCTTTTGGGGCCCCGGGCTTTCTGCTGCGGAAAACACAAGAGAAAAGGGCAAAAAAGTGCAAAAAAAACAACCAGTCCATAAACGAGGAACCGGCAAGGATTAAGAGGAGACGTAGTCGAGAATAAGGCGAAAAGTTCAAGGCAGGCGGCAGAAATCGTAGTCAGAAGTCAGGCAAGGCTCAAGACCAGGAATACAATCACAGAATAAATGCTTTGGCTGGAACAGAAAACTGGAACCTATCTTGGGCACTATCAAAATGGCGGACTGGCCTTTTAAGGATGATTTGGCACCAAATTCCAATCTGGCGCCCCTCGATGACGCAGGCGTCAATGAGACTGGGAACCCAGAAGTGGGGCACCTGTGCACCAGGACTGCGCGAGAGATGCACCGGGAGATAAGGGTAGCCAGTAATCTCCCGGCGCGTCTTACAACACACTTACACACTTTTTGTAACTTTCCTAGAAATTTAATGTAACCACTGACCCCCAGCGGGTGACCACCGCACTCCCTCAGGGCCCACTAGACAATTGGGCTGGAATGAATCCTGAATAGCATCGGAGGGGGGGACCCGAGGCCCACCAGGGCTGGTGCCTCAGGTTCCCACCACTACCCCCGGTCATCCTATAGTTCCTGGGCCCCCCAGCAGTTGTAGAGTCTGTTTTCTCTATAGTTACTTCCCTGCTTTTCAGTTCAATGATTGGAGGGTTTGTGTCATATTAACTGGGATTAAAAAAAATACATCCAACAAGTTCAAACTTTTGTCACTGCAAAGCCTACTTACCTGACAGTTAAAGCAATACAGTCACGGGAAATTTTTTTTTTTTTCAAAACACGTTGGTTAATAGTGCTGCTCCAGCAGAATTCTGCACTGAAATCCATTTCTCAAAAGAACAAACATATTTTTTTTATATTTAATTTTGAAATCTGACATGGGGCTAGACATATCATCAGTTTCCCAGGTGCCCCCAGTCATGTGACTTGTGCTCTGATAAACTTCAGTCACTCTTTACTGCTGTACTGCAAGTTGGAGTGATATCACCCCTTCCTTCTCCCTTTCTCAGGAGCCAAACAACAGAACAATGGGAAGGTAACCAGATAGCATCTCCCTAACACAAGATAACAGCTGCCTGGTTGATCTAAGAACAGCACTCAATAGTAAAATCCAGGTCCCACTGGGACACATTCAGTTACATTGAGTAGGAGAAACAACAGCCTGCCAGAAAGCAGTTCCATCCTAAAGTGCTGGCTCTTTCTGAAAGCACATGCCCAGGCAAAATGACCTGAGATGCACCTACACACCAATATTACAACTAAAATAAAATATACTTGCTGCTTCAGGAATTACATTTTATATTGTAGAGTGAATTATTTGCAGTATAAACAGTGTAATGTAGAAATAAAAACGACATCACAGAAATCATGACAGAATCCCTTTATCTTGGCCAAAAATGTTGGCACTGTGTATTTCATGGGGGTCCACCCATATAAATAATTTGTACAGGGTCCCAATGTTTATGCCTGTATGTTGTTTTAGTATGGGAGGAAATCCAAGAACCCTGAGGAAATCCATAAAAACGTATAAACCCATTGTAGATAGTGAGAATGTACAGGGTAAAGGTACTAACTCATTGCAGATAGTGCCCTGGGTGGAATTGAACCTAGGACCTCAGTCGTACAAAGCAATAATAGAGAGTATTGCTTTCCATTATTGCTTCATAGAAATGAGGTCCATGGTTCAATTCCACCCAGGGCACTATCTGCAATGAGTTAGTACTGCTGGTATTTGGCTGTTATGAATTTATGAGGGGTTGGCTGGGGGGGGCAGGTAGTAATCCCCAATTGTGTCCCCTTTATTTGTATATAATTCCCTGTCCCTACAATCTAATTTATGTGCTGTAGCCCTGGATAATTCAATGTCCCTCTGTTATTTGAGTGGCTGTTGCTGCTACTTGATATTTCTTGGTTTATATAATATAGCATAAAAAAAGTCCAAAAGAGTTACTTAAACTTCTAACACCAAACATTTACTAGGATTTCCATTTCACGGGACACTTTGTTGTGTTGTTGTGTTTGGGTGAAAGGAATAACACAGGCTCCTGTTATGATCTGCTTCTAATTCTTCTGGCACGGGGCCCTCCCTGCTGACGGTACGTAGGCAATTTGTCCGCTACATTGTTTGCTGTTTGTGTTGGGAAATCCGCCAGTTTGCAAAATGTCCAATTAATAGGGGCAGCAGTCCTGGAGATGCTCTCATTGTCTTCCAATTTCATCTCCTCTCCGAAGCTCCAAGTCCCTCGGTCGGGGCAACGTCCTCCTTTGAAATGACAATGAACTGTGACCCCGTTCCCCCCTCATTATTGTCTCTCTCTCATGTTTACTACTTGGGATGCGGATCTCAATGGAATGTCCATCAGAAGAATTAATAAAAAGGAGTTGGATAATTGTGTCCTGCGCTAAAAATGCAGAGCGTTTATTAAACAGATGGGGGCACGTGGCCAACGGATGCAGCTTGTCCTCACAAACAGGTGGCTGTGATTTGGGGCGGGGGGGGGGCATCATCCGTCTGCCTTTTTAATTACAACTACAAGACATACTTTATCCATATGCTGCTGCTAGGCCTCATCCCCCTCATCTACAGTACTGGATACTGTCTTCAACTTCTGCATATGGGCACAGAGCGCTATTATAACCCTTAACAGGTGTTTAAAGGCAAGTTTGTACCCCCTATTGTAAATGATAAGGATATTAGAAGTCACTGAGGGGTTCTGTGACCATATAAAGGCACAAGGCTGCAGGCTGAGTTATACAGGGAACTCTGAGTATCACTCATATATTATAAGGGATAATGTACCCCCTACTGTAAATGATAAGGATATTAGAAGTCACTGAGGGGTTGTTCTGTGACCATATAAAGGCACAAGGCTGCAGGCTGAGTTATACAGGGAACTCTGAGTATCACTCATGTATTATAAGGGATAATGTACCCCCTACTGTAAATGATAAGGATATTAGAAGTCACTGAGGGGTTGTTCTGTGACCATATAAAGGCACAAGGCCGCAGGCTGAGTTATACAGGGAACTCTGAGTATCACTCATGTATTATAAGGGATAATGTACCCCCTACAGTAAATGATAAGGATATTAGAAGTCACTGAGGGGTTGTTCTGTGACCATATAAAGGCACAAGGCTGCAGGCTGAGTTATACAGGGAACTCTGAGTATCACTCATGTATTATAAGGGATAATGTACCCCCTACTGTAAATGGTAAGGCTATTAGAAGTCACTGAGGGGTTGTCCTGTGACCATATAAAAGCACAAGGCTGCAGGCTGAGTTATACAGGGAACTCTGAGTATCCCTCATGTATTATAAGGGATAATGTACCCCCTACTGTAAATGATAAGGATATTAGAAGTCACTGAGGGGTTGTTCTGTGACCAAATAAAGGCACAAGGCTGCAGGCTGTGTTATACAGGGAACTATGAGTGGGTTTCTGCAGAATATTTTCCAAAAAAAATCATCTACCAAAAACAACCCGATTTCTAGACTAAGTAAATGAGTAAAAATCAGGTGAATGCTTTGCATTATACATAACAGAATAACAGGTCTTTTTATTTGGGACGAAAGGTTCCATCCTTATGCCGCAGTCCTGTTACTCATGGGGTCCCAGGTTTAATATCCGTATCAGGCACTTGTCAATTGTGTCCGACCTACACATAATAGTACAGTACTACATTTGTATTTTCAGGCAGCAGGGAAACAAACGGAGTCACGTATTGAATATCCAGGGGCAAGTGCCCTCTCCCCCCTCCCCAAGCCCCTGTATACCTATGATATTGTGCTCTTTCACTTTCATATTAATTGTTCAATTTGACTACAGGTTCCTCTTTACAAAAGCCTCTCCTGTTTAGGCCTCATTGCCTTTTCAGATTTGCATGTGGCCTGTACAGAAGATTTGCAAGAGAAATGTGCAAGTGAATTACAGGGAAATAACCTTTTGCATCTCCAGCATTTGGCACCGCTCTCTCTAGCCCACACTCAATGCTCTGCAAATGTTCCGAGTCTCTATGGGGCAGGCCTAACACAATGCAAAGGCAAATGTAAGGGTAGGGCATTTTTTTATTATTTGTTATTAGGCTTTTTATTCACCATCTCTCCAGTTGGCAGTTTCAGCCATCTAGTCGCTAGGGTCCAAATAACCCCAGCAACCATGCATGAATATGAATAAAATACTGGAATATGAATAGGAGAGGGCCTAATTAATAAAAGTAATACAAAGTAGCAATAACAATACATTTGTAGCCAGAGCATTCATTTTTTACATGGGGGTCAGCGACCCCCATCTGAAAGCTAGAAAAGTCAGAAGAAGAAGGCAAATTATTCAAAAACTATAAAAAATGAAGGCCAGTTGAAAAGATGCTTAGAATTAGTCATTCTATAACATACTAAATGTTAACTTAAAGGTGAACCACCCCTTTGAAGTCATCCTTTTGATCCATTTTGATCCTTTTGATCCATTTGATCCTTTTGAATTGTGTCAACTATAAAGATCCCAGCACTTTCTGCTGCTGAGCCGCCTAAATCTTGGCCTTCTGTAAACAGGTAGGGGCTAGTGATGGGCCTGGCACGAATTCGCTGCGAATTCCCCTGTTTCGCCGCCAGTGAATAAATTCGCGAATCTCCCCCGAAAATTCGCTGGTTAAAATTCGCCGGCGTCAATTTCCTATATACACAAATTTTTTGTGAAAATGTCAGATTTTCACAATTTTTTTGTGAAAACCTTCAAATTTCAAGATTTTTGAGTGAAATCCTTCAAATTTCATGATTTTTGAATGAAAGCCTTCAAATTTCATGATTTTTGAGTGAAATCCTTCAAATTTCACGATTTTTGAGTAAAATCCTTCAAATTTCACAATTTATTAGTGAAGTCCTTCAAATTTCACGATTTTTGAGTAAAATCCTTCAAATTTCATGATTTATTAGTGAAAACGTTCGAATTTCACGATTTTTTCGGGAACTTTCCAATTTCACGATTTTTCGCGAATTTTGCGGGAAATTAACTAATTTTTCGGCGAAGCGAAATGGGACAAATTCGCCCATCACTAGTAGGGGATGTGCTGCATTCCTGTCCTCTAATCCAATTTTTCATGAATGCCTACAGGCTAAAATAGTAGCCCGATGAAAGCATGATTGACTGGTGGCCATGGAAAGACTGCACTGCATTCTATGTCGCCCTGTTGTAGCGCCAACGGTTTCCTCTTCACAGTGCTGCTTTGTAATATGATATACAGTCATAAAATGACAATTTCCAGGTTCTGCTGTGAGGGTTTGGGGGGGGAGAGATTTTGGTGGGGGTGAAGGAAGGAAGCAGCACTTTATGATACAGAAGGTTCTTGTCAATGGGATAAGATGTGAATGAGTCCGGCTCTCCTTTCAGTAGGTGTTTAATGCGCAGTTTGTATGCAGAGCAAATACCCACATTCCTGTAGAATTTACACATTCGCCTCCAGGTGTTTTATTTGGGAAAAAAATGAATATTTGAGCATGGGTTTCAGCTATTATATATTTATATATATATATATATATATATATATATATATATATATACTGTATATATTGGGTTGTGGCTTTAAAGGGACCGTGCTTAATTAATTTAATTTAAAAAGCAGGGTGGCCTTGATTAATTCCCATGTGACTTGCCTGCTAATTGGGCATGTCAGCTCCACTT
Source organism: Xenopus laevis (assembly GCF_017654675.1). NCBI lineage: Eukaryota > Metazoa > Chordata > Amphibia > Anura > Pipidae > Xenopus > Xenopus laevis. Next base: position 20,821,092 of record NC_054371.1, on the reverse strand, counting down.
TACCTCAGTACGGCAACTCATAGCAACCAAACAGACATCTGTTTTCATTGGTATAACTCAGGAGTGCCCAAACGTATCTAATGCGAGGTCTACTTTTTGTGATATTGTCCCATTATGATCTACATCCATAAATGCATTGTTAGTATTCTGTTCTAATGAGGGACTGCGGGTTCAACTGTCAAAAGAGGGACAGTTGGAGGTATGTCTACTGATCACCAGCTAAAGGTCTACTACTAGATCCTGATCTACCTTTTGGGATCCCCTGCTATAACTACTGTAGAGGAATCAAAAATAACTGACGAGCAGTACTAAAATCGGCTACATTTGCACCATTGTTTCATTATGCTTTCCATAATAGTAAAGTAGTGACCTCTTGCAACCAATCAGCAGTTACGATTTACAGGTCTAGAGGAGATTACACCATAAAAGCAAACATCTGATTGGCTGCTGTGTGTTACTAGATGAAGAAACGTTGTATTTACATTTCCCACTTGAAGGGGAAAAAGTCAAGGTCAGAACCAGTGTTGGACTGGACAAAGCACCCTCTGGCCGCAAGCCCCCCCCCATCACAGCATCAACCCCCCTGTAGCCTCCCTGTACTTATGTATTGCTTCAAGTGGCAGCGTTAGGGGCCAGGGAGGGAGAGCAGCAGTGTTTCAAGTAGGGAGCGGGTCTTGGCCCACAGGGTTTTTTCTCAGTGCCCTGCAGGTCCAGTCCAACCCTGGCCAGAATTAGGGGTAGTCTGAAGAATTATGTCCCTGGCCATATGTAAAAAGCAGTGTGTGGGGTTTGGTGTGTGGACTGAGTGGGAGGACGGGGCTGATAGAGGATGAATAATGTTATACGAGGACACCAGGGGCACCAGAAACTGTTGGTGTATGGGGCCCGTGATTTCTAATGTTGGCCCTGGCACCAGGCCAAGTAGTATTGCATGGGTGCCAATACTAATGTACACGGCAGTGCTTAATATACAGGCTGGGTATAATTAATATGTCTGTATAAGGATAAGAATAACAATACCAGAGCTGGCAAACCACCCCCCTATTTTTTGCAGGCCAAATTTTGGGCTCCATCTCCTGAATTCTGGCTTTTTTTGGGGGACATAAATCAGATGTGTGCAGACCATTTCATTGATGTGCACATGTGGATAGAGAGGATAGATCAGGTGCATACGTCTGACGTCACTTATACGGAACGCTCCAACTCCCAGCAGGTACATCTGGAAAGCTGACAGCTCTGACCATATAATTCATTGTCAAAACAGAGACATTTATTAAATTGCCTCTCCTTTCTGAGCCCTGAGACCATAGACATCAATGCAATTGCTCCTCTAGTGGTCATATAGAGATGGTGGTTTTCCAAGACCCTCTAGAGAATGTCTCATCATCAGACTTGGTAAGAAATATGGCATTTCCATTCCAATGCATATAATACAATTTTCTCTCAGCGGTGAAGGGGAAGTAAAGTTATATATATATATATCATGTTAAAATAATATATATATATATATATATATATATATATATATATATATATATATATATATATATATAAATATATATAAAATAATTTTAAAGGTCTACTACGGTACTTCCTGGTTATAGTATCTAGTAGAATTAAGTCAAAGTATCAGCTGATACTGTATATATCATGACCTGGATAAATGAGAATCTTCATAGACATATTCCTGGTTAAAGTAACCTCTAATGCAACTTAAAGGAGAAGGAAAGTCCAATCAATGTTGGGGGGTGCCAAATGTTAGGGTGCCCTGCAAGGATTGTAATCACTTCCCTGATATCCTGGACTGGTGCTTCTGTTAACAGAGAACTGCTCCGGCCTGGGGTTCATGCGACACCCCCCTTGATTGGATCCTTCTCCTTTAAGGTATTCCCACAGGCCCCTCCCCCAGGTGCACTTTATTGGTCCATTTCCATCCCTGCTACTATTATAATGTAGAAAGTGGTAATATAAGGCAATTTGCAAGTGCTTTTTATTTATTCATTTTTTTAATTTATGTTTTTGTTCTGTAACACTTCAACTTGGAATTTAAACTATCTAGTTACTTGGTACCCCTATCCCTAGCAACCAGGCACTTAATTATTACAGACTTAAAGGGGTGGTTGAACTTTTAGTTAACGTTTAGTATGTTATTAAGTGGCCAGTTACAATCAACTTTTCAATTAATCTTCATTATTTATTTGTTATAATTTTGGAATTATTTGCCTTCTTCTTCTGACTCTTTCCAGCAGGTGGGGGGTCCCTGACCCCATCTAAAAAAAATGCTCTGTAAAGCTACACATTTATTGTTATTGTTACTTTTTATTGCTCATCTTTCTATTCAGGCCTCTCCTATTCATATTCCAGTCTCTTATTCAGATCAATTTATGGTTGCTAGGGTAATTTAGACCCTAGCAACCAGATGGCTGAAACTGCAAACTGGAGAGCTGCTGTATAAAAAGCTAAATAACTCCAAAAACAGAAATAATAAAAAATGAAAACCAATTGCAAATTGTCTCAAGATATCACTCTCTACATCATATTAAAATATAACTCAAAGTTGAATAACCCCTTTAAGAAGGATAGTTGAGGGGACCCCTATTGAATACTAATAAATCTGCTTTCTGGTCACCTTACATTTTAAATTCTGAAGGCAAATGATTAAAAACTCACACATGATTAAAAACAAAGACAAACTGGAAATCAATTCACAATATTAAAATTTAAAATTTAAATGTAAAGTCAGTTGTAAGTTGAATTCCCCCTTTGAATAGTATATCCCAGGCCATGTAACATGACTGAGGCTGTAGTTGTCCTTTAATAAAAGGAATGAATATATAGTGCCTGTATTGATATTTCTGGTGAATGTGGTTCTCACGTGCGGCACGTGCTGTCTCTGATGTGAAAGTCTCTCCTGCCCATGTTATTGCCCAGCGAGATAATGTGGCCCTTCCCAGCCTGTAGCATTACAGTGCGTTTGATAAGAGAAATCATTGTTTTTTCCACTCCGCACAGCCCTGCCCTATCTCTGCCACATTGTGGCCTGACTACGCACATTCTCTGCACTCTCATGACTTTCATAAGCTGTTTTTTCGAGTGGGCGACACATTGGTGAAATAACTCAGTTTTTACCTGTTTTGCTGAAATGCCGCTTTATCTGGACATCACCTGTGGCACAATTTCAGCTTTTGTGATAAGAACTCTGGAGAATGTCAGACCCTTTGCTATTTATAAACTCCAAGAATGCTGTAAATACACACGTTACTAATAATGCTTTTGTCAGTCTGGTTACTCACTTCTCCAACAGTACCAGCACCATACCTTCCACTCAAATAACCCAATCACTATACCCCCTGCTCCAACAGTACCAGCACCATACCTTCCACTCAAATAACCCAATCACTATACCCCCTGCTCCAACAGTACCAGCACCATACCTTCCACTCAAATAACCCAATCACTATACCCTCTGCTCCAACAGTACCAGAACCATACCTTCCACTCAAATAACCCAATCACTATACCCTCTGCTCCAACAGTACCAGCACCATACCTTCCACTCAAATAACCCAATCACTATACCCCCTGCTCCAACAGTACCAGCACCATACCTTCCACTCAAATAACACAATCACTATACCCCCTGCTCCAACAGTACCAGCACCATACCTTCCACTCAAATAACCCAATCACTATACCCTCTGCTCCAACAGTACCAGAACCATACCTTCCACTCAAATAACACAATCACTATACCCCCTGCTCCAACAGTACCAGCACCATACCTTCCACTCAAATAACCCAATCACTATACCCTCTGCTCCAACAGTACCAGCACCATACCTTCCACTCAAATAACCCAATCACTATACAATCTACACAAATGAAGAACCAGTAAGTGAAGGTTTCCTTCTTAACACTCCCAATTCTAGTAATACAACTAATGATGCATGGTTCACACATGAAGAAATTCAAAAGAGACTTGAACATGTTAAGATTAACAAAGGTCCAGGGCCAGATGGTATTCATCCCAGGGTAATTAGCGAACTTAGCTCTGTGATTGCCAAACCTCTTTACTTAATTTTTCAGGATTCATTGAGATCTGGCATTGTGCCGAGAGACTGGCGAATTGCTAATGTGGTGCCTCTATTCAAAAAAGGATCCCGTTCTCAGCCTCAAAACTATAGGCCAGTTAGTCTGACGTCAGTGGTAGGAAAGCTTTTCGAAGGGTTAATAAAGGATAAGATACTGGACTTCATAGCAAATCATAATACTATGAGTTTGTGCCAGCATGGTTTTATGCGTAATAGATCTTGCCAGACTAACTTAATTTCTTTTTATGAGTATGTAAGTAGAGACCTCGATTCTGGGATGGCAGTGGATGTGATTTACTTAGACTTTGCTAAAGCATTTGATACAGTGCCACACAAAAGGTTACTGGTTAAATTAAGGAATGTTGGCCTGGAACATAGTATTTGTACCTGGATAGAGAACTGGCTAAAAGATATTCTACAAAGAGTGGTGGTAAATGGAACATTTTCTAATTGGACCAGTGTTGTTAGTGGAGTTATCCAGGGCTCTGTACTAGGTCCCTTGCTTTTCAACTTGTTTATTAATGACCTGGAGGTGGGCATTGAGAGTACTGTTTCTATTTTTGCAGATGATACTAAATTGTGCAGAACTATAGGTTCCATGCAGGATGCTGCCACTTTGCAAAGTGATTTGTCTAAACTGGAAAACTGGGCAGCAAACTGGAAAATGAGGTTCAACGTTGATAAATGCAGGTTATGCACTTTGGCAAAAATAATATAAATGCAAGTTATACACTAAATGGCAATGTGTTGGGAGTTTCCTTAAATGAAAAGGATCTAGGGGTCTTTGTAGATAACACGTTGTCTAATTCTGGGCAGTGTCATTCTGTGGCTACTAAAGCAAATAAAGTTCTGTCTTGCATAAAAAAGGGCATTAACTCAAGGGATGAAAACATAATTGTGTCTCTTTATAGGTCCCTGGTGAGGCCTCATCTGGAGTATGCAGTTCAGTTTTGGACTCCAGTCCTTAAGAGGGATATAAATGAGCTGGAGAGAGTGCAGAGACTAAGTGCAACTATGAGGGTAGACTGTCAAGGTTGGGGTTGTTTTCTCTGGAAAAAAGGCGATTGTGAGGGGACATGATTACACTTTACAAGTACATTAGAGGACATTATAGACAAATAGCAGGGGACCTTTTTACCCATAAAGTGGATCACCGTACCAGAGGCCTCCCCTTTAGACTAGAAGAAAAGAACTTTCATTTGAAGCAACGTAGAGGGTTCTTCACAGTCAGGACAGTGAGGTTGTGGAATGCACTGCCGGGTGATGTTGTGATGCTGATTCAGTTAATGACTATAAGAATGGCTTGGATGATTTTTTGGACAGACATAATATCAAAGGCTATTGTGATACTAAACTCTATAGTTAGTATAGGTATGGGTATATAGAATTTAATTAAAAGTAGGGAGGGGTGTGTATGGATGCTGGGTTTTCATTTGGAGGGGTTGAACTTGATGGACTTTGTCTTTTTTCAACCCAATTTAATTTAACTATGTAACTATACCCCCTGCTCCAACAGTATCAGCACCATACCTTCCACTCAAATAACCCAATCACTATACCCCCTGCTCCAACAGTACCAGCACCATACCTTCCACTCAAATAACTCAATCACTATACCCTCTGCTCCAACAGTACCAGCACCATACCTTCCACTCAAATAACACAATCACTATACCCTCTGCTCCAACAGTACCAGCCTCATACCTTCCAATTAAAACAACCCAATGACTATACCCTCCGCTCCAACAGTACCAGCACCATACCTTCCACTCAAATAACCCAATCACTATACCCTCCGCTCCAACAGTACCAGCACCATACCTTCCACTCAAATAACCCAATCACTATACCCTCCACTCCAACAGTACCAGCACCATACCTTCCACTCAAATAACCCAATCAGTATACCCCATGCTCCAACAGTACCAGCACCATACCTTCCACTCAAATAACCCAATCACTATACCCTCCGCTCCAACAGTACCAGCACCATACCTTCCACTCAAATAACCCAATCAGTATACCCCATGCTCCAACAGTACCAGCACCATACCTTCCAATTAAAACAACCCAATCACTATACCCTCCGCTCCAACAGTACCAGCACCATACCTTCCATTCAAATAACACATTCACTATACCCTCTGCTCCAACAGTACACGCACCATACCTTCCATTCAAATAACACAATCACTATACCCCCTGCTCTAACAGTACCAGCACCATACCTTCCACTCAAACAACCCAATCACTATACCTTCTTCTCCAACAGTACCAGCCCCATCCCATCTTCTCCAAAGCATAAATAAAGGGCACATAATACAGTGTGACAATTGTTATATCCGTTCAGTATATGTATTAGGGATGCACAAACTTCAGCCTGCCATTTGTTGTTGACCTGGGGCTCCCTATATACCACCCGTTGCTTATACTGTCATCTATCATCTCATGTTTAAAAACATGCTTCATTTGGAAATATTACACTGGACTCCCAAATATTTACAATCCATTAAAGGAAGCTGAAAGTGATAGTGTGCATTCAGAAAATAGCACTGAAAATTTTATGAAGACCTCTGGTATTTTGGCGCACTTATGGAAAAATGAAAAGATATCACCTATGGGTAGGAACTAGTGGTGTAGCTATTTAGGGAAAAGCTCCCCCAGGTGTTCCCATTCCTTCCAGTCTGAATGTACCTGTGGGTCCACTATCACCCGGGGAAGCCAAGTTACACCCCTGGTTGGAATTTTGGGTGAGCAGCCTGTTTGCTTTTATTTGTTAGTTGATCCTTTAAACTTAGTTGAACTGTTTGATGGAGAACTGGAGATGAGAAATCTTATGTGTAAGCAGATACAAAATATAAGATATCAGTTTTACCAATATATATATATTTAAATAGTGGACATCAGAGCTTGTTTGTAAAGCTGTCCATACGCAACAAGATCTCCATGTTCTCCAAGGTCACCGAGTGAGCAGCACTTTGCTTGCTCTGATCCTGCGGGACTTAGTCATTGGGGATCAGTCTAGTCAATATCTGTTATTATGAGATATTGGTCAAGGATTGCAACATTCTGGTTCCATACACAGGCCAATTAGTTTAGGGATTTTAGTGTAGGTATACTGTTAATAAAATCCATGATAAATGCTCATACATTTGTTTTTACTTGTTCATAGTTGCAGAGTGACCCAGTTTTTTGCTGCCTGTAACGGCTATTTCCTACCTGAGGTGTTAATGTTGTTTCCGCTGTGCCTGTACCTATGTGTCTATATTACCATTTGGAAAGTCACATAAAATACACTAAAAGGTCACTACAGCTTCTCCCCTACAAGATGGCTTCAACTGGAATTTCTATATTATGGAACAACTACAAGGACGATTTCCCCGCGATTGTGCCGGATCCGACGCTCTGCGCCAAAACGCAGACGGCAAGTCAGATGGAAATAAGGTAAGTAACAGGAACTTAGGATGGTGTCGCAGCGTTCTTCTGATGCGACTCAACTGTCGGGTGCAGACACTGCATGCTGCATCTGCATCTGACAGTCGTGTCACGTCGGATGAACGCTGCAACTTCATCCAACATTTCCATCTATTACCTTATTTACGTCACATCCGACTTGACAGGGTCGGACTGGGGGACTTGGGGCCCACCGGGGCTACTGCCCCAGGGCCCCCCTCTGGCCCCTGCTGCCTCTCTAGTGCACTGCGTCGGCGTGCCTGGTCTCTGCGTTAGTGGGCACGCAGCGTTTGTGTGCACGCGCAAAATATTTATTTGCAACACCAAGAAGCGGATCTGGGCCGGCAAGGGCCCACCGGGTTTTTTTCCGGCCCACTCTGACACTGCTACTTGACGCCTGCGCAGCGTGTCGGATCACGCCGAAATCGTTTGTGGAGTTCCTCCCTTAGACTCATAGACACATTACATCTTTCTGTCTGTATCTTTTACTTACTTATATCTATTCTTGCCTCCCATATAGATATGTTTATCTCTCCATGTTGCTAATTGCCTCCCTTCTGCTTTTTTATGTTTTTCCTCGCCTTCTTCCCTCCCCCTTAAAAGGGTGGTTCACCTTTACATTAACTTTTAATATGTCACAGAATGGCCAATTCTAAGCAACTTTTCAATTGCCATTCACTTTTTCTTTTAAGTAGTTTTTGAATTATTTGTCTATTATTCATCTTCTGACACCTTCCTGCGTTCAAACAGGGGTCACTGACCCCATCTAAAAACAAATGCTCTCTATGGCTACACATTTATTGTTATTGCTACTTTTTATTACTCATCCAGTAATATTCCAGTCTCTTATTCAAATCAATGCGTGGTTGCTGAAATAACAAACTGGAGAGCTGCTGAATAAAAAGCTAAATAACTTTAAAAATAACCACAAATAATACAAAATAAAAACCAATTGAAAATTGTCTCAGAATATCACTCTCTATGTCATACTGAAAGATAATTTAAAGGTGAACAACATTTCTGTTGCTCTTCCCTGTTCTCAGTTGCCCCCAAACATTATTGTATCATTACTAAACTCCATTCTCATCTAAGCCTTAATGTTTTACCTTCCTATTTCTTTCACTTGTGTTATTTCTTCCCCAAATCACCTGATCAAGGTTGTCACACTCCTCGCTGTGCAGCTGTTGGGAGCTAATACTTCCAGCATCCCACGATCGTTTTCAGATACTTGGCTTAAGGATGGTGGCACAAAGGGAGATTCAGTCGCATTAGATAAATCTTTGAAGAACCGAAGTGACTCTTATGTCATCTTGCCGAAGATTCACATTCTTGCCGATGGGAAGAAACTTCGGGCGACTTCGGAAAACCAAATGACTCATGCCATCCCACCAACGACTTGCATTCTTGCTGGTGGGAAGAATCTTTGGGCGAATTCGGAAAACTGAAGCGACTCTTATGCCATCCTGTCGGCGATTCGCATTCTTGCCAGTGGGAAAAAACTTTGGACGACTTTAGAAAATCAAAGCGACACATGCCATCCCAGCAGCGATTCACATTCTTGCCGGTGGGAAGGCATTTTGGGGAGATTAGTTGCCCGCGGTAGTGAAGATTTATCGCAGGCGACTAAATCTCTCCTGTGTGCCTCCACCATAATGATGGTTCTGAATAACATTGCATGGATGTTCAAGCCAAATACCTCGATGGTGATAATGAATATAGTCAATATATACTTATACCATTATTTCTATTCCAGCATCCCACAATCATTTTCAGATACTTGGCTTAAGGGTGGTGGCACACGGAGAGATTTATCGCATTCGATAAAACCAAATTGACTCTTATGCCTTCCCACCAGCGATTTATATTCTTGCTGGTGGGAAGAAACTTCAGAAAACCGAAGCGACTCTTATACCATCCCACCAGCGATTCATATTGTTACTGGTGGGAAGAAACTTTGGGCGACTTCGGAAACCCGAATCGACTTTTATACCATCCCACCAGCGATTCACATTCTTGCCAGCTGGAAGGCATTTCGGGTCGTCTGCAGTAATGAAGGTTTATCGCAGGCGACTAAATCTCCCTGTGTGCCTGCACCCTAATGATGGTTCGGAATAACATTGCATGGACGTTCAACCCAAATACCTCTAGGGTGATAATGAATATAATGAATATATATGTATACCATTATTTCTATTGTGCTGCTGGAGGAAGATCCCTAAATAAAAAAAACACAGCCAAGACAGAAAAAGCTAGTAGGTTTATAAATATGCTGAATGACAACTGTTTATTCCACCTCGTTCAAGAACCTACTAGGAATAACTCTCTTTTGGACCTTGTGATAAGTAATAATACTGAACTCATCTCTAACATTTGTGTGGGTGATCATTTAGGGAATAGTGATCATAACATGGTCTCCTTTGAGATTCTGTTGCAGAAGCAATTCTATAAGGGAGTAACTAAAACACTAAATTTCAGACGTGCAAACTTTGACAGTATAAGGGCATCTCTGCAACATATTAGGTGGGAAATGCTTTCCACAGGGTTCAACAAAGAACAAAAATGGGAAGTCTTTAAAATGCTGCTTAATAAATATACTTGTCAGTATATTCCACTTGTAAGCAAGGAACGTCGTTGCAAAGCAAAACCTTTTTGGTTCAATAGAAGCGTTGGTGTTGAGGTGGGTAAGAAAAGACGTGCTTTTAAGGCTTTCAAGTTAGCTGGTACAGCCGAATCATTTATAAGGTACAAGGAGGCCAATAAATCATGCAAAGAAGCTATAAGGCAAGCTAAAATGGATATGAAAAAGGATATTGCAGCAAGCAGTAAAAAGAATCCAAAATTATTTTTTAAATATGTTAATAGTAAAAAAATTAAGCAGGAAGGGGTGTGACCTTTAATATCAGAGGGGGGTCAGCTGATTGATGAAAACAAACAAAAAGCGCAGATTCTGAACTCATATTTTTTGTCTGTCTACCAGTTAATGAAGGTTTCCTTCTTGATGGTCCCAGTTCTGGTAGTGCAACTAGTGATGTATGGTTCACATACGAGGAAATTCAAAAGAGACTAGAACAAAGGTCCGGGGCCAGATGGTATTCATCCCAGGGTACTTAGCGAGTGTAAGGAATATTGCTTACCCTGGTGGTCCAGTGACCTTCCCTGGTGGTCTAGTGGTTAGCAGGGACGCATGCCGCGGCTCTGACGTGGACGCCCGCTGCGTGCGTCCTGCCTCCTTCAGTGCCGGTTCAACTATGGCACGCGTGCCGTCGCACTTCCATGTTTATGCACCGGCGTGATGACGTCATCGCGCATTGACGCGAGATTCAAATGTATAAAAGGGGAATTCAGGTTTCTAAGCTCTGCCCGTTGTTAGGTTCTATTAGCAAAGTTCTTGGGTGTTTTTTCCTCTTGTATCCTGATTGATCTTCTGTGGTTGACCTTGTCTGCCTTCTTGATTCCTCTAATCTCTCCAGTCCTGACCCTTGCCCGCCTGACTACTCTGATATCTTCAATCCTGACCATAGCCTCCCTGTTTAACTCCAAACTCTCCAATCTGATCTTTGCCTGTCCACTGACTATTCCACGCTCTCCAATCCTGATTCTGGCCTGTCTGACTATTCTACTCTGCTTGTGCTGGCCCGCCCTGCCTTGTTCCTCTCTCAAATAAGACCTGGTGGCATCCAATTAGCCGAGGGCTCCTCCCGAGGTGAAAGGCTGCGGTTATAGGCGGAAGTGAGAGCCGACACCAGGGAGCTTAACTTGGGCTCTTGATTTAGGGTGCCGATTCGTGACAGCGAGCTTAGCCATTTACTTAATTTTTCAGGATTCTTTGAGGTCTGGCATAGTGCCGAGAGACTGGTGAATTGCTAATGTGGTGCCGCTATTCAAAAAAGGGTCCTGTTCTCAGCCTCAAAACTATAGGCCAGTTAGTCTGACGTCAGTGGTAGGAAAGCTTTTCGAAGGGTAAAAGGATAAGAAACTAGACTTCATAGCAAATTATAATACTACAGCTTTTTATGTCTGGGTGACAGGTCCACTTTAATGTTCGTTTAAGGGGGCAGGCCAGAAGCTGAACTTTGGAGTATTACAGATTTACAGGTAAGTACATTGCGTGTAAGTTTGTAATATCAGCCGCATCCTTGGCAGGTGTTTTACCAGCTAGGCCAATATAAACCAGCTGAGTTGCAACTGTAACCGAAGGAGAACTGACTTCTACTCCTTTCATAACCAGAGAATTTATAAATTACTTAAGAACCATTGTACGAGGTATAATGAATGCATAATGGGAAGTTGCTAGAATGACACTTTCTTTCATAAAGCAAAAAAACAATGTTTGGGTGGAGTTCCCCTTTACGAATGTGCAAGCATGATAAAAAGAGTAATTAAAGGAAGGTGCTGATGTTACAAGTGCACAGTTACTTTGCAAATACAATCTAACGGGGTAACCACAACCACCGAGCACTAAGGTGACAGTATGGCCACATATGTGATATTTGCTCAGTCTAACCCATACTCAGTATGACTCAACGAGCACTGGCATTTCCATTCTGGCTGCTGGTGTGTATATAACTATAGAACCCACAATATATATATATACTATATATATACACACACAAATAGTATATGCATATATATATATATATTTTGGCCCAGAAAATAACTAACAGTATAACTGATACACATGTGGCTTATGCGTCTGCTTTACCTGTACATTAGCCTGGTCACAAGAAAGCAACGTGTGTGTTTGACTTTAGAGTAGAAAGGAAGTCGACCTAGAGATGAAGTGTCAGCAGCGCGGTGCAGGCAACAGCAATGTTGGTTACTCTGCTCGTCATCTTTTTTTTTTTAATGTGTCTTGAATGTATTTGTTGTAGTGTCACAGCAAAGTGACGTGAGATTATGATACTGGTATAACTTCCTATAATACACAAAAGCCATGAATATCCTGTAAATTATATCCTTATAAACGGTGAGTTCCGATGTCATCAGTTATAAACGGTGAGTAGTGATGTCATTTCTGTCACATGACTCACTGAAACTTGTGTATTATAATAAATAAAGTACCCCCAGTTGCAAAATATGAGGATATTAGAAGTTACCTCGGAGTTCCATGACCTGTATAAAAACACTCGGCCTTCGGCCTCGTGTTTTTATATGGTCATGAAACTCCTTGGTAACTTATAATATCCTTATATTTTACAAGAGGGGGTACTTTATTCACTATATAATATATCCCATATTGAGTATATACATTTCTCTAATGTGTAACCTTATCATGCACAAGAACCATGAATATTATGTTAAATGTCTGCTTCTAAATGGCGTTGAGTGATGTCGATCGTGCTGCGTGACTCACTGGATCATGTGTGTGATAAAGAATAAAGTTCACCCTGTGCACATACTGTATGTAAGGATTCCTATAATAAATGCTTTTTGGTGAGCTGTATGAATTTTTTTTTAAAAAAAGCACGTGTTGCCATTACTCAGAATAAATTCACTGCACTTCATCTGCTAGAGTCCTTTTTTTATACAATATGGGGATATTAGAAGTCAGCTTGACATATATATCTCAGCCAGTGGCCTTGTGCCTTTATATGGTCACAGAACAACCCCTCTGACTTCTAATATCCTTATCATTTACAGTAGGGGGTACATTATCCCTTATAATACACGAGTGATACTCAGAGTTCCCTGTATAACTCAGCCTGCAGCCTTGTGCCTTTATATGGTCACAGAACAACCCCTCTGTGACTTCTAATATCCTTATCATTTACAGTAGGGGGTACATTATCCCTTATAATACATGAGTGATACTCAGAGTTCCCTGTGACTTCTAATATCCTTATCATTTACAGTAGGGGGTACATTATCCCTTATAATACATGAGTGATACTCAGAGTTCCCTTTATAACTCAGCCTGCAGCCTTGTGTCTTTATATGGTCACAGAACAACCCCTCAGTGACTTCTAATATCCTTATCATTGACAGTAGGGGGTACATTATCCCTTATAATACATGAGTGATACTGAGCGTTCCCTGTATAACTCAGCCTGTAGCCTTGTGCCTTTATATGGTCACAGAACCCCTCAGTGACTTCTAATATCCTTATCATTTACAGTAGGGGGTACATTATCCCTTATAATACATGAGTGATACTCAGAGTTCCCTGTATAACTCAGCCTGCAGCCTTGTGCCTTTATATGGTCACAGAACCCCTCAGTGACTTCTAATATCCTTATCATTTACAGTAGGGGGTACATTATCCCTTATAATACATGAGTGATACTCAGAGTCCCCTATATAACTCAGCCTGCAGCCTTGTGCCTTTATATGGTCACAGAACGACCCCTCAGTGACTTCTAATATCCTTATCATTTACAGTAGGGGGTACATTATCCCTTATAATACATGAGTGATACTCAGAGTTCCCTGTATAACTCAGCCTGCAGCCTTGTGCCTTTATATGGTCACAGAACAACCCCTCAGTGACTTCTAATATCCTTATCATTTACAGTAGGGGGTACATTATCCCTTAGAATACATGAGTGTTTACCTTTTTGTTCCTCCATTGTTACTGAGTGTCTCACCGTTACACACTTGTTAGGGAATAATACCCGAGGCCAGTATATTTATTTATATAGCCGGAGCACACAAGGACAAATGGATACCGTTCCTGCACTATGTTGCTCTGCTATAATTAAACCCACACAGCAAACTGTTTGTGCCTTATGACTGAGCCTTCAGTTGGGACGAAAGGTCACGTCTTTGTGCTCAGAAGTATTTGTGTTTCCCACTAAGTCATTAGATAATTACCCACTTACATCATGCTAAATTATCAAGGCGCTTGTAATAAATACGGTGCTGAATGATTCACTGTGAGCGGCGCAGAGCAGAGCATGTGAATTCCTGTAGAATAAGTTCAATTTACCCTAGAAGTTTTTTGCTAACTCTATGGATATTTTGTTTTATATCCTATCTGTATAATGGGTTTATCACAGAATAGCACAATAGGAGGGCTATGGTAGATGTTATGGGTTATGTTATGGGAGCTTGTAGCCAGTTCATACTCATTGCAGTTCATTCTACTGAAGTTAAAGTGGCAGCTTTCTAATCTCCTGTAGTGGTTCCAGCCCCACAGTTCTGTACAGGAGAGACCTTCTTTGCTATTTCTGAGATAAAAAACATTATATTCCATTTGTTCTAGTTAGACCCTTGTCATTTTGCAGACATCTGAAGCCATAACTTTGATTGGTAAGACGTTGAACTTTGGAGTTCTGTTACCTGTCTGTAAATGCTCGCTACCTTTCAATGGTCACATGACCCCTCAGCACTACTGATATTCTTATATCGAAAGTGGTTGTTGCCTTTGAATGTTGTTTGTACAGTGATATTCTGAGACATTTTGCAATTGCTTTTCCTTTTTTTATTATTTGTGGTTGTTTCGCTTTTTATTCAGCAGCTCTCCAGTTTGCAAGGGAGGCCCTGAGACAGCAGAATCCCCGCTGGGCCCCAGGCCCCCCACGACTCTGCATAAAGTTAAAGGAACAGTAACATCAAAAAATGAAAGTGGTTTAAAGTAATAAAAATATAATGCAGTGTTGCCCTGCACTCGTGTATTTGTTTCAGAAACACTACTATAGTTTATATAAACAAGCTTCTGTGTAGCCATGGGGGCAGCCATTCAAGCACAGTATACACAGTAGATAACAGATAAGTACTACTATAGTTTATATAAACAAGCTGCTGTGTAGCCATGGGGGCAGCCATTCAAGCACATGATACACAGTAGATAACAGATAAGTACTACTATAGTTTATATAAACAAGCTGCTGTGTAGCCATGGGGGCAGCCATTCAAGCACAGGATACACAGTAGATAACAGATAAGTACTACTATAGTTTATATAAATAAGATGCTGTGTAGCCATGGGGGCAGCCATTCAAGCACAGGATACACAGTAGATAACAGATAAGTACTACTATAGTTTATATAAATAAGATGCTGTGTAGCCATGGGGGCAGCCATTCAAGCACAGGATACACAGTAGATAACAGATAAGTACTACTATAGTTTATATAAATAAGATGCTGTGTAGCCATGGGGGCAGCCATTCAAGCACAGGATACACAGTAGATAACAGATAAGTACTACTATAGTTTATATAAATAAGATGCTGTGTAGCCATGGGGGCAGCCATTCAAGAAGAAGTGTGGAAGCAAAAGACACAACTCTGTCTGTTAATTGGCTCATGTGACCTAACAAGTATGGTTTGTTTGGATTGTTTGTGTGCACCGTGAATCCTACGATCCCAGGGGGCGGCCCTTATTTTTCTAAATGGCAATTTTCTATTTATGATTACCCAATGGCACATACTACTAAAAAAAAGTATATTATTATGAAAATAGTTTATTTACATGAAGCAGGGTTTTACATATGAGCCGTTTTATGCCATATCTTTTTATAGAGACCTACATTGTTTGGGGGGGTATAGTTTTCCTTTTATTTCGGTTGGTCTTTTTGAATTTGAATTTCGAA
Source organism: Xenopus laevis (assembly GCF_017654675.1). Lineage (NCBI taxonomy): Eukaryota > Metazoa > Chordata > Amphibia > Anura > Pipidae > Xenopus > Xenopus laevis. Next base: position 20,805,016 of record NC_054371.1, on the reverse strand, counting down.
GCTTTTCAAATTCGAAATTCGAACCTTGATAAATCTGCCCCTTAATGTTTATATGATTTTCTAGTAGACTTTAGGTATGATGTTCCAAATTACCGAAAAACATCCGCTATTTGGAAAAGCCCAGGTCCCAAGCATTCTGGATAACAGGTTCCATACCTGTAATAATAAAACAGTAGCTTGTACTTGATCCCAACTAAGATATAAATTAATCCTTATTGGAAGCAAAACCAGCCTATTGGGTTTATTTAATGTTTACATGATTTTCTAGTAGACTTAAGGTATGAAGATCCAAATTACGGAAAGATCCATTATCCAGAATTCCCCAGGCCCCGAGCATTCTGGATAACAGGTCCCATACCTGTATTTTATTCTACCCCATAACACCATGTTTCTTTATCACCTGCAGGCTGCCCCAAATCTCCCACTTGACTTTCTGTGCTTGTGTCACAGTATCGGCCTTTGTCCTTCACATAATTTCATGGCCTGTGCTAGGCCTGGGTGTTGTTTTTATTGAATGGGCTGAACTACAACTTGCTGCCCTTTCTTATCTGAATAAACATTTTTTAATGCAACAATCTGCTTTTTTTGCTCGTTCTGACTCAGCACTCGCCGGGTCATGCTGGAAGCCCTTTGAAGTGTCACTTAAAACAAGAGTTTCAAGGTGAATAGAAACTTTAGAAGCTAAATGTGATATTTCCTGAAAAGGAACGGCATGTTTGCACCTACAGGATGATACTGGGTGAGGCGCTAATTGCTGGCTCTGCTCTTCTCACTCATCTCTGTGAAACCACATACCAAAGCGCATCTTGTATGCTGAGCAGAAAGCTTGCTCTGCAGCAACAGACTACATATTTTATTGGGTAAAATGTCACATATATATAATTTTACATAACTCTTGCCCACAAGCCGCTGCTTTTTATTTCCTTTTTGTCAGTTATAGTTTCTTTTCTCAGTGACACATCCTCTATGTCAGGCCTATGCAGTATTTACTGAGATGCACGCACTAGTCGCTATAATACAGGTTATCCGGAAACCCGTTATGCAGAAAGCTCCAAATTACAGGAAGGCCATCTCCTATGGACTCCATTTTAATCAAATAATTCACATTTTTTTTAAGATTTTTCTCTATACAGGTATAGGATCTGTTATCCAGAAAGCTCCAGTAGCTTGTGTTTGATCCCAACTAAGATATAATTAATCCTTATTGGAAGCAAAACCAGCCTATTGGGTTTATTTAATATTTACATGATTTTCTAGTAGCGTTAAGGTATGAAGATCCAAATTAACGAAAGATCCGCTATCCAGAAAACCCCAGGTCCCGAGCATTCTGGATAACAGGTCCTATACTTGTAATCGTAAAACAGTACCTTGTACTTGATCCCAACTAAGATATAATTCATCCTTATTGGAAGCAAAACCAGCCTATTGGGTTTATTTAATGTTTATATGATTTTCTAGTAGATTTAAGGGATGAAGAACCAAATTACAGAATGCTCTGAATTACGGACAAGCTCTCTCTCATAGAATCTAAATAATCCAAATTCTTAAATATGATTACCTTTTTCTCTGTTATAATAAAACAGTAGCTTGTATTTCATCCCAACTATAATATAATTAGAGGCCCATTTATCAAAGTCTGAATTTATCTCATTATTTTCTGATAACTACTCCAACCAAATCCGCACTGGTTTTTTCCATTTATTTATCAATACATTTTCTCAGAAATTTCCTGTGTGTGAAAAAACCTGAAAAATTTGTAAAAAATTCGGATTGTACAAATTTTTGGATTTGCCGCACGAAAACTCAGATTTTTTTTGGATTTTTGCCTGAAAACCACAAAGTCTTCAGATTATTGCACAAAACCCAGCGAAGATCAGGATTTCTTCTGGACTTCCCCATAAACTTACTTTATATGCAACCTTGGCAGTTCCAAAATTCCAGATTTTCAGATTTGGACTATTTCCATCCTTGGGGTATAATACATTTCAAAAACATTTGTTTTTTCTACAAAAAATTCGGACTCATATGAATAACCTCCTTAATCCTTTTTCTAGGCAAAACCAGCAGGCTGAATTAATAAATTAATGGTTTATAGGATAATGAAATTATGGAAAGATCACTTATCTGGAAAACCCCAGGCCTGAAGCATTCAGCATAATAGCTACCATACTTCATCTCTTGAAGACCAAGTAGAGTCCTAGGGACATCTTCCAACTGTGGTGGCCATAATGTAGCAACAGATTGGCTGCACCGTGATACCAGCTGATGAAGCCAAATGCTTTGAACCTTACTGTGACCTCATTGTTGATCACTACCCCACCAATCCTAGGTTCTAACATGACTTAATCAAAACTAATGTCATCAGAGAAGACAATGTTGAGTGAACTAGTGGCTTTAGCTTCAAAGGGCCCCGTTACAGGTGGATATGGTCTGATGTGGAAATCCTTCCAAGTTATGATCTGGATCTTTTATGTCTCTAATGATCAGGAATGGGAGAACAGCACTCTCCTATTGTCCTACTGAAGATGGTCCAAAAAAGGTAATTTTTCCTAACAGATAAGTCATTTGAGTCCAAGGAGAGCAGGCACCTCGAAGCAATGGCACTGCAGTGCAACCTATAATTTATATGAATATATAATATGTATATTAACCTGGGGCTTACTGCTGAATTCAGAAGGAGGAGGCGGAAAATTAGCTATGGGACCTTGGCATCCTTCATTATAACACACACTAAAGCAGCCTGTTTGGCCCTGGAGTGAAAAGAAGCTTCTCGTGCTGGAATTAACAGCAAATAAGGGCCCTGTCTGTGAGAGTTGGCAATGGAGATGGATGAAGGGGCCAAATTTTATCTGAGAGTAGTTCAAAAGAGTGCGTTGGTGCGTGCACATGCATGCTCATACATTGACTAGTTCAGTGTGCTATATGTATATAAAAAAAAGACTCGATTCTGGATTGAAGAACAAACCTCATGACATAATTTACAGTTTATTGGTGTTTTCCAAATACTCATTCAGCTCATGCATTTTTAAAGGAGGGGAGGGAGGTGTTACCTCTTATACCTTTTTTCCAATGCGATTTACTGTAGTTGAAAGCTGATGTTGTTTGATTTTTGACATGGGGTTAGTTGAGGTTATTCTTCTCGCCAGTCTTGAAGGGAGGTAGATCTCCTTCATAGACTGTAACCACTGGTTCTGATTCGGGCTACAACCAGAGTAATGGTTGAATTATGATGATGCTTGGATGAATCATCTACCAGAAATGGTAGGTCCTTCTTGTTAGCTCTACATAGCCATTGTATTATAGAGCATTGTTTATAAGACATCATACTATAGATTCAAACTGGAGATGGGGTCCCAGTCTGTGTCAGATATTATGCCTATTTGCTGTCCCTTATGTTCTTCAAAGCCCAGCAAGAAGGTTCATTCAAATGAGTTTTGGAGATCTAGGGTGAACATTGCCTGTTCTTGTTTTTCCATGGGATAGGCTGGACCACCATTTACAGTTTTTCCCTCGTAGGGAAAAAAAACTGTAAATGGTGGTGCAAAATTTTTTTTTGCCACTTTGTCCTTCAGTTAGCCCCAAATGCTTAAACAAGTGTTTGTGTGGAGCAATAAGAACCTCACCATGTCACTCTACCTATCCTCTTTATATTCTACCATAGGCTGGTTCATTCCTTCTCTGGTTCCTTAAGCATGCCACTATACTATCCTCTTTATATACCACCATAGGCTGGTTCATTCCTTTCTCTGGTTCCTTGAGCATGCTACTCTATCCCTCCTCTTTAAAGGGCATGTAAAGTCAAAAAAATAAAACCCCACTTTTACTTTCTTTAATGAAAAAGAAACCTATCTCCAATATACTTTAATTAAAAAATGTATACTGTTTTTATAAGTCACCTGACTGTATGCAGTGAAATTCTCCCTTTATTTACTGCTGTGGATAGGAATTGTCAGACGGTCCCTAACTGCTGAGCAGGGAAACAATCATACTTATGAACAGCAGGGGGAGCCCCCGCCTTACTTCCCAGCCATGCAGAACTCAAGCAGCTTTGTTTATGATGATCCCTAAGCAGCCCAGACCCCACTGAGCATGTGCACAGTCTTAGTCTTGCAAAGATGTTTAACAAAGTTACAAGATGGTGACCCCCTGTAGCCAACTTTGAAAGCATAAATCATTTGTTTGATTAGGCTTGTGGTGCAGTAAGTTCATGTCTATATTTAGTATACAAAATACAGCATTTCTAGCCTTATTCTATTTTAGACTTTACATGCCCTTTAAATTCCACCATAGGCTGGTTCAATCCCTCTCTGGTTCCTTAAGCATGCCACTCTAACTATTCTCTTTATATCCCACCATAGGCTGTTTCGTTCCTTTCTCTGCTTCCTGGATCATGCCCCTCTACCTATCCTCTTTATATTTCACCATAGGCTGTTTTATTCTTTCCTCTGCTTCCTTGAGCATGATATGTTTGTTCTTCGCTAAACAATTACACCAGCATGCTTCAAATGATAACTAACTAATTCAGTTAACTGCTTCTTTCATGACATTCAGTATTGGCCCAGTTTATGTACAGAGTAAAACAATTTTCCCAAGTTTAATACAGAAGGTGCCAAAAGCTTAGTTTATCCTCCGTGCTGTTCCTTGAACAAATATTCAACTGAGAATGTTGCAGTAAGGAAGTGTATATGGGCTAATGGGAACATTAGGGATTATATTGCTGACCTTTGAGATAATGCAGACGGGGTGTTTAACACCAAATGGAATGCTAGGAGACCAAATATTAAGGAACCTTGGAGGCAGCATATTGGAATGCCTTTTGCTTGAGACAAATCTGATGCTCTACTGAGGCTCCGCTCTTCCTTCTTAAGGAGTAAACGCATAAGGTCTTTCTCAGGGAGAGAACATCCAAATACGGAAGAGAACAAGTCTGGGTCTCTCAGCATGGAAAGCCCAAGAGCGGATTCCAAAACAGTCATATGTCCTGCAGGAACTAAATGTTAAACAAATGTAGCTGAAATAATCAGACTGTATATACAGAGTCCTGTCATGTCAGCTACACTATTGGCTGGTGGAACTGAAGGAGAGAACTTGGATAACAAGGAATAAGTGATCAGCTAAAGAACCAAACTGTGTTATTACAAGACTGTGGTTATGGGCCACACTTTCTCTTTGCTGATGATTGTTTACAATAATGGGGGAATTCTATTTATATTATAGAAAACTTGGCCAGTTGAGCAGGAAATAACAGAAATACATTTCCTAAATTATAAAGTATGGTGCGATGAGTGAGTGACCACATCAGTGCTGGAACTACAGGGGGGGCTTGGGGTGCAGCTACTCTAGGGCGGCTTGGGACTTGCTGGGAGCATTGTGGGTTTCTGCGATGCAATGTCAGTAAAGGTGGCCATACACGGGCCGATAAAAGCTGCCGACAGACAGAGTTGGCAGCTTATTGGCCCGTGTATGGGGCCCCCCGACGGGCTTCCCCGATCGAGATCTGGCCGAAAGTAAGGCAGATCTCGATCGCATGGGACTAAAAATCCCGTTGGATCGCGGCCGCATCTGTTTGTTGATGCGGTCCCACGATCCGACCGCCCGTAAAGCCACCGTTAGGATCCGATCGTTGGGCCCTAGGGCCCACGATCGTATCAGCCCGATATTGCCAAAGAGCGGATCTCTCCGTGTATGGCCACCTTAAGGTGGTGCTGCTGGTGTTGGTATTGGGGCTGGGGGGACCTGTGAAAATTTGCACCCAGGCCACCGTAGGGCTATAGTTACAGCATGTTACTCGGCCACGTTCTGTCTCCAAGTCCTCCGCGTAACCCTCATAAATATATAAAAGGTCATTGAAACATTGAGGCTAAATTGCACAACTGCAGTTACAGATTGCTTAACGTTACACCTCCCAACTGCTTCTTCTTTTTATTGAACCAGAGGGGATCACCATAGAAAAGTGATGGGAATGATGGGAACTACATTAAGGAGCTGGCCACTCCTTCTGTATAAACGAATAGCAAAAAGGCTCCAGCAAGATTGTGGAAGGTTGTGGTGGAGAGGATACAATTGGGTATTCCTGATAAACACCAATTAAAAAACCATATAAGATGAACAAACGTTGACATATTGTGGTATTAGCAACATTTTATGTGGAATTTTGCCACAAGTCTATACCTGTCAAAAAAACGAGTTGTGAGTTCAAATATAAAGTTGACAGGTATGGACTTGTGGCAAAATTCCACATAAAATGTTGTCGCCACAAAGCACCCAAAAAGTCACTACGAAAAAGGCTCAGGCTTGGATTGGGTGGAGAGGACACTAAATTCAGAAACACTTGGGATACGCAGGAGATACAATAGCTTTTGCACCAATCCCCATTGCTCTGGTCTCGATGATGAAAATTTGAGCTAATAAAAGGGAGGGGAGGGCCAGCAGGACTAGGGGCCCTGGAAACACTCATAGATGCCAATGTATTCTCTGTGAAAAAACTGCTGCAAAAAACACCCATAGATGTATTTTGCACAGAAAAAGCTTTTTTTGCTAGGTTTTGTAGATTTTACAAAAAGCAAGATCTTCGTACCCACCAAAGGAAAGAAATATGGCAGATTTATGGCAGATGCTGGTGATGTAGACTCAATATGCTGCCGGTTGGGTGGATTTCCTGTTGTGTGTTTCATATCTGCCACAACATTGTGGTCCTGTGCTTTCTTGATTTAGTGGCTAAAAATGGCGCAGTCACTGAACATGTATGTGGCATGGTGCCTTAAAGGGGTTGTTCACCTTTAAATGAACTTTTAGTATGATGTTAGGGGTGATATTCTGATTCAATATGTAATGGGTTTTCATTTTTTATTATTTGTGGTTTTTGAGTTATTTAGCGGCTCTTGAGTTTGCAATGTCATCAATTTGGTTGCTAGGCTCCAAGTTACCCTAGCAACCAAACATCGTTTTGAATAAGAACTGGAATATGAATAGGGGAGGGCCTGAATAGAAAGAAGAGTAATAAAAACAGTGATGTAACTACCATTTGAGCCGTGATAACTTTTATCGTGAGAGGCAGGGCGGGGGGGGGGAACTTTTCATGCATTTTTATGCACAACCTACCCGAGCCCACTGATGACTAGTTACTCCACTGAATAAAATGAAGCAATTACAATACATTGTTACAACAGGGATCCCCAAACTTTAGACCATTCAGAAGTAAAAGGAGTTGGAGAGCAACACAAGCATGAAAAATGTTCCTGTCCTGCCCAATAAGGGCTGTGATTGGCCATTTGGTAGCCCCTATGTGGATTGTCAACCTACATTGAGGCTCTGTTTGGCAGTACACCTGGTTTTTATACAACCAAAACTTGCCTCCAAGCCTGGAATTAAAAAAAAAGCACCTGCTTTGAGGTCACTGAGAGCAACATCCAAGGGGTCGGAGAGCAACATGTTACTCATGAGCCACTGGTTGGGGATCACTGGCCTATAGAGTATTTGTTTTTTAGATGGGGGTCCGTGACCCTCATTTGAAAGCTGAAAGGAGACAGAAGAAGGCCAATTAAAGAGAATTAGCCATTCTATAACATACTAAAAGTTAACTTAAAGGTGAACTGGCCCTTTAATGGTTAGCACTGTCTCTCAACACTGGGGTCCCTGGTTCGGTCCTGACCAGGACACCATCTGCACGCATTTCGCGTGTTATCTCCATCTGTTTGGGCTTCCTCCAGATTCTCCAGTTTCCTTCCATAGGTAATTAATTTCCCTCCCAACATGTAAGAAGGTTAATTGTCTCCCAGTGCAGTTGAACCTAATGTAGTGTATGAAATATATGCTGTGTGAATGTCATAGGGAACTAAGATTGTAAGCTCTGTGAATGATAAGCAACCATAAAGTGCCATGTTAAATGCGTTAGCACTATATAAATAAAGGTATTGCTATATGTAGAAAACACCTGTACTTATTTATAACCAGTAACCATTATATCATTATACATTCTGTATTCTGGGTAAAAGGACTGTGCAACTTGATGAATGGCTTCCCAAATTTTCTGGGTGTCCAAGGGCTTTCTGCAGACAACTATTTTATCACATGCCCATACGCTTGATAGAACACATTCATTCGGGTTGTCATCATTGTGCAAATAAACAACGTATAATAGGCAAAGCAATGAAAGCAAAGCAATAGAAGCCCAAATAATTTAGGGATTAAATCAACATGTTCTTACAGTGCCGTGTTCTTACAGTGTCTCTTTCACAATATTCCTTCTAGGACACGACACACGATTCCTTTCAATAAAAGCCAAACCGTCGCTGTCTCCAAATCCCAAATTGAAAGTATGTTTGTAGGTGCCCATTACATCATTAATCCTTTAATCATGGATCACGTCTGCTTTAATTGAGGCAGATTTAGAGTTTTTTGTGATCTCTGTGCACCACTTTCTTTCACTTCTCTTTCAACTCTTGTTCATATCATGCTCTTTAGACGTTTTGCATCAGCAGAACATTTGCGGGAATATTTCTCGAGTAACTCAACATGGACAACTCCAGCTAATCTTTGAAATGCTTTGAAGGCTTTGAATAACTTTACAATTCGAATTCTAGGTATTTTTTTATTTTCTACCTGTCATGAATTATGAACATAGTGAAACATAGCACACTTACCAATATCCACCAATCAGGTCTTTGCTTTTATTTTCAAATGTGGAAACGTCATTTACCAACCCAAGAGCAATTATGGGTGCAAATTGCCATTTTTTACCCATAATGCAGCATTTTGTTGGTACCCCCTGTGTAATTAGTGTCATCCTCCAAAATTCATCCAATTCACTAGGTCTAAGTCTAGTTTACTTATTGAAGCTACTGCCTTTGGGAACCCTGGTGCGACTGCTGGGCCCATGGTGGCAGAACGTAGCTCCAGGGTCCCTCAGCTTTGCACATTATTTATTAGAAGAGGCAGGATTAGCTTAGTAACCACTGAAAATGTTGTGTTCATATTTAATGGATAATTACATTTTTTTTCATTATGCAAAAACTGTATTTGGGTGGAGTTCCCCTTTAAAGTAATAATTTACAATTCTAATTAACATGACCCAGATAAACATAGTCTGTACTGAAACCATATTATAGATATTCTCTTGATTAGAAGACTCGTACAACACCAAAAGGTCCAGGTAGTTATTGTATAATGATGAACATACTGCCTAAATATCTCTACCTGTTTGAAACCATCCCAGTTGTGATTTTCACCGCAATATTCAAAAAAATACGGACACTTTTTCATGATTTTATCTGGAACCATGACACACAGCTGAATCTGAAATGATGTTGGGAAGCAAACAAGGAGGTTTCAAATTTACAAAAACTATGAAGCTGCTCAACGGAAACAACTGCTGATCTGGTCTCACTGGCTCCCCCACACTTCTTTGAGAAATATTGAAAATGCCATGGTCTTCCATCTGAACTCCTTAATATGGAACTCCTCTTCCACCATCCGACTCCCCTTATCTGAACTTTAAGCATCCCAGCTCACTCACTTGATATGGACCAAGACCAAACAAAAATATAAGTTGTCTTCTCCATGCCCCTTGCCAGTAATTCTCCTTAATAACCCAATGTTTTTTTTACTGTATACTGATCCTTTCTTCTATTCCAAATGGGCCTCACTCAAACTCTTCTCTGTTCAAGACTGGCTTAGCCCAAAGACATACACATCTCTTTCACTCCAAACTCTCCAAGAGAGACATCCACAGGGGAATTTAAAATAATTTGAATATCTTCCAATAGGCCAATTCCTATATGGTACTCTGGGAGGTGGGGGCATTTATGGCAGAAGGCTATATGGTGCCTGTTGTAATAGTGGGGAAAATTGTCTCTGGGAAGGGAGTGTGACTGTGGGATAGCAGGTATAGTAGGGAGAGATGATGCCTATAGTAACAGTGGATAATAGTCTCTGGGAAGGGAGTGTGACTGTGGGATAGCAGGTATAGTAGGGAGAGATGGTGTCTATAGTAACAGTGGGATAATAGTCTCTGGGAAGGGAGTGTGACTGTGGGATAGCAGGTATAGTAGGGAGAAATGGTGCCTATAGTAACAGTGGATAATAATCTCTGGGAAGGGAGTGTGACTGTGGGATAGCAGGTATAGTAGGGAGAGATGGTGCCTATAGTAACAGTTGGATAATAGTCTCTGGGAAGGGAGTGTGACTGTGGGATAGCAGGTATAGTAGGGAGAGATGGTGCCTATAGTAACAGTGGGATAATAGTCTCTGGGAAGGGAGTGTGACTGTGGGATAGCAGGTATAGTAGGGAGAGATGGTGCCTATAGTAACAGTTGGATAATAGTCTCTGGGAAGGGAGTGTGACTGGTGGGATAGCAGGTATAGTAGGGAGAGATGGTGCCTATAGTAACAGTTGGATAATAGTCTCTGGGAAGGGAGTGTGACTGTGGGATAGCAGGTATAGTAGGGAGAGATGGTGCCTATAGTAACAGTGGGATAATAGTCTCTGGGAAGGGAGTGTGACTGTGGGATAGCAGGTATAGTAGGGAGAGATGGTGCCTATAGTAACAGTGGGATAATAGTCTCTGGGAAAGGAGTGTGACTGTGGGATAGCAGGTATAGTAGGGAGAGATGGTGTCTATAGTAACAGTGGATAATAGTCCTCTGGGAAGGGAGTGTGACTGTGGGATAGCAGGTATAGTAGGGAGAGATGGTGTCTATAGTAACAGTGGGATAATAGTCTCTGGGAAGGGAGTGTGACTGTGGGATAGCAGGTATAGTAGGGAGAGATGGTGCCTATAGTAACAGTGGATAATAGTCTCTGGGAAGGGAGTGTGACTGTGGGATAGCAGGTATATAGTAGGGAGAGATGGTGCCTATAGTAACAGTGGATAATAGTCTCTGGGCAAGGGAGTGTGACTGTGGGATAGCAGGTTATAGTAGGGAGAGATGGTGCCTATAGGTAACAGTGGATAATAGTCTCTGGGAAGGGAGTGTGACTGTGGGATAGCAGGTATAGTAGGGAGAGATGGTGTCTATAGTAACAGTGGATAATAGTCTCTGGGAAGGGAGTGTGACTGTGGGGATAGCAGGTATAGTAGGGAGAGATGGTGCCTATAGTAACAGTGGGATAATAGTCCTCTGCGAAGGGGAGTGTGACTGTGGATAGCAGGTATAGTTAGGGAGAGATGGTGTCTATAGTAACAGTGGGATAATAGTCTCTGGGAAGGGAGTGTTGACTGTGGGATTATCTAGGTATAGTAGGGAGAGAGTGAGTGCCTATAGTAACAGTGGATAATAGTCTCTGGGAAGGGAGTGTGACTGTGGGATAGCAGGTATAGTAGGGAGAGATGGTGCCTATAGTAACAGTGGATAATAGTCTCTGGGAAGGGAGTGTGACTGTGGGATAGCAGGTATAGTAGGGAGAGATGGTGCCTATAGTAACAGTGGATAATAGTCTCTGGGAAGGGACTGAAGGTCAATACCATGGCTCTCATGACAGATGGAGATGCAGATGGGGCAGTGGCCAAGATGGAAATGGGCTTTTATACGCACAACTGAATCTTCTTGGAATCACAAGATTTCCAAATGCCATGCCAGTGCAGCTGTCACATCTGTTTTCCTCACTAAATATTCCACACCACAGAGATGTGTGACTCTTTGTGCACCAAAATCTGCCAGAGGAACAGTTTCGAGAACATATGTGAAGCCAAGAGTTTAAATGTATGTTCAGAACTTCATCTCTGGTATAATGTATGTAAAGTGCAACCATTCTCTCCTTCTCATTTGAGATAAAAAATAATATATTGCCTTGTATGCGTTTCTAAATTAAATACATTTGTGTCGCACCTATTGTTATAATGTGTTTGTCCATGTCATCTTTAAAAAAGGCATAGAATTACGAGGACATCCCAACTGCTCACACCCCCCAACTGCTAGCCTTCCAAAGACTCCAGCAAGGAATGGTCAGCCTACAATGATGATAATGGGGATATGTTATAAAATGCGCTAAATCTGCCCAGGAGCAATACCCAATAGCAACATATGAGCAGGAAGCATCTACTGGTCACCAGTTATAAAGCAACCATCTTATTGGTTGCTATGGGTTATTGCTCCTGGGCAAACTTAGTGCCTTTTATTACATATGGGGGTTAGACTCTTGGGGGCAAATTTACTAATCTCCGGAAATTCGCCAGCGACGGCTTCGCTCACAGCACAACACTTCGCCAGACGTAGATTCGCCAGGACAACGCTAATTCACAAAAATCCGAAGTTGCTTCCAGGGCGCCGAACGATGGCGAAGTCGCACTAGCGTTACTGCGCTAAGTGAAGTGAAGTTGCGCTAACGTTGCCTAATTTGCATACGGCGGGAAGTTAAAGTTGAATGGACGTATATGTTGCAGCAAATACATTACACTACACAAGCCCAGGAAACCTTAATAAAATAAAATAAAGTTTTTATATTGCCCTACACATGAGACCAGTGTATAGTTTATGTGCTATATGTTAGGAAATGTAGGGGGGAAGCCGGTTACCCCCAAAAAATTATATGCTCTTTTTCAGCCTATCACCCTGAAAAAGGAAAAGTCGCCAGTGTTTTTTGGGACTTAGAAAAATTGTATCTATTTTTTTAGGAACTCCTATCTACTCTATTGCACTTCGCCTGGTCTGAGGTGGTGAAGGCAAGTCTGGCGCAAAAGGCAACGTTCAGTAAAATCCGCATCTTAGTGAGTTTGCGCAGTTACGTCCGTTCGCCAGAGCGCAACTTCAACAGGTGTTAGGGAGCGAAATACCGCTAGAGTCTATCTCCTTCGCTAGCGAAGTTCCAAAATGACGCCACACTGGCGAATTTTAGTAAGACACAGTAAATTTGCCTCTTGGATTCAGTGTTAGAGCACGGAACACTAACACCCTACTGAAATTCAACACAATGCGAGACTTTTGGAAACCATAATAAAATAAAAAATCTAAATCATAATAAATGGACAATTATATGATAGCAATAATAAAAGCAAAGCACTTCATACTGTTAATAACAGAACGATCAACGCAGTTTATATTTCTGGTATATATTAAACTAAAATACACACACAGTTACTATTTAAAGGCAGCTAAAACAAGAGCAAGAGGTCAAGTTGGTTTATGTTGCCCCCCCCCGACTGGTAAAATCAGTTCTGGTTTAAATGTTAATTTTATTTTTAAACCTACTCGGAAACGGAGTCAGTTATTGTTGCTATCAGTCCAACTTTTTCCTGCCATTGTATAAATCTGATATGTTTGACCTTTAATGGCTCTTTAGTCAATCTGATTTATTCCAACCCAGCCCTACGGGATCCTACAGCTTTACCCTAGTTCCACTATTAGTTTCTCAACAAGACACGGTACAGTATAAAAAAAAATAAGAAACTCCAACTGACATTACAAATCCCCGAAAAGTATAATCTTGCTCCTACTAAAATCCGAAACACAAAACATCCAGCGCCTCTACCTTACACCTGCCTTGACAGGTAAGTACAGGCTCAGTGTTGCATCTACTAAAGAAGTAACTAGAAATGTTGTATATTATGGTTTGGGCTTTTGTACGAGGCAAAGGCAACCACAGCCCTTTAGCAGTAAAGATCTGTGTCTCCAAAGATGCCCCAGTAGCTCCCCATCTTCTTTTCTGCTGATTCACTGCACATGCTCTGTGCTGCTGTCACTTACTGAGCTTAGGGAGCCACTCACAATATACAGTACACATAGAATAGAAATGTCACAATATAAGGCTGATTAGTAATTAATACAGATAATTACTACATGGCAGCACAGAAACCAGTGCAATTAGCATCAGAATTTAGCAAACCTGTAGCATCAGCTTATATTACAGCCAGGGAAGCTCATTTTCTGCTGGATAATTAGTGACGAGCCCTAAGCTTAGCTTCTCAACAGCCAATCAGAGCCCACTGAGCATGTGAGTGTCACAGACACTTTCCAAGATGGTGACCCCTGTGACAAGTTTGAAGTCCTGGATCATTGCTGCTATTGACAAGCTGGAACTTTAGGCTGGTGCAATAATAAGTTCAGTATATGAAATATGCCATTTTTAGCCATATTTATTTTTAGAGTTTAGTTCTCCTTTAAGGACCCGTGATAAGTTTCTGGATGGTGGGATGGCAGATTGGTCACATACATTTATTAGGGAGACCAGTAGTGTAACTAGATGATACTGGGCTCCACAGCAAATTAAGGGGCAGATTTACATATGGTCGAATATCGAGGTTTAATTAACCCTCGATATTCGACTGCCGAATGTAAATCCTTTGACTTCGAATATGGAAGGATTTACTGCAAATAGTTTGATCGAACGAAAAATCGAACGATTCGAAGGATTTTAATCCATCGATCTAACGATTTTCCTTTGATCAGAAATTTGTTAGAAAGCCTATGGGGACCTTCCCTAACATTGCACCTCGGTAGGTTTTAGGTAATTGGTCGAAGTTTTTTTTAAAGAGACAGTACTTTGACTATCGAATGGTCGAACGATTTTTAGTTTGAATCGTTCGATTCAAAGTTCTAGTCGATGGTCGAAGTAGCCAAAAAAATCATTTGAAATTCTAAGTTTTTCTTATTCTATTCCTTCACTCGAGCTAAGTAAATGGGCCCCTAAATGTAGGGCCCCTAACATATCCAGAGGTTGACCTCTTCTATCAATATATATTGAAATTGCTTATTAATTAGGGCCTAATGGGGACCCCTGTACCTCCTGGCCCCCCTGTGGAAGACCCAGACCTTTATTTTCTGGTGGAAGCTCCTAACTTACTAATAGGCATGTCCTTGTAGGTGCAAGCTTGTGTAATTCAATAACTATTGCAAATCTTATACTGTATGTATCAAATACTCAAAATAAAATAGGTTCTTCCTTCAATCTGTTGCCAGGGCTGTAAAGGAAAATTTGCCCTTTTTAACCACCCAGCCTGTTGGGTCCCTGTCCAGACCAATAAATGTATTGGGAGCCCTTGCTGTCTCATTAAATAAAGCATTTTGAGAGCAGGGTAGAGAGTTATCTCCCTACCACTGAATTTCATCCAATGGACATACATTATAGTGAGGAAAGTCCTATGTAATAACTGTAAGATCTATAGAATGGGGATGGTTTTTATGACCCTAATCTGTGCACTGAGAAGGCCCTTTGAAACCAGCTGGTGCACTTCCTCTCTTGCTCCGGGTACATAAAAGAGAAGTTGAAGAAAACAACAGTCACACAGTAGAAAGGTCTCCAGTTTTATACAGGAAGCAAACAGGTTACAAGGCTGTTTACCGAAAACCGAAAGAAAAAACAAGGGCTTCTGCTTTTGTACATATGGTGTAGTTGGTAGCAGCCGAGGCAACAGCAGCCAAATAGGCGTCTAACATAAAAGGAGACATGTACAACCTGTATCTAATCATCCAAGGCCTTATAAAAGGTACATAAATAACCAGTGAAAATTATTTTTAAAAATGCGCTTAGTGACAGTGGTGTAACTAGATGTTACTGGGCCCCACAGCAAATTCATTTTAGGGCCCCAACATATCCAGAGGTTGTCCTGTTTTACTAATATATGTTGTAATTGCTCATTAATGAGGGCCTCATGGGTATCCAGAATGCTAGGCCCCTGGGGTTTTCCAGATAATGGATCTTAAAGGGCATGTCAAGTCTAAACTAGAATAAGGCTAGAAATGCTGTATTTTGTATACTAAATATAAACATGAACTTACTGCACCACAAGCCTAATCAAACAAATAATTTATGCTTTCAAAGTTGGCTACAGGGGGTCACCATCTTGTAACTTTGTTATACATCTTTGCAAGACTAAGACTGTGCACATGCTCAGTGTGGTCTGGGCTGCTTGAGTTCTGCATGGCTGGGAAGTAAGGCGGGGGCTCCCCCTGCTGTTCATAAGTATGATTTTTTCCCTGCAGAGCAGTTAGGGACCGTCTGACAATTCCTATCCATAGCAGTAAATGAAGGGAGAATTTCACTGCATACAGTCAGGTTTTTTATAAAAACGGTACACAATTTTTAATTGAAGTATATTGGAGATAGGTTTCTTTTTCATTAAAGAAAGTAAAAATGGGATTTTATTTTTTTGCCTTTACATGCCCTTTAAGGTATATTCATACCTTAAGGGCAGAGACACACGGTCAGATTCAGGGAGATTACAAATCTCCTCTTCTTCTCCCTGAACTGCCTTCCCACCAGCTAGAATCTAAATCACTCGCGAGATGGCACTCAGAGCCAGAAGTTTCCTCGTGAGGCAGTTCAGGGAGATTAGTCGCCCCCAAAAAAGAGGAGATTTGTCGCCGGGGCGACTAATCTCCCTGAATCTGACCATGTGTCTCTGCCCTTAGTCTACTAGGCTGGTTTTGCTTCCAATAAGGATTAATTATATCTTAGTTTGGATCAAGTACAAACTACTGTTTTATTATTACAGAGAAAAAGGAAATCATTTTTAAAAATTTGATCATTTGGATAAAATAAAGTCTATGGGAGAAGACCTCTCCGTAATTCAGAGCTTTCTGGATAACAGGTTTCCAAATAAAGGATCTGATACCTGTATATAAGCCCTCAGTATGAAGCGCTTTGTATTGAAATAGCTGTGGGACCTTATGTTTTTGTAATACACACACACAAGCCACGAATACCCTGTTTATTATATCCTTATAAACGGTGCTTAGTGATGTCATCAGTAAAAATTAAGGCTTAGTGATGTCATTTGTATCACATGAGGACGTTTATAAAAGCTCTCAGTCTTCAGCCTGGGACCTTTATGTGATCATGGAACTCCTTGGTGGCTTCCAATATGTTTTTATAATATTTTACAAAAGGGGTTATATTATTTCCTTGTGTGTTTAACAACCAAGGGAGTTTTTCCCAAATGAACCACTGTTTTTGTAATTAAAACTCTTTGTCCCCCTTTCCCATATAAGTTCTGCCTACAAAGCCCTTGTCTAGCCCTCTGCTGTCACTTCTGGCTTCTATATGAATCTAGTTTGGCTAAGAGTTGTTTTTACTTGTTGTTCAACAGTTGAATTTAGAAATGATGGACATTCCCTTACCTACAACCAAATTCTAGTAAGCCCCAATCCTATTGATGTCAACAAATCTGGACAATCATCTGTAAATGTGGGTATTGGGGTGGTATGCTATAAAACCAGGTTGCCCTGGAGCTTCATGCTGCTCTGCTAATTACTCCATTAAATTGTCTACTCCTCAACTGACTACACATAGGATATAACCTACCATAAACTGGTCCTTTTTCATAGGAAGCAGACAGTAAATCTAGAAGGCACTACACCTCTTTCCTGCCCATAATTACACAGATCACCCCTGTCTATGATATGGGGAATGGCAGGGGCAGAACTTCCAGGGGTGCGGGGAATTGAACTCTCTCATGGCCATACGAATTTGCTCTGAAAAACTGTGTCTGGAGGGGGGTGCTCTGCCTGCACCTTGGCCCTGGTGGTGATGGTTACATTATTCGGGAACTAATAACCACAAGGTTAAATGTGTAATCCACTACAAAGGGAAGAGTATTGATTTTTACAAAAAGTATTCAACTAGTGGTTGTTATGAAGGTTGGATGCACCAAGAGCAACAGCTTTTCAGGTCCTAGAAGTTGTACAATACGGGGTGAACTGCCTCAACATCTGACGGAACAGAGTCCAGACTCATAGCTGAAAGCACAAGTCATCATTAGGTTTATTATAAGTTCTGAGGATCAGAGTGCTTTTATTGCCTCATTACCATTCACCGATAGTAATGTCTCAGCCCCGAAAAGCATAAACATTTTTTTTAAAGAGCCATTTAATATTCTTTATTGGTTCAGCATTTTCTCGGGAAGAGTAATAAACCGTACGGCCATTTTTGGATAATTTGATTTCATTTATTCGTTCCAAATTTTAAGTGCCTTGTTGTGGATAATAAGCCCAGTGTTTAAGCAATTCCATGCAGGCTGGTTCACCTGATCCCAATTGAAGCCTTGGAAATAATTTTCCCGTTTATAATTTCCAGCCATAATTTGGAAGACTTTTGCCTTTCTTTTATGCTACATCTGAATAGGTGGTAACTGGCAGGAACCATTCCTGTCCCAAAAATGATACCACTCTATTACGTGGCTCATTCACTTTATAGAAGAGGGTTCAACTCTTGCCTCTTTCAATGAAGGTGGAAATTGAGCGTAAACAACCCAAATATTGTCTTCTTGTTGAGCCTCCCCCCTCATTGTCTGTGTATTTGGAAAGTTCTTGCAACATAGTCTTTGATGATGTCGTTCAGAGGTGAAGTGAGATGGAATTGTATGTAGGGTGAAACTATGCTTTAAAGTCCACGGCTTGAGGTTGCTTGAGAGCTGGACAGATTGTTAAACTCTGTAACATAGAGATACGTTTGATCATTGTTTGAATTTGAATGATTAATATTCAGTGGCGTTCCTTAATGTTTGACATGAGTCTATGGTAAAAAGTGTCTCTCCTATGGGGTGGGACAATTTATGTGCTTGATCTTCAACACTAGCAATTTTTTTTCACCTTGAATGAGGTTTCATACCAAGTCCTCGGCTAAAGCAATCCTTTGTAGATATTGCCATAAGTCTGTACAACTCGTCTATGGCAAGTCTATAAAAATGTTTGAGGTTAATTTTTTTTGAGGTACATTCAGGGTCAGACTGAAGCTTGGGGGCCCACAGGGGTTGCAAAACAAAGGGCCCTCCTGGCAGTCCCCAGGGGCCCTCTCACTGTGCACATCAGCTGTCAGCCATGGGAGCAGGTCTGGGCCTACAGGGGCCCACCAGGTTTTTTCCAGGTGTCCCTCCACCCCAGTCTGACCCTGAGCACATTCTTGATCTACCTGATTGTTCTTTAGTCACTGAACACAGCAGGAGGGAACCAGGAGCTGATTGGCTTGTTAAACTAAATACTGACGTCTGCATAGCTGCCTTTACATAGTAACAAGGAATGGACAAATCAAGTGAATTCTGGAGAGAGTTCTATTAGGTTGTACCGGTATGGGATCCATAAATTACAGGATGGCCATCTCCCCTAGACTCCATTTTAATAAATTAAGTCAAATTTTGAAAAATGATTTCCTTTTTCTCTGTAATAATAAAACAGTATCTTGTACTTGATCCCAACTAAGATGTATTCCATCCTTATTATAGGCAAACAATCCTATTGGGTTGAATAAATGTTTAAATGGTTTTTAGTATACTTAAAGGAGAAGGAAAGCTACCAAAGCAAGTTATTGCCAATATATTAGCTCAATAGTGCAAGCTAGAATGCTATATTTTTTCTGCAGAATGCTTTACCATACCTGAGTAAACAGCTATATAAGCTCTCTCTTTTTGTTTAGGACAGCAGCTGCCATATTAGCTTGGTGTGACATCACTTCCTGCCTGAGTCTCTCCCTGCTCACTCATAGCTCTGGGCTCAGATTACAGCAGGGAGGGTGGGGGAGAGGAGCAAACTGAGCATGCTCAAGCCCTAGCCCTGTAGGTTTAAGCTGAAAACAGGAAGTCTGATACAGAAGCCCATGTGTACACAATAGAAGGAAAGAAATGCTGTGTTTCTTTTGACAGAGGACTCAGAGCAGCATTACTTTGAGGGTTTATTGGTGTATTTATATTGACCTTTCTGATAAAGCTTACTTAGTTTTAGCCTTTCCTTCTCCTTTAAGGTCCAAATTACGGAAAGACCGTTTAGCCGGAATACCCCAGGTCCCGAGCATTCTGGGCAAAAGGTCCCATAACTGTTCTTTTTAATTAAAATAAAAATATAACTTTTTATCTACTTGTTATCCACTGGTATTAAATGCACCCTGTTCCTGCCCCATATTTTATCAACATGCCTGCTAGAATTATAATGTTATTAATAATAAAGTAAACAAATGAAAGATAAAACAAATGAACTTGTTTACATGAATGCCACCTGCATTATACTAAAGTGTACTTCCCTTTTAAAATTCCTCTTAATGTGAAATTGCTTGAAACCTACAGAAAACAAAACATATGTAAAAATAATGGGAACAGAATCTGATCATATGACAAATAGGAACCAAATGTGTACATTGTATTTTGACTACTGAGGGGCCTGGAGTAAGGCCCCATGAGCCGTCTATCACTAGATTTGCTGTATGAATGTTCTCTGTATTGCAAGAGCAGAGAGGAAGAAGAATTTAATCTGTGGTTTTAACACCTGTAAAGCACAGTAACATGATTGTGTCAGACTGACAAGGGACGCTCTATACACACAGGTGAAAGAGCAATTCTGCAACTTGTTTAGCAGCTCAGAGCAGAACCCTGAGCTAAAGTTATTCATTCTCATAATGCTGGGGGAGGTGGGGGCATTTATGACAGTAGGCTATATTTGATAATCTTTGGTTAAAGTAAGTAAAAATACATTTAATACAAGTAGCAGTGAGTGTGGGATAGCAGGTATAGTAGGGAGAGATGGTGCCTATAGTAACAGTGGGATAATAGTCTCTGGGAAGGGAGTGTGACTGTGGGATAGCAGGTATAGTAGGGAGAGATGGTGTCTATAGTAACAGTGGGATAATAGTCTCTGGGAAGGGAGTGTGACTGTGGGATAGCAGGTATAGTAGGGAGAGATGGTGTCTATAGTAACAGTGGATAATAGTCTCTGGGAAGGGAGTGTGACTGTGGGATAGCAGGTATAGTAGGGAGAGATGGTGCCTATAGTAACAGTGGATAATAGTCTCTGGGAAGGGAGTGTGACTGTGGGATAGCAGGTATAGTAGGGAGAGATGGTGCCTATAGTAACAGTGGGATAATAGTCTCTGGGAAGGGAGTGTGACTGTGGGATAGCAGGTATAGTAGGGAGAGATGGTGCCTATAGTAACAGTGGGATAATAGTCTCTGGGAAGGGAGTGTGACTGTGGGATAGCAGGTATAGTAGGGAGAGATGGTGCCTATAGTAACAGTGGATAATAGTCTCTGGGAAGGGAGTGTGACTGTGGGATAGCAGGTATAGTAGGGAGAGATGGTGCCTATAGTAACAGTGGATAATAGTCTCTGGGAAGGGAGTGTGACTGTGGGATAGCAGGTATAGTAGGGAGAGATGGTGCCTATAGTAACAGTGGATAATAGTCTCTGGGAAGGGAGTGTGACTGTGGGATAGCAGGTATAGTAGGGAGAGATGGTGTCTATAGTAACAGTGGGATAATAGTCTCTGGGAAGGGAGTGTGACTGTGGGATAGCAGGTATAGTAGGGAGAGATGGGTGTCTATAGTAACAGTGGGATAATAGTCTCTGGGAAGGGAGTGTGACTGTGGGATAGCAGGTATAGTAGGGAGAGATGGTGCCTATAGTAACAGTGGGATAATAGTCTCTGGGAAGGGAGTGTGACTGTGGGATAGCAGGTATAGTAGGGAGAGATGGTGCCTATAGTAACAGTGGGATAATAGTCTCTGGGAAGGGAGTGTGACTGTGGGATAGCAGATATAGTAGGGAGAGATGGTGCCTATAGTAACAGTGGGATAATAGTCTCTGGGAAGGGAGTGTGACTGTGGGATAGCAGGTATAGTAGGGAGAGATGGTGCCTATAGTGACAGTGGATAATACTCTCTGGGAAGGGAGTGTGACTGTGGGATAGCAGGTATAGTAGGGAGAGATGGTGCCTATAGTAACAGTGGATAATAGTCTCTGGGAAGGGAGTGTGACTGTGGGATAGTAGGTATAGTAGGGAGAGATGGTGTCTATAGTAACAGTGGGATTATAGTCTCTGGGAAGGGAGTGTGACTGTGGGATAGCAGGTATAGTAGGGAGAGATGGTGTCTATAGTAATAGTGGGATTATAGTCTCTGGGAAGGGAGTGTGACTGTGGGATAGCAGGTATAGTAGGGAGAGATGGTGTCTATAGTAACAGTGGATAATAGTCTCTGGGAAGGGAGTGTGACTGTGGGATAGCAGGTATAGTAGGGAGAGATTGTGCCTATAGTAACAGTGGATAATAGTCTCTGGGAAGGGAGTGTGACTGTGGGATAGCAGGTATAGTAGGGAGAGATGGTGTCTATAGTAACAGTGGATAATAGTCTCTGGGAAGGGAGTGTGACTGTGAGATAGCAGGTATAGTAGGGAGAGATGGTGCCTATAGTAACAGTGGATAATAGTCTCTGGGAAGGGAGTGTGACTGTGGGATAGCAGGTATAGTAGGGAGAGATGGTGCCTATAGTAACAGTGGGATAATAGTCTCTGGGAAGGGAGTGTGACTGTGGGATAGCAGGTATAGTAGGGAGAGATGGTGCCTATAGTAACAGTGGGATAATAGTCTCTGGGAAGGGAGTGTGACTGTGGGATAGCAGGTATAGTAGGGAGAGATGGTGCCTATAGTAACAGTGGATAATAGTCTCTGGGAAGGGAGTGTGACTGTGGGATAGCAGGTATAGTAGGGAGAGATGGTGCCTATAGTAACAGTGGGATAATAGTCTCTGGGAAGGGAGTGTGACTGTGGGATAGCAGGTATAGTAGGGAGAGATGGTGTCTATAGTAACTGTGGGATAATAGTCTCTGGGAAGGGAGTGTGACTGTGGGATAGCAGGTATAGTAGGGAGAGATGGTGCCTATAGTAACAGTGGATAATAGTCTCTGGGAAGGGAGTGTGACTGTGGGATAGCAGGTATAGTAGGGAGAGATGGTGCCTATAGTAACAGTGGGATAATAGTCTCTGGGAAGGGAGTGTGACTGTGGGATAGCAGGTATAGTAGGGAGAGACGGTGCCTATAGTAACAGTGGATAATAGCCTCTGGGAAGGGAGTGTGACTGTGGGATAGCAGGTATAGTAGGGAGAGATGGTGCCTATAGTAACAGTGGGGGATAATAGTCTCTATAAATATAACTTTATTAAGAAGACATTTGTATATAATATTTTTGAAAGCTTGACACAAAGCAGTGTTGTTACATTTTGCCATAAGCCAATAAACTGATTTGTTTTGTCATTTCTCCTTAATTTCATCAGTCTGAGGCCTTGGTATGACTGGGATTGTACCGTTTCTACTACTACATACTGCACTATTGTGCGGTCGTTGAACCTGTTTGATCAAATACCCCTAAAAAATTGTGGACTTGCTTGGCCAAGTGTAAACTTGTTGGTCTTCAACCAGATAAATTCTATGGAACATCACTTTTAGAATGAGAAGTCTTTCCTGGAACTCATTAATCGCACAACTGAACAAGAGAAACAACACCGATCTGGGGCTTATCCACCTCAAAGTATTGTTAGAGGCCCCAGTGCTCCTCAGTTTTTACCCTGGGCACGTGTAATGAGAAGCAGGCAATAGGAATATGAGATGGTTGTTACAGGTGAACAAGGGAGTTCAACCTCTGTAAGGCTGAAGCAGCCAAGACTTTGTACAAACAAGTGTGCAGACAAGTGAGTCGACTCTGGGTCAAAGAGGTGCAACTTTTAGAACCCAGGGCCGTACCAAATCCATAATTAGGAGACTTCATGAAACAAAATTGCCCTTGTATGGAGGGAAAGCAATAACGACAACCTATTACCCGTGTCCTTTTAGAAAGCAAAGGCTTATGGTTTCCTGGCATTTCCCTAACTGTATTTGTGTCGGCTCATATCAAAGCATTTACACAGGCAATTTTCTGCAGCGATAAACCCAGTGAGATTTCCTTTCTGGTGCTGAAGGTATTTCGTGAATGAAGTGTTCGTTTCAGACTTAATTTGGATGATTATGGTTATTATGTGTTCATGGGAATGGTTTTGCCAGGTCACATTATTTTTAGCTGCCTTGAAATACACTTAGAGAGAGAGAGAGAAAGAGCAGGAACTGGTCGTAAAACATGTCAGCTATTCTCTAATTGACATTTATGTCTCAAGCGCTCCTTTGTTTGCCATGGAACAAATATGTATAGCAGTTACTTAATAGCCAACGTCACGCTACACAGACATTTCCCACAATGATTGGAAAACTATTGTCCAAGGTTGAATGAATAATGAAATGCAAGATATCTACTCAGCGACAAACATAAACAGGTTGCAAGTACTACAGCCGGGCTCAGCCGCCTAAGTGAACTCAAGGGGAAGTAGTGACCCATTTGTAAGAAATAATCATTTTGAAATCATTAAAGGGAAGCACATCAGCAGAAAGTCAAGCTAGCCCTTCCCCTGAAATCACACAAACACACATGGACTCATTTATCAGCAATGGGCAAACTGGCACCTGGGCAGGAACCCATACTGCCTAGGTGCAAATTTGCCCAGTGTTGATAAATGAGCCCCACATACTCTAAGGCCAATAGTACTAGGCACATGTAGTTGCTTGAGGGAAATCACTCTCCCTGCAAACGCCAAAGTGCCTGAAAATACCTCTCCATGGTCGTGACTTTGTTGTCATGAAGGACCACAATTTTCAGCTGGGGCCAAAGTGCCCCTTTTGCCATAAACCTAAAACATTCATACAATTCAACTCCCTTAGCAGCCAAAAACACTTTTTCCCCTGTCCTGGTCCAGCCAGGCCGACCGGGTGCCCTAGGCAACCCAGCTGGTCAACGTCCCTCCCGTGCACGTGTGTACATGCGGGCGCAACAGAGAGAGAGGAGACGGAGAGGAGGGAGTGGTGAGCAACTGAGAGAAGGGTGACAGAAGGGAGGGGAGAGTGAAGGAGGGGTGGGAGAGGTGAGCAAAGTAGGGGTGGAAGGGGGGAGCGAAGGAGGGGTGGGAGGGGAGAGTGAAGGAGGGGTGGGAGAGGTGAGACAAGGAGGGGTGGCAGGGAGGGAGCGAAGGAGGGGTGGGAGTGGTGATCGATGAAGGAGGGAGGGGAGAGCGATGGAGGGTGACAGGAGGGAGGGGCGAGCAATGGAGGGGTCGGTGACAGAGGGAAGGAAGGGAAGTAAGACTGAGGGGTGCAGACTAGGGGTGGTCAGAAGGCAATTTTAGAGGTAGTTGCCCAGCACCCCCCTATTATTGCACCCAGGGCAGCCATCAGGGGGAGAGTTGTATTGGGTCTTGAGGGTAAGGGGGGCCCGGCCACGCCACACTTACTTGATCAGTCGGGCCCCCCATCTTTCTGAGAGCTGCTGACTTCGGGAAGGCATGGACGTTTAAGGGGCCCTGGCCACCAATTTTCTTATAATGTGGAGGGAGTCCTGGCCACCAATTTTGGCCAACAATTTTTTTTCTCATGTGGGGTCCTAGCCACCAATATTTTTTAATGGGAGGCCCTGGCCACAAATGTTTTTTTTATGGGGGGCCCTGACCACCAATATCTTTTTTTTTTTTTTTTATCTTTTTTTTGTTTTTTTACTGTGTGGTGGGGAGGGCGGACTTGTAGGTGGGGATTGCGGTGGGCGCAGCCCAGGAAATTTTGTCGTATGGGGCCCTGCGTTTTGAGCGGGACAGTCCAACTTTTGACAGCTCAGCCTGCAATCCTGCATTTGTATTGAAATGTCCCGACTCTTTGATCTCCTGCACTGAACAGCCAGAAAAAGATACAAAGTTTCTAAAACGTATTTGGCTTTTGGCAGAGAGCCCAGAATAGATACTTAAGATACTTTTGTAACAGCTTTCGATAAGCAGGTCTCTTGGGGAAACTGATTTAAGCTTAAGAGAAATTCACCTTCATTATCAAAACTGTAATAACACAAAAAACACAGAAATGTGTTCAAACTTTAATAACCTGCCAAATTTTGTAAAATGGACATGGTAATTAGGGGGTTTGGCCACAACATGGGAATGGTCAAAAAATCTTTTTTGTCCCTCTTTCTGTTTCCAAAATCTTGGAAGGTATACAAAAGTGAATAAGCCAGGAGTCGGCAACAGAGGTACCTGTCTAGAGTGCAACCATTTTTGGAAAGGGGGTGGTGCAATTCCATAAAATGTCTGTTGCATTCTATAACAGTTTTATTGTGCAGATCTAATTAAGTATCCATAAACAATGCTGCACATCTTTTTGTGAACACCTAGGCACTGTCATTCTTTAACCGTGCAATTGGTTTTCATTTTTTATTCTTTGTGGTTTTTGAGTTATTGATCTTTTTTTATCAAGCAGCTCTCCAGTTTGCAATTTCCAAATCACCCTAGCAACCATGCATTGATATAAGAGACTGGAATATGAATAGGAGAGGACTGAATAGAAAGATGAGTAATAAAAAGTATCAATAACAATAAGGGGCGGATTTATCAAGGATTGAAGTGAAAATTCTAATTAAATACATTTGAATTTCATGCTATTTTTTTGTGTACTTCGACTAGGGAATAGTATAAATTTAATTTGAATTTAAAAAAAATATCGAAATTTATCATGTAGTCTCTTTAAAAATTCGACCATTCACCATCTAAAACCTGCCGAAATTGCTGTTTTAGCCTATGGGGGACCTCCTAGGACCTATTTGGAGTCAATTGAGTCAAAAAATTGAGGGTTTTTCTTTTAAAAAAAACTTCTAATCAAATTCGATCAAATACGATGTTACTTCAATTCGTATGATTCGAATTTGAATGAAAAGGGCCTGTTCACCCAAAAAAAACCTTACATTTTTTAAATAAATTTTGGGTTGGTCTTTCTTTATTCGAATTTCAAATTTTTTTATTCGGAAATTCGACCCTTGATAAATCTGCCCCTAAAGGAAAAGGAAAGGCTAAAACTAAGTAACCTTTATCAGAAAGGTCTATATAAATACACCAGTAACCCCTCAAAGTAATGCTGCTCTGAGTCCTCTGTCAAAAGAATCAGTTGTTTTCAGATTGTTCCCCAGAAATAAAGACTTTTTTCAATGACTTGCCATTATTTACTTTTTACTGTTTTTCCAAAATCTAAGTTTAAAGTTGAGTGTCCCTGTCAATTTTGCAACATTTAGTTGATCCATTTCTCAGCAGCATCTCTGGAGTATCAGCAACTATTGTATCAATTCTAACAGCTGCCTGTAATGAAACTCGGGGATTCTGCTCAGCAGGGACAAAGATAAGAAATGTATCAACTAAATGTATCAATTTAGAACAGTTTACAGGGTCGGCGACCCCCCCATCCCATGACACTTTACACTTCAATATTAAGAAAACGATGACACATAGAAAATAGAAAGTCATTGTCGTTATTTCTGGTGATCTATTTGAAAACAACTAGTTGTTTGAAGGTGAACAACCCCTTTAAAGGTAAACCATCCCTAAAATATATAATAAAATAAAGTCATGCAGCAAGTAGGTTTTATAGGTAACTGGTATTAAAATGCAGCACTGACCATAATTTAATCTAATGTGGATCAAGTTTGCATCATACACTGAGGGGGTTATTTATCAAGGTCCGAATTTATCTCAGTATTTCTAAGTTAGAAATCGGAGTTACTCAGATTGCCCGAATGGACCTAATTTATGAAGAAAAAATAGGGTTGGGTAAACTTCGGAGTTTTTCTCGAAAGCTCCAAATTGTTCGGAATTTTGTGCAAAAACTATTATTTTTTTGTAGTTTTTTGCGCTGAAACAACAAACTCACCAGATGTTGGTACGGACATCATCACAGACACTGGGACCTTCCCCATTGACTTATACAGAACCTTGAGAGCTTTTAGATGCTGGGGTTTCGGATTCTGAGTTTTTAGACCATTGAAAACCACTAATTATTCGATGTTTGGATATTTGAAGCTTGATAAATAACCCCCTGAATCAGCAGTCATGCAGCAAGAGGGGTTTACTAGAGGTTTTCTTAGAGGGATCCACTGGCAACCATACAGTCATGTTATCTAATGGAGATCAAGATTCATAGCTGATCATGAACTGAATCCCCAGTCATGCAGCAAGAGGGTTTTATAAGTAGCTGCTATTAAAAGTTGCACTGGAAATCATCATTTAATTTCAGATTTAAAGTGCATTATACACTGAATCCCTAATCATGAGGCTTTATAGGTCGCTGTTAGGGATGGGCGAATTTTTTTGCCTTGTTTCGCCGAAAAAATGACGCCCATAGACTTGTATGGTGCTGTGCGTCAAAATAAAAAGACGCGCGTCAAAACAATTTCGCCGCGCAACAATTTTTTTGACGCCCATAGACTTTAATGGGCGTCGGCGACATTTCGCTGGCATCGAATTTTTGGCGAAACGAAACAGGTCAAATTCGCCCATCCCATGTCGCTGTTATAGGGTTGCCATGACTTAATATAATTGGATCTAGACGTTGCATCATACAATGAATCACCAATCAAGTGGCTTCTATAGGTTGTCAGTATTGTAAGCAAATGATCATCAGGTAGCAGAGATCCCTCCAACACCCCTGGTGAATAAACCGCAGGCAGCAATATATTCATTATCCGAGAGGAGGAGTCATGCAAGGAATAGGAAATATACTGTATAAAGAATATAGAAAATGAAAGCTACTTATGGTAAATAATGAGGTTACACAGCAGACTTGTTGCACGTGAGTTTAATAAACTAGACAAACATTGGAAAATTGGAAATTTGCAATTCTTCACCTTCGTCTATTCATTTAGTCGCCTCTTGGGCGACTCATAAAGCAAATTTATGGGTTTTTAAAATTCATCCCCCCCTCCCCAATGTTCCATGGATGCCGGTGAAACCTGCACAATCTTTGGTGCATTGTGAGATTCTTAGCAATTCGCCGAGAGGTTTGACTTGAAAGAATTTGTGTTGCAAAATACATGTCAAACATTTGCTTTAGGAGATTCTGCCCTGAATGAAGCAGCTGTCTGACGAGGGTGGAAGAAATGTAGGTTAACAAAGAGTAGATAATCTGTGTGTAGGTGGGAACCCGGCATTATAAAGAGAGGGGGGGGGAGTTCCATTCTCTAAATAAAGCCAAAGACTCTAAAAGGTTCATTGAGCAGTTTGTGATAGAGAGGACTGAACATGATTAGAGTGTAGGCCCTTCAGATACCTAGGGGCACATTTACTTAGCTCGAGTCGAAAATCGTTCGACTATTCGATAGTCGAAGTACTGTCTCTTTAAAAAAAACTTCGACCACCAACTTTGCCACCTAAAACCTACCGAGCACCAATGTTAGCCTATGGGGAAGGTCCCCATAGGCTTTCCTAGCAATTTCTGATCGAAGAAAAATCGTTCGGCCGATGGATTAAAATCCTTTGAATCGTTCGATAATAATAATTTTTCCTTCGATCGTTCGAACGAACGAATTGCGGTAAATCCTTCAACTTCGATATTCGAAGGATATCGAGGGTTAATAACCCTCAATATTCGACCCATAGTAAATGTGCCCCCTAATGTATTGCACCAATGAGTGTCATTCTGAACTGCCAGACGACATTTTGGAAGGACTTGGAGGGGACACAGGGTGCATAAAAACGGGGTACCCAGGGGCTTAAATACAGAGGAAGCAGACACTGTGGCTGCAGGGGCCCCAGAAGTACAGGGGGGGCCCCATGAGATCTAACAAATGAGCTATTTCAATATATTTATTGGTAAGACAAGACAACCTCTGCATATTTTTGAGTCCCTAAAATAAATTTGCTGTGGGGCCCATTAACATCTAGGGGCATATTTATCAAGGGTCGGATTTCGAATTGAAAAAACATCGAAATTCTAATTTAAAAAGACCAACCGAAACCAAAAGTCGAAGTTTTTTTTTTTTGGTCGAATAGGTCCGTTTTTGATCGAATAGGTCCGTATTCGGCCGAATTCGAATTGTTCGAATCGAATTAATAACGCAATCGATCAAATTCAATTCCACCAATTGACTCCAAATAGGTTCTAGGAGGTCCCCCACAGGCTAAAACAGCAATTCGGCAGGTTTTAGATGGCGAATGGTCGGAATCGCATTTTTAAATTTCGATATTTGAATTTTTTTCAATTTCGAATCAAAGTTGGACTATTCCCTAGTCAAAGTACACAAAAAAAGCTCAAAATTCACTTCGACCTTTGATAAATCTGCCCCCTAGTAAAGCCACTGGGGGTACCCTAGTAATGCCAAGGGTAAATGACTTCCTTTAAGGTGATGGTGAACCAGGAAAACCAGCACTTCAACAACCGAAATCTGGTTGCAAGTCACAACATAACAATGAGATGGACCTTGATTCTCTAGTTTATTTGACAGAAGCTTTGGGGTGTTTAAAATGTTTTGGAGGTGCCCTACTTTTTCATTGCATCCACTTCTCGACCCGAAATCCGAAGTTGAAAGTATCCAGCAATAGCCTTCAAGAAAACTATTTAGCAATGTGTTCCGCCTACATATACTGCATATATTCAACTTCTGTAGTGTAAAGAATCACTCATACACAGTAATTCCTTTTTTTCTGATTTTATTTTTAAACTCATATGTCATTTTTACAAGAAAGACTAATACAATTAAAAACATTAAAAAACAGAAAACAAGCACAGAATAATGGTACGTTCAGTTCTGCTATTGGTTGGGGGTGTAGGAAAGATCCACTTTAGTCTTTTCTATCCATCCTTTGAATGGCGGCTCTTTCAGCGGTTGCCTTTTATTCCCCCGGGTCACTATGATTCTCTTTCTCTCTTTACTTTCTGTGTTTCCTATTTCTTTTCTTCTTCTTCCCTTGTTTTTGTTGGGTCTCATTTGCTTTCTGAGCTCCTTCTTCTTTCTTTTGTTCAACTCTACTTTCAGGTTCATCATTTTCCTCTACCAATTCTGCTCCTGTACTTTTTTCTGTCTCTTTCTCTGGTTTAGCAGAGACCTCATGAGGGGGATCAGTCTTTATAATAGACACAGGTACTTCCTTCCCTTGATCTTCTGTTTCTTTCTTAGGAATATCGTCCTTTTCATTACAGTCTTCTTCTGGCATCTGTATTTTAACACCTAAAATATAAGAGAGTAACGCTTCAATTAACTCTTTCATACAAGGCAGCTCTGTGACAACCCATAGTAATCAATGAATCAATGTCTGAACAGCAGAATAACAAATATTACTCTCAACCTTCAGCTCATTTCTCCACTTCACTTAGTTTGTACTTACTTTCTGTTATCTCTGTATCAGCACAGATCTCTTGAGGGGGATCAGTCTTTATAGTAGACTCTGTAGGTACTTCCTTGACTTTATTTTTTTATTTCTTTAACAGGAGACTCTTCCTTTTCATTAGAGTCTTCTTCTGGCTTCTGTATTTTAACACCTAAAACATAAGAGAGTAACACTTCAATTAACTCTTTGGTTGCTAGGAGTTACTAGAGCTAAAGGTTTCCATCAATGTATTTTTTTTTGTAAATGTCTAATTGGTATATTATAGTTTTATAGCTTTCCTTATAACCTGCCTTGTCCTCATATATTGTACAATTCCCATAAATAGTGATGGGTGAATTTATTTGCAGCGAATTCCCGCGATTCGCCGCCAGCGAATAAATTAGCGAAACTGGCGTAAAAATTCGCCAGCAAAGATACACCTGCATCCAAAAAAAATGAGACGCAAATTTTTCGCCGTTTTGCGAATTATTCAGGCAGGCGAAACACCATAGATTCGCCCATCGCTACCCATAAATGAATCTACAAGTGGAAATGGCATCACAGCTTAAACAACATTCCTTAAAGGGATACTGTCATGGAAAAACATGTTTTTTTCAAAACATACCAGTTAATAGTGCTACTCCAGCACAATTCTGCACTGAAATCCATTTCTCAAAAGAGCAAACAGATTTTTTTATATTCAATTTTGAAATCTGACATGGGGCTAGACATTTTGTCAATTTCCAGCTGCCCCTGGTCATGTGACTTGTGCCTGCACTTTAGGAGAGAAATGCTTTCTGGCAGGCTGCTGTTTTTCCTTCTCAATGTAACTGAATGTGTCTCAGTGGGACATGGGTTTTTACTATTGAGTGTTGTTCTTAGATCTACCAGGCAGCTGTTATCTTGTGTTAGGGAGCTGTTATCTGGTTACCTTCCCATTGTTCTTTTGTTTGGCTGCTGGGGGGGAAAAGGAAGGGGGTGATATCACTCCAACTTGCTGTACAGCAGTAAAGAGTGGTTGAAGTTTATCAGAGCACAAGTCACATGATTGGGGGCAGCTGGGAAATTGACAAAATGTCTAGCCCTATGTCAGATTTCCAAATTGAATATAAAAAAATCTGTTTGCTCTTTTGAGAAATGGATTTCAGTGCAGAATTCTGCTGGAGCAGCACTATTAACTGATTCATTTTGAAAAAATTTTTTTTCCTAGACCGTATCCCTTTAATCTTATATATTATTTTTCAAGAATATTGACAGGAGAGATGATTTCTTATTAGCCCTGGATAATGTTACTTTATAGGGACAGTGTCTTTTTTATCCATATGAACCTATTTCAGACATTTATAGGGTGGAAATGTCACAGACAAAGGACAATATCATCATTTTTACCGTGTACAACAACTTGGAGGAAACGCAGCTCTTCCTCGGCTTCTCTTAGTTCTTTCACGTGTTTGTTACTGAGACAGAACAGATAAAAATAATGTTTAAGAGCAAATTCTACTCTAAAATATAAATAGAAATCTACTAATTCATTTATGCCTTTAGTAATCATTAGATATTGTATATCTTCATAAAAACAGGAAAGCCTGTCAATATATTTCAACTTATATAAGAAAAATAATTGTGAATTTAACTCGGTTTATTTATATAGCACCATAATTGTCCTTACCAGAATCGAATAGATAAAGCCAGGACTGCGACTATAAGTAAGCCAATGCATCCACCAGCAACACGAATAAGTATTTTCATAGGGATATCTGCAACATGACAAACACATATGTTACTCATTATATAACCATGTAAGTGTTTAATGGCAGTGGTCTAACATGGATTCCTCATCATATAAAGGGCCATTTACTCATTTGTTCTGTGTCACCAGTGTTAAAGGGCCCCTGCTAGAAAAAAGAAAATTTAAAATGGAAATATTATATTATTATTTGTATTTAAGTGTCCCCCTTTGGGTTAATGTTTAATATGACATAGAGAGTGACATTCTGAGACAATTTGCAATTGGTTTTCATTTTTTATTATTTGTGGTTTTGCGTTATTTAGCTTTTTATTCAATAGCTCTCTATGTTGCTATTTTAACCACTTGGTTGCTAGAGTCCAAATTAACCTAGCAACCATGCAATGATTTGAATAAGAGACTGGAATATGAAGAGGAGAGGAACTGAATAGAAAGATCTGTAATAGAAGGTAGCAACAAGCTTTGAAGAATATTTCTTTTTTTAGATGGGGACTGTTACCCCAGAGACCCATTTGAAAGCTGAAAAGAGGCAGAAGAAAAAGGCAATTAAATGCAATGAAAACTTTTAGTATTCTGAGACAATTTGCAATTGGTTTTCATTTTTGATTGATTGTTGTTTTCGAGTTATTTAGCTTTTTATTCAGCAACTCTTTGGTTTTAAATTTCAAATCTGGTTGCTTGGGTCCAAATGACCCTAGCAACCATACACTGATTTTTATAAGAGACTGGAATATGAATAGGACAGGCCTGAAAAGAATCAATAACAATATTATTTATAGCTTTACAGAGCATTTGTTTTAAATGGGGTCATTTAAAAGAAATTCTCTGTAAAGCTATAAATAATATTGTTATTGATTCTTTTCAGGCCTCTCCTATTCATATTCCAGTCTCTTATAATATAATAATGATCCCCATTTGAAACCTGGAAACAGTTAAAAGAAAAGTGCAAATAATTAAAAAACTGTTAAAAAAATAAACAATGAAGACCAATTGAAAAGATGCTTAGAATGTTCCATTCTGTACTAAAAGTTAACTGAAAGGTGAGAAACATGAAGGAGAAAAATAGAAGACGTCGCCCAAATAATGAATATAAGAGACAGATTAAAGCCACAGAAATCTTACCAATTCCATATACACTGATGCTGTCAGTAATCTGGATGGGATGCCAATCTGGGGGGAAAAAGGAGAATGTAATGAGTTCAGGAAAGAAACTTTAAGTTCAGTGAATAGATATTACTGTTAATACAGTCATTTAATTAATAAATGGACAGGAATAAAATATAAAGAATAATATGAAGTGTCACATGGGGGAAGCTGATGGTCTCCTGAGATGGAGAGAAAAGGAAAATAACAGACACTCAGTATTTAATAATGATCCAATTACCTATTTGTTTCATATTATAGGTTGTTGTAACCTCTGCCTCCTGATCATTGGGTCCTATAAGAAATAAACACAATTAGTTGGAACATTACAATAACAAATATAATAAAAATATACAGTATACACACACACACACACACATATATATATATATATACACTATCCCACAGTTAAAGCCTCTTTGTCTAACACCCTCTCAACTATATGCACTACCTATCACATCCCCTCCTAAAAAAATATAAATATAAACTCAGGATACATTACCATCCAGTCTATGAACTGGGAAGCCCACAGCAATAAAGATAAAATTGATAAATAAAAGAATTATAAGAGTTTGGTCGAAGATAAAACTTATACACAGGAGCCTGTGTATTGTGCACAGCAAATTTATAATCCTCTCCTATAAATAATAAATCCTATAGTGATAAGTTATTTTTGTGTGGTAATATACCTGTTATCCCACAGTCACTGTCCATTCCCAGAGACTATTATCCACTGTTACTATAGGCACCATCTCTCCCTACTATACCTGTTATCCCACAGTCACACTCCCTTCCCAGAGACTATTATCCACTGTTACTATAGACACCATCTCTCCCTACTATACCTGCTATCCCACAGTCACACTCCCTTCCCAGAGACTATTATCCACTGTTACTATAGGCACCATCTCTCCCTACTATACCTGCTATCCCACAGTCACACTCCCTTCCCAGAGACTATTATCCACTGTTACTATAGGCACCATCTCTCCCTACTATACCTGCTATCCCACAGTCACACTCCCTTCCCAGAGACTATTATCCACTGTTACTATAGGCACCATCTCTCCCTACTATACCTGCTATCCCACAGTCACACTCCCTTCCCAGAGACTATTATCCACTGTTACTATAGGCACCATCTCTCCCTACTATACCTGCTATCCCACAGTCACACTCCCTTCCCAGAGACTATTATCCACTGTTACTATAGACACCATCTCTCCCTACTATACCTGCTATCCCACAGTCACACTCCCTTCCCAGAGACTATTATCCACTGTTACTATAGGCACCATCTCTCCCTACTATACCTGCTATCCCACAGTCACACTCCCTTCCCAGAGACTATTATCCTACTGTTACTATAGGCACCATGTTGCAGCTTGTGCATTGCACCTGGGCTGGACTGAGAATTAAAATAGGCCCTGGCATTTCAGGTACACAGAGGCCCAAACAGTCCCCACCAGCCCACTAAATAATGACTTTCTATGACACCTTATAGCAGCCCCTCTGGCATTTGCCAGAACCCACAGATTGCCAGTCCGGCCGACATGGCACAATACAATATTTGTGGCTTATTGAGTTCTCCAGCACCCTGTGCCATGTGAGGGGCCTAAGGCAGCTATTCCTGCTTGCACTTCCATACTGTAATACTAGCTGTTGTGTTCATAGTAATCTTAGCAAAGTTCCCAAACACCAAGGGGCAAATTCACTAAGGCGCGAAGCGCCGAACGCTAGCGTTAATTTGCTAGAGTTTGGCATTTTCGCTACTGCGCAAATTCACTAACGAACGCTGGCGTAGTTTCGCTAGTGTTACTTCGCAACCTTACGCCAGGCGAAGTTTCGCTAGCGACGAAACTATGCAAATTCACTAACTTGCGCAGTGTACTGAACGCTACCTTTTACGCTACACTTCCTTCGCCACCTCAGACCTGGCGAAGCGCAATAGAGTAGATAGGGATTGTTTAAAAAAAAAGTCAATTTTTTTTCTGTCCCAAAAAAAAGCTGGCGTGTTTTCTACATGATGGCTGATAGGCTGAAAAAGATCGAAAATTTTTTGGGGCTCCCCTTCCTCCCCCCTACATTTCCTGACTCATGGCAACTTACCTAGACAGTGGGCACATGTGTAGGGCAAAATAACATTTTTATTTGCTGATTTGAAGGTTTTCTAGGCATTTGTAGTCCAGATACGTGTTCCTCCATTGAAATTTGAATTTCGCGCCGTATGCAAATTAGCCTTCGCTAGCGTAACTTCGCTTTATATAGCGAATCAACGCTAGCGCAACTTCGCAACCTTACGCTACCCCTGTGCGCAACTTCGGATTTTAGTGAATTTGCGGAGCCCTGGCGAATCTACGCCTGGCGAAGTGCGGCGAAGTTGCGCCTGGCGCAACTTCGCATCTTAGTGAATTTGCCCCCAAGTATTTTGCTTCGTCACAATAACTATATTAGAGTTGTTCAGCAGAGATATATCTACTGTTGGTGAGAAAACCATCTGTTTTCAGATACAGCCCAGTTGTACTGATGGGAAGCTTGAATTCTCTATTATAGGAGAACACTAGTCATTTTTCTGCTTCACGGGTTTCCTTTTCTTTATTCATGCCATCTACTGACTGTACAATGCAATTGCACTTAATAATTGGAACCTCATCAGTTCCTTGGAAACATTGACTTCTACTGATGGTTGATGAATTGATTAGTTAGTGAGATAGTGTCAAATATTAGAAAGTTGATAAACCAGATTCTCCTTTTTCAAAAAAAAATATTTCAAAACCTCTCACAGCAAAAAATGGAACGGATTTGGACTCTTTCTGTGCTTCTGGAATTCAAGCAGCTTTC
The DNA here is from genome assembly GCF_017654675.1 of Xenopus laevis. Lineage (NCBI taxonomy): Eukaryota > Metazoa > Chordata > Amphibia > Anura > Pipidae > Xenopus > Xenopus laevis. Next base: position 20,768,412 of record NC_054371.1, on the reverse strand, counting down.
AGCAAGGGGAGTAACATTATACATGTTGTGTCTGCACCTACCCTCTTACCATCTTGCTCTTATAACTACGCTATCATCATATTGTACGTTTCTAATGAAAAGGTGCCCCATTCTATGCACAGTCGGAACAGCATTTTCACACTATTTCACGTAGCACAGTACAATGGTACAGCTGGTGCTCTTTAATTCCATTGAAGTGATGGGTTAATAACTGAATATTTCTCTACACGTTGAGAAATGGCTGAGCCCAGAGCAGGTGCTAAGTATAAGTAGTTCGAGGAGATTAGTCGCCCGAAGAAGAGGCGATTTGTCGCTGGGCGACTTAATCTCCCAGAATGGTCTCTGCCCTTACAGAATCAGATTCCTATTTCTGGAAGAGTAGGGTTAGCCCACAGTTAGGTTTCCAAATAGTTAGTTGGCAGTAGTGGCCTTTTTAGGTTTCTCCCAATGCATAATGGAAAAACAAGCCCCAAAGTTCAGTACAGATGGAGTGTTCAAAAAGGATTTCCTCCATTAGAGTAAAATGCCAACATGGGCTTTACTAAGAGATGCAAACAACAACTTTTAAAGGCAAACAACAACATTTTAACATCGTTCTCCTTCAATAAGAACCTGTGCTGGTAGGCCGCCATGTATACTGTCACCTTCTGTATTGTAATTCTTTCTACATCTCCAGCATCAGGCTACAACCTTCATGAAGGAATTGAGGACTGGATGGATTACAATCTGAAGGTCATGGAGGTTCTAGTCTTGTTTGTAAGAAGATACAACCATTGAATAATTGATAGCCTTTAAATCAAGTTTTGGGTATTGTCCAAGACTTCAAGTAGGCTCATTGTGAGGATGCTATTCATTGTTATGAAGCTATACTGACTTGTAAATAGCTGAATTGCATCCCCAACTAGTAGTTATGTGTCATGTCAGCCTTGTCAGTGCTTTGCACTACAGATTCGTGGCCCTGTAAGAGAAGGTTGTATACACTGTAATAACAGCAGTGCTCCCTTTCTTACAGAGCAGAAAGCCGAATACATGTATCTCACTGAACGTCTGAGATGAAGGGGTTATTTTTTTGTCTGACTCGCAGTTGAATGATCAAAACAAAGTGCTGGTTGGTTGCTGTTTGCTACACTGTTAATTACCTCTTAAAGATGGCCGTACACAGTGATATATGAGTTGATCTCAGCCATATCTGACCACCTACTCACTGCCCCAAATCAGACGGATATGATAATTGGCTGAGGAACCAATGACTAAATCATACAGCGGGCTGCGGACCTAAAGAGATTGAATCATTGAGCCAATTCAGCCCTAAATGGATGGGATTTACAAGAATGGCCAATTGATATGTGGCTGGACAGCCCTCCAAGGGCCCCATTTACGTGCCAATAAGTCTGAAGGGACCAAGTTCTGAACTTTTATAGGCCCATGTATGGCCAATGTAAGAGTAAATTTGCAATCAGTGCTTCACTAAGCAGGGGTCCACAAGAGAGATGTATTTTCAAAGGAAAGACAACATTTAGGGTAAAAAATAAAATAATAAACATGTCTATCAAATGAATAAAAGCAACCCAATGTAAGTCTGGTTATCGGCCTGGTTTCCATATTAGCATCAAGCAGTGGTTCCTAAACAATGGGGGCCTTAGTACGGCCCAGCATCAAGACCGCTTAGGGTTTGATCTAGGGAAATCGCTTCTATGAGGTCCTAAATACTGTTGGGAGCAGTAGAGTAATTCATTTTTAGATTTCAATTGAATGGTAATGCCTTGTTCTAGATCAGGGATCCCCAACTTTTTTTTTTTTTTAACCTGTCAGCCACATTACAATATAATGTAAAGTTGGAGAGCAACACAAGCGTGCAAAGCAAACATTTCCTGAGGGTGCCAATTGTGGGCTCTGATTGCCCCTAGTAGCCCCTATGTGGACTAACGTTCTACAGGAGACTCTGTTTGGCAGTGCACCTGGGTTTTACGTAACCAAAACTTGCCTCCAAACCTGGAATTCAAAAATAAGCTCCTGCTTTGAGGCCACCATGAGCATCAGCCAAGGGGTTGGTGAGAAACATGTTGCTTATGAGCCACTGGTTTGGGGATCACTGGTGTAGATATTCTTGCAGCTAAAGAACAACTATATTTTAATTAAACTGTAACTTTGCTGGTGGCTATGGGGGGAGTCCCTAAACCAACATCAGATTTCAAAAAGAAACCAAAGCCCAAAACAAGGTCAGACAATGACTGCTATAAGTTTATGATAGGAACAGGCCCCTTCTGGATTAAGAAAGTCTTACTTTCCTCAGTAATTTAGCCTCACATATAACTGAAAAAGATTGCAGTCACATGGGCTTTTTTTAAAGGCTTTATTAAACAACCAGAGCCTGTGATTACAGGTGGACACTGAGGCTGGATTCTCTACTTTCTCTCTCACAGAGCTGTCCTTCTCCATAGCACTTGTCAAGCAAAATGGCCGCAACTCCGCCCCTTCCTGTCTCCAGAAAGCCAAGTAAAAACAACAATATTGAACCAAATAAACTAAGAATTGCATTGAAGTGGATATATTTTATCCAGTAGAACCTCAGCTCCTATTATAATCTGTTTTATTTGGTTTAATGATCATTCTGGCTGATCAGTAACATATTATGGCAGCGGATTTGAAACACATTTCCCTGGTTGTGATGTAATCCTATTCTACATGTGGCATTTGTCGAATGTGCAAGGAATGTATGAATCCTCAGTTTCCCGGTGGGTTATTTATTCTCAGTAAAACTCGTTGCAGATGACGTTCTTGTGCCATTGTGCAACACGGAGCCCTCACGGGACGACGCTCGGGAAACACACGGGTTAAATGTTTCTCTAGGAAACAGTAAGTCAAACGTTAGGACGGGGCTAACAAACAAGCAGTCTATTTCTTTTTTTCTACACAGAAGGAGAGTACATTTAGTCTGCAACTCAAAACAGATGACTGGAAAAGAAAACATATACATGATAACGTTATGTCTCTAAATATATATACTTTAAAGGAGGGATGTTGACTTTCTAGGGGCTGCATTATGTAACTCCTACGTAACCCATAACAGATGTATTTTCCTTTGCTAGTGACCGTGATTCACATAATATACATGGGCGGACATTCCCACTAACTAATCACCATGGTATGAGACATTCAGACATTTAGGAATATTGACAGTCAGAGTAGAGTCCTGCGCGGAACCAATTTTAAGGCCCGGACCTGACCTGAACCAGCAGCCCGCGACCCGTACCACAACCAGCATATTTAGCCACTTTCATCCACTACCTGACCCGGACCCGCAACTGCCTTATCCGCAACCCGACCCGCATCCCGCCGGCCACCATCAAACAGGAAGTGACGCTGCTGCAAACCAGAAGTGACGTCATCAAAAGTGGGTGGAACAGAAACAAGTTTCATAAGAAATTAAAAGGAGTAAAATATAGACAATATTACATAAGATAAGAAATCTTGATGAGACCCGAAACCCGCAGACCCGCGGGTATACCCGCACCTGAAAATCCTCCCCTCATTCCGCAGGGTGCCCGTTTTTTTGCGGGTACCCGACCCGATGTATTTTAGCCCGGTGCTGCCCTAGGCGGTGCAATTTTTTTTTTTTAAATTTAAAAAATAAATTTATAGGCACCTGAGGGCCGTCCCCAAAACCTGCCTCCCTAGGCCCAGACCCTCCAGTGCCTTAAAGGGCATGTAAAGTCTAAAATAGAATAAGGCTAGAAATGCTGTATTTTGTATACTAAATATAAACATGAACTAACTGCACCACAAACCTAATCAAACAAATAATTTATGCTTTCAAAGTTGGCTACAGGGGGTCACCATCTTGTAACTTTGTTATACATCTTTGCAAGACCAAGACTGTGCACATGCTCAGTGTGGTCTGGGCTGCTTAGGGTCATCATAAACAAAGCTGCTTGAGTTCTGCATGGCTGGGAAGTAAGGTGGGGGCTCCCCCTGCTGTTCATAAGTATGATTGTTTCCCTGCTCAGCAGTTAGGGACCATCTGACAATTCCTATCCACAGCAGTAAACGAAGGGGGAATTTCACTGCATACAGTCAGGTTTCTTATAAAAACGGTACACATTTTTAAATTAAAGTATATTAGAGATAGGTTTCTTTTTCATTAAAGAAAGTAAAAGTGGGATTTTATTTTTTTGACTTTGTATGCCCTTTAATATTAATATGCCCCTGTTGACAGTTGGTTAAAACTGGAATTTCTCATATTTTAACAAATTCTATTCATGCAATTTCTAATCCAGAGAATATGTTTCAGTTTCAACACATTTACAGTGGATTATTTTATACCAATTTTTCCAGAGTTGCCCTTATTATTAATAAAGTTTGACCTCCCCTCTAATTCCCCTGGAATTCCACCAATTTTCCATTACAAAAATCATCGTCATTTGTTCATACAGCATCGCTGATACAGCTGTTGGTGCCAAATTTTATACTAATTTGGGACTTTTTGATTTTTTTTTAAATTGGAGAACCTTGTCATGGCAGGTTGCAAGGGGCGGCAAAAAGAAGTCTTTGGTAACTTTTAGGGGTGCACCAAATCCATTATTTTGGATTTGGCCGAACACTCGAATCCTTTGCAAAACATTCGGCCAAATACTGAACCAAAACTGAATCTAATTAGCATATGCAAATTAGGAGGGGAAAACATTTTTTACTTCCCTGTAAAGCGGTGGTTCACATTATAGTTAACTAGAGATACACCAAATCCTTTGTGAAAGATTCAGCAAAATATCAAACCAAATCTGAACCCTAATTTGCATATGCAAATCCGCATGGGGGAGGGAAATAGAGAGCTGTGTGCGCAGTTGGTGGTAAAATATTATTTCACTTGTTTTGTGACGAAAAGTCACCAAATTTTTAGGATTTGTATTCAGTTCAGCCAGGCACAAGGATTTGGCTGAATACCGAACCAAATCCTGGATTCAATGCGTATTTTTATTAGCGATGCACTGAATCCACTATTTTGGATTCGGCCCAACCCCTGAATCCTTAGCAAAAGACTCGGCCGAATACCAAACCGAATCCAAATCCTAATTTGTATTTACAGATTAGGATTAGGATTTAGTTCGGCCGGGCAGAAGGATGAACCAGAATCCTGCTGACAAAGGCCGAATCCTGGCCGAATCCCGAACTTAATCCTGGATTTAGTGCATCCCTAATTGTTTTCACTATTTTTCATTATTCATCTTTCTATTCAGACCCTCTCCTGTTCATATTCCAGTCTCGTATTCTAATCAATACATGGTTGCTGAGGTCATTTGGACCCTAGCAACCAGCTTGCTGAAATTGCAGATTGGAGAGCTGCTAGATAAAAATTTAAATAACTCAAAAACCACAGAGCTTTTAATCCGAGTTAGCCAAAACAGGCAGGAAGAATTCCATTTCTTACAATATAAAGTGTAATAAGCAACCCCCCCCCCCTGTGCCTTAATTGTGGTCACTTTAGAACTCAGCAGGTTGAATCTATTAGGCTTTCGTGGAAGGGGCTTGTAATGAAATGCAGAATACAACATTGCTTATTACAACAACAATTCCAATTTAATATTACTCTGACTCATGTCCAAATTAAAACGGTTAACAAAGCCTAAAAATGGATCTTATTTCACATTAATGATCTAATTGCTTTCAAATGCTTCAGGGCCTCATTATTCCCACCCTCATTTAAAACACGGAGGGGTAGAAAGATCGGGAAAAGTACTTGTTGGGCCCTACTGATTGCTAATGGTATATTCTTGGATTTGACACTGAAAAGTCAGAATTTTTCGTGAAATCGGCCCGAAAGCCCGAAATGGTGAGATTATCGTACGAAACCAAGCTTAGACCATAATATCTTCAAATTGCGAATAGGATCTCTTCCATTCTATAGGACCTCGACAGGTTGAAGACGGTGTATTTTCCGATTCTGACTTTTTGCAGCTGCGGGGTATAATAAATCTCAAAAAATGTTTTTTTCCACTAAAAATGCAGTTTTTATTAGGGAAGCACCGAATCCAGCATTCGTTTCGGGATCAGGCCAGGATTCGGCCTTTTTCAGCAGGATTCAGATTCGGCCGAAACCTTCTTCCCGGCCAAACCGAATCTGAATCGCGAAAGATTTGCCCGAATACCAAACCGAATCGGAATCCCAATTTGCATATGCAAATTAGGGGCGGGAGGGAAATCGCATGACTTTTTGTCACAAAACAGGGAAGTATAAAAAGTTTCCCCCTCAATAGAGTTTATAGATGAGATAAAAAGGGGGACCCCCAAATTTCAGCAATATCTCATTGTCTAGGAATTGCTTGGAAACATAAATCGTTAAAGCCTATCATTATAGTCTGTGCTGTGTTTTTAGAGAGAAATGTGTTAATCAAAACACCTCATTCACTTGACTGAGAAATGCTCCTCCACACACATTTGTAGCTCCACACATGGGCTCGGCTTGATGCCCCACCCAGGGGCGCGCCGCCAATGAGGCGAGCTGAGACGCTCGCCTCAGGCGGCAACGCCGAAGCGGTTTCCAGGGGCGGCATAAAGCCGCTCCTGCACCTTTAAGAGCCGAATTTCCGGTTTTTAAACCGGAAATTCGGCTTTACTAATGCGAGAGAGCGCAATTGCGCTCTCCGCATTAGTGTTCCTGCCTCCCCTCCCGACAAGTAAGTCAGCGAGGGGGGGCGGCATTGCAGGAGCCGCCTCAGGCGGCGCTTAGGTCTGAATCGGCGCTGGCCCCACCACAAATACTTATTCTAGTGAGTTGTTTTTGGGGAGTCAAAATGAAGTGGCTGTCTGAAGTCTGTCCTGAGTACTCTACAGTAGGGATGCACCGAATCCAGGATTTGGTTCGGGATTCGGTCAGGATTCTGCCTTTTTCTGCAGGATTTGGATTCGTCCGGATCTTTCTGCCCTGCTGAACCGAATCCGAACCCTAATTTACAGGGGCAAGGAGGGAAATCACTTGACTTATTTGTCAGAAAACAAGGAAGTTAAAAATGTTTTCCCCTTCCCATCCCTAATTTGCATATGCAAATTAGGGTTCAGATTCGGTTCCGTATTCAGCCGAATCTTTCACGAAGGATTCGGGGGTTCGGCTGAATCCAAAATAGTGGATTCAGTGCATCCCTACTCTACAGCAGCTGTAGGCATCAATTGTGGGGAACTGGATGTGTCTAACTGGCAGCTGGTAGAACAAGATGGCAGTTGTAGGTCAAGATGGAAACCACAGTAAATTACTCGCAGTGAGTAAATTGCTTGTTAGATGAGTAACCCAGAGAATTGGGGTGCAGGACAGTGGGTGCAGTAGGGGTATGCGATACAGGACATACAACATACCTCCCAACTTTTTTCTAGAAAGAGGGACAAAGCGATTTGAGGCACGGAACGCTGGTGACATTTTTTGCCCATGCCCATTTTGTGGCCACACTCCCTAATTATCATGTCCATTTTAGAAAAATTGTCAGGTTATGAAAGTTTGAACACATTTCTGTGCTTTTTATGTTTTATTACAGTTTTGCTAATGAAGACGAATTGCCCTTTAAAGGGGTGGTTCACCTTTTAGATAACTATTAGTATGATGTAGAGAGAGAGAGAGATATATTCTGAGTCAATTTGCAATTGGTTTTCATTTTTTATTATTGAAGGTTTTTGAGTTATTTAGCTTTTTTTTCAGCAGCTCTTTAATTTGCATTTTAAGCAATCTGGTTGCTAGGGTCCCAATTCCCCTAGCAACTATGCACTGATTTAAGTAAGAGACTGGAATATTCATAGAGGCCTTAATAGCAAGATGAGTAATAAAAAGTAGCAAAAACTATTATTGTGTAGCCTTACAGAGTATTTGTTTTTTATAAGGGGTCAATGACCCCCATTTGAAAGCTGCAAAGAGTCAGAAGAAAAAGGCAAATAACTATAAAACATAAACAATGAAAACCAATTGAAAAATTGCTTAGAATTGGCCATTCAATAATATACTAAAAGTTACCTTACAGGTGAACCACTCCTTTAAGCTGCAAGTCACAGTTTCACAAAGACCTATCTTGCGTATCTTAAATTATTACAAATGTATCTAAGTGCAGCTGCCACATATTCTGGGCTCTCTGCCAAAAGCCAATTAAGTTTTAGAAACTTTGAATCTTTTTCTGGCTGTTCAGTGCAGGAGATCAAAGAGAAAGTTGGGACATTTCAGTAACAATCCGGGACTGTGGGTTGAGCTGTCAAAATCAGGACTGAAAAATGGGACAGTTTCAAGGTATGATATAAGGGGCAACTGAAAACGTTATTAGTATTTGGACATTAAATGGCAGTTTCCGGCCCCCAGACATGCCCCTGACCCACTCAAAACTCAACCTACTTCTCACCAGCCTCACCCTTAAAGGGTTTGTTCACATTTGAGTTAATGTTTAGTATGATGAAGGGAGTGATATTCTGAGTAAATTTGACACTGTTTTCAATTTTTATCATTTGTAGTTTTAGTTATTTAGCTTTTTTAATTCAGCAGCTCTGCAGTTTTGCCATTTCAGCAATCTGGTTGCTAAGACCCAAACTACCCTAGCAACCCTGCATTGATTTGAATAAAAGACTGGACTATGAATAGGAGAGGCCTGAATGAAAATAATTTTAAATTAACAATAGTTAACAATTAGGGATGTAGCGAACTGTTCGCCGGCGAACTTCGACCGTTCGCGTCCGCCTAATGTTCGCGAACGTTTGGGAACGTTCGCATTTTGAGTTCGCGTTCGATTCGAATACAAATCGTTCGACCATTCGACCATTCGACCGCTAAAATCGAACGATTTCCATTCGTTCGAACGATTTCCATTCGTTCGAACGATTTCCATTCGTTCAAACGATTAAAATCCTTCGAACGTTCGATTCGAATGAAAATCCTTCGATCGAACGATTAAAATCCTTCGAACGTTCGATTCGAATGAAAAATCCTTCAAACGTTCGAATCGAACGATTTTAGCGGGTGTTCGAAGTTCGCGAACTGTTCGCGAACGTTCGTATTTTTTGCCGGTGTTCGCGAACGGCGTTCGCGAACACCAAATCGGCAGTTCGCTACATCCCTATTAACAATTAAGTAGCATTAACAATACATTTGTCGCCTTACAGAGCATTTGTTTTTTCCCCGTTTGAAAGCTGAAAATAGTCAGAATAAAAAGTCAAATAATTTAAAAAACTGTAAAAATAAATAATGAAGACCAATTGAAAAGGTGCTTAGAATTGGCCATTCTTTAATATACTAAAAGTTATCTTAAAGGTGAACCCCCCTTTTTACTTGTATAAACTAGATCAGTCCTCCGCCTATAACTGGACACTATGGAGGCCCTTTGCACTTTAATTTGCACTGCTGCTATGAATTAGGAATTTCAGATGTTTTATCAATTAGATTATATATAAATATATTAACGTAACCTCCCCTCAGACCATTGGATAAATATGTGCATAATCTGGCTCCGAGTACTGCGGGTTATTTTTGTCTCCAGTATATAATGTAAAGCCAAGGCCATAAATCTGATCTCCAGGGAGGAAATGAAGTAAGTGCATATGTTTCAAGGTCTCTTATAAGAGAACGCATATAATAAACTCCCTGTATAAATAAGGATACCACATAATAAACAGCAAATACATTAAAGGGATACTGTCATGGGAAAAACATTTTTTTTCAAAATGAATCAGTTAATAGTGCTGCTCCAGCAGAATTCTGCACTGAAATCCATTTCTCAAAAGAACAAACAGATTTTTTATATTAAATTTTGAAATCTGACATGGGGCTAGACATATTGTCAATTTCCCAGCTGCCCCAAGTCATGTGACTTGTGCTCTGATAAACTTCAATCACTCTTTACTGCTGTACTGCAAGTTGGAGTGATATCACCCCTCTCCCTTTCCCCCCAGCAGCCAAACAAAAGACCAGGGGCAGCTGGGAAATTGCCAATATGTCTAGCCCCATGTCAGATTTCAAAATTGAATATAAAAAAATCTGTTTGCTCTTTTGAGAAATGGATTTCAGTGCAGAATTCTGCTGGAGCAGCACTATTAACTGATGTGTTTTGAAAAAAAAAAACATGTTTTCCGATGACAGGATCCCTTTAACATGCTGCATGTTTACGTTGGATATTTTTAGGAACGCATTTACTACATCACACCACAATACCCCATGTGGCCCTCATTATAAGCAGGACTTATCTATGTGAATATGGAATAGTGGTGCAAGCTTTTAGCTTGTCTTGTATTCGCTTGTATTAGTAGGATACTAACGTATACTGGTGGTTTATATATTAGACAGAGAATCCTCATTGCTGTTACCGTCTATAATTAATGGGGTTTAGAAAAAAAAATCTGAAAAAAATATGTATAACTGAGCTCTCCTAGAGTTTTTTCTGGAAGTATAGTGCTCATTATCAAGTTTTTTTTCAAAACACTGAAATCCGTTTTTCAAAAGTGCAAACCAAATTTTTTTATATTTACTTATGAAATCTGACATGGGGCTAGTGTCAGTTTCCCAGCTGCCCCCAGTCATGTGACTTGTGCTCTGATAAACTTCAGTCACTGCTGTACTGCAAGTTGTAGTGATATCACCCCCTCCCTTTCCCCCAGCAGCCTAACAACAGAACAATGGGCAGGTAACCAGATAGCAGCTCCCTAACACAAGATAACAGCTGCCTGGTCGATCTAAGAACAACACTCAATAGTAAAATCCAGGTCCCACTGAGACACATTCAGTTACATTGAGTAGGAGAAACAACAGCCTGCCAGAAAGCAGTTCCATCCTAAAGTGCTGGCTCTTTCTGAAAGCACATGACCAGGCAAAATGACCTGAGATGCGCCTACACACCAATATTACAACTAAATACACTTGCTGGTTCAGGAATTAAATTTTATATTGTAGACTGAATTATTTGCAGTGTAAACAGTGTCATTTAGAAATAAAAACGACACCCATGTGCTGCCATCTGTCCTTCTGTGAAGTTTGCTCCATTTGCACTTTTCATCTTGCTTCCTTATGTGTAGCAGTCAATGACATTCCCCAGTACAGCCAATTACTCCTGATATCAGTCGAGGACTTGCAGCAGGAGTGAGTTGCTTGCAGCAGTAAAACTATTCCGCTTGTCATGTAACTACAGCATAGCGAAGGCTTCAGAATGGGATTTCTACACTGCCAATGGCACAAGTATCATTTCCACCGATTATAGGAGAGGCTCACCTTCACGTTAAGTTTTGTATATGTAGCGCTATAGTAAATTGTGTGTTCTGTACACTACTATTGAGCTCCACTACTCCCAATAAATGTGATCCGGATGAGACCTATAATCTTAGGGAGTAAACCCTCGCAACGGTATGGAGGCAGGGTGTAGTTTAACTGTAACTGGATACAGGGTATAATAATTGGGCACCAGTGGTTCTTATAACTTAAACATGAACTTATTTATTGAACATAAACAATCCTCAGTGGAGTATACAATAGAGCAGACAGGATTTGGCATCACATTGAATAGGCAATACTCACAGCACCGCTTGGTCAGTATTAGTCCCCAGACTCCACACAGGCAAGAGGACGTGCTCGGCAGCAATAAAGGTACAACCAGCTTTCAGCCTTTTCCCTAAGTGGAACTTGAGGGGAATCTATCTACCCTGTTCCTATACACTTAGTCCCTACTTCTGGGCTATTAGTACCCGGGATCTTAATCCCTCTGACTCTCCTCGTCGGACCCTTGAGCTGCTCAGCTAAATAACCTGTTTATCTGTCACTCCTAGAGTGACCTCTTAAGTGTGAGTAGCCTGTCCTTACTAGACCTGACCTGTCTAGGTTACACTCGAGCTCTACCTGCCTGTTCAGGTCAGAGCCAGCACAAAATGGACACTGAAAGCATGGCTTCAGAAGCTTTTATATCCTAGCACAATGCCATCTGCTGGTCACTGTGAGAAACAGCAAGGGGCATAGCTTAGAGCAGGAATAGGAAACAGTTACCCCTCCCAACTGTATTTTAGGACCCAGTTAGGTGTCTATAAGACTGATGGAGTGCCTGCTAATTATACTGGGGATGGCTATTTTACACACCCCTACATTTATTATAGAATGATCTGTTCTGAGCTACTTTTCAATTAGTCTTCATTTTTTCTTTGTTATAAATTTTGAATAATCTGTCTTTCTTTTCTGTCAATTTCAAATGTGGGTCAATGCAAATACTCTGTGAGGCTACATTTCTATTTTTATTTTGTATGACTTATCTTTCTCTTTAGGCCTCTTCTATTCATCTCCCAGTCCCTCATACAAACCACTGCCCGTTTACTAGAGTTAATTAGACCCAGGGCCGCCATCAGGGGGGGACAGCGGGGACAAGCGTACCGGGCCCGGGCATGAAGGGGGGCCCGGCAGCGCTGCATTTCTTGAAGATCCGGGCCCCCCTTACGAGCGCCCGAGCCGTACGTCTTGCCTCTTGCGTGCAGAATGCGGAAGTGCCGAAAAGTCGAAGCCGATGCGCCGAAAAGACCCGAAGTCACGGAAAAAGCCGAAGTCACGAAGCGCCGAAAAGAACCGAAGTCACGAAAACAGCCGAAGCCGAAGTCCTGAAGCAGCGCAAAGACCCGAAGTCACGAAAACAGCCGAAATTTGAAGTCCTGAAGCGGTGAAAAGACCCGAAGTCACGAAAGGAGGCGAAGTTGAAGTACTGAAGCCATGAGTTCAATCCTACTGAACACCAGTTTGTGTTTTTTTTTTTTTAATCCCCTGGCCACCAATGTATTATTTTAATATTCTATAGGCCCCTGCCACCAATCTTTTTTTTAAAACTTTTTTTTTGGGGCCCCAATTTTTTTTTTAACTCGTAAGGGGCCCCTTGCCACCATTGTATTTTTTTGTTTTGTTTTTTTTTAAAAAAAATTAATTTTCTTTTTGGTGGCCCCAAATTTTTTTAACTTGTAAGGGGGCCCCTGCCACCAGTTTTTTTTGGTTTTTTTCAAAAAAAAATTATTTTTTTTTCAAATTTTTTTTTGGGGCCCCAATTTGTTTTTAACTTATAAGGGGGCCCCTGCCGCCAATGTTTTTTTTTTTTTTCAAATTTTTTTTTGGGGCCCCAATTTGTTTTTAACTTGTAAGGGGGCCCCTGCCACCAATGTTTTTTTTTTTTCAAAAAAAAATTAATTTTTTTTCAAAATTTTTTTTGGGGCCCCAATTTGTTTTTAACTTATAAGGGGGCCCCTGCCACCAATGTTTGTTTATTTTTTAGTTTTTTTAAAAAAAAATTTTTTTTGGGGCCCCAATTTGTTTTTAACTTATAAGGGGGCCCCTGCCACCAATGTTTGTTTATTTTTTTTTTTTTTTAATTTTTTTTTTTTTGGGGCCCCAATTTTTTATAAGGGGGCCCTGACCATCAATAGCTTTTTACAACTTGTGTGGGGGGGGGGTTACTTTTTTAGCGCTGATGTCTGTGTGGTCTTTTAACTGCGATGTGGAGTGGGCGGAATATGGGGTGGAGCTTGGTCGTCAGTGTGGGCGGGGCCCAGGGGGCCCCAAAAATTTTGTTGTTATGGGGCCCCGTGATTTCTAATGGCGGCTCTGATTTAGACCATAGCAAAAAGATAACTGCTGAGAAAAAGAAATGCGCGATAAATAAAAAACAAAACTAGACCAATTGCAAATTATCACAGAATATTCCTGTCTGCAACATACTAAGGGCCCTTACACACGGGCGTTTGGAGCTGCGCTCCCCTGCGTTCCGGTTTCATGCGTTCAGCCGCAGGGGAGCGCAGGAGTAGACGCACTGAATTCTTTTCAGTGGGACTGTACTCACACAGATGCATGTATGCACCAAACGCAGGTTGGGATGCAGCATGTTGCACTTTACCTGCGTTCGAGCCCTAAGGGCTCTTACACACGGGCGGTTTTACCTGCACTCCCCTGCGTTGTGCTTTCTTCCGTTCAGCCGCAGGGGAGCGCAGGAGTAGACGCACTCAATTATTGTGAAGGGGGCTGTACTCACACAGACGTATGTATGCGCCAAATGCAGGTGGGACGCAGCATGTTGCATTTCACCTGGGTTTAGAGCCCTAAAACTTTTTTAAGTTCAACTGTTTGTTCAATTGCTCAGTGGTCAGCCGAAAAAATGCTTGGAATTCACCCTATTGAATTTTTGCTGCTCTGGGATTTTCAAAATGTGGAAGACGCTTGCAGCAGTAAATATACTTTCTAAAAGGACATAGCTTTAGCATATTAAAGACTCCAGAAAAGAATTTCTACAATGGGTCACACAGAAATCTGGTGATTTATAGCTCCTAATGATTTGCATGGCACTGTCACTTGCTGGGCAATCAAATGGGAGCAATTCTGCGCATTTTGTTGCAGCCCAAGGAATTAATAATTGCCCAGGTGAAAAAGTGCCCAAAATCAATATGTGTGCCGTTGCTTTAAAGGGTCGGCTTATCGTATGTTACTTTTAGAATGGATAATTAGTGATGGGTGAATAAATTCGCCTGGTGTGAATTCGCAATGAATTTCCGCGTTTCGCAGGCGGAAAAAAGATTATCAAAACTCCTGCGAAAATTCGCTTCCGTCAAAAATTTTTGGATGTGCATCCAAAAAGAAGTTTGTGTCAAAATCGTTGCGCGGAAAAACTATTCGGACACCCATTGACTTAGACGCCGGCGTCAAAATTGACGCAAGTGACTTTTTGGACTCGCGTCCATAATTGATCTGCCCATCAATTTTCGAGTTTTACTTTTTTCCACTGTTTTGCGAATATCATGGGAAATTTTTAGGCGAAGCAAAACAGGATAAATTCGCCCATCACTATGTATAATGTTACGCAACTTTTCAATTGGTCTTCATTTTTTCTTTTTTACAGTTTTTATTATTTGCCTTCTTCTTCTGACTCTTTCCAGCTTTCAAATGGGGGTCACTGACCCCATGTAAGAAACAAATGCCCTGTAAGGCTTCAAATTTATTGTTATTGCTACTTTTTTTGATTCTTTCTATTCAGGCCTCTTGTATTCATATTCCAGTCTCTTATTCAAATCAGTTCAGGGTTTCTACGGTCATTCGGACCTTAGTAACCCGATGGCTGATATTGCAAACTGGAGAGCTGCTGAATAAAATGCTAAATAAGTCAAAAACCACAAATAATAAAAAATGAAAACCAATTGCAAATTGTCTCAGAATATCACTCTCTATTTATCATACTAAAAGTTAATTTAAAGGTAAACAACCCCTTTAATCCATCAGAAATGAGGCAATGACAAGTTGTACCATAAAAACTGCACTACTTTTCCTTTTAATTAAGTGTCCCTGTCATTTTAATCCATTTACATTTCATGCACCAACTCGTCCTTTGAGGACAAACTCACAAAAGGGCACAACAATTGTTCTTTGGCTCCATTTTAAAGGCCGGTGACATAATCTGGCGTGACTACGTTGCTCCGAGGACTAAGGAGAAAGGGGGGAAAAAAACTTTCTCCAGGGGGATGACACTCGGTTAGAGAGGAGAGACTTGACTGAATATTCTGCTGTCAGCCTTTTGTGCCGATCGCAGACAAACTAACATCTGTTTTTCGGCGATACATGTAGCGAATAATTAAGCCGTTGTTTTTAATTATTATTTCACTGTGGGGAGTTGAACTCACATCTAACATTCCTGCGGTGCCAGAAACACATGGAAAATCCTATCAGCCTTGGTTTCATTGGGGTTTTGCTCATTTTGGGCATAACTAAGGAGACACTATTGTTCTTTTTAACCTCCTTTAAGACGGGATTGAAGAGTAAACATTAGGGCAAGGAGATCTTTAACCTTTCAGTCTTCATCAATGTTGGGGAAACAGAACCGACTGCTACTGGAGCCTATGGATTTCGTCGGATCCGGAATACTAGGCATTGTTGGTCAGACGAAATCCAAAGGTTCCAGTAGCAGTCGGTTCGTTGTCCCCTTCAATCAAATGTTCTGAAACTCAGAATTCTGTTCCATTCAAAAAATATTAAGTAAAGGTAGGGGATCTGTTATCCGGAAAGCTCAGAATTACAGAAAGGCCGTCTCCCATAGTCTCCATTTTATCCAAATAATAAAAAATTTTTTTTTTAATAATAAAACTGTAGCTCGTACTTGATCCCAACTAAGATATAATTAATCCTTATTGGAAGCAAAACCAGCCTACTGGGTTTATTTAATATTTAAATTATGTTTTAGCACATTTAAAAAGATACTGACTCCAGAAATGTTACCTTTTTTTTACATCTACCATAAAATTTACTTTGCAAGCTTCTTATAATAAAGTATTTGCCCAATGCTTTTACATTACCTGTCTGACTCCCTGTGATCACCTATGAGGGGGCTGCCATATTTGTGCAGCAGGAGTCCGTTAGCATTAGAAACTGACTGGCTGAGAAAAAGGTCCCCTGCTATTTGTCTATAATGTCCTCTAATGTACTTGTAAAGTCTAATCATGTCCCCTCGCAAGCGCCTTTTTTCCAGAGAAAACAACCCCAACCTTGACAGTCTCCCCTCATAATTTAAGTCTTCCCTCCCTCTAACCAATTTAGTTGCACTTAGTCTCTGCACTCTCTCCAGCTCATTTATATCCCTCTTAAGGACTGGAGTCCAAAACTGCACTGCATACTCCAGATGAGGCCTCACCAGGGACCTATAAAGAGACACAATTATGTTTTCATCCCTTGAGTTAATGCCCTTTTTTATGCAAGACAGAACTTTATTTGCTTTAGTAGCCACAGAATGACACTGCCCAGAATTAGACAACGTATTATCTACAAAGACCCCTAGATCCTTCTCATTTAAGGAAACTCCCAACACACTGCCATTTAGTGTATAACTTGCATTTATATTATTTTTGCCAAAGTGCATAACCTGCATTTATCAACATTGAACCTCATTTTCCAGTTTGCTGCCCAGTTTTCCAGTTTAGACAAATCACTCTGCAAAGTGGCAGCATCCTGCATGGAACCTATAGTTCTGCACAATTTAGTATCATCTGCAAAAATAGAAACAGTACTCTCAATGCCCACCTCCAGGTCATTAATAAACAAGTTGAAAAGCAAGGGACCTAGTACAGAGCCCTGCGGTACTCCACTAACAACACTGGTCCAATTAATCCAATTAATTTGATTGAATTCTACGGGAGATGGCCTTCCCAGAAATCTGAGCTTTCTGGATAACGGGATATCAAATAATGGATTTCATACTTCTACATGTATATGTTGAAAGCCAAACACACTGGGTGTATGGATTGTATCTCACAAGAAGGTGGATCCATTTGGTTTCAGGAATAAAACATCTGCAGATTCTTAATATTCGACCCCCCAAATTTCTATGATTGGCATTGAACACATGAACTATGGAGATGGAGATGGAGAAATGGAGATAGAAGAGGGTATTAGTGGATGGTGAAATGGCTATGACACCCCAAATTGACAAGACTGATACTGAAAACATCATTCAGGGATAGAGGTGGAGGTAAAGTTTATTTATGAATATGTGGAAAATTGGCAGTGACCCCAATATTCTATGACTGGTATTGTACCTGGTGTGGTGCATCTGCCATGACCCCAAAACAGACATGATTAACAGAGTAGATGAGTGTCGGCACAACACTGAGATATGCCAGGGAATATCCTCCGTGATAAAACGAAAAGGCCGCAGCTTGTTTATTAACAAATTTACATAAATAATGACCAACCTATGAACATCGGTTAAGTGTAGTGCAATGTAAACAATTACATTTATATAATATTTAGCCATTGACTTTCTGTTGTCCCTCCTCTGTAACTCACCCCCTTCCAACTGGGCCTCTTCCATCACTTTGGCACCAGGCCTAAAGCTGGCCATAGACACAAAGATAAAGTCTTACGAATCTTCATTTCTTATGTTTTCAGACCGTGTGTGGATCCTCCCGACATGTTTCGTGCCATGGCGATCGGTTGTTTAGTCGATGGGACAGGTTAGAAGATTTCTGTCGGCTAATGATAATATTTCTGAATTTCTGCATGTATTGCCTGTCTGATGGTATCAATGGGAGACTGTCACTAGTATTTGTTGGACTTAACTTTCATATGATTGTTGTCTTTGAATTAATGGGCAGAACATCTTCTGATTTGTTCTTTTTCCTACTTTATTTAATGTGAATGGTTAGTGGTAGGTCAGGAGATTGCAACGAACGATCGTCTGTCAGAAATAAGGAAACATCTGCACGTCTATGGCCATCTTAACCCCTGTTACGTCCTACACTTGATACTCCTCCTGCTGTGACTCCACCCTAATACCACCCTCCTACACTACTACTATCCACTTGCTCTGGGGAGGGCAGAGAACACCAAAACTACAACACCCATAATCCCTAACACCCTCCTCTGGTTCCCTACTTCCTAGCCTTGTCATAGCCCTGTTGTCAGAACTGTATTTAGGTCTGATGCTGCCCTAGGCTTCTGCAAATCAGCCCATCCCCCTACCCCTCACCCCCCCAGCTCTTTCACCGGATTTCCAATGGAAATCCGTGGAAGAGGCTGCCGATTTTATTTTAATTTCAAAATAATAATTTATAGGCACCCCCCAAAACCTGCTGCACTAGGCACAGGCCCTCGGGTGCCTTAATATAAATACGGCCCTGACCGTTGTTTCCAGTTTGTGGCTCACACCACACGGGCATTCTGTAAACATCACGCAGAAATGTCCTCCCAACTGAACAACAAAACAGCTTATTGCCGGATCAATGCACTTGTCACCCTAAACTGAGCTACTCTATTTTGTAGATTTGGCTCAGCTTTATGTGCAGCCATTTATTCATGAAACCTACCGTAGTACATCAGTAGAGCACGAGACTATTTCATGTGGGCCTCAATATGACCAGGGAATGGCCATTGCATTAGGAGTGGGCTGAGTTATACTTCATGAGACTACTGACAAAGCAATGAATTTGTTCTTCACAAGCCCCCATTTCTGAAACACTTCAGCAGATGGAACAGATGCAGATTAAAGCAGCGGGTGAGATGAAACATATGCACAGCAGCCTGCCAGAGGGCTTATGGGGGCCTAGTGCTACATACAAAGAATCAGAGGGGCATGAACAAAAACAATGCCCTGATTAAGTACAACGGAATAACATGCTCGCTATGGTGCATATTTTATCATTTTATGCTTAAATTATTCTGTGTAGCTCTAGTGAAGACTCCAACAAATATCCCAGCAGTTCCATGTCTTCTATTTGATTGAATGGATATACTTGATGAATGGAAAGTCTTTCAACAACAATCTCAGCTTTGGTTTCTCAACGAGGAGCTTCACTTGGTCCTTGGTTGGTCCTTTTTCTCTGGTTTTGTCTAGTCCTGCTCCTGACCTTGGGATGACCAGTGTTTTCAATTGTAGACATCCAGACCCAAGATAAGGGCAAATATGGTCAATCTGTACAGTAAGTAGTAGACACTGTGGGGCAGATTTACTACAGGGCGAAGTGGCTAATGCTAGTGACTTTTTGCCCAAAATCGCAGGGACATCGCTAATTCACTAACAGGCGCAGATGTCAATTCGCTAGCAAAAGAGACCATCTATATCGTTCATTTGCACTCGTTCGACAGGCGACTTTTCGCTCAGGCAAATGGTCGTTGCTCCGGAAATTCACTAAAGTGCGGATTTTACTGAACGTTACGTCTTTTGCCAGAGTTGACTTTGCCACCTTAGACCAGGCGAACTGTTAAAATGAAGCTACAGCTTCCTCATTCTTATGTCAATGACATCATATCCTGTCTACCGAAAAAACGCTGGCGACTTTTCCTTTTTTAAGCAGGAATGCCTGCAAAAGTCCTAACTTGAACTTTTTTGGGTTAACATTTTCCCCAGGCATTTGAGGGCCATGGAACATTCATTTTACAGTGGGCTCATGTGTAGGGCATTATATGATCTCTTTTGTCTTTATTAAGGTCCCTTGGACATTTGTAATAATAAGTGGCCACTTCAAGCATTTGCACCAACATCTCTAATAAAGACGTCCATACAACTTTAATGTACTCGCCCTATTCAAATCACTAGTGACTTTTCGCTACGCATAAAACGCATCTTCACTATGAAATACTTGCACTGAAGAAGTATCTCTAGCAAAAATTTGCCAGCGTTCGACACCCAGGGCGCAACTTCACATCTTAATGAATTAGCATAGTGCTAACAAATTTATGCCTGATGAAGTGGCGCGAAGTGTGCGAAGCAATCGCTGGCGACAATTTGCCCTTTTGTAAATCTGCCCCGTTAATGGAAAATGATGGACTATATCAACCTCTTGCACACCATGGGGGTTATTTATCAAGCTCTGAATATCTAAACCTCAAATAATTTGTAGTTTTCAGAGAAAAAAAAACCAAGATTTATTAAAGTCCGATGGTCTAAAAACTCCTAATCCGAAACCCTGGCATCTAAAAGTGTAATGGAATCTACCTCAAGTCGTCAAGATGGCGTCCAAGATGGCGTCCAAGATGGCGACCACCTGCCTCACCACATGGCTCCTGCTGGGCACAGCTCTATGACCTCACCTTCTTCCCACTCCCGGATTGGTCGTCGGCGACGGAACGGACGCCGGCGTCAGAATCGGGCGCCGGCGTCAAGACGTCAGCGTGAGGACGCTGGCGTCTGCGTCTGACGCAAGCGCGTCAAAATTTGGCGCCAACCCAGAGACTATTTAAACCTACTTCCCCTTCCAGTCCTTGCCCAACTATAGGTTCCTGCTACTGAGTTCCTGGGTGTTATTATCTATTTGATTCCTGTGTACCGATTCCTGCCTGTTCTTCGATTTTGCTTGTCTTCTGCCTGGTCTGACCTTTTGCCTGTATTTTGACGATTCTTTGGATAAACCCTTTTGTACCTCGAACCTGGTCTGGTCTCCTCTTTGGTCTACACTATTACTGTGCCTTCGGGCCCGTTACAGTATAGTTGGGCCATGGACCCTTCGGAGGAGACTCCAGCTCCACCTGATGTCGGTGGCGCTATCCGCGGTTTGGCTTCCCGCATGCAGTCATACGAAGCCCAGCAGTCACACTTCGGTCAGGCTCTGGAAGCTATCCTAGACAAGTTGTCGGCATTGTCACCTGTGGCCCCGGTCCCTGTGGCCATTCCTGCAAGCCCACTTCAGCCTTCGGAACCTCGCATTCCTGCGCCTCCCCTCTACAGCGGTGATCCTGATGCGTGCAGAGGTTTCATCAACCAGTGCGAGATCCAGTTTGCCCTGCTGCCAGGTCAGTTCGCATCCGAACAAGCTAAAGTGGGGTACATGATTACTCGCCTGCAGGGGAAGGCTTTGGAGTGGGCATCACCTCTGTGGGAGAAGAGGGACCCTTTGATTGACAATGCCAGTGCCTTCATCCGTGAACTTCGGGTTGTCTTTGATGCCCCTGGCCGAGCTACGGCATCCTCTGCTCGCCTGTTCCAGATTCAGCAAGGCACTCGCTCTGTTCCAGAGTACGCTATTGAGTTCCGCACCCTAGTGGCGGAGACCACCTGGAACAATGATGGGTACCATGCAGCCTTCTACAACGGCCTAGCCATGCGGATCAAAAATGACTTGGTCTCCCGGGAAATTCCTTCTCGGTGGGAGGATCTGGTGGCGCTGGCTATAAAAGTTGACACCCGACAGAGGGAATTTCAACTCGAGCTCGACAGAGAGCGTTCGAAGAAGTTTCCCCGGTTCCAACCCACCCTGGCTCCTCGCTTCCAGAGACCCCTACTCTTCAATCCGGCTTCTGCTTTCCCCTCTCCTACTCCTGCGGCCTCTGCTCCCTCTGTTCCATCTACTGAGGAACCCATGCAGATTGGACGGGCTCGTCTTTCCGAACAGGAGAAGCTACGGAGAAGGGCTGCCGGCCTATGCCTGTATTGTGGGGGCAAATCGCACTTCGCCCATGAGTGTCCTGTGAAGCCGGGAAACGCCAGCACCTAGGTAGGTTTGGGGAGACCTATCTGGGTGGTGTTTGTCATTCTCCCCAACCCTCTACTCAACGTTTCCTTCTTCCGGCACAGATCCAATTCAGTTCCCAGAAGATCCCAGTGCAAGCTTTCCTGGACTCTGGTGCTGCCGGAAATTTCATGGACAAAGTTTTTGCTGCTCGTTATGCGGTTCCCCTACAACCCTTGGCCTCTCCTCTGCGAGTCTTAGCTATTGATGACTGCCCTCTGTCTTTGGCCATTATTTCCCAAACCACCGCTGAACTTTCCTTTAGAGTGGGCACCATGCATCTGGAGAGATTGGCCTTTCTACTCATTGACTGCCCTTCAACTCCACTCGTTTTGGGGCTCCCCTGGTTGTGCACCCATAATCCAGTCATTGACTGGTCCTCCACTCAAGTCTCCCGCTGGAGCCCCTACTGCCAACGGAACTGTTTGCCTGCTGTACCCCTTATCAAAGTTTCTTCTGTTTCTTCCAAGTTGTTCCTTCCTTCCACCTATCAAGATTTTGCTGATGTCTTCAACAAGGGCTCAGCAGAGACCCTTCCTCCTCATCGACCCTATGACTGTCCGGTCGAACTTCTTCCTGGTTCCATGCCTCCCCGGGGTCGCACCTATCCTCTTTCCCCCTCTGAGACGGCTGCCATGAAGACCTACATTCGGGAGAATCTCCAAAGAGGCTTCATCCGCCCTTCTTCCTCCCCTGCTGGTGCTGGATTTTTCTTTGTCGAAAAGAAGGACGGGGGTCTGCGACCATGCATCGACTATAGGGGGTTAAACAAAATCACCATTAAAAACCGTTACCCTCTCCCCCTAATCTCCGAACTCTTCGATCAGTTAAGAGGGGCCAAGATCTTCACCAAGCTGGATCTTCGGGGTGCCTATAACCTCATTATAATTCGTGAAGGGGACGAATGGAAGACCACCTTCAATACCCGAGATGGGCATTATGAATATCTAGTCATGCCATTTGGACTATGTAATGCCCCCGCGGTCTTCCAAGAGTTCGTGAATGATATATTCAGAGACCTGTTGGGGCAAAGTGTTGTTGTCTATCTGGATGACATTCTTGTCTTTTCCAAAAATCTCCACGAGCATCGCTCCCAAGTGAAGGAAGTTCTTCTTCGTCTTAGAAAGAATAATCTCTTCGCTAAATTGGAAAAGTGTTCGTTTGAAGTGTCCTCTATCCCTTTTCTTGGGTACATCATCTCCCAGCAGGGTTTCGAGATGGATCCAGCCAAGGTTTCTGCAATTCTTGATTGGCCCCTCCCCACAAGTGTCAAGGCTATCCAAAGATTTATTGGCTTTGCCAACTATTACAGACAATTTATTAAGGGTTTCTCTTCCAAGATCTCCCCTATCCTGGCCCTTATCCGCAAAGGGGGTAAACCACAGCACTGGCCTCCTCTAGCCTTGGAAGCCTTTGAACCTTGAAAACTGCCTTTTCTTCTGCACCTATTCTCAGACACCCCGAACTTCTTCTTCCCTTCTTCCTCGAAGTCGACGCCTCAGATGTGGGAGTTGGAGCTGTCTTGTCACAGAGATCATCCTTGGATGGGAAGCTACATCCCTGTGCATTCTTTTCTAAGAAATTTTCCTCCTCCGAGCAGAACTACGATGTGGGGAATCGTGAGTTATTGGCAGTGAAACTCGCCCTGGAGGAGTGGAGACATTTACTGGAGGGATCCTCCATTCCCGTGACCATCTTTACAGACCATAAGAACCTTGAATTTATCCAGTCCCTCAAACGTTTGAATCCTCGACAAGCCAGATGGTCACTGTTCTTCTCCCGTTTTAACTTCGTCATCACCTTTCGTCCTGGCTCTAGAAATAGAAAGGCTGATGCTTTGTCAAGAAGTTTTGTTCCTGAAGTTCCCTGCTCCGAAGATCCTGAACCCATTGTGCCTTCCTCCAAGATTGTCGCTGCCCTATTTCCCTCCTTGGCTTCGCTAATTCTTTCCGCTCAAGCTTCTGCTCCTGACAATATTCCTCTAGGGGTTGCCTTTGTCCCTCCTGATTGTCGCCAGTCTATCCTATCCCAGACTCACAGTTCCAAACAGGCCGGTCATCCCGGAGTGGAGAAGACTACCGAACTCCTTTCTCGCCTGGTGAAAAATTTGATTAAAATTCGAAGGATTTTAATCCATCGATCTAACGATTTTTCTTTGACCAAAAAAAATTAGAAAGCCTATGGGGACCTTCCCCATAGGTTAACATTGCACCTCGGTAGGTTTTAGGTGGCGAAGTAGTTCGAATCGTTCGATTCAAAGTCGTAGTCGAAGGTCGAAGTAGCCAAAAAAACATTCGAAATTCAAAGTTTTTTTTATTCTATTCCTTCACTCGAGCAAAGTAAATGGGCCCCTTAGAGTTTTTTCCTTGAAAAAGTTTCACCGCACGTCCGAGCGTCTTCTTCAATTCATCGGAAGTAGTAGGGAATTCCCCAGCATTTTTATGATTGGATGTCTTTGACTTTACTACCCTAAAGGGTTTAAATGCCGGGGAATACCCTACCACTTCCGTTGAACTGAAAAAAAAGCTTGAAACGTTTTCAAGGAAATAACTCCAAGGGGCACATTTACTCGAGTGAAGGATTCGGATGAAAAAAACTTCGAATTTGAAAGTATTTTTTTGGGTACTTCGACCATCGAATAGGCTACTACGACCTTCGACTTCGATTCGAACGATTCGAACTAAAAATCGTTCCATTTGATAGTCGAAAGTACTGTCTCTTTAAAAAAAAACTTTGACTACCTACTTCGGCAGTTTAAACCTACCGAAGTACAATGTTAGCCTATGGGGATCTTCCCCAGCACTTTCCTAACCTTTTTTTGATCGAGGAAAAATCCTTCGATTGATTGCTTAAAATCGTTCGATCGAAGGATTTGTGTTAAATACTTCAAATTCAATATTCGAATTCGAAGGATTTAAACTCGAGGGTCGAATTCGAGGTTTAAGTAACCCTCGATATTCGACCCTTGATAAATGTGCCCCTAAATGTCCAGTTGGCTTTGATTTAATTCTACTGGATACTGTATATCATGGCCTGGATACATGAGAATCTTCATAGACATGTCAACCCATACTTTCCATGGGTTGTTGGTCACCAGAGGAATCACAGGCAGAGCACACAATAACCAAGTGTGTTTTGACGCCATGTTTTGAGCAGGAAGAACTCCAATAGGAAAAATGACCACCATTGATTATTTACCAGAGGCCTAGGGAAGGGGAAGACTAAAAGAAAACTGTATATTCTCAAAATTTAACATCCCTACTGGAATCTGTGTTCCATATGTTTTAATGTACTTGCATAACCCTATACATATTTCCTTGCTAAACATTGTATAAATAGTTTCTTATGTCTGTCATTGCTGACAACTCTTGGCAATGATTCTCTAAGTCTCCACTGCTATTAAACTAAGATTTATTTCCTAGAACGTTTCTGTTGTGCTAGACTAACCTTCTGAATCTGAATTAACCCCCATTCGCCGGCATCTGGGATTCTACATGGAGAAGAAGCAATCAAGAGCTGACCATAGGGGTGCTGGGAAGGGTCATGTTGATAGAGACAGGGCTGGACTGTATCATATATTGACAACTGCATCATGCGCACTCTATGGAGAGACTTCCACATTCCATTTCAGAACAACACTCATCACCCTTGGTTGGAAATCTGGCCTGGGATAACAGACAATGACCTCAGTTCCTTCCCTGTCCTGTGACTTCCTTTTATGAAATATTAGGGGCTGATTATGCATAAACAGCCGCTATCCTGACAATAAAAACAATTCCATTGCCTGATTTATCGTCATCTTGAATTGATTTAAATGCCTTACTGCTGAAGGTTGAATAGTTACAGGACATATAGAAAGAAAACCTGAGCTTTCCATGAGTATGGACCCTATTTATTTATGTAGGAGTTTGCCAACTATAAGGGGCAGATTTACTAAGGTTCGGATTTTTTTTTTTTTGGTCAAAACTCACAAATTCGAATTTAAAACCACGAACTCGAATTTGAATCGAATTTGACCCTGGAAACAGTTCTAATTCGACTATTCTCCACCTGAAACCTGCCGAGTTCATGTAGAAGTCAATGGCAGAGGCCCCTTGAACTATTTGAAGATGTTAATAGTAGTGATGAGTCCATTTTTTTGCCAAGTTTCGCTTAGAAAATGACTCCCCATAGGGGCAAATTCACTAAAGCGTGAATCGCCTAAAGTTAGCGCAAATTCGCCAGCGTCATGTCATTTCGTTAATTCGCCGATTTACTAACAGGTACTGGCGTAAATTCGCTAGCGAAGTGGACCTACTCTAGCGCTATTTCGCACCTTTACACCAGACGAAGTTGCGCTTTGGCGAAGGGTCAATGTAACTACGCTAATTCACTAATTTGCTCATTATACTGAACGTTACCTCTTGCGCCAGACTTGCCTTCACCACCTCAGACCAGGCGAAGTGCAATAGAGTAGATAGGGATTGCTGGCGTTTTTTCCTTTTTTATGGGTGATAGGCTGAAATAGATCGTAAATTTTTTTGGGGGTACCCTCCTTTCCCCCTACATTTCCTAACATATGGCACCTAAACTATACAGTGGGCTCATGTATAGGGCAAAATAACAACTGTATTTTATTTTATGAAGCTTTCCCAGGCTTGTGTAGTGTAATGTATTTGCTGCTACATATACGTCCATTCAAGTTTAACTTGGCGACGTATGCAAATTAGGCATCGCTAGCGTAACTTCGCTTTGCTTGACGAATCATCGCTTGCGCAAATTCGCTACCGGTCGCCTCCCTGAACATTGGATTTTAGTGAATTAGCGGCACCCTGGCGAAGTGCGGCGAAGGCGTCACTAGCGCATTTTCGCTGCTTAGTGAATTTGCCCTATAGACTCCAATGTGAGAAAAAAAATGCAGCGAGTCAAAAAAAAATTTGAATTGTGAATAAAATCAAATTTATTAGAGTTTAAAAAAAAAAATCAACAAATTCAACCTTTGATAAATAACCCCCTTAATGTGTGGGGTGTAGAGATGGATCAGACATATACCTTAAAATATTCTACTCTACTCTATTCTACTAACATTCTATTCACTGCTTTTACAGTGCTGGGGCCTTGGGTTCAGTTCCAACCAGGGTACTATTATCTGCTTGGAGACTGTACAAGCCGGAAATTTATTTTTGGGGGGTAATTTGTCTCCTGATATAAGTGTTGTCAGTATGTGTATTTCTGTAGCAGAGAAATTAGATTATAAGCTCTTCAGGGACAGTAACTACTAAAAAAGGAAGATAATAATGAGATAAAGTCCTTTGTTTCACCAGAGCAGTTGATATGGAAATACTCCGCACTTTGCTAAGAAGCTATAGGGAAACTCCAAAACCCAGATGTTGGATTGTCAGGACTTGTATGAATTGATATGACAAATTAGTTTCAGGACAAAGAACCTCTATATCTGTAATGTCTTCATTGCTCTATAATCACATTTACATTCGTATGAGGACAGAGTAATTAGTGATTTGGACATTATGACTGCAATGGGGGAATCTTGCATTTTTGTATCCTTAGTTCACACAAGATACCATTTGTTTTCTATTTTTATTTCCAGTGGGGACGTCTTCATTCTGCTTGCAGGAATCTCTGAAAAGCACTAATTATACAGTTAAAGAATGAAGTTGGTTCAGTTGACCTTTAACTTTTGGTACCATAAATCTCAGATCTCTACAGAGCTCAGTATTAATATCCTTCTTTATCTATAAAGTAGCAGCATGTTTAGGCAGCGATGTAAAGACACAAGCCAATACAAGTCAAAAAGCATAATCCATGTCTTGAGTTAGTGCAATAATCCCAAACAGGTAGACAACCCCTAGAATCAATCATTCAGAAGAAAATCTTTAGCCCTGCATTGAGTTCACATGAAAATGCACCAGAACACCATAGTCTGACTATAAGGCACTTTTGGGTCCATTTCCGCCAAATCAGGCTGATGCAATTATTTAGTACCAATCATAATTGTCACGGGGCCTATCGGCTCCCAGCGGGAGTAGTCTGGACCAAGGAGGAAGTTTAAGGGTTAAAGTCCAAGTTCGCAGTACAAATAGGGATCAGGCATATTCGTAGTCAATATCCAGGCAGGCGTTCAATAGGCAGGCAGATTAGTAGCAAAGTCGAGATTCAGGCAGGGTCAGAAGTCCAGAAATCAGTTTAGCAAGAATTGTAAAGCACCCAGGAATGTTCCAAACAAAAACTATAATCGGGCATTGAACCCGTGATCTGGAAGAGCTTTTATTTTCAAATTTTGCAGAAGGCACATGACGCCATCACGCGGGCGTCAGGATGCCGGCATTGCCGCATCGGCGCTGCTGTTCCCCACGTGTTTGGGGAACAAAAAAGCATTTTTGCTATGGGTACTACCATCTTGACCACGATGCTGGAGAGGAAGGACGCACCGATGGGCGGTCCTGACAATAATTGGCCTATGCAGTAAAAATTCTTATTATGGCTTCCTCTGGGCAGATCGGGGGTTAGAGTCCTGTATCCTTGCATTTAGGGGCTGATTCATTAAGGGTCGAATATCGAGGGTTAATTAACCCTCGATATTCGACTAGGAATTGAAATCCTTCGACTTCGAATATCGAAGTTGAAGGATTTAGCGCAAATACTGCGATCGTACGATCGAAGGATTATTCCTTCGATCGAACGATTAAATCCTTCGAATCGAACGATTCGAAGGATTTTAATCCAACGATCGAAGGAATATCCTTCGATCAAAAAAACTTAGGAAAGCCTATGGGGACCTTCCCCATAGGCTAACATTCACTTCGGTAGCTTTTAGCTGCCGAAGTAGGGGGTCGAAGATTTTTTTAAAGAGACAGTACTTCGACTATCGAATGGTCGAATAGTCAAACGATTTTTAGTTCGAATCCTTCGATTCGAAGTCGTAGTTGTAGTCGAAGGTCGAAGTAGCCCATTCGATGGTCGAAGTAGCCCAAAAAATACTTCGAAATTCGAAGTTTTTTTACTTAGAATCCTTCACTCGAATTTAGTGAATCAGCCCCCTAATGTCAAGTCTGCACTTAATTCTAGAAGGTCAGCACTATCCATTGTGGGGGGAAAAAAACTCACATGGGGACCAGTGCTTTTTCAACAGTTGATAAGGATTCGTTAACAAGAAGGAAAAAGACAGTTTCAGAAGAATGTCAAACAGTAAGTCTTAACTGGCCATACAGGTGGCAATAATATTGTATAAAACTAGGTTTGATATGATTATTAGTGCATCTATGGTGGCCCTTCAATCCCGACCAATACTCATGTACAATACAACAGTGGCCCCTCCATGTGTTGCTCCTTGTACATGGCCATACTTGCTTGGCCCCTTACAATCCCTATAGGGCAGAGAGTATACCCACTTGGCCCATGTATGGCCACCTTTATGCACAAAATGCACCTTCTTAGTGAACAACCCTGAATACATGCACAGAAATCCCTATGTTGATGGGATTCACCAAGAATACAATCCCCCAAAGCTGCTCACACTCTTCTATCTCACCTGGTGCTCCCTTTTCCCCCCTTGGGTTCTCCAGATGCCTCACTCTTTACTGGAGCCCCAACCTCGGACTCTGATCTGCACTGTACCCTGTTGGGTTTCAAGAGAAGGATAGTGAGTCCTCCGTAACTAATTGATAAACTTGGGGTATATAAATTACATTAGTGCAGTTATCTCAACACTCCCACCTGTATGTGGAACTAACATAAGTAGTACAGAAACTCAGGAGCCAGGGTTTTTTTCTATGTAATTTGGATCTTCATACCTAAAGTCTACTAGAAAATAATATAAACATCAATTAAACCCAATAGGCTGGTTTTGCTTCCAATAAGGATTAATTATATCTTAGTTGGGATCAAGTACAAGCCACTGTTTTATTATTACAGAGAAAAAGGAAATCGTTTTAAAAAGTTAGAGTTATTCGATTAAAATGGAGTCTATGGGAGACGGCCTTCCCGTAATTCTGTAATTCTGTAATTCTGTAAATTAAAATACTAAGTTAGCCTAAAGGTACAATGTAAGCAAGTGTAATATATTAATTACAGTTAATATATTACATTAAATTTACAGTTACTTTTAGCAGTGAAGCAGTTTGGACTTGCTGATATTTAACTCAAATCAAGTATTAGGCCACCATAGTGCCGTTCATGTACAGGTATAGGACCTGTTATCCAGAATGTTTGTGACCTGGTGTTTTCCGTGTTAATGGATCTTTCCATAATTTGGATCTTCATACCTACTAGAAAATCAAATCAACATTAAATAAACCCAATAGGCTGTTTTTTCTATAATTATATCTTAGTTGGGATCAAGTACAAGCTACTGTTTTATTATTACAGAGAAAAAGAAAATCATTTTAAAAAATTCGAGTTATTTGATTAAAGGGGCTTTCACCTTTAAAGTAACTTTTAATATGATGTAGAGAATGATATGGATTCTAATAATTTTCATTTTCTTATCATTTGTGTTTTTTGAGTTATTTAGCTTTTTATTCAGCAGCTTCAGTTTTATAACACACTGAAAGTTAACTTGAAGGTGAACCACTAGGGGCGAATTTATTCGCCAGGCGCAAATTCGCAACGAATTTGCGCTATTTGCCGCCAGCGAATAAATTCGCGAGACGCCCGCGATAATTCGCGGCAAAAACGCAGTTTCGCGAATTATACGCCGTTTCGCGAATTTCGCGCAAAATTCGTGAATTTTTCAGCGAAGCGAAACGGCGCAAATTCGCCCATCACTATGAACCACCACTTTCAAATGGAGTCTATAGAAGATGGCCTTCCCATAATGCTGGATAATGTAGGAATTTTTGGATTTGCCCGAACCCCTGAATTCTTCGCAAAAGATTCGGCCAAATACTGAACCGAATCCGAATCCTAATTTACATATGCAAATTAGGGGTGGGAAGGGGAGAACATTTTTTACTTCCTTGTGACAAAAAGTCAAGTAATTTCCCTCCCCGCCCCTAATTTGCATATGTAAATTAGGATTCGGATTTGGTTCGGCCGGGCAGAAGGTTTCAGCCGAATCCTGCTGAAAAGGCAGAAGCCAGTCTGAATGTCGAGCCGAATCCTGGATAAGGTGCATCTCTAATATATATAGATACATACATATATATACTGTAGATATATATATTCAGCATTAAAAAGACAGTGTTTGCATATAAGATTCAAGTGCCCATTGTTAGCAGCTGAAACGCTTATTGATCAGAAATCCAATTACAAAATACCAGATGCCATTTGAAGCTTAAGCAGAAGACGCCATTTCAGTCATGTGTTTTCCCCTCTTCCCATCTGAAAGAGACCACATAAGTCCTGCCGGGGGCTTGGAACAGGCCATTAAATGCTCCAGTACACGCTCCCTCATTAGCATTGAGTAATACCCAAGCTCCGAGATACTGTTATGGCCACTATCTGTAAGAAAGAGGCACAGCAGGAGCTGAGAAGGTCACCGCATTCTCAGGGTAATCATCTGTAGTAAATGTAATTCTGACATGACAGCCCTTCCAAAAGTATTGAGGACAAGAGATCATGGGCAAATCGGCAAGACAGGAAGTAAGGACCGTTACCAAACCCACAATTATATATGTGAGAGACCTCACAGGACAATGGGTTTCATGTCTGAACACTTTCAAATGGAAAGAAACACAGAAAGGTCTGTGGGTCTTGCACTGTGCAGCCCGAAACTCCATTGTACTTTGTGTGAGTGTTGTTGTCATGGGAACATAGAAAAGTCAGACAAAAGCCAGACCTTGGTTAAGTCTGCGGCCTTCGGGGTCACCCACCACCTTAATTAATTATGAGCAAAATCAGGCCGGAATTTATTGTGCGAGGCAAGTGCCTATTTTGTGCACACGGCTAAATATATTTATATGTACCCAGGGGCGTATTTATATTAAGGCATCGAGGGCCTGTCCCTAGGGCAGCAGGTTTTGCCGGGCAGGTTGGCGGAAGTGACATCACACGCACCGCACAGGGGCCGTGTTTAGGTCCGGTGCCAAGGGCAGCACCGGACCTAAATACAGTCCCGTATGTACCACTGAGCTCAAATAGGTGGTTCACCTTTAAGTTACTTTTAGTATGTTATAGAATGACCAATTCTAAGCACTTTTTCTATTGGTCTTCATTATTTATTTATTATTATAGTTTTTAGATTATTTGCCATCTTCTTCTGATCCTTTCCAGCTTTCAAATCGGGGTCACTGACCCCATTTAAAAAACAAATGCTCTGTAAGGCTACAAATGTATTGTTATTGCTACTTTTTATTACTCATCTTTCTATTCAGGCCTCACCTATTCATATTCCCGTCTCGTATCCTAATCAATGCATGGTTGCTAGGGGTAATTTGGACCCTAGCAACCAAATTGCTGTAATTGCAAACTGGAGAGCTGCTGAATAAAAAGCGAAATAACTCAAAAACCACAAATAATAAAAAATGAAAACCAATTGCAAATTGTCTCCGAATATCACTCATACTAAACTTTAACGCACAGATGAAAAATCCCTTTTAAAACAGAACTCTTGTTATAGAAAAACTTTAGATACATTAATATTTCATACACTGCTATTCTAACACAAGCTGGAAACACACCCTAAGGGATCAAACTAGATGGACTAGATACCGTATATACTCGAGTATAAGCCATCCCGAGTATAAGCCGAGGTACCTAATTTTACCTCCAAAAACTGGGAAAGCTAATTGACTCGAGTATAAGCCTAGGGTCAGAAATGTAGCAGCTTCTGGTAAATTTCAATCAAAAAATTAAGGGTTTCTGCTCCCATTGGAGGTGCCAGTGTCTCATTTTGGGATGCCGGCGAGCATTCTTGGAAGCCGGCGAATATTCTTGGAGACTATTCTTGGACACCGGCAACTATTCTTGGACACCGGCAACTATTCTTGGACGCCGGCGACTATTCGTAGACGCCGGAGACTATTCTTAGACGACCGTTTTTTGCGCTTGACCCGAGTATAAGCCGAGGTAGAGTTTTTCAGCATATTTTGGGGCTGAAAAACTCGGCTTATACTCGAGTATATATGGTATATATATACAGGTATTGTGCTGAAGAGCAGAAAAAGAAATACCCAGTGAAGCAAATATTTACATATATTAAAGTAAACCGAGGGCAAGGCCGGTGCTCCACTTGCAGTTTATATCCAGCCTGCCACTGGTTTTCTAATGGATCTTTATGTATTTTGTTCCAGTTTTCAGTTTGTATGTATTGATATACAACAGTGATTGTCAAAGTTTTTTGGATTCAAGACTTCCTTAAAGGGGATGTAAAGACAAAAAAATAAAATCCCATTTTTACTTTAATGAAAAAGAAACCGTTTTTATAAGAAACCTCACTGTATGCAGTGAAATTCACCCTTCGTTTTGTTTGCTCTGACAGCTGCAGATAGAAAACTTCAGATGGTCCCTAACTGCTGTGCAGGGAAATGATCCCCCCACCTTACTTCCCAGAACTTGAGCAGCAGTGGCAGAACTACCGGGGGTGCAGCGGCACCGGGGTCCGCTCCCCTGCACCCCCGGTGGGCACTGCAACCCAGGATTGGAGTACCGGTACAGTCCTGATGGCTACTCCGTGGTGCCACCAGTATAAAGATTCCTGCTAGGAGACACCTCCTCCCCCTCACTGCTGGCTTCAGATTGGGACTCCGGGGCCCACTGGGGCTTCTCCCTCAGGGCCCCCCCCTTTGGACCCCGGGGGATGCTGCCTCAGCAGCTCCTGTCCGGTGGTAACCCGATGCGCATGTATGCAATTGCGCACTCACGCATGTGCGTTAGCTCGCAAACTGTTTTTTTTTAGGCAG
This sequence comes from Xenopus laevis, assembly GCF_017654675.1. Lineage (NCBI taxonomy): Eukaryota > Metazoa > Chordata > Amphibia > Anura > Pipidae > Xenopus > Xenopus laevis. The sequence continues at coordinate 20,734,636 of NC_054371.1, read as the reverse complement.
AAAATTAGATCTGGGCCAGTAGGGCCCACTGGAGCCAGCGCAGTCTGACCCTGGGGGGGTTGAAAGAGTGCTGTGGGGGGGTTTGAAAGAGTGCTGTGGGGGGGGGTTGAAAGAGTGCTGTGGGGGGTTGAAAGAGTGCTGTGTGGGGGGGTTGAAAGAGTGCTGTGTGGGGGTAAGACTTGAGAGTGTGCAAGGGGGGGTTGACAGAGTGAGGGGGTTGAGAGAGTGGGGGGGTTGAAACTTGAGAGTGTGCAGGGGGATTGACAGAGTGTGCAGGGAGTGTACAGGGGGGGTTGAGAGTGTGTGCAGGGGGGTTTGAGAGTGTGTGCAGGGGGGGTTGAGAGTGTGCAGGGTGGGTTGAGAGAGTCTGCCCAGTCCGACCCTGTTTCTGGTATATTTGGAGAGCAAATGACCAGTCTCCTCAAATCTTCCCCTAACTGGATGACTCCTTCCTGCCATTATGCAAGGCCTCCCCAGTGGGCCAGCCCCAGAGTTTGGGAAGCACTGATATAAATCTTAATGAGTTAGATGATACTTGTGTATAATGTCAATAAGGTATTGGTGCCTTTGGCCATTACAGGAAACAACTGGTATGTGCTACAAAAACGAGCGGTGTGTGTGTGTGTATAGTAAGCAATGAATTGTAACACAGGGCACACCCAATCCTACACACTGCTTTGCTCTAAACACAGAGAGCTCTGTTTCTGTAAATAATTATCTAAAACAAACTGACAGTTTGTGATTTACACAGATGGACAAAAACAATATTTGTAGTTGTAATTTAATTTTGGAAAGGGGGGGGGCAACATATTGTTAATCTCTCTTTATACACAACTATGCTGGTTGGCCAAATTACAAAGTATGCAATATTGTGTACTTGGTCCTTTCGGCCAACATTTATATTACATGGGGGACCTGAACCCAGTCTGTATCCATGGTCCTCATGAGATCTTCTTCCTGGTCCAAAAAGATGTTTAACCAGGAAACTGTAGAGCAGGCGCTCAAATAAAGGCATTTTTCCACCAGGCGAGTAAAAACAAGTAGAATAAGTTTATGTCAAAATATACAACCATACACGTTTTGTCATAGGCTGATTTGGGACTTCCTATTTACATATCCAAAAAGTTATTTATCAGGAAGGCAATCATTTTGGGCCCTTATATCTTTCATTAGGGTGCCAAAATCAAGAGTGTCTTAGTCAGCAGCCACTGTCTGTGAGTGTATGGTACCATGAAATCAAATCTTTTTTTCTTATTTCTGCACACAGATATTCTGTAAGAAAAAACTTCATAAATACTGTACCTTATGGTTTACTAAACAAACTAGTAGTCCACATTATATAATTATAACCCCTGTAAAATCAGTAGACTGTGATTGTACTAGACAGCCTTGGGAATAGACCCCCACACCATTTATGGATAGAGAGTGCAGTACATTTGTTGCAGAACGCTTGGCTACTCTGAACACAAATCCCAATGTTTAGTAGGAAGAATATGACTATTATATGGAGGATGGCTGGGCTCATACAAATGCTGCCCCTTACTGCAGGAGGACACTGGGTGTATTGTGTCAGGTCCAGGTCTGGACTGAGAGTCAAAAATAGGCCATTGCATTCCCAGTACAGAGAGGCCCAAACAGGTCCCAGCAGCCCACTAAATCAGGGGTCCCCAACCTTTTTTACCCGTGAGCCACATTCAAATATAAAAAGAGTTGGGGAGCAACACAAGCATGAAAAGACCCCTTTGGGGTGCCAAATAAGGGCTGTAATTGGTTATTTGGTAGCCCCTATGTGGACTGGTCACCTACAGGAGGCTCTACTTGACACTATACTTTGTTTTTATGCAATTAAAAATTTGCTTCCTGGAATTCAAAATTAAGCACCTGCTTTGAGGCCACTGGGAGCAACATCAAAGGGGTTGGAGAGCAACATGTTACTCATGAGCCACTGGTTGGGGATCACTGCACTAAAGATTGACTTTCTATGGCACCTGATAGCAGCCCTCTGGCATTTGCCAGAACCCCCAGATTGCCTGTCCGGGCCTGGTCAGGTCCCCTTCGTTCCTGCTCCCAAACCAGCTGTTTGGCCATGTGGGAGTCTATTACTCCTGTGCTGTACTACAAGTTTCTATCCTCAGATCCTGATTGGAGTAAGGATGGACTTTAGGAGTGAGTAACAAACAAGCTGCTTTTAGTTGCTTCACGTTGTCAATTATCTATATACTGCAATATATACTACATCTTTCTATCTGGAAGTTTTAGGTAAAACGTATTCCTTGTACCCACTCTAATAAAGGTTTCCACTGTCCAATCCCACCTTAGTTACTGTCTTTACTAAGTAACTTCTTCACCTCCTTCTGTATTGGTCTTGTGTCTACACAAGTTGGTCATCACTAAAAAATGTTCTCTGAATGTGTGTCTACACAAGATGGTCTGCAGACACAATTGTATATGGGTCCTGCGTTTTCACTAAAAAGTGCCCCCTCCTCTTTTTTTATTTTGGCCCTATGTCTAGTGAAGGATTTCTTCACTAAGAAAACTTCTGTATCAATCCTGTTTCTAGTCAATTGATCTTTTCTACAGTATGTCCCTTCCAACTCCTTATATAATATGTGCCTACACAAGGAGGTCTACACTCACACTTTTGTATGGGCTCTGGATCTAAAGAAGATGTTCTGCAATAAAAAAAATTCTCCTCCACTTTTTATTTTGGTCCTGTGTCTTGAGAAGATGCTCTTCACTAAGAAAACATCTGTATCAACCTCACATCTACTCAAGTTTATCTTCACTAAAGTATGTCCCTTCCACCTCTTTATGTGTTATGTGCCTACACAAGAAGGTCTACACACACACTTTTGTATGGATTCTGTGTCTACAGTATCTACAAAAGATGTTCTTCATTAAAAAAAGTTCCCCTCTACTTTTTATTTTGATCCTGTGCCTAGAGAAGGTGTTCATCACTAAGAAACCATCTGAATCAACCCCACATCAACGCAAGTTTATCTTCACTAAAGTATTTCAAGTTGATCTTCATTACACTATATTACTTCAGCCTCTTTATGTGTTATGTGCCTACACAAGGAAGTCTACACACACTTTTCTATGGGTTCTGTGTCTACAAAAGAGATTCTTCACTAAAAAAGTCCGCCTCCACTTTTTGGGGTATATTTATCAAAGAGTGAAGTTAGAGGTTGCTACAGTTCTCTAGAATGAAATTCTGCCACTCTCCATTAAATTCTATGGGATTTTAAAAATCCCGTAGAAATGAATGGAGAGTGGCGGAATTTCACTCTAGAGGACTGTAACTATATCTAAATTCACTCTTTGATAAATATAACCCAAGTTTAGATTTTGTGTCTATAGAAGGCGTTCTTCACTAAGAAAATGTCTGTATCAACCCCATGTCTGCTCAAGTTGATCTTCACTATAATATGATTCTGACTCTTTTTGTGTTATGTGTCTGAACAAGGTGGTCTACAATGAGAAATAAGCCTTCCCATGGGTACTCAATCTACCCAACATGGTCCATCTGGAAATTGAATAGTAAATTTAAGGTAAGTATATCATAGGCACAAACATGGCTGCTAACAAAAATGGGACCCTGGCAAACTGGAGCACCGCAGACCCCCAAAAAATGAGTAATCAAGAAAACCATAAAGAATTATCCAAAAGTGAAAAATATATCTCATAGCAATCATGTAAGAGTAATTCTATCATCTCATTTGATTGGATGAGAGGCAATAATTGGAACTGAATTTCAACAGCAGCTGCTAAAGAGCAGGTTGTCTCCGGGGGTTTATCAACAAAATCAGTCACAGTTATTCCCAAGGCTATTTTTTACGCTTTAATATGTTACACAATGGGTGTATTCATTTTGTTTTTTTAAAAATGTTAAATATTTAAAATATTTTTTTGTCTTGCAGTTTGTGTAAAATGAATATTTAATCACTGATATTACCCAAGCCAGCACAACTTGCTTAAGAATTGCCCCGAGTGAGAAAACCACGGAAGCTTACGAAGGGAACATTAATTGGAGCCCATTTCAGGACACGATATACACGGAACACTGGTTTAGTTTCCAAGAAGAATAAAAAAACTCATGAGTGAATAATAAATGCAACCTTAACAATGCCAATATGTCGCAGGCAAAACACTCATAAGATTTCACTTTACTTTTATTTTACTGCATAGCCCAGAGATACCAGCCACATGGGATCGATAGTACAGATGGAGAGTGTGCAGCACTTACTCGGTTAGTACCTCTTCACTGGAAAATTAACTGGCCCACTATCTCTCCCTACTATACCTGCTATACCACAGCCACACTCCCTTCCCAGAGTCTATTATCCCACTGTTACTATAGGCACCATCTCTCCCTACTATACCTGCTATCCCACAGTCACACTCCCTTCCCAGAGACTATTATCCCACTGTTACTATAGGCACCATCTCTCCCTACTATACCTGCTATCCCACAGTCACACTCCCTTCCCAGAGACTATTATCCACTGTTACTATAGACACCATCTCTCCCTACTATACCTGCTATCCCACAGTCACACTCCCTTCCCAGAGACTATTATCCCACTGTTACTATAGGCACCATCTCTCCCTACTATACCTGCTATCCCACAGTCACACTCCCTTCCCAGAGACTATTATCCCACTGTTACTATAGGCACCATCTCTCCCTACTATACCTGCTATCCCACAGTCACACTCCCTTCCCAGAGACTATTACCCACTGTTACTATAGACACCATCCCTCTACTATACCTGCTATCCCACATACACACTCCCTTCCCAGAGACTATTATCCACTGTTACTATAGGCACCATCTCTCCCTACTATACCTGCTATCCCACAGTCACACTCCCTTCCCAGAGACTATTACCCACTGTTACTATAGGCCCCATCTCTCCCTACTATACCTGCTATCCCACAGTCACACTCCCTTCCCAGAGACTATTATCCACTGTTACTATAGGCACCATCTCTCCCTACTATACCTGCTATCCCACAGTCACACTCCCTTCCCAGAGTCTATTATCCCACTGTTACTATAGGCACCATCTATCCCTACTATATCTGCTATCCCACAGCCACACTCCCTTCCCAGAGACTATTATCCACTGTTACTATAGGCACCATCTCTCCCTACTATACCTGCTATCCCACAGTCACACCCCTTCCCAGAGACTATTATCCCACTGTTACTATAGACACCATCTCTCCCTACTATACCTACTATCCCACAGTCACACTCCCTTCCCAGAGACTATTATCCCACTGTTACTATAGACACCATCTCTCCCTACTATACCTGCTATCCCACAGTCACACTCCTTCCCAGAGACTATTATCCACTGTTTACTATAGACACCATCTCTCCCTACTATACTGCTATCCCACAGTCACACTCCCTTCTCAGAGACTATTATCCACTGTTACTATAGGCACCATCTCTCCCTACTATACCTGCTATCCCCAGTCACACTCCCTTCCAGAGACTATTATCCACTGTTACTATAGGCACCATCTCTCCCTACTATACCTGCTATCCCACAGTCACACTCCCTTCCCAGAGACTATTATCCCACTGTTACTATAGACACCATCTCTCCCTACTATACCTGCTATCCCACAGTCACACTCCCTTCCCAGAGACTATTATCCCACTGTTACTATAGACACCATCTCTCCCTACTATACCTGCTATCCCACAGTCACACTCCCTTCCCAGAGACTATTATCCCCACTGTTACTATAGGCACCATCTCTCCCTACTATACCTGCTATCCCACAGTCAAACTCCCTTCCCAGAGACTATTATCCCCACTGTTACTATAGGCACCATCTCTCCCTACTATACCTGCTATCCCACAGTCACACTCCCTTCCCAGAGATTATTATCCACTGTTACTATAGGCACCATCTCTCCCTACTATACCTTCTATCCCACAGTCACACTCCCTTCCCAGAGACTATTATCCACTGTTACTATAGGCACCATCTCTCCCTACTATACCTGCTATCCCACAGTCACACTCCCTTCCCAGAGACTATTATCCACTGTTACTATAGACACAATCTCTCCCTACTATACCTGCTATCCCACAGTCACACCCCTTCCCAGAGACTATTATCCCACTGTTACTATAGACACCATCTCTCCCTACTATACCTACTATCCCACAGTCACACTCCCTTCCCAGAGACTATTATCCCACTGTTACTATAGACACCATCTCTCCCTACTATACCTGCTATCCCACAGTCACACTCCCTTCCCAGAGACTATTATCCACTGTTACTATAGACACCATCTCTCCCTACTATACCTGCTATCCCACAGTCACACTCCCTTCTCAGAGACTATTATCCCACTGTTACTATAGACACCATCTCTCCCTACTATACCTGCTATCCCACAGTCACACTCCCTTCCCAGAGACTATTATCCCACTGTTACTATAGACACCATCTCTCCCTACTATACCTGCTATCCCACAGTCACACTCCCTTCCCAGAGACTATTATCCCCACTGTTACTATAGGCACCATCTCTCCCTACTATACCTGCTATCCCACAGTCAAACTCCCTTCCCAGAGACTATTATCCCCACTGTTACTATAGGCACCATCTCTCCCTACTATACCTGCTATCCCACAGTCACACTCCCTTCCCAGAGATTATTATCCACTGTTACTATAGGCACCATCTCTCCCTACTATACCTTCTATCCCACAGTCACACTCCCTTCCCAGAGACTATTATCCACTGTTACTATAGGCACCATCTCTCCCTACTATACCTGCTATCCCACAGTCACACTCCCTTCCCAGAGACTATTATCCACTGTTACTATAGACACAATCTCTCCCTACTATACCTGCTATCCCACAGTCACACTCCCTTCCCAGAGACTATTATCCCACTGTTACTATAGACACCATCTCTCCCTACTATACCTGCTATCCCACAGTCACACTCCCTTCCCAGAGACTATTATCCCCACTGTTACTATAGGCACCATCTCTCCCTACTATACCTGCTATCCCACAGTCAAACTCCCTTCCCAGAGACTATTATCCCCACTGTTACTATAGGCACCATCTCTCCCTACTATACCTGCTATCCCACAGTCACACTCCCTTCCCAGAGATTATTATCCACTGTTACTATAGGCACCATCTCTCCCTACTATACCTTCTATCCCACAGTCACACTCCCTTCCCAGAGACTATTATCCACTGTTACTATAGGCACCATCTCTCCCTACTATACCTGCTATCCCACAGTCACACTCCCTTCCCAGAGACTATTATCCACTGTTACTATAGACACAATCTCTCCCTACTATACCTGCTATCCCACAGTCACACTCCCTTCCCAGAGACTATTATCCACTGTTACTATAGACACCATCTCTCCCTACTATACCTGCTATCCCACAGTCACACTCCCTTCCCAGAGACTATTATCCACTGTTACTATAGGCATCATCTCTCCCTACTATACCTGCTATCCCACAGTCACACTCCCTTCCCAGAGACTATTATCCACTGTTACTATAGACACCATCTCTCCCTACTATACCTGCTATCCCACAGTCACACTCCCTTCCCAGAGACTATTATCCCACTGTTACTATAGGCACCATCTCTCCCTACTATACCTGCTATCCCACAGTCACACTCCCTTCCCAGAGACCATCTCTCCCTACTACTACTATTGGCACACTATTGCTGTACAATGAAGACAAGAATATGCAGTTGAGTATTGATGATTTCCATGCTCTTTCATCCTCTGGTGATTTTCAGCTCACAATGAGCAGTCTCAGGCCAGTCAACCCTGTCTGGACCCCCTGAGAACATCTTAGAGTCTCTCAGTGAACTTACATCTTACATAGTTAGCAGTCTGCGTATTTACCCAACCTGAATTTATGTTAGAATGGCAATTTCTTTAATAAACAACTTTAAAGCAAATTGAAAAAACATTTTCCTTATCCTGTGGCCACCCTAACAGAAAGATACAGAATAGACTTTTGCACTCGGTATAAATAAATAAACTCCAGTGGAAACATGAAAGCAAATTCACAATTTCCTGAGACTGAGAATGACAAAGCCTGTGCTGTGTCTCCTAATGGCTTTGGCAGCTCTGTGCGTGAGGTCATAGCTTTATAATGAAGTAGAACAGCGACAGGGCTCTCTAGGCATTGGTTGCTGATGAGTTAATACATAGTTACGACTGTGTCTTTCACATAGAACCAAGGAGCCTGGCACCAGGGACCTGTGATGTAACATGTGACTACGAGGGCATGATTGACTAAGCCGAACAGGATTTAGATGTTGCATGAAGTGGCGTGATTTATCAAAAAATAAGAGGGTAATACTGTATTATTATTTATCAAGGTCATCTCTAGGGGTCAAATACTCAATAATTTCTCCAAGGCATGCTAATAAGTAAAAAGATATACTTTATTTACATCAATAGTTAAAAAACATGAGAAATATCCCCTCTAACGCCTGACGCGTTTCATGCTTACCCAGCACTTAGTCATAGGCAGAATCTCTAGGGGTCAAAATCTCTAGGGGTCAAAATTGATGCAGCCAATTGATGAACACAGTGGGGCCCCCATAGAGTGTGTTGTACCAATTAGAGCAGAGCAAAATGGCAACAGTAGAGAGGACAACACTGACATGTTTTATTATTATTTTATTTTTATTTCATTCTATTATGCTATTTCTGCTTTATGGACTGCAATTGTGCTTGTCTCCCTTAGGCCACATTTTACTGGTTTGTTTCTGGTTTGTGGAAACAATATGCCTTCTCTTGTTCATGTATGAATAGTTACCTAGTGAGGGCCTGGGAAACAACATGGCTTCTCTAGTTCATGTATGAATAGTTACCTAGTGAGGGACTGGGAAACAACATGGCTTCTCTAGTTCATGTATGAATAGTTACCTAGTGAGGGACTGGGAAACAACATGGCTTCTCTAGTTCATGTATGAATAGTTACCTAGTGAGGGACTGGGAAACAACATGGCTTCTCTAGTTCATGTATAAATAGTTACCTAGTGAGGGCCTGGGAAACAACATGGCTTCTCTTGTTCATGTATGAATAGTTACCTAGTGAGGGACTAGGAAACAACATGGCTTCTCTAGTTCATGTATGAATAGTTACCTAGTGAGGGCCTGGGAAACAACATGGCTTCTCTTGTTCATGTATGAATAGTTACCTAGTGAGGGACTGGGAAACAACATGGCTTCTCTTGTTCATGTATGAATAGTTACCTAGTGAGGGACTGGGAAACAACATGGCTTCTCTTGTTCATGTATGAATAGTTACCTAGTGAGGGACTGGGAAATCAATAGCTTACATTATGTAGGTTTGGAAACACAGAAGCAGAATAACTGCAGTTTAATTTTTTATTGTGCGTCCACCATCCACACAACATGTTTCGGGCATCAAGGGCCATTTTTCACAGTTGATGGAGCATCCAGGGAACCATCACAAACACAATTCTTCATTAAATCAGAGGCTAATGTGTGCACCTTCAACTTGTAAATCAATACCTTGCAAGATCCCTATTGGCTAAAGACTGACCTGCACCTGGGATCATTACTTTTATACTTTTACCGTATAAATACAACATTGTTTCCTCATTATTACCTTGAAGTGGTGTGTGTGGGGGTCACAGGGTAAGGGGCACATTGGTAACATTTCCTGCTCTTACATTTACTTGTTAAAACACCAAAGTCATTTAATTGCCTGCTGTCCTGATAGGCAACAAATCAGTGGTTAAACCATCATAATGGACAAGCCTTTCTCTGGAATTACACCCTAATTGCTTCTGTTCAGGCCTTTGTTTACTATTCAGATTGCATGGGACTATGGCTTTGTTTGGAGAAACAAGTAGAGGCCGGGGCACATGGTGGGGAGGAATGAGTAAAGGAAGAGAGGGGTCTGGATAAAAGGAAAGGTGCTTCCCCCACGGCAGAGGAAACTCCTCTGTGAAACGTTCCACTTTCATTTCTAAGCATTTGTTAGGACCTCTTGAAATAGGATTGGCATTGATAAATGCTCTGTAAGCTTGATAGCCTTAACTCTCGGGGGGGGAAATGAGGCTCATTGTTGGCTGAACAAAACAGGCCATCACTAGCTTTAGGTGTAACTGAACAGCTGTTGTGTGGTTTAACAGAGAAAGAGTGTGTTTTAAGGGGGAAAAAAAATCCTATAGAAAGCGATGATAAAAGAGATCCACAAAGAAGCGAAAATAATAGACTTTACCTTCTTCTTCTCTGCTGCAATAAGAGAAAAGCTTACATTGTAATGTGGCCTTTCTACCAGTCCCTAAATGCTTCTGAATGCCACCCTGAACTGAGGCTCCATTTTTATTGCCAAAAATGAACCTTTTACCATGCAGCTCACTGTTTACCACCTAATAAAATCAGTGTCCAAATAAGTGCTTTATCTGCTGATGGGGAGATGAGTTGGGTGGAAACACTCATGGTGGTAATGATGGCCAACATCTCATGTGACGCCTTAAAAGGGAGATGGAAGTAGAGCAGCATCCATGATTGGGTGGTTAGCTTGACCCATCTTATTCATAGAGACAGATTCTCTAGTTCCAATGGGCAGTTATGACCATAAGCAGGTGACCATGAAAGTATTTATCTCTAGGCTACATTGAAGGACCGTTTTGTAACTCAATCATGAGGCAAAGTTTATAGTAAAGGAAATTCACCCCAAGTTGTGATGCATTACTCTTTAATATAACTATAGTGCTCCTGTACCATAACTATCCCAGCTTCAACTCATGTTACCTAACATGACCCCCTTTACCATCCAGTCTATTCAGTCTTTGTGCCTCGTACCTCTTCTCTTTTTAGATTGTAAGCTCTATTGTGCAGGGTCCCTAGGTGTTGTTATTGGCTGTATCTTTGTGTGCTTCAATAATTGTACAAGCAATGCCTCTAATCTCTAGTTCCACCACGGGAGTGCTGGAAGTCCCCTGACTGAATAGATCTCTGCATAGTTCAGTTGCAGGAACAGAAATCCTTAAATTCCAGAAGGCCTGGAATGATTCAAATAACAGAAAGCCTCAAAGGGTTGTGGGGAGGGGTCGGATTATTTGTCCTGCCTGATATCACACTGGCTAACATGATTCTTCTTGCTGTGTTGAGCGCATCAGACAGAAAACAATCTCACACACCACATCTCACCTCGTTCTGCTTTGCCTTCCTGCACCTTTTATGTTCAGGGGGGGATTCGCCAACAGGAGACAATGACACAATGGGGCCGATTCACTAACTTCGAGAGAAGGATTCGAAGTAAAAAAACTTCGAATTTCGAAGTTTTTTTTGGGCTACTTCGACCATCGAATGGGCTACTTCGACTACGACTTTGAATCGAAGGATTCGAAGTAAAAATCGTTTGTTTAGGCAAGTAATCCTTGTGCTTAGCAATTCAGGCCTAAAGGTGGCCATAGACGCACAGATAATATCGTACAAAATAAATTTTCGTACGATATTTGCTACGTGTATGGTGGGAAAAGAGCCGACCGATACCGGCAGAAGACTTGGATATCGATCGGGCTGCCTGGAAAATTTTGATCAGGCGCCTTTGAAGGCACCCGAACATCAGCCATTGTTAGTGCTGAATTATCAGATACAGGTAGAATTCTATTGTTTCTATCTGTATATCTGAGGATTCAGCTCTACACGTGTGTATTGAAACCAACGATCTTTCTTGGAAACATCTTTTCCAAGAAAGATCGTAATGGTTACGTCTATGGCCACCTTAACTCATGAGAATCATGAAGATTGGGATGGAACAAATTATAAAAAAAGGAAAGTACAAACACCTCCGGTCAACACTCCGCCCCCACACTCAAATATACTGCCCCCCCCAAAACATGTTTGTAGTCTCTGTTTTCAAAAAACTTAGAAGAATATTCAGAGCTGACTCGTTATATGGAGGCTGAGTTCTCCACATTTATTTTAAGAAAGGCCTCAAGGTTGTAGTGAAATCCAATTATGGGTCAGGATGCAATGTGGTCATGTGAATACAGGGGGTGTATTTTCCCTTTAATACAGAAGGAATGGTGGAATTTATTACACCGACTTAATTCCATACTATCCAGATCAATGGCATTGGGACAAGTCCTTCAAATGATTCAGAAGTAACACGGTTTTAATGCTGAATAATAAAGAACATTTATGACAATGGTGGGCGCACACAAATGCAAACTATTGTTGTGTTTATCCGCTTTGGCTTTAGCACATTCATTAAGGGGTTTATTTATCAAAGGTTGAATTTTTGAGTTATGTGAGCTTTTTTAGACCTCGAATGAACTCTCAACTCGAATGGTTTCTAATGTAAGAAAAAACTTGAATCAGCAAGTTCGGGGTTAGCAGCTTTTCGGGGGGAAAAGCTCAAATCGCTCAAATTGATCGAGTTTTCCTGCTAAAACCTCCAAAAAACATCATGCAGGCTATTAAAATCTTCAAATGGTTCAAGGGACTCTGCATTGACTCCTACATGGCATTGACAGGTTTTAGGTGGTGTATTTTCAGATTCAAGCTATTTCCAGGGTCAGGTATAATAAAAAAAATTGTTTTATTGACTCAAAAATACTCTGCCTTCTACCTCGTGCTTTTATATGGTCATGGAACTCCTCGGTAACTTATAGTATCCTTATATTTTACAAGAGCGGGTACTTTAGTCACTGCACATTTGTTATCGTTATATAGTGTGTTATCTGCAGCACTCTACAAAGATTATGTTGTAGGTCTGGCTAGAGCGCTTGAGCCCTTGAAGAATCCATGTGACTATGGCACTGGCAATTAAAGGACCAGTAATCGAGAAAATAACTTACCGTAACTTCACTCCTCTTCAGAAAAGGCGATCCAGCGATCCATCGTGCGGCGCTCGATTTCTCCTCCCTGCTTTCCTTATAGGAGATAGCCAGGGAGGAGAAATTGAGCGCAGCATGATGGATCGTCGCTGTGTCGCCTTTTCTGAAGAGGAGCGCAAGAGGAGTTTTAGTAAGTTATTTCTTAATAAAGACTTAGCGATTTTAAAGTTTAATATGTCTTTGTGTTTTTTTTTGTTCTAATCTAACGAATTTTGTAATAAAAGAATTTGATGTTACGATCCTTTAAATATGCCTTTCATTGTAAATGGCTCATGCATCTATGGGATATTTTATCCAGAATGCTCAGGACCTGGGGTTTTCCAGATAAGGGAACTTTTCATAATTTGGATCTCCATACCTTAAGGGGCAGATTTATCAACATTTTTAGAACTGTAAAATAAATACGGTGCTAAACATCCCATTGGAATGAATAGAACGTGGGTGAGGTTTTTATTCATTAAGCTCTAAATTCACATTTTTAAAAATTTGCCCGCAAGTCTGCTAGAAAACATTTAGGCGCAGATTTTCGATTTTTTTGGGGTCAAAACCCACAAACTAGAATTTTAAACCACCAACTCGAATTTAAATTTGAATGTGAGTTTTATTACACCTTGACCCTGGAAACTATTTTAATTTGAATATTAGCCACTTAAAATCCGCCGAGTTCATGTACAAGTCAATGGTCCGTGGAAACTACTTGAATATGTTAATTGCCTTCCTGACATTCAAATTTTTTTTCAGAGGAAAACTGGAATCGAATTTGATTCAAATTTTCAGGTCGTTCGTATTTGATCGAATATTAGACGTTCGAGTTTTTTCATAAATAACCTCCCATTTGAGTTGTGAGTACAGGTATGGGACCTGTTATCCAGAATGCTCGGGACCTGGGGTTTTCCAAATAACAGATCTTTCTGTAATTTGGATCTTCATACCTTAAGTCTACTAGAAACTCATTTAAACATGAAATAAACCCAATAGGCTGGTTTTGCTTCCAATAAGGATTAATTATATCTTAGTTGGGATCAAGTACAAGATACTGTTTTATTATTATAGAGAAACAGGAATAATTTTTAAAAATTTGGATTATTTCATTATAATCTATGGGAGACGGTCTTTCCGTAATTCGGAACTTTCAGGATAAGGGGTTTTCGGATAACGGATAGGGATGTAGCGAACTGTTCGCCGGCGAACTAGTTCGCGCGAACTTCGACTGTTCGCGTCCGCCGCAAGTTCGCGAACGTCGCGCGACGTTCGCCAATAGGCGTTCGCGTCAAAATCGTTCGACCATTCGACCATTCGATCGCTAAAATCGAACGATTTTCGTTCGATTCGAACGAAAATCCTTCGACCGAACGATTAAAATCCTTCGATCGTTCGAATCGAACGATTTTCGGATGTTCACAGTTCGCGAACTGTTCGCATTTTTTGCCGGTGTTCGCGAACGGCGTTCGCGAACACATACTCGGCGGTTCGCTACATCCCTAATAACGGATCCCATACCTGTACATTCTGATTTATTAGCATTAAAAAAAATCACATAAGTTTAGAATTCGACCTTTGATAAATCTGCCCGTAAAATATTTTAAAAAAAAACCCTTATTGTTTTGCTTCCAATAAGGATGCATTATATTTTAGTTGGGATCAAGTACAGGGTACTGTTTTATTAATACAGAAAAGATGTAATTTTCTGAATAATGGGTTCCCAGATAACTGATCCCATACCTTCAGTGGTGTAATTAGATGTTTCTGGGTCCCACAGCAAATTATTTTTCAGGCCCCCAAAATGTCTAGAGATTGACCTGTTTGACCAGTATATTTATTGAAATTATATATGAATTAGGGCTTCATGGGGCCCCTATACCTCCTGCTTCCTCTGTAGCTCCGCCCCTGCACACCTGTATTAATAAAAGTCCTGGCAGTCAATCAGATTTCAGAATATTTTAGTTTAGCCTCGTCCATGTTTGGGACTCAAGGCTCATGCTGTTGTTTCTTCATGCCAGTAACACACTGCTTTTCCATATTTTGTTTCACTCCCTGCCCACTCTTATTCCTAAATAAGATATCCTAAACATAACTAATGAACGTGTCTGTGTAACAGGCCTTGGAATGCCATCTGCTCACAAACATTCTCCTTTTCATTCAGTCTATTCTAGTCGGCGCTTTGGCACTAACAGCTGCCTGGGAAATGATATTCTGTGGGTGCATACGATTTACATTTCTAACAATGACATATTTACTCTCTGAGGCATAATAAATGCACATGTGAAATAGCTGTGGGATTGATTATATGTTTGGCTACAAGCGGCGTCGGACTGGGCTGGGAAAAAAACGGGAAAAAACCCTGGCCCTTGTGGACCCCACTGGCCCAGACCAGGTCCTTGTGCAGAAGCCGCTTCCAACCTCCCTCCCAGGCCCCCGGCATGGCTGCAAGAAAAATAAAGTAGACACGAGGGGCCGGGGGGATTTTGAGGCCTGGGGAGGGGGGACCTGAGGCAGCAGCCCCGGAGCCCCCCCAGTCTGACACTGGCTTCAAAAGTCAGATTTGCACTGCATTTGCTGCACTCTGCATTTTCCTTGGGCCTTAAAGGGCACCTGTTGGGTAAAAATGTTATCCCCAACCAAAGGTGTGGCCTAATAGAGCTCACATTCCAGTTGGGGATAACAGTAGTTTTTTTAAAAAAAAGAAATGCCCCCCGCTATCATTACGCTATCCGCCCTTTTAAGGTGGCCCTACACAGGGAGATCTCTCCCCGATATGCCCACATTGAGGTGGGTGATATCGGGCTGATCCAATCGTGGGCCCTAGGGAAGGCAATAGGGGCGGTCGAATCGAGGGACCACATCAACTATCAGATTTCGGGCAGATATCGATTGGGGACACCCGTCGGATGGCCCCACACATGGCCCAATAACTGTCGACTCGGCCTGTCAGTAGCTTTTATCGACCTGTTTATGGGGGCCTTAAAGAAATACTGACATCAGAAAATAACCTTTTTATTATCTATCATAACATTGTCTTTGAATGCTATTTATAATTTTGCCATAAAAGTATTTGCCTGATGCTTTTACATTACCTTTCTTACTACCCTGTTCCTCTATGAGGGGGCTGCCATATTTGTGCAGCAGGAGTCCGTTAGCATCAGAAACTGTAACTGACAGGCTGAGAAGGGACAGTCAGGTTGGCAAAACTGTCAGGTTTAGGAACTTCAACTGACAATTACTTACAAAAGCAGAACTATCAGTGGAAAACAATCAACATGACCTATAGGTAACTTTTCATTTAGATTAATATTCATTTTTAGTGTCAGAATCACTTTAAGTTAGATGCCTTGTTACTTGTAAGATTAACTTCACTTCATGCCAGGAAGTCCAACATAAGTCCTTGCAGTAGGTCAGTTACCTATATTAGCTTGGATGAACCTGAATATTTAGCTGATTAATTATAGGCTGGTAGGCCTTGGGTTGGATCTGGTAGAGCATAGGCTTCTCTGTCTCCCTCCCCACCTTCCACCTGCCCCAAAATCTTATGATGATGTCATTTCCAGCTTCTAGTTTTATGGTGGGCGGTAGATCGGATTGCAGAGTTGGTAGTGGATTGTCATGCAGATTCACCAGATAAGACCCTAGAAGATCTCTAGATCTACAAGGTACTAGTGGTGTAAGTGTAAAGGCTTAAGGGTCCTGGGACAGCATTTGAACTGGCCCTACCTTTGCCCTAAACCCCTTCCCCTACATTTAACAAGTGTAATATTGCACTGGTGTAACTTTATAGGAAGCAGACCCAGTGGTCACAGGAGGGGCCAGGGGACAGGAGGGCCCAGGGGTCAGGGAGGCCTGGACCACAAGGTCTGCTTTCTCTGTAGATGTGTAAAAGTCCCCCTCCCCAGCCCCTCTCCTACCTAAAAGTGATGTGTGGGACATAGGAAAAATATGGCAGCCTATGGCAGGGAGTCAATCACGTGTGTAGGTGGGTGAAGGGGCCAGGTAGGGGTTGATGAACACGATGTGCTCCACTGAAGATTTTTTTTGCAGGGGGACCCAGCACCCTGTTGTTACGCCACTGGTAACTTGGGTATATATATCAGTGATGGTCAGAAAAGTACAAATGGAATTTGAAATACCAGGTGTCTGAGACTAAGGGGATTATTTATCAAAGTCTATAAATTTCTGATTTTTTTCCCCTTACTTTTCAAAACATTTTTCTGAAAATTTCCTGTGTGGGAAAAAAAGTCAATAAAGTCGTGAAAAAAATTGGAATCGTAAGAATTTTTCAGCATTTGATGCCAAAAACTCAAAACTCTCCCATTGACTTCTGCATGAACTCTTCAACTTCTGCGTTGAAGCACTTTTTTATTCCGACTTTTAATTCAAAATTTTTTTTTCTACTAAAAATTTGCGTTTTATAGTAAAAAAAAACCCTTGGGTTTTTGGCATTTGGACTTTAATAAATAGCCTCCTAAGAGGCAGGTTGTTGGCATAAGATCTGCTCTGAATGACTCTGAATGTTACTTCAGCCTGTCTCCTATTCTCCTGTCCTCCTACCATAGTCATTATTCTGATTTTTCATCCCATCTTGACCCAACAGAAATTTGCCTGATCCTGACAAAGATTCCAAGCTACAATATATTAATACAGGTTCATCCTTGGAAAGGAAAGTGGCTGCCATAGATGTAAATTAAGGGAGACAATGATAGTGTTAATATCTTGGCAAATAAAAGAACTGAATATGATGCATGGGACATAGGAAAAATATGGCAGCCTGACCCATGGCCAGAAGTAACCAACTAGACTGTGGATGTCTAACAACTTGCTGCCCCCCCCCCAGCGATTTTACCTTTCCATTTGCTTTGGAGGGGATACAGGGGCATTAGTAGTATGGAAGGCTGGGCGGTAGTGAATATGGTAGAATTTAGACAGGGGAGCAGAAACTAGAAGAATGGAAGAAGTTGGAGCAAACTTTGAAACCAGAAGGGAGAGTAAAAAGGAAGTCAAACTCTACCTTCTAAAGCACTTGAATAATATCTGGTACAGTCATGGCACCTATGAACTAATGCTCTTGTAGGGGACTGATAAATGTGTCCCCATTTACTTTGCATTCCCCTAAGGATTGCAAAGCTGAGGAGTGGGATTTTGATCCCGGGTACCAATATCCCAGAAGTAGGGAGTAAGTACTTTTTCTGGACGCCGTTTATGGTATTATCCCTGTGGGGACTTATACTGACCATTGATGCTGTGAGTATATACAGTGTCGGACTGGCCCACCAGGATACCAGGAAAACTCCCGGTGGGCCCAGGTGTCAGTGGGCCCTTTTGCTTCTATGTGGCCAATTTCATGGTCATTCCTTATTTCTTTATGGGAAAAAATCCTTAATGATGGAAGAATAAAATAAGACAAAATAAAAGACTAGGAGAATAAAGAGGTTGAGTGAGGAGAGGAGGAATAATAGTTTGCAAAGTGGGCCCACGGTCTAAGATTTTCTGGTGGGCCCCTGGCATCCCAGTCCGACACTGAGTATATATACCTATCCATTGTTGTTCCATGTACCTGTTATTTGAACTCCCTTTTGGATTGTTTTCTTCAATAAATAAGTTCCTTGTTTAAAGGGATCCTGTCATCGGAAAACACCAAAATGTCCCCTCTATGAAGAGTCATTAATAATAATAATAACAACTATATTTTCAGTTGTTTCCGAAACCTGAGTCATGTGGTGTTCCGGATGCATTACTGCTGAAGCTGAGACTTTTTATATATCAGCTACACGGGTAGTCGTTTCAGAATTCAGGGCTTACTATTTATGGATTTACAGTCAAGAATGTTCTTGGATATATTTTAATTCTTGCTTATTATAAAGCAGTGCCAGTAAGAGGTGGGGGTATAGTAAACCCAATTAAGACATGAGCATATGGGGAAGCACAGGGATTAAATATCAAGAAGATAAGTGGGTTATGTCTGATCAAAGTTGTCTGTACACAATATATATATATATATATATATATCATAAAAATAATAGGATGAAGAACACAACTAGTACAGGTATGGGATCAGTTATCTGGGAACCCATTATCCAGAAAGCTATGAATTGGGGAATGGACGTCTCCCATAGACTCCATTTTATCCAAATAATCCAAATTTTTAAAAATTATTTCCTTTTTCTCTGTAATAATAAAATAGTAGCTTGTACTTGATCCCAACTACAATATAATTAATCCTTATTGGAGGCAAAACCAGCCTATTGGGTTTATTAAATATTTACATGAATTTCTAGGAGACTTAAAGTATGAAGATCCAAATTTAAGGAAAGATCCATTATCTGGAAAGCCCCATATCCCGAGCATTCTGGATAACAGGTCCCATACCTGTAGTAATTTTTGCAAAAGAGCCACCGTGACTGTCGGGGGGAATGCCGGAACTTTTAGTGCTAAAGGTTTGAGGTTGGGACTTTGGATCAAAAATCAATAAAACGTTATAAAAAAGGTATTTAATCACACATGGTTGCCATCTATGTAAAATGTTCCCTTTTGCAAGTGTAGAAACCTCTTAGCCCATGGCTGAAAGAAAAAAAGAAATGCCCTTTGTGGTGATATTCTTTGGCTTTCTCAGTATTTGGCTCAGGGCGGGTATGAATGGAGTTCTTAGAAGCACCGTGTGAAATTCAATATATGATGTTAGAAAAATGTTGACAATGGAGCTGCCATGTGCTCAGTGGGATATTTCAGTGTTAATTTACAGCCCCTGCGTGTCTTGGAACGTCTCGGGAGGCTTGGGCTACTTGGATCTCGGGCATGTAATCGATGATCACAAACAAAACACAAAGGGAAGCTCTTTGTTTATTCGGCTGTAGAAAAATGACATCCAAGGCGCTTTATAGTCTGTCCATGTATTATAGATATATATAGGTTAATATACCCCCTGCTGTAAATGATAAGATTATTAGAAGTCATCAAGGACCTGCTCCTTTGTACAGTTACAGAGTCCAAGGTACTTTCTAATAGCCGATTAATTTACACCAGGGGGTACGTTATTTCTTATATACACAAATGCGGCACTAGAGAAGTGGGGTCACAGCTCTCACATTCATAAGTTGCCAACTAGGTGAAGAGTTTGGCATTTTCTAAATATTCTGTCAAATCTGAGTTGACTTTTTTTTTTGCAAGTTACCTGTGGCTACCCGCTTCACTGCTGTCAAGGATTAAAAAGAACCCCTCAAAACTATTATGCACCATGTATATCCTGCTTCTCTCAAGATTGTGATCTAACTTTTAATATCTGGAGCTGAATAACTATCTCATTTTGCTCATAAATTTGCTAGTTGAGTCGTATAGTTTGAGTTGTTATCATTCTGGTTGTAGGGATATCCTCATTGTGACCTGTGCAGAATAAGGATAACAATTGATAGGGATATCGTTATACTGACCATATTGGCCATTATATTCTCATATACCAAAATCATGCTGTAAGTTAAGGGGATCATGATCAAATGTTGTATAGTAAATGACTTGAACCCAAAATGTCTCAACTGTTCTTTTGTCCTTTGTATTAAACAACTGACATTCCAATAAATCTACAACTGAAACATATTTGAAGGCAGGGCCACCATCAGAAATCACAGGGCCCCATACACAAAATTTTCTGGGCCCCGACCAACACCACCGGCCAGACGCCACCCCCCCCAAACCACAGTAACACATGTTATCTAAAGTAAAACCAAAATAAAACATGAACGTTAAAACCCATTGGTGGCTATTGTTCCCCTTACAAGTTAAAAAAAAAAAAACATTGGTGGCCTGGCTCCCCATTAAAACCATAGGTGGTCAGGGACCCCATAAAAATTTGATAAAAAAAGCATTGCTGGTCAGGGGCTCCCCTTACAAGTAAAACAAAAGCATTGGTGGTCAGAGGCCCTCGACTTTCTTCTAAAGCGTTTGGCTCCTTTCAGGCTTTGGGTCATTCTAAACCTTGGGTCTTTCCACTGTAGCTTCAGGTCTTAGACCACTTTGGGTCTTTACGCCGCCGCTTCAGGTCTTCGCAGTTCCCACACTCTTAAGGGGGGCCCAGCTTTTTTTCGGGAGTGCCAAGCCAAGCCCCCCTTTCACCTTACATTTTGCCGGACCAGGGACAACTGACCCTACTGTGCCCCCCGTTGGCGGCCCTGTTTGCAGGCAATGCTATACCACAACAATCATGGGAAGCTAAACTGGATTTTAAATTAAAAAAAATGAAACTGATATAATTTCTGAAACATCATAACATTGGGACTGTGTATCCATGAAAGAGTAGGTAAAGGGTATTTGAAGTAGTTTAATAGGATGGAGAACAGACAAGTCACTGGTAGTGGAATTTTGAAGAGCCTGGAATAGAGGCAGCTTGAGTATATAGATTTATAAATAATCTATGCCCAGGCATGTTTATTCATTTTATTTTGCATATGTCTTTCAGTATAGATCACCTTTCCATAATGTATTTTTCATATGCTAATATTGTCATACCCATGAGGCTGCTGCATATACTGGCCAGTCCCATCACATCATAGATAAACTTACTATTTTATTTGAAGCTGTCAACGTTGGAATGTGAGTTCCTGTTCACTTTTGTATATAAAGTGTGTGATCCAATCCCTCTGGCTGCAGATTTGGGGCTGGACACCCAAAGCCAACGTTCTACATCTATGGGATTATTTGTTCTTCTCCTGAATTTGTGTTTAAACAACCTCATCACTACCTGTTTTTCTTCTCTTCTGGACTGGCTCCTATTATAACACCAATCACACAATACATATAATGGAAATAATGTACCCCTTGTTGTACAATTTAAGGATGTTATAAGCCACCAAGCTACATGACCATATAATCCAGGGACTCCATGACGTCTTCTCATATCCTTATATTTACAACAGGGGCTAAATGATTTATTATTATTCATTATTATTCACCAATTATAACTGATGATATCACCATTTGTAAAGATATAATTTGCTGGAACGTTTATCGTGATACACACTCTTTCCACACCAGACCTACTGCTAACCAGAATAATGGTATGGATCAGGATCATAGGATACAATGGACAGAGGAAGATTTATCATTAAAAGTACCATTTATTATTAAAGTAAATATCTGATTGGTCAACTGTAAGTATACTGGTCCCCTGTGCTTCTATACACTGTTTTCTATATTAAACATATAAACAATAGTTTTATATATGATCTAATCACAGGAAGCAACCAAGCTCTATGCTCAGTAGACAATTAATGAATGCTCAAGAAGAAGCTTCCAAAAGATTAAGAAGGACTATAGGCTGCTTAAGGCTCATTATGAGTTGTCACTGTTTCTTGACTCGAGAGATTTAATGAAAGGCTAGTAACGTTTCCAAATCTGTTTGTCAAATCTGATCAGTCTGAACCAAAGCTTCAGCTGGGACAAGTCAAAGTCATTTATGTTCATTGCTTTGTCCCGGTCAGCTGGGTAAATCTAGTTCCATCAACTGATTCAAGTCTGAGCAAAAACGCTATAATCAGTTTACCATGTTTATACTTTTTGTGCATTGTAAGGGCAGCAACGTGCTCCGAAGACAAAGCAGTGCCAGGAGATAATTAACCACCACTAAGAATATATTTTTTAATCAATGTAAAAGTATTGATTGACATAATGACGCAGAAGGAGGTCAACAGAGGACTCAAAGGTCTTTAATCAATGTTAATTTGATGGGAAACTCAAGATTTTCAAGACTGGAAAAAGGATTTTGAACATTTTTATGGGTCTACCAATCTGGTTATGAAAAAAATATTTTATAACAAACAAGGTTCTTACAATAATTTAGCAAACAAGGTTAAACAATAAAAAAAATAAAAGTACACTCGTCTTAATAAAGGGATTATACAATTATAAATGTGGTGAAGCTATGCAAAAAGGTATCCCACTCTCAGCCTCAAAACTATAGGCCAGTTAGTCTGACATCAGTGGTAGCAAAGCTTTTTGAAGGGGTATTAAACAATAAAATAGTTGACTTCATTGCAAATCATAATACTATGAGTTTATGCCAGCATGGTTTTATACGTAACCAATCTTGCCAGATAAATCCAATTGCCTTTTATGAGAAGGTGAGCAGGAACCTCAACTCTGCAATGGCAGTGGATGTGATCTACTTGAACTTTGCTAAAGCATTTGATACAGTACCACACAAATGGTTACTGGTTAAATTAAGCAATATTGGCCTGGAATATAGTATTTATACTTGGATAGAGAATTGTCTGAAGGATAGATTACACAGAGTGATGGTAAATGGGACATTTTCTGATTGGACCAGTGTTGTCAGTGGAGTACCACATTTGACAGACATTATATCCAAGGCTATAGCGATACTTAAATCTACAATTAATATAGATATTAGTGTATATATAGTTTCAGTGGGTTTGTGTAGGTATGTGCCCTGGGATCATTTGGAGGGATTGAATTTATGGACTTTTTTCAACCCAACTATGTAAATTTTCTATTTTTGTTACTCATTACCGTGTTGAGATGAAATATTTCACAGCAGATGAGCAGGTGGGGTCCAGTGAAATCATTTCATTTATAGGTAGCACAGGGGTTGTGAAAGGAAGAGTTCAACTGGCCCAGGGATGTTATGGGTAATCTTTGACATACACAGCCATATTCTTCCTCTGTTGACTCCACTCTCAAAAGGAGGTGTATGTTGCTGGGAAGCTTGATTCAGAAGGCTTTCGCAGGATCCTGAGAGAGGAGGCCCCTGTATAAAAAAAGAGAGTACTGTAAGGTATGGACATCAACATGGTGGGAGTCGGGGAAAGGGACTCTACAAACAAGGTTTTCTATGAATGATGGTATTGTATTGTAATAGCATGCACTAAGAGTGTGCAACAGGGTCAGCTTGATCATTGCTATATTCCACCCAGGAGTCGGCGGTTAGATCCCTAGAGGACACCCACAAGTGTAGTGACTTTAATGTGTAGAGTAGATGACATTCCCTTGGAGAGGCATCACTGAATATTAACATATAATGGAGCAACGGACGTAACTTTAATATAGCAGACACTGTGACTTTGGGGGGAATGGAGGGGACAGTGAGTACCTGGACCCAGTAAGTACCGGCAATGTGGACATTCAACCCAAACACCCCACACTCTCTACACTGTATTGCATATATTTGTACATTTTCCCATTTCCCATGTTTAAAACCTTTGTTCCGAATGACTAGTTAAAAGCCATAAATAAAAAAGTGTCCACCTTTGAATTCTGTATCAACTGATATGAGTCACAAACTCATTGTAATTCTAGCTGAAACATGCCAGCCATTAGACATAAAAGCTATTGTATTTCTAAAATAAGTCAAGGCGAGTGGAACTTAAAACACAACGTGACAGCTCAGATTCCTCAGTAAGGAAAAAATACAACACATCGCTCTATTTAGACTGTCACGGTACCTTACTTCTATAATCTCGTATCAGATAAAGTTATAAATATGATTTGCAATTCATTGTCTACTTTTGTTTGCTCGTAATGATGTTGCCAGATAGAGCCATCAAAACATTATTGAATCAGAGCATCAATTAATTAGATGGGATTGGGACCTATCTTGTCTAGAAAAAAAGTTTTGTTTGTCAGTCACAGTAATACCGATGCTTTGGCCCTAAGGGCATGTAAAGTCTAAAATAGAATAAGGCTAGAAATGCTGTATTTTGTATACTAAATATAAACATGAACTTACTGCACCACAAGCCTAATCAAACAAATAATTTATGCTTTCAAAGTTGGCTACAGGGGGTCACCATCTTGTAACTTTGTTATACATCTTTGCAAGACCAAGACTGTGCACATGCTCAGTGTGGTCTGGGCTGCTTAGGGATCGTCATAAACAAAGCTGCTTGAGTTCTGCATGGCTGGGAAGTAAGGCGGGGGCTCCCCCTGCTGTTCATAAGTATGATTGTTTCCCTGCTCAGCAGTTAGGGACCGTCTGACAATTCCTATCCACAGCAGTAAATGAAGGGAGAATTCCACTGCATACAGTCAGGTTTCTTATAAAAATGGTGCACATTTTTTAATCAAAGCATATTGGAGATAGGTATCTTTTTCATTCAAAAAAGTAAAAATGGGATTGTATTTTTTTGCCTTTACATGCCCTTTAATGGAACATCATACTGACACCATCCCTAGTGTGAAACAAGTGGCTGCCATGTCGCTTAGCCTGCTTCTCATCAGCAGGAACTGGAAAGCTTGTCTGGATCAAGGGGTTTATGGTGCGATCAAAGCACCGTAAAATCTTGGAAGAAAATCAGCCTCTCTCTGGTGAACTTTGAGAACTTGGATGCAAATTTCCCTTCCAGGAGAACAATGGCCTCCCGAAATCCCTAGAGTGGATTAGAAATAAGAAAGTTAACATTGTTACGTGGCCTTGTCAAAAGCCTGACCTGGATATGACAGAAATGCTGTCAGAGCTGCTGTGCATCATCTATTCCCAAACAGCTTGACAGACAACCTTGCCAAAATGAATGGGGATGTGCAACATGCTGCCCCTTGTGATAACTTTGTGGAGATTTAACCAAAGCAACTAATTCCTGCTAAATCTTCTCTCCTTACTGACAGAAAATACTGTAAATGTTTTGTTTTCCAACACCGTCTTTACACACCCCTCAACCTGCCATTATCTTGGGGCATCGACTCCCTTTCTGTGTATATCAGAGGAATGGCCAGCTTCAGCCCATACTGACCTATTTATATATGTGAACAAATTGTTAGTGCAAATGTTGCAGGTTTTTATATTACTATTTAATTGTGGTTCCTATAGATATGAGTTAAGCCAGGTAGACAATTGCAATGGCTGGTCACCGCATTTGTCCATGTATAGAGCCCAAAGTTGATTGCATTTCACTGGTTCCAAGGGTCATCTGATCATTGACCCAAGGGCTGACTCTTCATATCATTCTAATTTTGGTCACCACGTGATGAATTTTAACGTTACCAGTTTTCCAACATACACTATAGAGAGTCAGAGAGGCAAATTTACTATAGGGTGAAGTGACTTAAGCTGGTGAAAATTTGATACTTTGGTACTTCGCCGATTTACTAACGGGCACAGGCGTAACTTCGCTAGCGAAGGAGACTGACGCTGGCACTCATTCGCACTCAATTTCCAGACGAAGTTGCACTCTGGCGAAGGGACATAACTACCCAAATTCACTAAGATGCGGATTTTACTGAACGTTATCTCTTGCCTACGCCACCTCAGACCAGGTGAAGTGCAATAGAGTAGATAGGAGTTCCTCAAAATTTAGTTGAACAGTCCTACAAAACGCTGGTGTCTTTTCCTTTTTTCAGGGTGATAGGCTGCAAAAGAGCGTATATTTTTTGGGGGTAACCGGCTTCCCCCCTACATTTCCTAACATATGGCACATAAACTATACACTGGGCTCATGGGTAGGGCATTATAACAACTTTATTTTATTTTATTAAGGTTTCCCAGGCTTGTGTAATGTAATGTATTTGCTGCAACATATACGTCCATTCAACTTTAACTTCCCGCCGTATGCAAATTAGCCAACGCTAGCTCAACTCCGCCAGTATTCGGCGCCCCCGACGCAACTTCACATGTTAGTGAATTACCGTTGTCTATGTTAATTTTCGACTGCCGAAGTGTTGCTCTGCCTGCTAAGCCGTCACTGGCAAATTTTCGGCGCTTAGTAAATTTGCCCCATAGTGAGGACCTCAGGTCCAGAATAGATTTAAAATCTTCACAAATGTGCTGGGTGTCTTAATGCACCCAACACATTTATGAACATTAACTTACCATATTCTGGTTCCAAATATACTTCTCCCGACAAGTGGGAGCCTAAAGTTCATCCCTCTCTGATGCCGGTGCAAGTTTAAAGCGTACTTTATGGGACGTTCACTTGTTTATGTGTAAATCAGCCAAACTGCCCAGTTATTGCATCAGTTATCTGAATTGCAGAAGGGCCATCTCCAAAAGACTTTTTAGACATTTCCTTTTTCTCTGTATTAGTAAAACACTACCTTGTCATTGATGCCAACTAAGATACCATTGCTCCCTATTAAAAGCAAAACAATCCTAATGACTTTATTTAATGTTTACATTTTTAGTAGACGTAAGATAAGGAGATCCAGATTAGAGAAAGTTCCCCTATACAGAAAACCCCAGGATCTGATCATTCTGGATAACAGGTTCCATACCTGTAGTATCTACTAGACTGGGAAGGTGATATAGTTAGCTTTGACCTTTCTGCTCCTACACCATCATTGTACATCAACCCAATATTTGCCATCATGTTGGATACTTTAGCTGTTCTTCATCATATGTCTGGAGAACAGGAGTTCCAGAGACCTTGTTCAACAGGTTGTAACAAGTGTATGTCATTCTCTACTGGATATGCAATTCAGTTAATTATGAATAAAGCTAAAAAATCCCCACATTGTCAGTCTGCTAGGGAAGAATGAGCATCATCCCTCTAGCTTCCAGCTACTCTAACAAACAAAGGGTCCTTTACAAATTTTGCCAAATCCCACACTTACTGCCTTTATGCCTTGTGGTAAAATTCTCTCAGAAACCATGGCTGAAACTAAATAGAATTCTTGACAGAATTGTCTTCATGGGGGTCTATAAAGTCAGGCCCAAGAGACCAGCAGTTGGGTAACAATAAGACAGAGTAGTGGCAGCAGTATTGTATGTGCTTCCTTAACCTGCGGTCCTTAATAGCCCTATCTCCTCTGAATAGTGGGACCCCACAAAGTCTGTTTTACCCAAGGGCCTATCCCCTACTCAATCTGACCCTGATTCTTGGCGACTAAGACAAATGAGATGTTGGTGTAGAATAAAAGGCGGCCCGTGTTTGTCTAGATGGTTGTAACAAAAAGCTGATTGAAACTCATTTTACCACCGTTTCTTCTAAAAATCGCTAGACCTACCTCCATGGGCATGTAAGATCTGAAATTGAACTACTTGGTGGGCAGGTCAAGTAAGCTCATTTAGTAGGTTTCCAAAGGTTCTCTTTTCAGGCTTGAGAACAATAGGATGATCCCTTATACTAATTTTGTCTTTAGGACAGAGCCAGCGAAGAATGAATAGGCTTAAACAACAGCAGTTCTTCCTTCTATTACTTCTTTTGCTAAGGGAGCACCTTCCTCCCATGGAACTTCTAGCAGTGCATGTTTGCAAGCTGCTGAGTGCCACCATGTGGAGTTGGAATGGACTAATGCAATTAATTACAAGAGGTAATGTGACAACGACAGCTGGGTCCCACATGTCTATAAGACTGGAACTACACGATGCGTCTTCTTGAGATGCGACGAGCTGGGAAGAAGCGCATGCGAGGAGATGGATGCAGTGAATATAAGGTAAGTAATAGAAATGTTGGACCTTGTCGATGCGTGTATCCAACACGACACGATGCGAGCGATGCACGTTGCGTCTTCATCCGACAGTCGTGTCATGTCGGATGCACGCAGCGACAAGTTCCGACATTTCTATTACTTACCTTAGGCTGGAACTACACAATGCGTCTTATTGAGATCTGACGCACTCAGAGGAAGCGCATGCGAGGAGACGGATGCGGCGAATATAAGGTAAGTAATAGAAATCTCGGACCTTGTTGCTGCGTGCATACAATACGACTGTCGGATGCGAACGTTGCACATTACGTCTTCATCTGACAGTCGCGCCGTGTCAGATGCATGCATTGACAAGGTCCACTGCATGCATCCAACACAACACAACTGTCAGATAGCGAAAATTCACCAGAAATCTCATCCATAGGGATATCGCCAATTTACTAATAGGCATAGAGGACAATTTGTTAGCGAAAAAGACCATCTCTAGCGCAGTTTTGCCAGACGAATATTTGCTCTGGTGAAGGATCGTTACTCCGTAAATTCACTGAAGGGCGAATTTTACAAAACTTTACCTCTTTTGCCAGAGTTTCCTTCACCAGCTTAGACCTGTAATACGTTGAAGCTTCATCCTCCTCAATCTTATGTCAGTGACATCATATCCTGCATGCCGA
The DNA here is from genome assembly GCF_017654675.1 of Xenopus laevis. Classification (NCBI taxonomy): domain Eukaryota; kingdom Metazoa; phylum Chordata; class Amphibia; order Anura; family Pipidae; genus Xenopus; species Xenopus laevis. The sequence continues at coordinate 20,705,689 of NC_054371.1, read as the reverse complement.
AAAGTCATAAAAGTTTCATATTTTAAAGCGGGACTGCCTTCAAAAGTCCTAACTATTAAAGATTTTTGTGTTAACATTTCTTTCCCAACCTTTTGAGGGACATGCCACGTTTGTTTTAGGGTGGGCTCATGTCTAGGGCATTAGAGAATCTCTTTTGTCTTTGTTTTTCTTCCTTGGACATGTGTAATAATAAGTGGCCACTTCAAGCATTTGCACCAACATCTCTAATAAAGACATATATATGACCTGTATGTTCCCGCCATATTTATACTGACCTAAGCGTAAGTATACTAACGAAGTTTCGCAGAAATGAACATGGCGAAAGATCAATATGAAATGGGCGCGCTGACGAATCAATGGTAGCTAAACTTTGCCAGCGTTCGGCTGCCCAGACGCAACTTAGTGAATTAGCGTAGTGGTAGTAAATTTTCATCTTGCGAAGTGTGGCAGATCATTCGCTAGCCCTGACCTGAGCCTTTTCTCCTTTTTCCATGGCTACACAGCGACTTATTTATATAAACAATAGTCGTGTTTCTGAAGCAAACACATTAGTTTTACCAGTGCAGGGCAACACTGCATTATATTTGTATTACTTTAAAACTTTCATTTTTTTGTTACTTTTCCTTTAAATTGGGACATTTTGGGACCCCTGTGGAATATGAAATAGAATTAAGTGATACACCTCTATTTTCACAAATGTGATAAACCTTTTTTCTCTCTGAATTGAATCGGGGCCTTTATGGGAAATACACACTGGACAGGCTGTACAACATAAAGGCATAGCTTATTGTTGGAACAGAACATTATGGACACTTGGGACGTTACCCCCCCTAGACTGAATTGCTAACCTCCGTGCCCCATACGGAACATATGGTTTCTGCAATTCACCTTAATTGTCCTGTTTAATACAAATTAATAGGTGCTATTGTTATCCAAACTGTAAATCCCACATGCAGCTGCCGACTAGACTTGGGCACCTACTCATGGTTGTTGACAAGATGAACCATGAAAGCATTAATATCCAAACAAATATGCCTGATATATCAGCGGTTATATAGTGATTATATCTATATCCTGCCAAAATCAGCACAGCTCTCAGAATTCCACACATTGATCCCACACCAGCACTGTAATTTCATTTCAAATAAGTAAATAGCAGGGGTAGAATTATTCTGCCCCTCCTGCTTTACATACATACGACCTACCACTCTCTCTTGGCTCGTAGTGTTTGTTCCCATGAGAAACGTTCCTCTGCCGTCTTATAATTTTGTTTTTGTTATTTGGGCAGCTGCTAGGTGGATCCCTCCTGTTTTATGAGGCAGTTAGATATGTTCTAAAATGAACAAGAGATATCTGTGTATAGAAAATCCTGTTGGGCAGGAGTGGCACATGCACTGACACAAGATCTCTATAATCCAAGTGGTATGGCTTCTAAGCACCACGTTCTCTTTCCTTCTCCCTACTATAGTTCTACAACCAGTGTGCTTGACCTTGCAGAAGAGAACCATGGTCAATGGGGCAGATTTACTAAAGAGAGAAGTGGCTAACGCTAGCGACGTTTCGCCAGAAATCCCATCCGGCAGGGACATTGCACAACAGGTGTAGTGGACAATTCGCTAGTGAACGGGACCATCGCTAACATTCATTTGCACTCTATCGCCAGGCGAATTTTCGCTCTTTCAAATGGTCGTTACTCCACAAATTCACTAAAGTACGGATTTTACTCTTTCGCCAGAGTTGACTTCGCCACCTCAGACCAGGCAAACTGCTAAAATGAAGCAACATCTTCCTCAATCTTCTGTCACTTACATCATATCCTGTCTGCCGGAAACGCATTCAAGTTGTAAAAAACACTGGCGACATTTCCTTTTTTTAAGCCGGATTGCCTGCAACAGTCCTAACTATTAAACTTTTTTGGGTTAACATTTTTCCCCAGACATTTGAGGGCCATGGAACATTTGTTTTAGGGTGGGCTCATGTCTAGGGCATTAGAGGATCTTTCTTTATTCAAGTTTCTTGGACATTTGTAATAAAAAGTGGCCACTTCAAGCATTTGCACCATCTGTAATAAAGACGTCCATATCACTTTAATGTACCCGCCCTATTCAAATTGACCTAAGCGTAGGAGAACAAACAAAGTTTCTCTAGGCAGAAGTGATCGCTTGCTTTGAAACGCTCACACTCCAGAAGTAACACTAGCAAAAAGTCGCCAGCGTTCGGCATCCGGGACGCAACTTCGCATTTTAGTGAATTATCATAGTGGTAACAAATTTTTCGCCTGTCCAAGTGTGCGAATCGGTTGCTGGCGACAATTCACCCTTTAGTAAATCTGCCCCAATGAGTTTGTCCAACTTTAAATATGCTGAAGAGCAAAGTTAGAGTCAAGAAGAAACAGAATGAAAGAGGGATTACTTGCGTCCCTTCTGCCCCTTGTTCTGGAATGTAACAGCGATTAGAGAATATTCATATTTTACTATAAGTCACACATGCACCATGACGTTCTTGCTTGTTGAGTTTGTTGGTATCCCTGCTTGAGAAGAACCATTTTCAGTGTTAATAAAGATACTAGAAAACCTTCGCCACCTCCGCTTCTGAAGCCAGCGCAGCTGCCAGTACGAGGATATTTCCATTTTTCCATTGCTGCCAGCCAACTATGTCTAACCCCGGGTGTGTCCCAGTAAAAGGATGCAGACTTCCAAACATCATTTTCACAGAGGAAAGAAAAATTGGGTCCAGCTGGTAGATAATATAAGCCCGTTAACCTCTGCTGAGTTTGATATCCCAACCGAAAATTTCCTTGTGAAAACACAGTGGTGTCAGACTGGGAATGGACAGCCCACTGCAAGCGCTTATGGCATTTTCCAGCCACATATAATGAGTGTTATGTAATGTGTTGGCACAATTCTATGGCTATTTCTAATCTTCTCTTTAAATCCCCCATTGTTTCAGTAGGTCAGTACAGTGGGTCAGCCACAGATTCTTGACACTGTCCCATGAAAGATTATGATGCATATCATGGCATTTGGACTTGCACTTTTTTATTGTATGTGTTGCACAGAAGTGTAAATCTGTTACACACCAAGCATGTGACACCTGCCCACATAGATCAATTACTTGGGGGGCTCTTTGTGGATTAGACTAATGTTGAATAGACAGTACTGTGTCAGCCTTACACTCAAACCTTTTCTCCAGTAGAACACAATCCATTCATGGCTCGCTGAAAGGGATATTATTTGGAAAAGTGGAGCAGATAGTGTAGTGTCAGCCTGCTCCAACTGCACCCTCGCTTAAAGGGCTAAGTCTAAAAGAGAATATAAATGCTGTATTTTGTATACTAAATATAAACATGAACTTACTGCACCACAAGCCTAATCAAACAAATAATTTATGCTTTCAAAGTTGGCTACAGGGGGTCACCATCTTGTAACTTTGTTATACATCTTTGCAAGACTAAGACTGTGCACATGCTCAGTGAGGTCTGGGCTGCTTAGGGATCGTCATAAACAAAGCTGCTTGAGTTCTGCATGGCTGGGAAGTAAGGCAGGGGCTCCCCCTGCTGTTCATAAGTATGATTGTTTCCCTGCTCAGCAGTTAGGGGCCGTCTGACAATTCCTATCCACAGCAGTAAATGAAGGGAGAATTTCACTGCATACAGTCAGGTTTCTTATAAAAACAGTACACATTTTTTAATTAAAGTATATTGGAGATAGGTTTCTTTTTCATTAAAGAAAGTAAAAATGGGATTTTCTTTTTTTGCCTTTACATGCCCTTTAAATGCCAATTGGGAAATGAAATTATTATGGATTTAGTCGTGTTAGAGTAGAATTTTATTTTACCAAATATCTTAATTACTTTATGGTTTTTAATTGGACGGAATTACAAGTGAATATCCCTTTAGAAAGGGATGTTCCTTTCAGAATAGGATAAATCTGGAGCAGGCGCTTCCACCAAATAGTCAAAACAATGTGAAAATGTATTGTGTCCTGCGCCTTACGCGTTTCGTGTCTTCAACACTAAATCATTGAGCCTATGATCAAGTGTTGAAGACAGGAAATGCATAAGGCGCAGGACACAATACATTCTCACATTGTTTTGACTATTTGGTGGAAGACTGCCTTCATTTGAGCGCCTGCTCCAGATTTAACCTTTCAGTTGTCCGATCCATATGCTGAGGGCTCAGGGCAATGCACCTGGGCCACTTCTGTAATGTGGTGAGTAATCACTTTTACTGTTGGGAAACCCTCTCTATGTTTTACTGTACAACTGTTCCTTTCAGAATATTCACAAATAGCAGTGACTGCCCAGGGCTCTGCACATAGTGGGTTCCCCACAGAGCATCAGTTGTAGGTATAAAGAGTTGCAGATAATAGATATACCCCCATAGCTAATAAAAGAACTAGATGCAGTAACCCATAGCAACCAATATGACGTTTGCAGTAAATGCTACCTGCTGATTGGCTGCTATGGGCTACAGCACCTGCACAAATGTGTCTCTTTATTACATAACCCCAATAGTAGATTGAGCTACTTTGGGCAGCACTACCAATTCATTAACATTGTTATTATATCAGTATTGCAAAATGGCAGCGCTGTAAATAGTATATATACTAGGAAAGATGGCAATTACAGGGCAAGGTGATGGTTGTAGGGCAATGGCAACAATAACCCTTTAAAGGAAAACTAAACCCTAACAATGAATATGGGTAAAAATGCCATTTTTATATAGTGAACTTATTGCACGAGGCTAAAGTTTCAGCTTGTCAATAGCAGCAATGATCCAGAACTTCAAACTTGTCACAGGGGGTCACCATCTTGGAAAGTGTCTGTGACACTCACATGCGCAGTGGGCTCTGATTGGCTGTTGAGAAGCTAAGCTTAGGGCTCGTCACTAATTATCCAGCAGATAATGAGCTTCCCCTGTAATATAAGCTGATGCTACAGGTTTGCTGATTATTAAATTCTGATGCTAATTGCACTGGTTTCTGTGCTGCCATGTAGTAATTATCTGTATTAATTACTAATCAGCCTTATATTGTGACATTTCTATTCTATGTGTACTGTATATTGTGAGTGGGTCCCTAAGCTCAGTAAGTGACAGCAGCACAGAGCATGTGCAGTGAATCAGCAGAAAAGAAGATGGGGAGCTACTGGGGCATCTTTGGAGACACAGATCTTTACTGCTAAAGGGCTGTGGTTGCCTTGGGCTGGTACAGAAGCACAAAACATAATGTACAACATTTCTAGCTACTTCTTTAGTTAGGCTTTAGTTCTCTAAAATGGGGTTGTCCAGTCTGCAGCTCTTTAACTACTGTTGCAGTAGTAGAACAGCTATAACTATAACAGGTTGTGGACGCATCAAGTCTGATTTGCCCCAGCCCCTACCACTATAAATACAAGATACGAAATGGGGTTTGCTGGTGCCTCAATCAAGAAATGGATGTGGTATTTCCAAGAGCCTCACAACAAATGAAAATTCCTAACCCATTAGACATAAAGCAACTCTGCAAGCGGGATACCCCAGAGGCCCTGGCAAATATCTCAAAAACTGTCAGTTTTATTTTCATATACGCCGTTCAGAGGCTAAGCAAACATTAGCTGTGGGAGCTTAGCATTGTGACTTTTATTACATTTTACAAGATACCAACCAACAAACTGAAGCCTGTCATCCAGCTGCCATCACTAATAATGGGGATCCGTCCAACTTAATGGTCTGCCCCCCAAACCCCTTACCCCATAACCAGTGCAAAGACCTGACAAGCTGCCTGGGTGTGGGTAATATGTTCACGTATTGCCCTCCAGGAATTCATAACTATATAATGCCGCCATTTCCCCATAATCCCAGTGTAATTGTGGCCTCTCTCTGAGTTGCATCTGCTGCAAGTGTGCCCAATACCTGAAAACAGACCTAAACTATGTTTATGTTTTGATGCAAATCTGGTGCAAGTTGTGTCTATAGTTTTCACATTTGGGAGTTGTTCACTTTTATGGTTACAGTGAGAATTCCCCTTTAAGTTTTACTAACAATCCACCATAAGTATTTCTATATTGAAAAGTAATAAGCAGCCTCTAGTCTTGACCCAGAGAACTTCAGAACTTCCAAAGAAAATGACCACTATAAATGGCACCAAATGGAACCTAATACAATACTAATGAATGCATTTATTAATTCCTCAAGTGAATATTTAGGGGTGACATAGAAAGTTATGGGTACACTCTAATAATAGGGAAGTGATGTAACTGTTTTCTAAACCAAAGGGAACTGTATCCATCTTTGATTTATAAGTAAGAACTAAGAACTGTCCTGTTGGGACTTCTAAAAGTTTTCAAAAAAGGTAAAATTGGGCTCACCATTAATTTTTAAAAACATTAAGCGGGGCACAATGAGGTTGTGACGTAGGCAATACAAGAGTCCCTCTGCACTCAACCCATTATCAGTATATTATCATGTATTATCAATATATTATTATACCGGGGATGACTTTGACGTAGTTGGCCAGCTTAAAAATATTGCAATATATGGACAAACAATCCCTTTTTTGTTAAAGGGTAAGGCATTTCTAGTAGCTTAAGGCACAAAATGTTTCAATGTCCTAAATAAATTGACAATGGGTTGAGTGCAGACGACCTCTTCTTAAAGTTTTCATATGCACGTATGTATATATTTATTTCAATGATGCTACTGTATATGCAGAACTGTACGTTTATAACATATAGTAATATAATATTATTAATAATAATAATAATAATAATAAATGGTGGTCAAATGTTGTATTAGATAAAAATGTATAGTAAGGAGGACTAAGCAGCCCATGTTATGAGACACAGGAGGAAGGAGGTCCCTGCCCCATAGAGCTTGCAATTTTTCATAACTTGTTAACTTCTATTTCTGATATGCAATTAAAAAAAAATCAAAGGATGTGTGATGATTTGTTAATGCCAACTTGCTGAGCAGCTGGGACATTGTTTTCAACAGGATTTCCAGGGCTGTTCACAGTCATTGGAAAAAACTGAGTCAGATTCTTCCAATGGGATTTTGTGACATCCTGAATAATTTTGCTGTCCTGTGTCCCCACACCTTCGCATTGTGGTTAATAAATGTGCCATACTGTCAGGTATTGCTGGAATTCAAGGCAGGGACCTTTGGGTTTCTGGCTCGATACCTTAACCATTTGGCCAGGTGAGCAGCCTGTAGGGTTACTCGCTATATGTTACCTGGCCTCTGCAGTCCCAGCCCACCTGGAGCCTGATTGGTCTCCCCAGTCCCAGCCCAGCTGCTGCCTGATTAGTTGGAATCAGCGAATCAGGGCTGACTCTGCCCTATTTAAGGTCAGCCCTCCAAACACACCTTGCCAGAGCATTGTTGCCTAGACTAGCAGTGTGGCATTGTTCCTAGCTAAGGGTTTCAGCTTTTGTCTTGTTCTGTCCTACCTTTCCTCCTTATCCTTCCCTGTTCTGTTCCTGTCTGGTCTTTCTCTCCAAGTTCTGCTCCAGTTCTACCTTTCACCTTGTCTTAAACTATTTCAGCCTTGACCTGAGCCCGGCCTTGCCTGTTCCTGATTTCTGCTTCCTAAAAGGCCAAATAGGATGAGATTTAGGGAGAATGCATGTGTGTTCTACTAGATAAACCTGAAGGTCAATTTGGCTGAGATGTTTCTGCTGCCCACATAATCTTGGCATAATGGCTAAATGCCTGCTACACCAATGGTTTCTTTATTTGTTACCATGTTATGTGTGTAAATTTAGTCACCGGAGACCACTTGAGATGGATGACAAACTTTATTTGACACAAGCTAAGTGGATTCTGACCCCACAAAGAGTCAGAACGCCAAACAAAGGAAAAACAGAGTTTTTATAGACTTGTAAAAAGGGACTTACTGGTGAGAAACCAAAGAGATATCTCTCTACAGCACAGAACAAAGAACAGCTCTTACAACCAAGCAGGTGGCTCTGCTCTCAAGGCCAGGGTAGTAGTAACCAAGGCTAGTTTAAGAACAGAATTCATACATCTACAGCATTTTACTCTCTCTCATGCTCAGTGCTCAACTGAAAAAGTATGACAGCCACTGTTTCAATGTCTAAATCAGACATATGGGGAAATGCAGCTCTGAGGGACATTGACATTACTGCTGTGTTTACAGTTAGTCCATAGCATTTGAGGAAGAGGATTATTTAAAACATGTATACATTTTTGTTGATGTTAAAGACATGACAATACTTGCAGCAATTACTATTTAGTAGATAAAGTATAAAGGGAATGAATAAATTAGCCTACATTATAAATACGAGCTTTACAGTCCTTCCCTCAAAATGATATATTTTGGCTGGGTTACTTACATGAATGACTAGGTGCACCTGTTATTAAGGGACAATGAGTAATTCATACTGAGCAGCAACATTCCCACATCCCAGTTCATCACTTGAAAACCCAGGCTACTGAAAATAGGATCTTAACAGGAGATTAAACTCAAATCAAGTATTAAGCCACCAGAGGGCTATTCAGGTACAGGTATGGGACCTGCTATCCAGAATGCTCAGGACCTAGGGTTTTCCTGAAAACAGATCTTTCCGAAATATGGATCTTCACACCTTAAGTCTACTAGAAAATTATGTAAATATAATATAAACCTAATAGGCTGGTTTTGCTTCCAATACGGATTAATTATATCTTAGTTGGGATCAAGTACAAGTTACTGTTTTATTATTACTGAGGGCCCAATTTGGGGAGTCCCATAGACTGAATTACTGGCAGATAATGGAGACTCAGAGGCTGGTTAGGCAAATGGTATTGCAGACGTAATGCTGTTCATCTCTTCGCCTTGTTCCATGGGACTCCAGTATGACACTGTCTGGACCCAGTGCCGGCCCAATCTATTGCACGCCCTAGGCAAGCCCCCTTTTTCTAATTGCACCCCCGCCAGAGGAGCAGCAAGGAGTGGCTATCAGCGTACTCATTAGGTATAGGTGAATTTAACCCATTCTGCTTCGCCAAAAATGCATTAAAGTGTGTGGCTGACAAATTTTTTTTTAAAGGAGAAGGAAAGGCTAAAACTAAGTAAGCTTTATCAGAAAGGTCTATATAGATACACCAGTAAACCCTCAAAGTAATGCTGCTCTGAGTCCTCTGTCAAAAGAAACAGCACATTCTTTCCAGACTTCCTGTTTTCAACATAAACCTCCAGGGCTTGGACTTGAGCATGCTCAGTTTGCTCCTCTCTCCCTCCTCCCCTCCCTGCTGTAATCTGAGCTCAGAGCTGTAAATGAGCAGGGAGAGACTCAGACAGGAAGTGATGTCACACCAAGCTTATATGGCAGCTTCTATCCTAAACAAACAGAGACAGTGTCTAGAGCTGTTTACTCAGGTATGGTAAAGCATTCTTCAGAATAAATATAGCGTTCTAGCTTGCACTATTGTGGCTAATCTCTTGGCAATAAACTGTTTTGGAGCTTTCCTTCTCCTTTAAGCGCGACATTTTTTTACTCCCATCGAAGTCTATGGGCGTCATTTCTGCGGTGAATCGCATCCCTAGTGCTCATATAACAAGATATACCAGAGATATGCTTTTCCAAACCTTTCCCAAACCTTTTCGTGCCTTTTTTGTGTTTTATCTCATGAGACTATGACAAGCACTCCAGAGATGGTCGGTATGAGCATAGAACCCAATAAGTCTGGTTGGCCAAAGGTTGGCCACATCATTATGAAAATGTTAAATCACCTTTACTGCATATAGGTCCTTTACTTCTTTGTTACACCAGCAAAGGGATTTACTCGGTATGTTATAAATGTGACATATGAACAACATTTGGACTTTATTTGATAAATACACTCTTTCAGGTCTGGACTGGGCCAGCGGGACACCGGGAAAAAAACAGTGGGCCTTCATGGGCCCCGAGGGGAAGGGGGGCTGGGGCGGTGGGCCCGGGGGGTAGAGGAAGGGAGGGAGGGTGGGTACCCAGAGGGGCTCAGATCCGGTAGTCCTGGTGAGCCTGGATCCCCCCAGTCCGACACTGCACTCTTGTGAAGAACACATTTGTGGTTTATAAACATGTGTTTATAAAAATTCACGAGGAGCTGATGTTTTTCTTAGAAATCAGATTTTTATAAATATTCAAATCCATTTATTGGACCAGTTTTGACCATTTTAAAAAATAAATGACATGTTTTCAACAGCATATTTAATAGTTTTCGTTCTATTGTTTATTTTAGCGGTGGGCAGAATTCAGCTTGTGATCATTCCATAGACAGAAGTCCAACTCGGAACACACTGTTTGTTCACGCAGAGCTGCAAAGTCTGACTGTGACACAAAAAAGGGGGAAAGAAAGGTTTGGGAAAGCAAATGACTGTCATATCTTGTTATATGAGCACACTGATAGCCCCGCACATCAAAGCCACCAAATGGAGAGAAACAAGGAGGATAATGTTAAAAGGAAGATTAGGATTATGAACAAGAAAAATAATGGTGGCCTGAGGATATTATGCTTTTGTAACATTCGTTACAAGTAGAATCATTGTTATGACTTTGGGGAGGGGGGAAAGACAGTAGACAGCAAAAAAAAACCCAAGAATGGACCTGTCAGCAATCTTCATGAGTTAGTTTAGGAGATTAGTGGCCAATGAAACGGGATTGTTAGAGATGTGTTACAGCATGTTTTACTAAGTAACTGCCACAGATTATTTTTGCTTTGGAATATTTATTTTTTTTAGCATGTGACATCATCAGGTGGCTTTGGTGACAAATTCACTTAGAACTGACATAAAACAAACTGCACTGAGATATCTATTATTATTATTATCCCCACTGTTACTATAGACACCATCTCTCCCTACTATACCTGCTATCCCACAGTCACACTCCCTTCCCAGAGACTATTATCCACTGTTACTATAGACACCATCTCTCCCTACTATACCTGCTATCCCACAGTCACACTCCCTTCCCAGAGACTATTATCCACTGTTACTATAGGCACCATCTCTCCCTACTATACCTGCTATCCCACAGTCACACTCCCTTCCCAGAGACTATTATCCACTGTTACTATAGGCACCATCTCTCCCTACTATACCTGCTATCCCACAGTCACACTCCCTTCCCAGAGACTATTATCCCACTGTTACTATAGACACCATCTCTCCCTACTATACCTGCTATCCCACAGTCACACTCCCTTCCCAGAGACTATTATCCACTGTTACTATAGGCACCATCTCTCCCTACTATACCTGCTATCCCACAGTCACACTCCCTTCCCAGAGACTATTATCCACTGTTACTATAGGCACCATCTCTCCCTACTATACCTGCTATCCCACAGTCACACTCCCTTCCCAGAGACTATTATCCACTGTTACTATAGGCACCATCTCTCCCTACTATACCTGCTATCCCACAGTCACACTCCCTTCCCAGAGACTATTATCCACTGTTACTATAGGCACCATCTCTCCCTACTATACCTGCTATCCCACAGTCACACTCCCTTCCCAGAGACTATTATCCACTGTTACTATAGGCACCATCTCTCCCTACTATACCTGCTATCCCACAGTCACACTCCCTTCCCAGAGACTATTATCCACTGTTACTATAGACACCATCTCTCCCTACTATACCTGCTATCCCACAGTCACACTCCCTTCCCAGAGACTATTATCCACTGTTACTATAGACACCATCTCTCCCTACTATACCTGCTATCCCACAGTCATACTCCCTTCCCAGAGACTATTATCCCACTGTTACTATAGACACCATCTCTCCCTACTATACCTGCTATCCCACAGTCACAGTCCCTTCCCAGAGACTATTATCCCCATTGTTACTATAGGCACCATCTCTCCCTACTATACCTGCTATCCCACAGTCACACTCCCTTCCCAGAGACTATTATCCACTGTTACTATAGACACCATCTCTCCCTACTATACCTGCTATCCCACAGTCACACTCCCTTCCCAGAGACTATTATCCCACTGTTACTATAGGCACCATCTCTCCCTACTATACCTGCTATCCCACGGTTACACTCCCTTCCCAGAGACTATTGTCCCCATTACTTTTATGGGAACGTTTGTGTTTTCTGCATAGTAAAGAGATTTATTTGTGTTTCCCACACTGTGAGTGTCTACAGCTGAAGTTCTACAGACCAACACCAAGTGCAGGGCCTAGGGCAGTCATCACAGTCACAGAATACTATTCTTTATAAACCTAGTTTTTTCCTCGGAACATACATTTCTCACACACAAACACCCAGCTCATCAGGATTCACATGTACAGCTGCTGTTCTTGACACAAACTGAAAGAATGTTTTTCTGTAGGTTACAATTCTGCAGAACAATCCCTCTCCCACGACAAACCTTGCAGGCGTTAACATGTATTTAGCCAATAGCCCCACAAAGTAATGGAGTGCTTTGCAGCCCCTTTATCTCTAGAATTCAGTATGTGCCCCTCAGAGGCTTTAGAAGTCTAGACGTTTCAGTTCTACATCTCATTCTGCTTTTTCTATGAGGCAAGACTGATTCTCAATGCACCAGAAATAATGGCTTCCTTTTCTATTTCCCCATAAAACAAAAAGGAACGGTGATAAACCTGTTTGTGTTATGGGTCCTTTGTACTCACAAGGCGTTTGCATATAAATGATCACACGGAATGCAAGAGGAAAATCAGAAAGGAAGAACATTTTCTCCAGTGAATTAAGAACAAAGAGGGCAGACCTTGCGGCTGTTGGGAGGTCTGGAAGATGGGGTTCAGTATGTAACCATGATTCCCCAACTGCCAGATTTATACACGGGGAGTGAGATTGCTGTATATGTGGTAGAATAAGGACACTACAATATTTTTGCTTCAGCTTCAGCTTTTCATATAAAGAATATGGGGGTGGCAATCTGCCAAGCAATGCCCAGTGAATACAATTGCTAATGTTAGATCCTGGGGTAAGGCTCTTTGCTAAAAACCATAATGGTCTGCTGTACTTTTCCTTTAAGAACCACGCCATTGTCTTGGAAGAATACCCAACATCCTATTTCAGTGGTCCAGGACCATTTGCATGCACAGAGGTATTTGTTCCCATAGGCCATGGGTAGTGATTGTAGGAAATAGGAGGTGTGGAAGCACTCTAAAGGCTAAGTCATAGTATAATTAAGTATAATGGAAGTGCTAGTTTTAATGCACATTCCCTGGTCCCCTGTCTCAAAAGTTTATAAAACAGGAGTTATGATCATATAGTTGAAAAGCCACCATACCACGTCAAGGTAAACCCCATATGGTGGTCCCAAACTTATTTGCCTTTCAGCCATAGAATAAAAGTCTTACTGCATAGTAGCATTCTGTGTAATCAGTGTCTGTTGAACCTTGGTTTCAGTGTAAAGTATCTATCCTCCCCCGCCAGTATGTGGCTTTTAAAGGAGAAGGAAACCCAGTTGGCGCAAAAACCCTCCCCCCCTCCCCTGTGTTGCTTCCCCTCCCTCCTCCCCCCCTGGCCTACCTGTCCCTAACTTGTTACTTACCCTTCTGTGTAGGTCCAGTCTACGGAGTTCACCGACGCCATCTTCTTCCAAACGATCTTCTTCCTGTTATGACCGGCGCATGCACAGTAGGAGCATTTCGCCGGTACGGATCTACTGCGCATGCGCCAAAAGTCATGAAGTGAAATTGGAAAACTTTGTGACTTTTGGCGCATTTGCAGTAGAATTTTTAATAGTATAGTATGGTATGGTGGCTTTTCAACTTTTTGATCATAAGGTTTTAGAGTGCTTCCACACCTCCTATTTTGTACATTTCAGTGATTGTAGGTCATGTTCCCTTGTCTGTAAATAGGGAAGGAACATGGTTCTGTCTCTTTTGACTCCACCTGGTGCAAGGGAGCCTGATACAGAAGGCCTCAGTAGAGCCTACGTTCACTCGTGACAGTTAGCTCTTGTTATAGAATGCACTAGGAATGTTGGGCAGATAGAGGTGGCTAGTAAGAGCAGCTTTGGTCTCCTCATTGCAGTTTTAGCATGGGTTTGTTCCTCGGGTGATACCAGGCTGTAGGAACTCAAGTGGGTAGAACTTAGGGAAGTCTAAGTTTGATCTCTTGGCGCACCCTTTCAGGATTTTGGTCACTGAGAGCAGACACCTTTGATAATAACCTGCTTGGTGTATTGGGCCAGGTCCAATTCAGTGAGAAAAAGGCATCTCATTGTTTATCAAGTGAAAAGTCACGGACAAGATCCAATTCGAGGAGAAAAAAAAATTCTCCATATTCAGTTCTAGTTTTTCCCATAGAGTTGTCACGTGATAAATCTTGACATACGTTTTTCTGAATTGAATTGCATCTGAAATTGAATCATGTTCATGACTTGATAAACCTTTTTCTCATTGAACTGAATCTGGCCCATTTATCACTTGAAAACTCATGGACGAGATTCAATTCGAGGAGAAGAAAATTTCACCTAATTCAGCTCCAGTCTTTTCCCATCGACTTCAATAGAGTTTTCATGAGATAAACTGTGAGATAACTTTTAGACCTTTTTCTCATTGGATTGAATGTGACCCATTATGTGATACTTGATGCACAAAGGAAAGCCCCTTTCTGTTCAGTAAATCTACTTTTGCTGGTTAACAATCACTTCCACCCAAGTTTCTGTGTGAATGTTTTTTTTGAGTTACAGATCAGCCTGGAAACCCTTTCCCAACTCCTTTTGTGAAGGCCCAGTTGAGGTTAGGAGTTGCATGTAGCAGCTGCAAAGGGCACCCCAAGTATTTATAGCACTACATATGATTAAAGGCTATTGGGTGATCTTTATATATTTTTCATATACTAAAGGGGGTCATGAAAGTAAAATCTCTGAAATAAGCGAAAGCCTTCAACGAGTTTTGACATAAGAAAGCCAAACATTTCGACAAAGGTAGTGTTCCTTAAATGGGACCTGACCCCCAGACATAAAAAGCTGTATAATTAAAGTCCTTTTCAAATAAAACATGAAAAACAATTTATTTTTTTTTATTTAAATTAAAGCATCCATAATGGTTATAAATTAGTTTAAAGCGGACCTGTCACCCAGACATAAAAAGCTGTATAGTAAAAGTCCTTTCCAAATTAGACATTAAACCCAAATTCTTTTTTCCATTAAACATCCATACTTGTTATAAATGCATTTCAAGATCTCAGCTGTCAATCATATATTGCCCGCCCCTACTCTGTGCCTCAGGCATAGGTAAAAACAATATACAGCTTACAAATGCAGCCAATAAAAAATGTCAGTCTTTTAGATAATTTCTTGCCGACCCCTTCACAGTCTCTCA
This sequence comes from Xenopus laevis, assembly GCF_017654675.1. Taxonomy (NCBI): domain Eukaryota; kingdom Metazoa; phylum Chordata; class Amphibia; order Anura; family Pipidae; genus Xenopus; species Xenopus laevis. The sequence goes on along the minus strand of NC_054371.1, from coordinate 20,690,404 downwards.
ACTGTATGTAAATCCAAAACCAAGCGTATATATGTTCCCAGAGGGATATATATAAGAGAAGAGATCAGCGCCTGTGGCAACAGAAATTAAAAACAAGCATAGCGTAATACGTTCCAAATAGGTAATATCACCCTGTGCATGCACTTAGTATTAAGTCCGTGTTTTCTCCCCTTTTTCCCTTAGATAGCTGTTAGTGGGGGGGGGGGTGATAGGGTAACAATAGAGGTGATAGGAAGATGATGGCTTCCCTGCGAAGAGTTAAATATACTCCAGGAGTGCTTCCACCTTCTATAAAAATGCCTACTTACAAACCACAGCAGTGGTGTTATGCATGTAACAGAAAGCTCTTTTCTGGTCCCTCCTTTGGGTCACGATATTCCTTCCAGGTTCCAATGCCAGAGATAAAAACCAGTGATAGTGTAATACCGTTTTATTAAAAACAACTTAAAATCAATTAAAAATTACACTCACATTTACCCTGACAGGGTTTTGCGCATTCAGTCCAATAAAAAGTCCATATGGGGTTGCGAGTAGTAGTTCTGCTTACTCACTGCCAGACTCCCTCGTGGTGCCTTGCTTCTGGGCTCTGGTGTCCCCCAAATTGTGCCTAACGCGTTTCGCTGTACGTGGTCAGCTTCCTCAGAGGCGTAGTTTCCATTAATGTTTGCTCTGCTGCTTTTTAAAACTCATTCTGGCGCGCTCGCCTGGTTTCCGCCGTCACTTCCGGTTTATGCGTTCCAATTGATGCGTTCCAGCGCATTCACTTCCTGTTTGGCGCATGAAATCCCCGGTTTTCCTTCTTTCAGTGTATTACAGTAGGGACAGCCTCTCTCCCCTTAATACTACATACAATTTAAACTTCAATGGCCTCACATCCTATCCACTTGTTTGTAGCCTATTCAATACAACAAATATACATGTGCAGGGGTACATGCTTTTTTAACAACATATACATACAATGAGTTACGGGGGATCATGGGAAATGTAGTTTTCCCTTATTTTTTGTAAAGACAATGTTTTAAATTAACAAATTCTTTTCTTATATTCCATATATATAGTTACCTTGTGCTATTCCTTTATCTTTCTATTTCCTATCTGTGTGGAAAAAACTTTACAGCTATTGCCTTGTGATGTGTCCATAAGTAAAGCTGAATTGTGTTTTGTGTTTATAAAAAGGCTCTTAGGTTTATATCTATATTTAACCCCTGTGGTATAAAAGTGTGCATTTTATAAATCCATCTGCTTTCTTCTTGTAATGTTTTCTTTGTTAAATCCCCTCCTCTCCATTCTTTCTGTACTATACTTATACCCCAAAATTTTAAATCTTTGGCTTTCTGATTGTGATAATCTTTAAAGTGTTTTGACACACTGTGATTCGTGATTCCCTTCTCTATATTTCTTACGTGTTCATTAATTCTTTCCCTTAATTTCCTATTGGTTTTCCCAATGTATTGGAGGCCACAAGGACATTCTAGGCAGTATATCACATTTTGTGTTGTGCATTTAATGCACTGTTCAATATTATATTGCTTTTTTGTAACATTTGATGTAAATTGCGTCCCTTTCCTTCCGTAAAAAGATGAATGGAAAGGTTTTTTTCCCTGTGCACTTTGCAAAGCCTGTAGGTACGGAAGGAAAGGGACGCAATTTACATCAAATGTTACAAAAAAGCAATATAATATTGAACAGTGCATTAAATGCACAACACAAAATGTGATATACTGCCTAGAATGTCCTTGTGGCCTCCAATACATTGGGAAAACCAATAGGAAATTAAGGGAAAGAATTAATGAACACGTAAGAAATATAGAGAAGGGAATCACGAATCACAGTGTGTCAAAACACTTTAAAGATTATCACAATCAGAAAGCCAAAGATTTAAAATTTTGGGGTATAAGTATAGTACAGAAAGAATGGAGAGGAGGGGATTTAACAAAGAAAACATTACAAGAAGAAAGCAGATGGATTTATAAAATGCACACTTTTATACCACAGGGGTTAAATATAGATATAAACCTAAGAGCCTTTTTATAAACACAAAACACAATTCAGCTTTACTTATGGACACATCACAAGGCAATAGCTGTAAAGTTTTTTCCACACAGATAGGAAATAGAAAGATAAAGGAATAGCACAAGGTAACTATATATATGGAATATAAGAAAAGAATTTGTTAATTTAAAACATTGTCTTTACAAAAAATAAGGGAAAACTACATTTCCCATGATCCCCCGTAACTCATTGTATGTATATGTTGTTAAAAAAGCATGTACCCCTGCACATGTATATTTGTTGTATTGAATAGGCTACAAACAAGTGGATAGGATGTGAGGCCATTGAAGTTTAAATTGTATGTAGTATTAAGGGGAGAGAGGCTGTCCCTACTGTAATACACTGAAAGAAGGAAAACCGGGGATTTCATGCGCCAAACAGGAAGTGAATGCGCTGGAACGCATCAATTGGAACGCATAAACCGGAAGTGACGGCGGAAACCAGGCGAGCGCGCCAGAATGAGTTTTAAAAAGCAGCAGAGCAAACATTAATGGAAACTACGCCTCTGAGGAAGCTGACCACGTACAGCGAAACGCGTTAGGCACAATTTGGGGGACACCAGAGCCCAGAAGCAAGGCACCACGAGGGAGTCTGGCAGTGAGTAAGCAGAACTACTACTCGCAACCCCATATGGACTTTTTATTGGACTGAATGCGCAAAACCCTGTCAGGGTAAATGTGAGTGTAATTTTTAATTGATTTTAAGTTGTTTTTAATAAAACGGTATTACACTATCACTGGTTTTTATCTCTGGCATTGGAACCTGGAAGGAATATCGTGACCCAAAGGAGGGACCAGAAAAGAGCTTTCTGTTACATGCATAACACCACTGCTGTGGTTTGTAAGTAGGCATTTTTATAGAAGGTGGAAGCACTCCTGGAGTATATTTAACTCTTCGCAGGGAAGCCATCATCTTCCTATCACCTCTATTGTTACCCTATCACCCCCCCCCCACTAACAGCTATCTAAGGGAAAAAGGGGAGAAAACACGGACTTAATACTAAGTGCATGCACAGGGTGATATTACCTATTTGGAACGTATTACGCTATGCTTGTTTTTAATTTCTGTTGCCACAGGCGCTGATCTCTTCTCTTATATATATCCCTCTGGGAACATATATACGCTTGGCCTCAGGCATAGGGCAGACTATTACTTTCACTTTCCATTTGGCATTTCCTACAAGTTGCTGCACTCCCCACATTCCCTCTTCCTGTTCACAGTCTTTAATTGTGTAACCAATGCAATGCAAGATTTTGAGGATTTTACAAGGCTTATCTTGATAACAGTGTCCACAAAATGGCTGCTGCCTGCTTGCTCTGGTGGTAAATTCCAAGACTGACTGCAACCAAGATTTAAATAATTTATATAGCGTAAGTAACGTTTATTTTGCTTAACAAATGCAATAGATAAGAATTTAGAATTATTTCTTAGGGTGACAGGTCCCCTTTAAACCTCTATTGCCTAGACATAGAGGTGGGGCAGACAATCACTTTCACTTTTGATTCTGCACTTCCTAGATGCTCTCCTCAAATTCCTCCTTCACCGTCTAATTTTGCAGTCAGTGCATGGGCATAAGGTGCCCATTCTGGTGCATAAACAAGATTTGGGATGATGCAGCACTTGCCTTACAGTGTCCACAAAATGGCGCCTGCCTGCTTGCTTTGATGATGAATTCCAAGACTTAAAAAAAACAAGATGTAAGTAATTTATTAATTAAAGTGAAATTTATTTTGCTGGACTAACATCATAAAACAGAATTTGGAGTTATTTCTTAAGGTGACAGATCCCCTTTAAGGCAGGTTATGCCCCTGTACTGAATGGTATGAGCTTCACATTCCCAGATCATTATGGATTGTCACAGCTTGTTATGTCAGCATTAGCAATGAGCACAATCCGACAAGGTCATGAGATTATTATTATTGCAAGTAAATGCTGAATCCATGACAAAAGGCCCGGGGGCACCAAGCACCATAGACACACTGGCACCTGGGTCACATGACAGGAACCTACAATAAACACGCATAGGCGCACATACACCCGGAGACTCACCACGGGCAGCACCCTGGCAACATGTCTTACAGCTGGGGACTATTCATCCTGTTTCTATTGCTAATTGGTGTACATCAATATGAATTATTATTGCATATGTATTTTGGGTATATAGATGGGTTTATAGTGATTACTAGTGATGGGCGAATCGGTGACGTTAAAAATTTGCAAATTTACAGCAAATTTCTTGAAACGTCGAAAAATTCGCAAAAAGTCAACGGGCGTCAAAATAATTTTGACACGTCAATTTTCACACACATTTTTATACGTGTGGCTATTTGGTCCAAATGGGCGTCCGAATAATTTTGACGTGCAACAATTTTTATGCGCGCACCAATTTTGATGCGCACCAATTTTTTTTGCCTGTGAATTGTCGGCGCAGTTTCACTAATTCATTTGCTTGCAGAGAAACGTGGAAATTTGCCGCAAATTCGTGTCTGCCGAATTTATTTCGCCCATTATAATGTATTTTGTTTGCTTTTTGATATAAAGGTATAGGTGGATCAGTTATCCAGCAACCCATTATCCAGAAAGCTCCCAATTACGGGAAGGTCATCTCCCACAGACTCCATTTTCCGATTTTTAAAAAATAATTTCTTTTTTCTGTGTAATAATAAAAGAGTAGCTTGTACTTGACCCAAACTAAGATATAATTAATCCTTATTGGAGGCAAAGAAATCCTATTGGGTTTATTTAATGTTTATAGGATATTCTTGTTGACTTAAGATATGGAGATCCAAATTATGGAAAGATCCCATATCGGTAAAACCCAGGTTCTAGTGGGCTGCACCTGGCCTGCTGCCGTGTATCAGTAGAGCTGGGAGTAGTTGTCCATGGGCAAAATGTCAGTGTCAGGCAAGGGGAGGGTTTGGAGATGGAGGTGGTGAGGCCGTGGTGGGCCCTTATGGTGTGGGTTTTGGTCCTAAGGGACCACATCTGTGCTAAGGCTTTCTACCGGTGAATGTTAAAGTACCTGCCCTAACAAAACTATATATATATATTGTTTTTTTTATACACTGAGGACACATAATACATTGTGAATGACTTCATATTATAACCACCATTAGCAGTAAAAGAGAAGTGGTGTTCCCTAGAAAGAACTGCAAAGGCCTACATTCTGCCTGCTCCCAGTGCCCTAATGAATCCTTGATTGCCTTTTACAGCCCTTTTACTGTGCACCAGAGATTTCTTATACAAATAGGAGTAATTGTGAAACTGGCAAGTTAGCGGGATCATATATCCTCTTTCACTAAAACTAGGTTTTTTTTTTTAATAGGAATGAATCATTTAGCTTCAGGGTCATCAGGGTCTACATAGTAAGAAAAAAAGTGTTACTTACTGGGAGGAATGATGAACAAATGAGTTTTGGAATTATGGCCAGGTATGGGAATCAAGAGATCTGTATGGCATTTCCGTTTATGAGGTTCACTAATAAACTCTAGGAAGCCTTTGATACCCTCAGTTACCTCTCAGATGTTGGATGAAGAAAGCCATATATGACCAATGTCTTAGTTCTCTGATAGACTTGCTCCTGGTCTATAATGTTCTTCTCACTGGACCAATGGACCCCAGTCTGCCAGTTGACATTGACTCCTCTTCCATGCTGGATTCATTGGGGCAGATTCACTAAAGGGCAAAGTGGATAACACTAGCGACTTTTCACCAGCATTACCAGCCCCAGCAACATCGCCAATTTACTAACAGGTGCAGGCGCCAATTCGATAGCGAAAGAGACCATCGATACAGTTTCGTTCACACTATATAGCCAGGTGACTTTTCGCTCTGGCAAAAGGTCGTTACTCTTGAAAAAGGACTGGCAGGTCTGAAACGTTGCTGTGCCAGATGTAAAGTTGTAATACAGGCGGTTTTACTACTACCTGGGAGTGTTGCAATTTAATATGGATTTTGTCTAAAAGATGTGAAGGTGAACACATTGCACCCCTGAAAAGTAAGCTCCCATTACTAAAGAGCTGGAGGACTGTTTGTATGCGAAAAGTCATTACGATTTTACTGAACGTTACCTCTTTCGCCAGATTTGACTTCACCACCTCAGAGCAGAGAAACTGTTAAAAAGCAGCTACATCTTCCTCAATCTTCTGTCCCTTACATCATATCCTGTGTGCTGAAAATGCATTAAAGTTCCAAAAACGCTGGCGACTTTTCCTTTTTTGAAGAGGAAATTGCCTGCAAATGTCCTGACAAACTTTTTTTGGGTGTGTGGTTTTCTCCAGACATTTTATATGGAACATTCACTTTACAGTGGGCTCATGTGTAGGGCATTATATTAACTCTCTTGTCTTTATTAAGGTTTCCTGGACATTTGTAATAAAAAGTGGTAACTTCAAGCATTTGCACCAACATCTCTAATAAAGACGTCCATACAACTTTAAATTACCAGCTGTATGCAAATTGACCGCCAGCTCACTAGTGAATTTTCGCTAGGCATAAATAAACGCTAGCGCATCTTCGCTATGAAATGCTCCCACTGCTGAAGTAACGCTAGCGAAAAGTTGCAATTGTTCGGCACCAAGAGCGCAAATTCGCATAATAGTTAATTAGCGTAGTGGCAGTGAATTTGCACCTGGCGAAGTGGTGCGATGTGTGATATGTGATAGAGCAGGGCTGCCCATTTAATATAATCATAATGGTTTAAAAAAAAACCCCTTGAAACACCATGAACACCCTGGGGGCCATAAATATCCTTGGAGGGCCATATCAAGTCACCGGTAGCCTTCTGTCATCTACTTCTGACTTCTAACTGTGTTCCTACAGAATGTTGGAATTCACCACATTGTCTTACATTACAATGGACACTCTCCCCCTCTTTGTTTTATTGTGAGTGATGGGAAGTGGGGTTGCTCAGGTCAAAGTGGTTTATAGGAACAGGATGAAATTAATGGAAAAGTGACGGGCGGGCGAGGGAAAATACAAGGGGAAGAGTTACTATTATTTCTGCTCCAAAATTCTTATTCACTCTCTCGTCATATCGCGTCTAGACTACTGTAACTCTCCTTTAATTGGCCTCCCCCTCCAGAGACTGTCACCTCTCCAGTCCATAATGAACACTGCTGCGAGGCTCATACACCTCAGCAACCGCTCCTCCTATGCCTCGCCATTCTATCAATCCCTGCACTGGCTTCCCTTACCTTTCAGAATCAAATTCAAATTAATGACACTGACTTTCAAAGCACTTCACAACTCTGCTCCACCCTACATCTCTGAACTCATCTCTATATACTCACCCACTCGCTTACTACACTCCTCTACTGACCTGCTACTCAACTCTTCTCTCATTACCTCCTCACATGCTCGCATTCAAGACTTTGCAAGGGCTGCACCCTCCTCTGGAACTCTTTCCCACGGTCTGTCCGACTTTCTCCCAACCTTTTTGCTTTCAAAAAATCTCTGAAAACGCACTTCTTTCGAGAAGCCTCCCCTCACTCTGCTTAACTACCAAACGCAACACCACATACAACACCACATTTCTCACCCACTTACTTCGATCTTGCCCACTCCCACACCTTGTGTATTACTCCCTTCCCTTTAGACTGTATGCCTATGCATAGGGCCTTCCTCACCTCTTTGTACCTGTATTGATTGTGATGTTTGTTACTCCATATATTCTATGTATGTAATTCATGTGATGTAGTTGTATAATCACAGTTACTTTACAGTGCTACGCAATATGTTGGCGCTATATAAATACATATTAATAATAATAAAATTTCCCCAACAGAAATTGGTAACCAGGGATGCACCGAATTCAGGATCCAGCTTGGGATTCGTCCTTTTTCAGTAGGATTCAGAATTGGCTGAATCCAAGTGCCTAGCCGAAAAGAATCCGAATCCTTAAAATCATATGACCTTCCTGGCCCTCTCTCTGCTGCGACCTCCCTATATCGGGCAGGTTGCAGCAAATACAAAGTGTGTGTGCTTGGCAGGGGGCCCGGCTCAGTAGGGGACCTGGAGGGGGGGGGCCCTGCAACAGCAGCCCGGTGGGCCCCCCAGTCCGACCCTGCAGCTAGGGATGCACCGAATCCACAATTTTGGGATTTAGCTGAATCAACAATCCTTTATGAAAGATTCGGCCGAAAACGGAACCAGATCTGAACCCTAATTTGCATATGCAAATTAGTGAAAGGGTGCGCCGAAGAGAACTGCATGAGTGGTCATAAATATTTTTACTTGCTGGTTTTTGTGGCAAAAAGTCTCATGATTTCAAGGATTTGGATTTGGTTCAACCAGCCGCTTGGACTTGGCTAAATCCAAATTGTGCTGTAAAAGGCCAAAAATTGCAAGGGCAGATTTACTAAAGGGCAAAGGGACTAACGCTGGTTATGATTCGCCAGCATTACCGTTTTCAGGCACTTCGCCGATTTACTAACGGGTGCAGGCGTAATTTGCTAGCGATAGAGACAGACGCTAGCGGTGATTCGCACTCTATCACCAGACAAATTTTCGCTCTGGCGAATGGATGTTACTCCGCAAATTCACTAAGATGCGGATTTTACTGAACGTTACCTCTTTCACCAGACTTGCCTTCACCACCCCAGACCAGGTGAAGTGCAATGAAGTGCATAGATCATCCTCAATTTTTTGTGAAAAAATTTTCTAAGTCCCAAAAAACACTGGCGTCTTCCTTTTTTCAGAGTGATAGCCTGCAAAAAGGTAAACGGGTTCCCCCATACATTTTCTAACATATGGAACACAAACTATACAGTGGGATCATGTGTAGGGCATTATAACAATAATAATATTTGCTACAACATTAACGTCTATGTAACGTTATCATTTCCCGCTGTATGCAAATTAGCCAGATCGAAGACCTGTAACAAAGTTGCGCTAGGATTTGCTCGCATTGCCAAAGTAACGTTAGCGAAAATTTGCGAGCATTCAGCTTCCTGGATGCAACTTTGCATTTTAGTGAATTAGCGAACTTTTGCCTGGCGAAGTACTGCGATGGTTGTGAAGCCGTCGCTGGTGAATTTTCGCAGGTTACTAAATTTACCCACAAAACTGAGCGTATAGACTTGAATACCCCATGAATACAGTGTTCAATAGCGCTGTATTTACGAGGGGCAGGTGGTGGGAGGCAAGTAAGTGCACCAACCTGGCCCATAACTAGAATTTAGGGATCTCCTGTGGGCAAAGGCCACATTAGAGCTCTGCACTCACTACCTGCCCTAGGTGGTCTGTTACAGAAAGTATTATTGGATGATATAAACAGGGGGCTCTTTTTTCTTGCAGTAGTTAAAGGGAACAAGCAAAGTGAATGTTTTAAAACATATTAAACAGTGCTAATAGTGCTATTTCTGTATCTAAACATCAAGACATTTTTCATGTTCTACCTGTGTGAATGGATGTTTTATTAGACAGGATTTTCTCAATGAGCTATTCGTTGTCATCTCCCATGATAAAGTGTGTGTGTGTTGGGAGGTGAGTCAATTGCATCCCTTGCATCGACTCGCCGAGAGCCTGCACCCTCCCTGACTACATTCCATACCAACCAAAACAAAACACTAATCATCTGCTAACAAATCCTGTGAGCCGGGAAGCAAATACGCATGTTATTGTGTAGCTGGTTGGCCTCATGGGTTCTTCTTGCCTGGGCCGTGCAGCCTGCCCTGGAATTAATGGAGTCTTACTAACTTTCTTATGTGTGAGAAACTAGCAAATCCAATTAATGTGAAGTTTCCCTTAAAGGCTCACTGCTTCCATCTTGTAACAAGGCTATCCAGTTGGAGGTCCATGGGCTGAAGGTAGCATTCCAGGAGATGGCCACTGGGCTCCAAAGGAACATGTTCACTACAGGCTGTGCTTTACACATTGTGCTAAGCCAGAGACAGGTTGTAGCTGCAGGTGGAAACTGCAGAGCACAAAACATGGCAATTTGCACCCATTTTTTGCACTTGGTAAATTAGGCCTGTTGTCTGAACATCTCCTTTAGATGACAAAGGCACAATATTCCTGAAAGTGCCACTAAACAGGGCAAAAAAACTTAAATTGAAACTAAAGTTATATTCTACCTTCTGAGCACAATAAAAAAAGCAGTCCACGAGAAGCCTCTATATATAATGAGTTGCTTGTCATCTAAAAGGCTGGGGGAAAGAGGGGTTGTTTATACAGAGGGCTTCTCAATGGACTGTTGATATGTTTTGATGAGTGCAAGAAATAACAAAAGCTATGCACATTTTCTAATTTAAGACAACGGACAAAAAAGTATGTTCATAAAAGCCCTATTCCTTGAGCTACTATTATAAAAGAGGGTATAAATGAGCTTGAATCGCTGCTTAGATAGTGGTGTGTGGCTCCATTCTCAACAAAAGTCAAAAATGGCAAAAAAGAAAAAAGATAATAGTGGTTGTATAGTTTACAAGGTGGTCTCTTACCAAGGGAACCCCCAGTCCATGGGTTAACCAATCAGTTTTGCGATATGTAGAAAATCCAAGTATGGGAAGAGTCCATCCAATAGTAAAATAGTAGCCAAAATATTTATAAAGTTAAAAAAGCCTAACGCGTTTCATGCCTAAAGTGTGCACTTACTCATAGGTAGAGGGTATTAATGAACTTGACCCATTTAGTGCTGTTAGACATTAGCTGATGGCCCAGCTTCTCAGAGACCTATTGGCTGGAGTATGGGCTCAAAACAATTCCTCCACCAACTGATTCCAGACATTATTGAGATATTATTTAGATATTTTTTGGACAATGCTGTTGGACTCATCGTCCTCAGCCATGGTGATCCAATCAATTACCCTGAGGATTGAACAATCAGCTCACCATAATTTTCAATACCTTGAAGATGGTCCATTTGCATAAAGATCCAATTTATTAAAGGGCATGTAAAGGCAAAAAAAGAAAATCCCATTTTTACTTTTTTGAATGAAAAAGAAACCTATCTCCAATATACTTCAATTAAAAAATGTGTACCATTTTTATAAGAAACCTGACTGTATGCAGTGAAATTCTCCCTTCATTTACTGCTGTGGATAGGAATTGTCAGACGGTCCCTAACTGCTGAGCAGGGAAACAATCATACTTATGAACAGCAGGGGGAGCCCCCGCCTTACTTCCCAGCCATGTAGAACTCAAGCAGCTTTGTTTATGACGATCCCTAAGCAGCCCAGACCCCACTGAGCATGTGCACAGTCTTGCAAAGATGTTTAACAAAGTTACAAGATGGTGACCCCCTGTAGCCAACTTTGAAAGCATAAATCATTTGTTTGATTAGGCTTGTGGTGCAGTAAGTTCATGTTTATGTTTAGTATACAAAATACAGCATTTCTAGCCTTATTCTATTTTAGACTTTACATGCCCTTTAAAGACCAGGCCAAATGACTGAATCTCCCTGTGTACAGTCAACTGTAGAGAAACACCTTATACTGGGAGCTAGTGGGACATATTACTAAATCCAGTAAGTAAGACTAAAGGCTTCAATCTCAGATGCCCTTCCACACACTATAGCATGTCAGCATCTTGAAAGATCACTGTAGTGTGGGAAAAGTGGGCCGATCCTTGTGGTTTCATGATCAGTTCCAGACTCCCAGAATGTATAAGGGCATAGAATGACTTTATTTAGTCGCTTCATTTATAAGGGGTTGCTTTGTTCCTAGTTTTCACACAATTGTTTTTGTTGGGAAAAGGCCACAAAAATGTATTTTATTTGTGCTGCGTGATAATAATTAATAGAGTGAACAGATGGGATATAGGCACACATGTGTCTCCACTAATAATAGCCTTGTACAATAGTCCCTGCTTTATGGCGATACAATGAATACATTAACAAGATGAATGAATGACACAAGGTTTCCCTTATCGGCAGCAGATAAGCACCACAAGCAAAGGGGAATAAACAGAGCTACAAGTTCCCACTGAATTGTCAACTATCAGGGTATGGGTTGTGTCTCACGGTCTCCCTATTTATCTGTATATTTTGGTTATTCATATTAGAATGAAGGTAATGGGGTAATGGCTGGGGTTTCATCTCATGGGAAGAAGACTTAAATATGGGATGTCCAATCTGATGAATTATAACTCAGAGTGACCCTAACAGGGGTCAGGAGAACTAGATAATCACTTAAAGCAACCAAGCAGCTGTTACTTTGTGCCTTTTATTACATATAGGGGACAGTGTCTTGATGTACATTGTGCTTTATATGGGAGTTTTAATGTATTACAATGCTTGGTCGCAGGGCCACCTTCAGAATGTTCATGCTGGAGAAGAGGCATTTAAAGGAAAACTATACCCCCCAAACAATGTGGGTCTCGATAAAAAGATATTGCATAAAACAGCTCATATGTAAAACTCTGCTTCATGTAAATAACCCATTTTCATAATAATATACTTTTTTAGTAGTATGTGCCACTGGGTAATAATAAATAGAAAATTGCCATTTTTTAAAAAAAGGGATCGTAGGATTCACGGTGCACACACCATACACGTTAGGTCACATGAGCCAATAGACAGACCGAGTTGTGTCTTTTGCTTCCACACTTCTTCCTGTTACAGTTAGAGCTGCAGTATTTCTGGTCAGGTGATCTCTGAGGCAGCACAGATAGAGTCACAAAATGGTGGTTCAAGGCAAGAGATGTAAAAGGGCAGTTTTTACTTAAATATATATTCCAGTTTCGTAATATTCTTTCATATGCCACTTAATTTGATATAAATTATCTGTTGATTAAGTATCCATTTTGGGGGGGTATAGTTTTCCTTTAAGGGGTGATATGATAACTATGTATAAATATATAAGGGGATCATATAATAATCTCTCTAATGCTTTATTTACCAGTAGGTCTTTCCAGCTGACACAAGGTCACCCATTCTGATTAGAAGAAAAGAGGTTCCGCCTAAATATTGGGAAGGGGTTTGTTACAGTGAGAGCTGTGAAGATGTGGAATTCTCTCCCTGAATCAGTGGTACAGGCTGATAAATTAGATAGGTATAAGAAGGAGTTGGATGGTGTTTAGCAAGTGAGGGAATACAGGGATATGGGAGATAGCTCATAGTACAAGTTGATCCAGGGACTGGTCCCATTGCATCTTGGAGTCAGGAAGGATTTTTTCCCCCCTCTGAGGCAAATTTGGAGAGGCCTCAAATGGGGTTTTTGCCTTACTCTGGATCAACTGGCAGTTAGGCAGGTTATAAAAAAGAGTTAAAGGGTTGAACTTGATGGACGTGTGTATTTTTCAACCTAACTTACTATGTTACTATGTAGAAAGCATAGGGTCCCATACAACAGAATTTTCTGGGCCCCCTGGGGTGACCAGAGCTTTAAAAATAAAACACTATTGGTGACCAGTGGAACTTACCTTTAAAGTTTGGTGGGTGATCTTCTTCCTCCTCAGCGTTGGCAGCTTTTTTGTTCTCTTCTGTGGCTTCAGCTCTCTTAGGTGGCTTCCTGGGCCTCCCTTAAAATTTTAAATCCACGGAGCCCAGGGCGGCTGTCCCCCACCCATGCCCCCTGATGGTGGACCTGCTTGGACATTCTTCCAGTCCCCATGATCCCTCCTGCATCTTCATCATCGACATGAAAGGAGCACATCTCTTGTCCACCAAGAATGTAGTGTTTAAGTAGCTACTTTCTAACTGGAGTTGAATGGAGCCATGTTGGGTGACAGCATTGTTGAACCATAAGTTTCCCTATTCCATTTGGTTTGTTGTATTCCTTCCTAAAGTTATGGGTTCTGCTAGCCCAGTCTTCCAAACTGCTCAACTGTTCAACATAACTATTGTTCTGTTGGATGGGGACAACAACAGGAACCATTGGAACAGCAGAATGCAAAAAGGAGCTGCAACTCTTCTTACTCCTTATTCTGGAATATATAATTCATTAATGTGAAATTGTCCAACTGATGAACCTACTGATATCTATGGTATAACAATGTCATATTGGTGTATGATGTCAACTTCAGACATGACATCATACAAGGTGTTCATAGTAACAGTGTATACTATGTACAGTTCATACTGATGTAGGGACCCTGAGGCTTAAGTTCCCCTTTTCATTTGGAGCTTCATGGTGGATACAGGGTCTCCTAGAGTTTCCAGGAGCTCTTGGATTGGTGCAGCCATCCCAAAAACAGCCAAAAGGTGTTGCTGTGCCCTATAAAAGGAGATTGCCATGTGCTCAGTCAGCCATTGCTGCTGGAGGATTCTGCTGAGTTGTACTTCACTAAGGAGTAGTGAGTTCAGCTGTCATTATGTAGAGGCAGGAAGGCCTCTGAGGCTGGGGTGGCGACCCAATTCCTGGGAGCTCGATTGAGAGGGTCAGGAGCTCCGGATTTTCCCAACTGAATATGAAATGCTCGCGCTATATACGGTGCTGGGAGCAACAGTTCAGCTATGAATTCAGCAACAGTGTGCTCGCGCTATAGTCTATAGTGGGAGCTATGTCTGAAGGATAATACAAGCTGCGTATGTTTATGGAATGGATTCATTGCTGCGGATGCCTGCTCCAGCTCTAGGTGAGCCTATCAGCTCTGTGTGTGAGCCCTCGGGTGAGTGATGCCAGGAGAGGGTGGAAAAAGAGAGGATCCAGCATATTTCCATTTATGACACAGGCTTTGTTTATGCCTGCCACGAGGGAGCCAGTACCTAACCGGAGGGAAAGGTATTTTTTGGCTGCTAGCGCTGCCTGGCTGCCTACCAATGAGTAGTGCGGGACTTTGCCTGGCATAGAGGGCTAGGAAATGGACTGGCACAGGATTCCCAGGGCAGTGGGTCATACTAGTTAAATGTATATTTTATGATGTAAATGTGTTTTACTTACCCTTTAAATTACACTTTCTTTATATAAAGTTTTTGTTTTTATAAAAGCAAAGTGTGTGTTGCATTTCATTCCTAATGGGGCCACCCGCAGGTGTATTCCAGGATCCCATTAGGTGGAGGCACTGCCAGAGAAGAGAATTCCCTGTACCCTTTCACCTTGTAAAGGGGACTCAGGATCTGTAAGTCGGTAAATATTGTGATGTACCACCTTGGCACCGGGGGGTGGCCAAAAATGGTTTACACTGACACAACAGAAATTGAGGCAGTTGCAGTAGTTTCACATCATAGAAACACATCAAACAATGGCAGTTATGAGAAAATAGGTTGCAGAAAATGTGCAGAAGAGAAGGAGGAACACTGGTTTGTTATTTATCCAATATTGTTATTTTATCCGTAACCAACAAAGTAAATACAGAGAGACAGTGATATGTTGAAATGGCTGGCTGCCTTCCATTATGTTTTAAGTAACTCTTTGTCGTGTAGTTTAAAATGCAAAATAGTATTTAAGTGTTGAGGAAATAACTGATGGGTCTTTCCATTGGCTGTCACATCATCAGAGGTTTGTGTATGAACAAACAAAAACAAATTTAACTTTTATACAGCTAGTGCTTTTAGACCTACAATGAGATTTTTTGAGTAGCACCAAAATAATTTTGATCACCTCATTTTGTGGACAAGTGGTATCGTAAGGCAGGTCTTCAGAACTGAGCACATGTGCCTTACTTATAATTACTTAATTGTCCACACTTTTGTGACTGCTGCTTTCCTGGGGATCTAAAACCCAACACAACTCCTGACATTTAGTGCAGTACAGGAAACTAAATAAAACCATCCAAGCAGCCGGCGAATAAATTCACAAAACTCATCAAAACATTTGGACACCCGTCCGAAAAGTCGCTTGCGTCAAAATCACCACGGGTCAACACAATTCGGATGCCCATTGACTTTAACAGTAGCGTCAAAATTTTTGAATTTCACAAATTTTCCATGAACTTTTCGAACGGGTATGCAGTATATGTATCTTTATTAGTAATGGGTGAAAATTGACCCGTTTCACTTCGCCTACAATTCGTGAAACAGTGAAAATTTGCCGAAATGCATTGAAGTCTATGGGTGACAAAATTTTTGACGCGGGACACTTTTTTTTGACTCGCAATATTTTTTTTCACCCAATTGGAGTCTACGGGCATCATTTTCATGGCTAAAATTTTGCTTATCACTAATCTTTATAAAAAAAATAACAGGGATATAAGATATAAAAGCTATAGGGGGCTAGATGAATTATACCACTAAGAACCCGACAAAGGGGCAAATTCACTAAGATCCGAAGTTTCGCCAGCGACAGCTTCACCACACTTCACTGCACTTCACCGCACTTCACCAGGCATGGTTTCGCCAGCGCTACGTAAATTCACTAAAATGTGAAGTTGCGCTCAGGGAGGCGAATGGTAGTGAAGTTGCGCTAGCGTTAATTCGTCAAGCAAAGCAAAGTTACGCTATCGATGCCTAATTTGAATACGGCGCCAAGTTAAAGTACAATGGACGTATATGTAGCAGCAAATACATTACACTACACAAGCTGGGAAAGCTTCATAAAATAAAATAGGTGTTATATTGCCCTACACATGAGCCCACTGTATAGTTTAGGTGCCATATGTTAGGAAATGTAAGGGGGAAGGAGGGTGCCCCCAAAAAAATTTACAATATTTTTCAGCCTATCACCCTTAAAAAAGGAAAAGTCGCCAGCGTTTTTTGGGACTTAGAAAACATTTCAACTTTTTTTGAAGCAATCCCTATCTACTCTATTGCACTTCGCCTGGTCTGAGGTGGCGAAGGCAAGTCTGGCGCAAGAGGTAACGTTCAGTAAAATGCGCAAGTTAGTGAATTAGCCTAGTTATGTCCCTTCGCCATAGCACAACTTCACCTGGCGTAAGGGTGCGAAGTAGCGCTAGAGTAGGTCCACTTCGCTAGTGAATTTACACCAGCGCCCATTAGTAAGTCACTGAAGTAACGAAATGACGTCAGTACTGTCTTCTTTATCCGAAGTCGCCCGAAGTTTCCTTGTGAGGCAACTTGCCCCTGCCGCCGTTTGCATTCTAGCCGCCGGGAAGGCAGGGGAAGGCAGTACAGGGAGCTCAGTTTTCCCGAAGAAGAGGAGATTTGTCATCGGACAACTTATCTCCCTGAATTTGTCCGTGTGTCCCTGCCCTTAGGGCCTTAAAAATCTCTTGCAGGGCCAATTCTGTTAAATAACCATGCACTAATTTATTAGGGCAGCAATATAATTTGTTTGGGGTAAAGAGGGTTTGGGTTTACAAAATATGATGTATAGCCAATCCAACTTGCAGCTAGAGCTCTCTTTAGGGAGGTGTAAATATGGGTGCCATCCATGGGCCCCTAAATGTAGCAGCAGAGAAGACAGCACAGGTAGTGGAGCAAGTTAGAAACACTAGGGCAAGATGCAGCAGTTACAATCATTGCCCAAAATAAAATCCTGCCAAAAAAGCAGACAGCCAAAAACTGTTGTCAAATAGCAGCTGTAGGGTCAGGCAATTCTTCTTTATAGAAATAATGGGGCCTTACTAATTCGGCTTTGTCCTAGGCCTTAAATATGGCCTTTAGTTAAGCTATCCAACACTGAGGAGTGCAAGGTTATTCATCCCACATTTAGTATCAATGATCTTAAGTTCTAGTTATGCAACAATAACAAACATATTAGCTTGGGAAAAACAAGCAGCACTAAAAAGTGAATGACGCCCTCTTATCTCACATCTAGTCTGGGCATTAAAGAAAACTTGTTTTCAGAAGTCTGACTGGTGTAATTATTTTAAACTGAGCAATTCATTCACCATTAACTATGGCCTATAAATAGATGGAAATGTAAATTGCTTTGTGTTGACTTACTATTGTGCTAGAGAACCCACCGTGTTGGCTTAGAGAAGGAATCCTCCCTGCTGGAATGTCTTTGCCTTTGAGAAGACAGACACCTTCCTGTTGCTCAATTCCTGTTTTTAAAGCAAGTATTGTTTTTTTCTTGCTGGGACTAAGAATTTGAAACGGAGTCAAGGAGTAGGAGGTGAACAGATTAGACAATAGCTATCTGAGCAAGATCACACACATGCAAACACTGTTCTTTTAATCGCTTCAGGATGTCAGTCTGAACTTGATTTATAGAGCATATAATATTCATTAAATCCCATACTGACAAACCTTTAATGAATAAATTACATAATGGCATTGAAAGAATAAACAATTTGCCCGTGGTGGTTTCTTGATTGTCAATGGGAATGTTTACTAAAGCAAACCCAGTAGTTAAAGGAGTGTTTGCAAATAAAATGTAATTACAGAATCACGGCAATTAAACTAAACATTGGCCCTGTGTCCTTAACATGGGGTAATATATACTGGGTAATATATATAGCAACACCATTTAATATTAAGGACAAAGTTGCTATATTGCTATTTGCATACATAATGGGGGTTAATTAAAAAAACTCAATCAATTTGAGCAATTTGATTTTTTTCCAGCAGAAAGAATTCGAGTTCTTGGGTTGTTCAAGCCAAAATTCACTGATTCAAGTTTTCTCCAATCGAGTTTTTTCATAAACTAGAAACCATTCGAGTTTGTGAGTTCATTCGAGGTATAAAAACTCTAAAATCCAACCTTTTACAAATAATCCCCTAAATATGCTTGCTCTGCATACTCGCATGTTCATGTATGGGCAAGACCTGCCAAAAACAACAAAGTGAAAAATATGGCATCTCCCAGTGAGACTAGAAATAGAATGAAAAGAAAGGGGAAATAGTAAATAAATAAAGGAAATACCGTATATACTCGAGTATAAGCCGAGTTTTTCAGCCCCCAAAATATGCTGAAAAACTCTACCTCGACTTATACTCGGGTCAATCGCAAAAACGGTCGCCGGCATCTAAGAATAGTCGCCAGTGTCTAAGAATAATCACCGGCACCTAAGAATAGTCGCCGCGTCCAAGAATAGTCTCCAAGAATATTCGCCGTGTCCAAGAATGGTCGCCAGCATCCAAAAACGAGACGCCGGCACCTCCAATGGGAGCAGAAACCCTCAATTTTTAGATTGAAACTTACCAGAAGCTGCTGCATTTCTCACCCTCGGCTTATACTCGAGTCAAAAAGCTTTCCCAGTTTTTGGAGGTAAAATTAGGTACCTCGGCTTATACTCGGGACGGCTTATACTCGAGTATATACGGTAAAGAGTTTACAAAAAATAATAAAAGTTGTAACGAAAAGAAAGAACGAGTAAAAGAGATGGAGATAAGGGAGGGTTACAGAGGGAAAATGGAAGGAAGAAAGAGGAGAAAGAGGGAGAGAAAACAAAGTAAAGAGGGAGTGAGAAGCAGAATGAGTTTTTGGGAAAGAGTGAAAGCTATAACAAGAAGGAATGAGTAATAGCTATGGAGATAAAGGAAGGAGACAGAGAGAAGAGAGGAAGAAAGAAAGATTGGGAAAGAAAAAGGGAGATAAATAAAAGAGGGGTGCAAATCAGGGGAGTTCAGAGAGGTGCTCTCCAAAATAACATTAAAACGAGAGAGTGAACTGAGAGAAAAAGTAATGGGAGACAGAGAGATAGAGAAGAATGAGAGGGAAAACATATGAAACAATGCCCATAAAACTAAACATGACTAAGTTCAGAGAAGTTAGGTTGAAGCAGAATGCTGGGCAGATGCTTTTGATCAGCAGGGACTTTGCATCTTGTGCAAAGAAAAAGAATACATGGATGGTGCAAAATAAAAGGAAAAACTATAAGAGAATCTGTATTATTTTTCCATAAAGCTGAAATTGGGTAAAAGTTTATCTTCCAGCAGGAAAATGATTGCAAATACGGGGACAAGGTAACTTTTGGAGAAGCGTAAAAGAGAAACAAACCCTACCCCCTAGCCTACATAGACCCCCTCCCTCCTCCCCCCCCAGCTTAGTTGCCCCCTGTGCAAATGCCCCTAACTCTTTACTTACCCCTCTGTACAGCAGAGTTCACGGGCGCCTTCTTCTTCTCTTCGGTAATCTTCGGCGTAGTGGCACATGCGTTGTTGGAGCAACGTTCTGATTGGCGACAACTGCTCATGAGCCGTAACTCACGAAAATTGCCAAAGCACCGGTCTCATTCCGAAGATTCCCGAAGTGGCTGAAGATGGTGCCCCTGAACTCCGCCGGCCAGAATCTGCACGGAGGGGTAAGTAAAAAGCATTCGTCCGGGGTAGCAACTAGGCTGGGGGGGGGGGTCTATGTTGGGTAGGGGGTAGGGATTTTTTTATATGAAGGGTTTGTTTCTCCTTTAAGAGCAAAAAATGTATGTTCTGTAATGACCCAGTCACTGTGCTCATTCTGGGAATCTATTTCATTGCTTAGAAATTGAGGTGCATGAGAGCCATTCAACCAACCTGGATGACATGGAGCAAATTTGCCAGTAAGAATGGGCCAAAATCACTCCCAAACAGTGTACAAAGCTGGTACATACTTACCCTAAAATACTCAGGGGCAGATTTACTAAGCTCAAGTGAATAGTTCGAATCAAAATATATTCAAATTTCGATGTAATTTTTGGGTACTTTTGGGACTTCGATCGAATCGAATGATTTGAATGATTCGTAGAAAAAACCGTTCGACCGTTCGACCATTCGATAATCGAATTACTGTCTCTTCGACTTCATACTTCTCCAAATTAAAGGTACCGAAGTCCAATGTTAGCCAATGGGGACCTTCCATCGCACTTTTCTAAGTTTTTTTTGGTCAAATAAAATTCCTTCAATCGATCGCTTAAAATCGTTCGAATCGTTCGATGCAAACAGTTTTTATTCGATCGTTCGATCGAACCTTTTGCGTTAAAATCCTTCGAATTCGATATTCGAATTTGAGGATTTTACTTTGAGGATCAAATTCAAGGGTTTTTTTAACCCTGGAAATTCGACCCTTGATAAATCAGTGTTGTAAATCCTGCAAAAAGGGCTCAATAAAATAAATGTGTATGTCTCTTTAAGTTATACTGGCATCAGACACAGCATTTGTATATGGAATAATGTTCCCCCTATTGTAAAATACAGGGATATTAAAAGTCATTAAGGAGTTCCATGACCATATAAAGTTATAAGGCCTAAGGGCGAGTGGCTGAGAGCCAAACCAAAAACAGAATACATATTACAAAATATTACATTTTTTTTTATATAATTTTATAATTTATTTAATGAAAAATGAATACATCTTAAATTGCTAAAAGAAACAGATTATATAAAGTCCATTTTAATATGTAACACAGCCGATCCTGCTTTTAATTATGGTATGTCTTAAATCCAGAATAAGGAACACTTCCTGTTTCTGAAATTTATCCTAAATATTCCTAAATGGTTGCTGGAAAATATACAAGCCACGAGCCCAACAAAAATGTAATTGTGCTCTGCAAATACAACTCTTATTATTATTACTACTATTACTTTAATCAATTCATGTAAAAATAGGAACCAGTCTTATTTTCTCTTCCACCACAGCTGCAAACCCCCAAAACATCAATGGTCTTTGAAGCTCAGTTATCTCTGAAGCCCAGAAGAAGAAAAGATATTCTATCAGTTCTCTTGAGTGGCAAAAATATCCTTATTTACACCCCACACAGTAACGAGTTATGCACACACCACTTGTAGGTAGTGATGGGCGAATTTGTCCCATTTTGCCGAAAAATTCGCGAATTTCCCCCAAAATTTGTAAAACGGTGAAAAATTTGCAGAACTCAGTTGTGACACTGGCATAAAAGTCAATGGGCATCCGAATAATTTTGATGCGCGACAGGTTTGACTTTTCTGACGCACATCCAAAATTTTTTGACGCCAGCGAATTTTCATGGCAGTTTCACGAATTTATTCAACGGCGGCGAAGCGAGGAAATTTACTGCTAATTCGCACCAGACAAATTTATTCGCCCATCACTACTTGTATATAAATGGGTCACATACAGCTTGAATAAAGGGTCTATTCAGAGAACAGGGTTCTTTGGCTCTGATTCTGGCATCAGACCCACCATTTCTATAGGGAATAATGTTCCCCCTATTATCAAATATAGGGATATTAAGTCATTACGGAGTCCCATCACCATAGAAAAGCAGTCTGTTTTTGATTTAGAGGGCACCAGAGTATCTTATTACAGACATGGGATCCGTTATATAGAAAGCCGTTATTGAGAAAGCTCCAAATTACAGAAAATTAAAATTTTCTACAAATAATCACATTTTTAAAAATGATTTCCTTTTTTCACTGTAATAATAAAACAGTAGCTTGTACTTGATCTAAGATATAATTAATCCTTATTAGAGGCAAAACCAGACTATTGGGTTTATTTAATGTTTAATGACTTTCTAGTAGACTTAAGGTATGAAGATCCAAATTACAGAAAGATCCGCTATCCAAAAAACCCCAGGTCCTGAGCATTCTGGGTAACAGGTCCCATACCTGTATTATGAGTATTTGAGAAATCATAGATTGCAATAGGTGAAGACAAACAAATGAGTTCTTTGTGGAGCAGGCAGCCAGAGAGCAGTTCTAGAGATTCCATTGAAATTAGAATTGTAGGAAGTCATAGGTGGATACCAGAAGCCAACTTGGAGTATATTTAGGAATGATCTAAGTGATTTATCAAGTCTTATTTTCAAAAGATCCAAACTTTTGACTGCATGAGATCATGACTTGAGTGCTTGAGCTCATGACTCTCTTTTGTCACCCTCATCCCTTAAATCTGTTAGAACGCCAAATGAATTCCCCAACCCTATCTACCCATGCGCCTGCTTAAAGGGAAACTATTACAACATTGAAAATGTAATGCATGCTTCATCACAGGGAGATAGGAAACTTTCTGTACAGTTTCTGAAATAATCAAGTTTTTCACATTTTCTCTCTCAGCATCTGTTTCTCTTCATTCTGTCTTCTTGCAGGCGTTGTAATAATAAAACAGGAGTTGGGTGTTTCATTGGCAGTTAGATTCCAAATGTCTTTTAAGTGGGGCTCCCTTTTCTGACAGATGTGTTAGAGCTCACTTAAATAATTGACTCCAGCACAACCAAACTTTATCTGTATAACTGACTCTGGCTCAAATCCTGCATGTAGAGAGAAAGTATTTCTGGTGATCTTAAAAGAGTGAGCTCTCATACATTTTCTAGGAGCCCCCCCCATAAAGACTGCATTGGACTCAACTGTCATTCAAAATCTGACTCCCAACTCCTGCATGAAGAGAGAATGAAAAGAGGCAGATGCTGAAATGAGGCGAGTGATGATTGATACTTGAATATTTTAGAAACGGGTCAGAATTTTTAATTGACTATATTTAGATTTTTTTAACATTTTTAGTATGATGATGCCTATATTAGATTTTCGCAATAGTTCCCCTTTAAGAATGTGGGGGTGATACCAACCTTGCCTTGCATGGGGGGTTAATCAGAAATTTATAAAATTGTTGGGAATCTGAAGGTATTGTCAGTTTTTTTGCCATTTTATCCAACTGTAACTTTTGTTTCAGTAGGGTTTTCCTTAAAGGGCATGTAAAAGTAAAATAAAATACCATTTTTACTTTCTTTAATGAAAAAGAAAAATATCTGCAATATACTTTAATTAAAAAATGTGTACTGTTTTATAAGAAACCTGACTGTATGCAGTGAAATTCTCCCTTCATTTACTGCTGTGGATAGGAATTGTCAGACGGTCCCTAACTGCTGAGCAGGGAAACAATCATACTTATGAACAGCAGGGGGAGCCTCCGCCTAACTTCCCAGCCATGCAGAACTCAAGCAGCTTTGTTTATGATGATCCCTAAGCAGCCCAGACCACACTGAGCATGTGCACAGTCTTAGTCTTGCAAAGATGTATAACAAAGTTACAAGATGGTGACCCCCTGTAGCCAACTTTGAAAGCATAAATTATTTGTTTGATTAGGCTTGTGGTGCAGTAATTTCATGTCTATGTTTAGTATACAAAATACAGCATTTCTAGCCTTATTCTATTTTAGACTTTACTTCCCCTTTAAAAGAACTTCAACACACTGTTAACCCAAAATATCACTGAAATGTGGTCAACAGCCTCGGTCTGGCAACATTCCATTATTTCCTTAGGAAGGCGGAATATTAAAGAAGAAACTATTTTTTTTTTCACTACAAGTTGACAATGTTTGAAATGCTGTTAAAGTAATGGTACATTGGTAAATACATGGTACTTCAATTTGCATTGCTACTCAGCTTTATAAATAGACATTGGCAGAATCTATAGAAAATGGTGAGATCCATTGAAGTGGCAGACATTTCTACTATGGCACCTTCTAGGAAGGTCCCTAAATAGCAGTCAGTTCAGCATTTTGTGTGTTTTTTCTGAACTCTGTTGAATGATTATTTCTATACAGAATGCACAATAATAAAACATTTAAGGAATAGCAACAGGTATAATGCACCTGGTCTATCCACAATCCTAGTCTGTTTGTTTTCTGCCCAACGTGAGTGTTTTCTTTGTCTCTCCAGTAACGTCTGTCTGTTTGGCTGATGAGAAGTTTGTAGTGGTGTGTACATTGCTTTCATTGTCCCTGTTCTTTTCGCTATTTAGAGTCATAATGTCTCAGGAGGATACCAATTAAGAACTATTTCAGACGTTTTAAATTCTTTCATCAGTACTATTACTCATCACTTATTTTTGCCAAAATGTCTCCATCTAGGGATGGTGTCTGCCACAGATGTGCGTTGAACAGAGCCGGCGTCCTTCATTTGGGGTGGAACTGTTATGAGGTGCAAAAATACTGTCATTGAGTTAACTTAAAGGGATACTGTCATGGGAAAAAACATTTTTTTCAAAATGAATCACTTAATAGTGCTGCTCCAGCAGAATTCTGCACTGAAATCCATTTCTCAAAAGAGCAAACAGATTTTTTTATATTCAATTTTGAAATCTGACATGGGGCTAGACATTTTGTCAATTTCCCAGCTGCCCCTGGTCATGTGACTTGTGCCTGCACTTTAGGAGAGAAATGCTTTCTGGCAGGCTGCTGTTTTTCCTTCTCAATGTAACTGAATGTGTCTCAGTGGGACATGGGTTTTTACTATTGAGTGCTGTTCTTAGATCTACCAGGCAGCTGTTATCTTGTGTTAGGGAGCTGTTATCTGGTTACCTTCCTATTGTTCTTTTGTTTGGCTGCTGGGGGGGGGGAAAGGGAGGGGGTGATATCACTCCAACTTGCAGTACAGCAGTAAAGAGTGATTGAAGTTTATCAGAGCACAAGTCACATGACTTGGGGCAGCTGGGAAATTGGCAATATGTCTAGCCCCATGTCAGATTTCAAAATTGAATATAAAAAAAATCTGTTTGCTCTTTTGAGAAATGGATTTCAGTGCAGAATTCTGCTGGAGCAGCACTATTAACTGATTCATTTTGAAAAAATGTTTTTCCCCATGACAGTATCCCTTTAATGTAAAACCTCTTTTGCAACCTAACATGTCCAAGGTCATCCAAAGAACTTCTAGTCAGTTCGGGTGCAAGGCCACTCACCAGTCAGATGATCATATGTGCAGATCGGTGCGCTCCCGCTCCCGTGCATTATGACATGCGTGTGAGCTGGGTATGGTGTGTGCTGTTTTATGGGCCTATTTCTGGATGCAAGACAGCCAGTTACTAGGTTATCTTAGCTAGTCTTGAGAGACCCAGCGCTGTTGTATTCTGACCTTCTATTGTGACCCGGCTATCGCCCTGGCCTTGCTTGAACTCTACCTGCACCTAAACGTTGCCTGAACTACATTACAATCCTGAGCTGCCTGCCCCGACCCTGATCTGTTTGACCTCGGCCTACCTTATGCCTTGGTACTTCCTTCTGGTTCATTTGTCACCTGTGAAAGCTGCTTGTGAGCCCTGATTCCACGCTTGATCCAGGTAAAGCCTAACACTGGGGTTGTTGGCTGGTTGTTGCCAAAAGATATTCTAGACAATTTTGGATTGTTGGTTTAGCACTCAGTGGGGCTCATTTATAAACAGTGGGCAAAACTATGGCAACCGATCAAATGCTTGCTTTCATTGTTCACTGATTGGTTGCTGCTGAGGTGCAAATTTGCCTAGTGTTTATAAATGAGTCATAGTAGGTTTTACCATACTCATTTGCCTGATTGTTACATCATTACAGTGCCCTTTTTACACTTGCCTATATGTTCTTGATTGGTACTAATAGAATTGGGAGCCTGAATAATTGTACTTATATGCCTTGAAACTGTAAAAAAATAAAATAGAATATGGACCTCAAGCCCTGCCTTTTTTTTACATGGAGTCCAATGTCGGACTGGCCCACCGGGATACCAGGAAAATTGCTGGTGGGCCCAGGTGTCAGTGGGCCCTCATGCTGCTAAACTTTTGGCCTATTACATGGCCATTCCCTATTCTATGAGAACAAAGAGGCTAAATAGATGGAATAACATATTATAGTATGTACAGAAAACAAACTAAGAGAATAGAGGTTGATTGAGGAGATGAAGAATATTGAGACTGGGTCCCTGGTCTAAGGTTTTATTGGTGGGCCCCTGGTCTAAGGTTGTTGGTGGGCCCCTGGTGTCCCAGTCTGACACTGATGGAGTCTAGTTGATCCCCATGTACATCAGATAAGTGGAGTGTTGGATGGATGCAGACAGACAACCATATAATACTTACTAAAATTAATTATGCACATTTTTCAGTATTTGTATAAAATTGCTGTTTCTGCCTTGATAATAGGAGGTGGATCCTAAGTATATGGACTTAGTATATTTCTTGCTGTCCAGCAAAACACCTATTGCGAACAGTATCGAATTATAGGGTCAATTGGATGTTATGGGAACCAGTTATAAATAGAACCACCGCCCTAAACTGCTCAGAATTACAGATAAAATAATTGCTTGTAACAATTTCACCAGATTTGGTCCAAGTCATAATGATCAAAGATCCATCACAGTTCTCAGCAAGTCCAGTTGTTTTTAGATTTTTTTTTTTAGATTTTTTTTTTAGATTTACCTATACTAGATATACCATGACCTGGATGAATGAAAATCTTCATAGTCAGATCCATCACAGTGTTTTTACCCTGATGTGCATCTGTAAACCAATGTACCACGATCATCATCCTGTTTTTCACCTACATTTTCAGATAATCGGAACTGAATGACTAATGTAGACCATCGAGGAAAGGTGGACCCATGAGTGAAATTTCAGTACATCTATGGGAAACAATTATATTCATATCATAGCTTCTACCTTAGTCATACACTGAAAATTTGGCTGAAATATGTATTGAAAATTAAAGTAATTATGGAGCAAATTACCCAACATTACTTCCAGGAACATAAAGTGATGGCTATCCACTTACCCGAATTATTGTCTGTATTTTCAGCTGCTATTTTGCATTATGGGTCTAACAGGGAATGAAATGAGCACCTGTTTCGACAACAAAGACAATGAATTTTCCATGCCAACTAGCACTGTATGCCAAGTCTATTACTTTTTTTTTTTGCCTTATAGGAAATCTTGAGCGTGATGAGTACCATGTGTGAGGGTAAGACAGGAAGGAGGCTGCGAGTATTTGAAATTCCACAGCTGTGGAATCTGAACCCGACAGATATCCTATAAAACATGTACGACTTTACCACTGCATGTGAATGGGGGCACTTGTTGTAATATGTCAAATGAAATTGCCATAGACATGCATGTTCATAATGCCAAGAATATTACAAGTCAGTAACGTACAGTAATTGCTGCCAAATGGAAATGGAATGGATTAAGTTCCATTACAGTTCCATTACAGTGAGCTGTTTTATTATTATTATAGAATGCTTACATTACAATTAAGAATAACTGTACAGTGAACTATGTGTCAGGTGTGCATCCCCTAACTTGCTCGTACAGTCTAGAACATTGTGAATCTGGTTTTAATCTTCAGTAGAATTGAGGAATGGTCTTCAAATCTCAAGGATTGTTTCACTTGATACTTTTTTTTTGGTGGGGGTCCCTCAGGTAATGAAACAAGAACCAGATCTTGTTCATTAACAATCGAGGCTTCAAATCTTCACTAAACCAGATTCAAGGCATCATTGGGGCAAATCAATTAGATAATTGAAGACAAAAATAACCATTCCAGATGTATTGGCACAATACCTCAATATGTTTTTGATACTATTTGAATTAACTTACATTTTGAAATAAATTTTAAGCAACTTTTTCATCACTTCTTCACTTTTATGGCTTTTCAATCGAGAGGCACTTGTCACGGTTTGCACCCTAAATCCAGAACCAATGCCAAGCACCCTGGTCTCGGCTTGTGCTTCTGCCTGTAGCAGCCGCCTTTGGCCTCGGGAGGAGCCCTCAGCTACTCAGATGCCGCCAGGTCTTATAACGAGACATGCAAGGCGAAGGGTTCTGAACAGGCAAAGGGGCACAACTGAATGCAAAGTCTTTGGACAGAAGGTCGCGGTACAAGGCATTAGACAGAATCGTAGTCAGATCAGGCTGGGTCGGGGCAGGCAGAGTATAAACGAAGTCAGGCAGGCAATAAAGCACTGCGTATCTTGACAGCGCTATATAAATAAATGATGATGATGATGATGAGGCAAGGGTCAAACTAGGAAGTCAATCAGAGGGATTAGCAGAAGAGGTAGTCAGATTTCAGCAAGGGGTCAGGATCCAGAAGTCAGAATAGTCGAAAAGCCAGGCAGAATCAAGAATCAAGAATACAAAGTAGCTCAACGCTCAGAAGCACCAGGAACAAACTCCAATAACAGACAATGTGAAGAAATGCTTTGTGGCTTTAAATACTTTAATTTCGCGCCACTGCGTGCTGACGTTACACGCCAGCGCGCAAATAAACCAGGAAGCGGCCCGCCACACGTGCCTTAACTATTACACTTTTGCGGCCTAAAGGAGCAGCAGCGTGGCGGGCATCCCTGCAGACCTCCACCCACTAGACCACCAGGGTGAGTTATCACAGCACTGGAACATTCTCAATGAAACTTATCCTCAAGAAGGTAAGATAAATGTTACTTTATCCATCTTACAGTAAGTGGAAAACTGATTAAAGTTCAAGATTGTGTTTTTATTCCACTATTGGAGAAAATTTCAGCAGAAAAATGTGATCTTGAATTTGTCTGAATTCAAGTTACTTTATCCATCCTAAGTGCAAATTTGATTAAAATTTAAGATTGTGTTTTTTCCCTGATATCTGAGAAATTTGCAGCAGAAAAATGTGATCTCGGTTTTTTTCCAAATTCAAGTTACTTTATCTATCCTAAGTGGCAAACTGAATACAATTCAAGATCATGAGTTTTTTCCCCACTATTTGAGAAAACTGCAGCAAAAAAAATGTGATCTATAAATTTTTTGAATTAAAATGTTATAAAATTTTTAAAATTTGAGTCAAAACATATGTAAAACTAGGCAAACTCCTATAGTAAACAGGAAGCATATTTCCAACATTCAAGATTATTTGTAAACATTTTTAATAATGAATGTAACAGTGTATTTTCTATTGCGCTTTTAATCCCTCAGAAAGAAGAAGGAATGGTCTTCAAAAATCCAGGATTGTTTTATTTGATACTTTTTTTTTTGGTGGGGTTCCATTAGGTAATGAAACAAAAAACAGATCTTGTTCATCAACATGCTAATCTTCACTAAACCAAATTTCAAGGTATCATTGGGACAAATCAATTAGAAAATGGAAACAAAAATATTTGAGAAAATTGCAGCAAATAATGTGATCTTGAATGTTCCTGAATTCAAGTTACTTTATCTATTCTAAGTGGCAAACGGATTAAAATTCAAGCTTGTGGGGTTTTGCCTACTATTTGAGGAAATTGCAGCAAAAACAATATGATCTAAATTTTTTTCTAAATTCAAGTTACTTTATCTATCCTAAGTGGAAAACTGATTAAAATTCAAGCTTGTGTTTTTTTGCCCATTGTTTGAGAAAAAAGCAGAAGACAAATGTGATCTCATATTTTTTCTGAATTCAAGTTACTTTATCTATCCTAAATGGCAAACTGATTAAAATTCAAGATTGCGGGGGTTTTCCACAATTTGAGAAAACTGCAGCAAAAAAAGTGATCTCAATTTTTTCTGAATTAAAATTTTCTCAAATTAGCAAATATCTTTTTTTTCAACTTAGAATTTTTTATTTGAATTTGAAATTAGCAAATATCTTATGTGAAAAGATTTGAGTGAAAACATTCACAAGGCAAAAAACAAGGCAAACTTCTATTGCCAACGGAAGGTTATTTATTGTACAACATTCAAACTAACATTTTTAAAAATAAATTTAACCGTGTATTTTTTATTGCAACTGAGATTTTGAATCTTGCTTCAATCAGGTTTCTTGATTAGTGAGGTTTTTTGATTGGTGATGGGTGAATTTCTCCCATTTCGATTCGCCAAAAAATTTGTGAATTTCCCGAAAAATTCGCAAAAAGGGGGAAAAATTCGCAAAAACAGTCATGAAAATCAGACGTTTTCACACAAAAATCATGAAATTAGAAGGATTCCACTCAAAAATCATGACATTTGAAGGTTTTCACTAAAAAATCGTGAAATTTGAAGGAATTCTCTCAAAAATCGTGAAATTTGAAGGATTTCACTCAAAAATCATGAAATTTTAAGGATTTTCCTCCTACATCGTGAAATTTGAAGGATTTCACAAAAATCGTGAAATTTGAAGGATTTCACAAAAATCTTGAAATTTGAAGGTTTTCACTGACATTTTCACTAAATTTATTGTGAAAACCGGAAATTGAAGGTGAATTTTCAACAGCAAATTTTCACGGCAGATTTGCGAATTTATTCGCTGGTGGCAAAACGCGGAAATTCGCAGAGAATTCATGCCAGGCAAATTTATTCACTCCTCACTATTTTTGATTAAAGTTTTTTCATAAAAATGCCAGCGACCAAAAATTGCCCAGGTGATAAAAAGTTGTCAATCTTTTTTCACAAACACATTTGAAAATTAATAAATCATCCTTCTTCTACTTTAATGTCTATTAAAAAATGTATTTGAAAACTTCAAACCATAGACATATCACTAAATGGCGTCCTACTTTATTGTGCATTTAAAGGAGCATACACAAAAGCGACATATTGCTTATAAATAGAGCTTAGACGTTTCCAAGACCTTTATCAGAATGAACAGGACATGCTGGTATTCTAATTCTAATTTCCATCATTTTTGTAATTAATTGTGTTAAATAAAACATATATTACAGGCTGTGTGGGAGCAGCGGAGGAGATCTTTTGCTAGGAATGTTTTTTTAAGACTTCTGGGATTTTAAGCTGAGAACATGGCTAAGGAGCTGTAATATCGTAGACTAACCAAGCATTGCAGTCCCCTGAAGTCAGTTTTTCATTTACACTGTTATTCTTCAGATATTGAGGCTGGTGGCGTTTTCGATGCCTTGGCTGCTTTTCAGAGTGAAATCCATGTGAAAATATTTGGCTCCTTCTGACATATGGGTTTAACCGTTCTAGGGATTAAATACATATTAAAATATTTTTAAAGTAATTAACTAAGGGTTTCGCAGCTTTAGAGATTATTTTCTAATCATTTTACTGATATATCAAGTTTTCTATCATGGTGTCATCTCTTGCATGAAGTAACATCATTGTCTACCATTTTAATTCAAGAGACGCTGTTGTCATACAATTCTATTTCATTTACTCCAGGTTTAATAGTCTTGTGTTACTTTTTGTCACTTTGGTAGGTTTGTATTTGTAAAGTGAATTGTCTTATCTCTTTTAATCCCACAAGTAAATTATCCAAATGCTCTTCCAAGATGACTGAGTAATAAATGTGATTGATCTTTTTATTAAATACTAATTTATCCTCTCATTCCAAATGTATAATAAATTTCTGCCATAAAGCAAGACAGGGCTGTTGCTTTTTTACAAGAAAGGAAGTAGTTACATGAGTAAAAGGAAACTCCCTTATAAATATAAGTACAGTATACCATATACAAAAGTACAGCAGTGAATATCTATTCCGAAACTTCTACAACTCTGCGGGCCAGATTTATTAAGGTTTGAATTATTCATTAAATTCAAATATTAAAGTTGGTTTTTTGGTCAGAACTCACAAATTCGAGATTTACCATACCTGGACCCTGGGAACAACTCGAATTAGACTATTCGCCACATAAAACCTGCCGAGTTTATGTAGAAGTCAATGGCAGAGGTCTAGTGACCCATTTGAAGATGTTAACAGCCTTTCTGACATTTGAGTTTTTTTCAGAGAAAAAACTCGATTCGAGTTTAGTCGAATTTGATTTGGTAATATTAGTTCGAGTTTTAGACGTTCGAGTTCTTTCTTAAAGGGATACTGTCATGGGAATAATTTTTTTTTCAAAACACACCAGTTAATAGTGCTGCTCCAGCAGAATTCTGCACTGAAATCTATTTCTCAAAAGAGCAAATGGATTTTTTTATATTAAATTGTGAAATTTGACATGGGGCTAGACATATTTTCAGTTTCCCAGCTGCCCACAGTCACGTGACTTGTGCTCTGATAAAATTCAGTCACTCTTTACTGCTGTACTTCAAGTTGGCGTGATATCCCCCCCCCCAACAACAGAACAATGGGAAGGTAACCAGATAGCAGCTCCCTAACACAAGATAACAGCTCCCTGGTAGATCTAAGAACAGCACGCAATAGTAAAATCCAGGTCCCACTGCAACACATTCAGTTACATTGAGTAGGAGAAACAACAGCCTGCCAGAAAGCAGTTCAATCCTAAAGTGCTGGCTCTTTCTGAAAGCACATGACCAGACAAAATGACCTGAGATGCACCTACACACCAATATTACAACTAAAAAATACACTTGCTGGTTCAGGAATGAAATTTTATATTGTAGAGTGAATTATTTGCAGTGTAAACAGTGTCATTTATTAATAAAAATGACACCATAAAAATCAAGACAGAATCCCTTTAAATAAGATACTATTCGGATTTCAAAGGTCATTCGAGTTCATTTGAGGCAAAAAAAACTCTAACATTCGATAAATCAGCCCCTATATGTTACAATCTGCAATAAATAATATAGTATATGTAGGGATGTGAAAATCTTAGACACCCTTATCCATTACAGACAGGCACATCCCTAATAAAATGGACACCTCAGTGGGTCCTTATGGGGACCTTGTGCTTATGTCATCCCTGCAGTTCACACAGTGGATGCTAGATGGCACTGTGATATAAGATAAAAAGGGTTTGAAAGCCATGAGGTAGAGGCCATTGCTGCTGAACCTTTCCTCTGTTAGTCCACAGAGGTTAGGAGTGGTGGAACTCATCCTGAGTTTAGTGAAGTGATAGTTATACCCTGTAATAGATCACTCTAGGAGTGATAGATAGGGTATTTAGTTGAGCAGTTCAAAGCTCCGCCGAGGAGATTAGAGGGATTAAGATCCCGGCTATTACTGACCCCATAGTAGGGCCTAAGTGTTAAACTCAGGGAAGTAAGAGTTTCGGAGTTCCACTTAAGGTAATCCTGAAGATTGGGAAAATACCTTTCAACAAGCTGCATTGCTCTCTACATGTACTCCTTACTCTTCAGAGAGTTGTTCTATATTCACACAGTGAGTATATTGTGTAACCTTGATTGATCTCTGTTTTACTCTATGTTTCATGCTCCATGGTGAACTCTGGTTTTGGTTAATAAACTCCGTTTATTGTTTAAGCAAATAAAACTACTGGCGCCCAATTTCTTGTGCATTGCACACAGTTACAGTTACACTATACCCTGCCTCCACTCCGCTGCGAGGGCTTACCCCTGAGAAAGAGAGCTCATCTGTGGTCCCAGCCCACAAAGGAAAGTAGCTGAAACTGTCTTCACATAAAGCAGTTTGCTATAGCGCTACATATATAATAATATACTTTTGAAGATCGCTTTTAGAAATTGTTGAGAGCATTGCTGCTCTTTTTTTTTGTTTAATAATACTTTAGTCAGGCTTGGTTTACGAGTAGGGAAGAGGGGTATTTTCTGTTGTAAACCTTAGAAAGCCACCTTTTGGACAGAAATATATCAGTTTAAGTTCAATAAAAATTTATTTTTCATTTCAAACAACAGGAGATCTACTAGTTGTATATTCTGAGCGAAGCCTCCAGGTCCTAAAGATTCACTCAGCTCTGAAACCTAGTCGAAAGGTTTCATTCATATGTATAACCTACCTCCAGGTCCAAAAGTTTAACTAAACTCTTTAACCTACCTCCAGGTCCAAACGCTTCACTCAACTCTAGAAACTTACCTGCAGGTCCAAAAGTTTCACTCAACTTTATAACCTACTTCCATGTTCAAAAATTCACTTGAGTTTATAAACTACCTTCAGTTCCAAAAAGTTCACTCAACTTTATAACCTACCTCCAGGTCCAAAGGTTTCACTGAACTTTATAACCTACCTCCAGGTCCAAACGCTTCACTCAATTCTAAAACCTACCTCCAGGTCCAAAAGTTTAAATAAACTCTTTAACCTACCTCCAGGTCCAAAAGTTTAACTAAACTCTTTAACCTACCTCCAGGTCCAAATGCTTCACTCAACTCTAGAAACTTACCTCCAGGTCCAAAAGTTTCACTCAACTCTAAAACCTACCTCCAGGTCTAAAAGTTTCACTCAACTTTATAACCTACTTCCATGTTCAAAAATTCACTTGAGTTTATAAACTACCTCCAGTTCCAAAAAGTTCACTCAACTTTATAACCTACCTCCAGGTCCAAAGGTTTCACTGAACTTTATAACCTACCTCCAGGTCCAAAGGTTTCACTGAACTTTATAACCTACCTCCAGGTCCAAAAGTTTAAATAAACTCTTTAACCTACCTCCAGGTCCAAAAGTTTCACTCAATTTTATAACCTACCTCCAGTTCCAAAAGTTTCACTCAACTTTATAACCTACCACATCATCTAAAGCTGTTCATTCAAACAAACCAAACTACCAAACACGTGGATCTTTGCCCGGTTTGGTCACATACAATCAAGCTGATCCAATTGTTTGCCCCCCTGTGGCCAACGATCAGATTATAACAGGGGCCTTAGCATGTCCGACAGGAGAGGACTCCATCAACATGCAAATATGGCCTCACACAATGGAATCTGCCTGTGTATGGCCAGCTTAACTATTTTGCTTTGCAACTTTGGACCAAATATGATGGATTGTGTTCAAAAATTGAACAGAAAACAGAGTAATGAAAGCAACTACTAAGGGCAGAGACACATGCTCAGATTCGGGGAGATTTAGTCGCCCAGTGATAAATCGCCTCTTCTTTGGGCGGCTAATCTCCCCAAACTGCCTCCCGCTAGCTAGAATCTAAATTGCTGGATGGCACTCGGAACACTTCGTTTTGCTCGTGAGGCAACTTCGGGCGACTTCCTGCCGGCGATTTAGATTCGGGGAGATTAATAGCCCCGAAGAAGAGGAGATTTGTCGCTGGGCCTAATCACCCCGAATCTTAGCATGTGTCTCTGCCCTAAAGGACTTGGTACTACACAACCTTACTGAAGATGTTAACACCAGTGTTTGCTAGGTCTCAATTTAATTATCCTCAAGTAAGAATAAATGTTGGCTTTGTTAGACTTCTAGAGAAAAAGAGCCAGAAATGGATAATGAAGGAATGACAGGCTGGCAAAACAGAAATATCAAGAATCTAAAATTAAAAACACTTTGTTCACATTTTACAGTGAGCAATTGTGAGTGGATTAAGCATCAACTGAATCAATTGTATTGAAGGCCTGCCTAGAGTTATTGCTGTCTGCTAGTTGCATGTTTCTTAGATAAACCCTTATTTTGTACCACTTTGGTACCCGCAAATCTGCGCCTCAAACCCACAACAACAAAAAGTGTTTGTGTTGATGGAAAGACTTATGAATACTCCTATGATATGGCTATTAGATAAAGGAAAGGGTAGGGGACATTCAGGTCTCCAGGCTACCATAGTTCTTTCTGCAGCTATACGTGGAAAAGCATGACTGTCCATAACCACAGGAACTACAGCTTAAGCTGGCCATAGACACGAAGATCCTATCGTACGAATCAATGATTCGTACGATTTTCGGACTGTGTATAGAGAGTTCCGACATTTTTTGTCCGGCGGAGATCGAACAGGTTTGATTTTGTCCCGACCGTCCCGCTGGAGCCCATCGCGCCATCATCGTAATCTGATCGTTCAGCCATAGGGCCGAACGTTCAGATTACCCCCGATATAGCCATGCTTGTTATTGGCATATCGGTGAAAGATCGGCTCGGATCTTTGAGTCTATGGCCTCCTTTAGAAAGATGCAACCAGACATTCATTAAACATCGTGAGCTTACACAAGCCTGAAACTGTTAGCAATGCCAATAACATCTTTATAGACTCAATGGAAGCAGGGCTGATACTATCAAATGTGGGGCCCAATTGGGACCATGTTGGCGGGGCCCCTAGTCAAAGTGTTGCTGGATACTGACACACCAAGTATTTAGGAAAATAAGGGCATACAGGCCCAAAATAGAAAGGAAAGTGGCAGCCAAGGTAAGAGAGTGAGAGGGATGAAATAGGGGCACATAATAGGGGCACACAGGGTAAGAGAGAGAGGGAGGAAATAGGAGAGTGGACTGGGCCAATTAGTTTGGGGCAGGCTGGGCCGATTCAGCTTGGGAGCAGGCTTGGTTGGATTGGGGGCAGGCAGGGCCTATCAAGGTTGGAGGAAAGCTGGGCCTATGAGAGTTGGGGGCAGGCTAGACCTATGGAGTTGGGGGATAGGCTGGCTTATCAGAGTTGGGGGTGGGCTGGACCTATGGATTTGGGGATGGGCTGGACTCTCAAAGTTGGGGGCAGGCCAGGCAGCATCATGTGCTGAGGGAAATATTATCTGTGCTGCCCTGTGGTGCAGGGCCCTATTGGGCCCAATTGGTCCAATAGGCCTAAGGCCAGCCCTGAATGGAAGACATACAGTAGCAAGAGAAATATTTATAAAACTCCATGTAATGAATCCCTGACTTTTTGGCCTTTTTGAGAATCTTTATCCTGACACTCAAAAACCTTTTCATAGAGGTCTGTAATTCATCAATCTGTGTCTTTGTCTCTGTAGGGCAACAGGCCTGAAATGCTTTTCATTTTCTGATTGGGGAAAGGAGCAGTGCCTTGTATTTTATCCAAGAAGCACAAGCGACCCGTTTCTGTGTCCCATTTCTTTTGCAAAGCAAATCAATTTTGTAGGGAAAAGGATCATTCTGAGAATGGGACAGTATGTGGCGATTTCATGGGTCAGTTTTCAAAGACAGCTGCTGCAGAGCATCTGTAATAAACAGCAAATATTTCTGGCCCAGTGTGTCAAGGGCTTTCTATTAATCTGAGAGAGCTCTTTGTAGCCACATTAATAGGATAAAATGAAACATGATCTGTATACTGTAAGAGCCAAGCCACGGGATAATGAAACATTGATGATTTTTTTTTCACTTATTAGACTGTAAAAAGCTTTTCAGTGAGGAAATATACTATGTACTTTATATACTACTGTCGCTGTGATGTCATACAGGGGACAATGTGTGTCTATCATACTAACAATATGGTCATATGATACAAGAGTTCTGTTTGATTTCAATGTGTCCCTTTGTTGCATTTTAATTCTTTTCAACCGTTTATAATATGCATATTTTTCCCTTCTGATGTCACAGAAATTCAGCTACCAACAAAAAAAGCCCCCACCCCCATTAACACTTTGTTTATATTTTTACTTACCCAACAAGTAAGGACAATATTATTCAGTGTTTAGTATAGAAACTATAGGACTGGATGAGGATTGCTGAGATTATGTTTTGGGCTTCTGAACCAGCCCATATCAAACCTCAGCTTGTAGCATTAAAGAACTGTGCTTCAAAGATACCCCAGTAATTGCCCATCTTATTTTCTGCTGATTCATAACACATAAAAAATCAAGTAAGAAGGCGCACACCCTTAAAATAAGATATGAGGTGCTAATTCATAGGAGATTCCCCATGAGGGTCTCCAAACATATATACAAAAAGACAAGAATGGATTGCACACTCAATTTTCAAAAGAGTAAATAATATTTATTACAAAAAAAGGGGGGTTACAAAAATTACAAAAATAATAGGTTTCGGGCATAGTGGTCTTCCTCAGGGGCACAAATAATAAATAATCAAAAAGAAAAAGGCCTTTTTCTTTTTTAAAAAAAAAGACCATCAAGTTCAACTCCTCCAAATGAAAACCCAGCATCCATACACACCCCTCCCTACTTTCACATAAATTCTATATACCCATACCTATACTAACTATAGAGTTTAGTATCACAATAGCCTTTGATATTATGTCTGTCCAAAAATCATCCAAGTCCCTCTTATAGTCATTAACTGAATCAGCCATCACAACATCACCCGGCAGTGCATTCCACAACCTCACTGTCCTGACTGTGAAGAACCCCCTACGTTGCTTCAAATGAAAGTTCTTTTCTTCTAGTCTAAAGGGGAGGCCTCTGGTACGGTGATCCACTTTATGGGTAAAAAGGTCCCCTGCTATTTGTCTATAATGTCCTCTAATGTACTTGTAAAGTCTAATCATGTCCCCTCGCAAGCGGCTTTTTACCAGAGAAAACAACCCCAACCTTGACAGTCTACCCTATAATTTAAAGAGATACTGACACCAGAAATTAAAACTCTTTTCTTACTATCTATCATACTATTGCCTTTGAAAGCTACTTATAACTTTGCTATAAAGTATTTGCACAATGCTTTTACATTACCTGTCTGATGCCCCATGTTCCTGTATGAGGGGGCTGCCATATTTGTGCAGCAGGAGTCCGTTAGCATTAGAAACTTTAACTGACAGGCTGAGATGGGACAGTCAGGTTGGCAAAACAGGTTTAGGAACTTCAACTAACAATTGCTTACATAAACAAACCTCTCAGCAAAAAACAATCAACATGACCTATAGGTAACTTTTAATGTACATTCATATTTTAAAAAGTAGTTTTTTAGTGCCAGTATCACTTTAAGTCTTCCATCCCTCTAACCAGTTTAGTTGCACATTTAAGGAAACTCCCAACACACTGCCATTTAGTGTATAACTTGCATTTATATTATTTTTGCCAAAGTGCATAACCTGCATTTATCAACATTGAACCTCATTTTCCAGTTTGCTGCCCAGTTTTCCAACTTAGACAAATCACTCTGCAAAGAGGCAGCATCCTGCATGGAACCTATAGTTCTGCACAATTTAGTATCATCTGCAAAAATAGAAACAGTACTTTCAATGCCCACCTCCAGGTCATTAATAAACAAGCTGAAAAGCAAGGGACCTAGTACAGAGCCCTGGATAACTCCACTAACAACACTGGGTCCCAGTTTCTCCACCAATACAGTAGGAAGGTTCTAATAACACCACTGTGATCAATACTCTAGAAAGCTATGGTTGGAGGCACTGTTAAGACCTTAGTGAAGACCTTACTTGAGACAACAATGAAGAAAAGTCCAGTGTATTGCCTTTCATCTTCATTCTTTGTCTTCCATCCCCTTGTGAATGAAGACAAAGTTGACCAGGGTATAGACACACAAATACACATCACTAAGCACTTGCCAGAAGGGACACTAAAGAACATTATAACAAGAACTTTTATTTAAAGTCTTAATGTTTCTGGTCACTGTTTCATTGTAACTAGAGACTTTTGGTGGCCAAAACCATCTTTAAAGGTAAAGGAACCTTAAACTATTTATTTGTCTGAAATTCTTTCTTAAAGGGCATGTAAAGTCTAAAATAGAATAAGGCTAGAAATGCTGTATTTTGTATACTAAATATAAACATGAACTTACTGCACCACAAGCCTAATCAAACAAATGATTTATGCTTTCAAAGTTGGCTACTGGGGGTCACCATCTTGTAACTTTGTTATACATCTTTGCAAGACTAAGACTGTGCACATGCTCAGTGTGGTCTGGGCTGCTTAGGGATCGTCATAAACAAAGCTGCTTGAGTTCTGCATTGCTGGGAAGTAAGGCGGGGGCCCCCCCTGCTGTTCATAAGTATGATTGTTTCCCTGCTCAGCAGTTAGGGGCCGTCTGACAATTCCTATCCACAGCAGTAAATGAAGGGAGAATTTCACTGCATACAGTCAGGTTTCTTATAAAAACGGTACACATTTTTTATTAAATTATATTGGAGATAGGTTTCTTTTTCATTAAAGAAAGTAAAAATGGTATTTTATTTTTTTGCCTTTACATGCCCTTTAAAGCACATTATCTAAAAGGAAATACATTATACACAACAAGGATTTATCTACAAACATGCATGCATAAAATCAGTATTGAAGCTTTGAAACTCTTCATTTACAAGGAACAGCCATACATTATGAGCAATGCAAGACAAGAACGTATTTCAGTCTTGGAGCAGATTGAAAGGTGCCCTTTGGCCATCTTTGTTTCTTGTTTGGCTGTAGAGGACATGGCTCATTCAGTGATAAAATTTGCATCTTATTCTATGCTGTACAATGCTAGACATTCTCTGAAGAGGCATTTTTATTTCTTCGGCATGATGTTTCTGACTAATATTACAGCAAAGCTGACTTTAATCAGTATTCACAGGGCTTGAACATTTCCAAGTTCTAAATGTGGGACTGTTAGGCCTCTCCTTTTATTCTGCCTCTTCTCAATGTCTTTTTGTATTTTTTTAATAATGTAACTCCCACTGCAATCATTAGCATTAATTAAAACAACACGCACATTTAGCAACTACAAGTATTAAAGGGCATGTAAAGGCAAAAAAATAAAATCCCATTTTTACTTTCTTTAATATTCTTTTATATTCTCCAATATACTTGTACCGTTTTTATAATTAACCTGACTGTATGCAGTGAAATTCTCCCTTCATTTACTGCTGTGGATAGGAATTGTCATACGGTCCCTAACTGCTGAGCAGGGAAACAATCATACTTATGAACAGCAGGGGGAGCCCCCGCCTTACTTCCCAGCCATGCAGAACTCGAGCAGCTTTGTTTATGACGATCTCTAAGCAGCCCAGACCACACTGAGCATGTGCACAGTCTTAGTCTTGCAAAGATGTATAACAAAGTTACAA
The DNA here is from genome assembly GCF_017654675.1 of Xenopus laevis. Classification (NCBI taxonomy): domain Eukaryota; kingdom Metazoa; phylum Chordata; class Amphibia; order Anura; family Pipidae; genus Xenopus; species Xenopus laevis. The sequence continues at coordinate 20,649,448 of NC_054371.1, read as the reverse complement.
GATGGTGACCCCTTGTGGCCAACTTTGAAAGCATAAATTATTTGTTTGATTAGGCGTGTGGTGCAGTAAGTTCATGTTTATGTTTAGTATAAAAAATACAGCATTTCTAGTCTTATTTAATTTTAGACTTTACTTCCCCTTTAAATCTAAAATGGCTTATTACCTATTGACAATGTTTGGTAAAATAGTTTTTAACAATTTCTTGAAGATGATAGGTTGATCCAGCCTATGCTCAAGTGCCCTCTTAGGCACAAAACACATGGATTATAACTTTGGTTTATTTTTTTTCTTAAATAAATCTTTTTGAACTGTACCAGTTGCTAGTGTTATACCAGCATATCATCTCCAAGAAAATGTACAGTTCATCTCTTATAAACTGTTCATTTCAGTATTGTGCACATGGACCCCATATCGTTTTGGGTGAGATAACACAAAAGTACTTAATATTTTGTTTAAAATTATAAATTGTCTGCTTGGTCACAAAGGTTTAAAGAAGCTGCTCATAGTGCATATTTTTTTAAAAAGTATTGCCCATGCAAAGTCCCTCCACCCTTCCATGGTATAAAATTACAATGGATACAAAGACCGTTTTAATGCACGCTGAGATCATGGAGAATTTCCTGTTAAAGATGGCCTTTAATTGAATCCAAAATGGCAACTGCCATGACATTAGTGAGGACAGGAAATGAGTAAGACTTATTGGATATAATCCACAATATAAAATCCAGTAGAAAATAGACGAATTTCCTGACATAAACTTGATTCCCAGCAGACGTCTATTTTTTTTTGGGTAGAGATGACGCACGGCAGAGATATCATTAAATTTTTTCACTCTGTATTAAAACTGTTGTACAGATTTGTTGTGCAGATGAGCAATGGTATACTTAATAGTTTTATATCACAGAAAAAGCTTTTTTAAGGCCTTCTGACCTTTGGGAAGGTGAGACATATTAAAACCACTAGGGATGCACCAGGATTCGATTCGGGATTCGGCCTTTTTCAGCAGGATTCAGATTCGGCTGAATCCTTCTGCCCGGCCAAACCGAATCCTAATAATAATTTGCATATGCAAATTAGGGGCGGGATGGAAATTGCATGACTTTTTGTCAAAAAACAAGGAAGTAAAAAATGTTTTCCCCTTCCCACCCCTAATTTGCATATGCATATGCAAATTAGGGTTCGGATTCGGTTCGATATTCGGCCGAATCTCTTGCAAAGGATTCGGGGGTTCGGCTGAATCCAAAATAGTGGATTCGGTGCATCTCTAAAAACCACATATTAGTCAGGAATCTCTCAGCACACCCCATAAACCACTGGGTCTGTAGCCTCCAAACATTAGACATTCCCAACATTAGACATTCCCATCAATAGTCATTCCCAACATTAGACATTCCCAACATTAGAATTCTCCATTCCATTGTAAGAGGTACAGCACAATGAAGCTTCCTCTAAATATTGGACTGATGCAATACTGATTTAGAACAAGGTCTGAGTGTAAAGTTTAGAAACAGCCTTGATAAATCTAGCTACTGATAGTTTTAATGAGAAGATCCCAGAAATGTTGAGAATTCTCTCAAACCCAGTTCTGTTGTTGGGATGTGAAACAGTTAACATTTTTCCCTTTTGTTAGGAAGTTACATAGGGATGACCTGTGTCCTGAGGGAGGTAGGTGTCCCCCATGGGTTCAAGGATATTATGGATTGTACTGTCCAAAGTTGATTAAAGAGAAGGAATAGTCAAGTGCTAAGCTCTTGGTGCTCATCAGAAGGTGAGAGTATGGAGGGTCCAAAGACTTAGTAGGCCTCAATTCTGGATGAAGCTGAAGTACCAGGGCCCCATCAAGAAGGATTAGTGATTGGCAGCCAAACAGTGTTATAGTATAGTGCAGGGATGCAAAGCTGATTAACAGTAAGATCAGTTCTGAGCCCCAATTCAAGAGAAGTAGTAGGACTCATGAGGCAATACTCACCTAATGTAGGAACCACAGTGGAAAGGAACCTAGGTTCACTTCTCTCAACTGGATAACATTCACTGTGGACACCCTAGCATGAAGAAGGTTTCAGCCAATGGCTGAGGCTCTACCATCTTTTGAGAGTCTAGCTCATTTGCACTTGTAGTATCTTGGAATTAATGTTAAGTCTGCCATTGACATATTAAATGATCGGCTGCATAAGGACTTTATAGGATAACATGGTATAACTGTTTTGAGTTGGAGGTTCATTAAGCTGGTTTATATGTTTAAGAACCTCTAGTACTCCATTGTCTTTGTTCTACTTTGGAGGTATATTTAAAATATTACATTTTCCCTTTCTCTATGTTATGCATAATCCGTGAGGGTTGCCTTTCATCAAGCTGTTTTGGAGAGCATGTAGTATACCCAAGTTAACAATTAGATAAAAGAATCATATGGGTATATTAGCCGACATAGCCTGTCAATAATAATGAAGTAAATATGGGTGCCTATGGCAGCACTACCTGCTTTAAAGCTGATATATTTGACTTTGGCATTTGTTAGATGTGTTCTGGGATCCAAATGCATGGCAGGCAATGCTGATATGAAGATCACTTGACCCAAAACACTTGCTAGTCATTCATTTCTCCCGCTGTAAAACAAAATGGGCATTGCAGGAAAATCCAGTTGACAGTGACTCAGGCATTGTTCTAGCAGCAGCACTAACCTGACATGGCAATTACTATTTGAAATAAGCCGAATTGTTTTCATGCCTGGTTAAAGAGTTGGCCGTGAATGCCACATTGCTGAACCTTTCTAGTACCGTATTACCAGAACAAACAGCTGGGACAGATGCAGCTTTACCACCCAAGATCAGAACTGTCTTTGGGTTTGGGGGGTGGGGGTGAAGCACTGGTACATAATGGGACTTTTAAGGAAAAGCAGTTGTGAAAAAAAACAGTAGGGGCAGAAGGTATAAGGGGGCAAGATGGTAAAAGCAGAGCCAGATGACAACCGAACAGCAAGATTACACTTTATGTATTACAACTTCTGGCTCTTAAAATTGTCAAGGGGTGCTAGAAGACAAAACTGAAAGTCGCAGTTCAACAGAATCTGAAAAGTCAAAGTTTGTAAAGGCCTGTTTTATATAAATAATGTGGTCCCCCATGACAATTTAAGACATCCCTGACCTTAAAGGGCATGTAAAGGCAAAAAAATAAAATCCCATTTTTACTTTCTTTAATGAAAAAGAAACCTATCTCCAATATACTTTAATTAAAAAATGTGTACCGTTTTTATAAGAAACCTGACTGTATGCAGTGAAATTCTCCCTTCATTTACTGCTGTGGATAAAAATTGTCAGACGTTCCCTAACTGCTGAGCAGGGAAACAATCATACTTATGAACAGCAGGGGGAGCCTTACTTCCCAGCTATGCAGAACTCAAGCAGCTTTGATTTTTTTCCCTGTTTTGATCATTTATGACGATCCCTAAGCAGCCCAGACCACACTGAGCATGTGCACAGTCTTGGTCTTGCAAAGATGTTTAACAAAGTTACAAGATGGTGACCCCCTGTAGCCAACTTTGAAAGCATTTGTTTGATAAGGCTTGTGGTGCAGTAAGTTCATGTTTATATTTAGTATACAAAATACAGCATTTCTAGCCGTATTCTATTTTAGACTTTACTTGCCCTTTAAGTGAACTCCCCATCCCTTACCTGAATTATATTCTACTCCCACTGCAAGATTTACTTTTACCTCCTTGACCTTCAACTTCATCACATGTATCTTCAAGTGGATGGGATGGACTGGTAAGTATTTTATTATATGCGGTTGCTCCCAAAACAGTTGCTTTACAATATGGACAGGTCTACAACTTTATGTGCCTGGAGGTACCTGAACAGTCCCAAAGCAATGAGATGGTTTAATTCAGCTCTGACTCAATGCAAATTGCCTTCAAACACCCAATTACAAGTTATCATGCAAGCGCCGCCACCCAATAAGCCTGGGCGGGAGATAAAAAAGGTGCTTAGTACTTACAAAGTTAACTCTATACTTCTATAAGAAAGAACTGACTCATATTAGAACTGTTAAGGTGCTGACAGATGTCATGGAGACAGTCATATGCAAGAAACATGCAGAAAAAGCAGTAAATTAAGAAGGATGTTTTATTAAAATACATGCAAGAAAAATATCTACACATTTAACATGAGCTAGGTCTCCTTTAAGTAAGAAAAAAGGCCAAGTTATGTACCCTGTCCAATCTATGGATGTGGTTGAAGAACAATCATCACAAGTGGGAGGCTTTACTAGTGTTTGCTCGGCTAATGAGTTGGGAGAATGGGCTTTTATGTCCCTGGTAATGACTGATATCAAATGGATTACACAGATGACATAACCCTAGGAATATTTCACTGCAAGGGACGGGAGTGTGAAAGTTCTGCAGAAGGTCATTCCCGCAGCTGTTGCTTTCTGTACGAGGACGGTGGTGTTCAGCTTCTCGACTGGGCTCAGAGAGCTTTCTGCTTCACATGCCAAAATGTAGGGTGTTATGAGAAGCACAAGGGCCCCACTCTGAAATATATATAAGAGAGGTGTCCCTCAACTTCATTAATAACCAAGAACATCTAATAGATCTGAGGTTGGAGACAGACAAATAAACCCCACGGTAAATAGTCACCTTTGTGCCTTTAATCCCAATAAAGAACGACAGCATGTCAATGTACAAAACCACACCAGGGAACTTTGGCACCCAACGAAAAGGGCAAGGGTGGTAATCTGTGCTGCAGACCCTTTCCTCAGGTCTAATGATGAGCTTTTTACATATAATGCGCTGCTGTCCCGATTGGCATAGCTCATCCATTCTTCTCTTCTTTATAAGCATATCTAATCAATATTGCCCGCATATAGGCACATGATATTGTGACATGAGTTTGCCAATATGAACTTGGCTGGCTGGACAAGAGAGGGGTTTCAGGTGCAGGCAAATCCATGGGGTGCAGGTGGGTGGGATGTTTAACCCTGTAACTACCAACAAACAGTCGTTACTCCGCAAATTCACTAAGATGCAAATTTTACTGAACGTCTACCTCTTTTTAAACTAATTTGAGGGGCATGCTGCATATGTTTAAGGGTATGCTTATGTCTAGGACATTAGAGGAGGAGGTGTTTGAAAAAGTGGCCACTTCAAGCATTTGCACCAACATTACTAATAAAGACCTGCCTGCCCTAGTGCTAGCGAAGTTTCGCTAGGAAGAAATGCACGATAGTGAAAATTCGCTAGGAAATGCCAGCGTTCGGCTGCTGAGACACTACTTTGCATTTCAGGGAATTAGCCTGGTGGTAACAAATTTGCGCCTGGCGAAGTGGCGCAGAGTCTGGCGAAGTGGTCTCTGGAAAAAATTCGCCCTTTAGTGAATTTACCACTTTGTCTCTGCTACTGGCTCTAACAGCGCATGGCTTCTATTGGCCACTAGATGGTGGTATCTTATGGTAAAAACCGATTATCCTGAAAGTTCTGAATTACGGAAAGGCTGTCTCCCATAGACTCAATTTTGTCCAAATAATCCAGATTTTTTCAAAATGATTTCCTTTTTCTCTGTAATAATAAAACAGTAACTTGTTCTTGATCCCAACTAAGATATAATTAATCCTTATTGGAAGAAAAACCAGCCTATTGGCTTTATTTAATATTTACATGATTTTCTAGTAGACTTAAGGTATGAAGATCCAAATTTTCTTTCGATAAAGATTCGTTATCCAGAAAACCTTGGAACATGACAACAAAGTGACTTTAATATAAACAAGGCGAGTATGATACCGTATCAGTTTCACATCACATTTGTTCAGGGTGGGATTGATTAACATTGTCGGCAATTTTTTTTCTTTTAATAATTAGTTCTTTCTATGTAATGCAGGGAAAGTATCAGCATAAGCTCAACATACAAAATATGAGCATTTCCTTCTGGCAGTTGGAAGGGGGTCAGTGTTCCAGGGTCACAGTTTTCCTATGAATTTAATGAGGCGCATTTGTATTGGGGAAAACAAGAGGCAAACAGAACTTGTGCTGAGTTTATAATTGCAACATGCTGGAATGTTATGGGCAGCAAGATAATAATACTAATAGTAATATCACTGTACAGAGGGGGCTATTAGGCAAACGTGCTGCCCTATATACACAGTCTAACATAAATCATGAGATGAACACTTTCTGAGCAGCAGTAATTTATGTATAACTTTACTTGCAAAGTGATGTACAATACTGTATATAAAAGTATATACGGGGAAAACAAATCACACAATAAATATGCACATAATCATCTCAGGACAAAGAGCTTAAGTGCTATGTGGTAAGAGACATAGTGGGAAGGTGGCCCCTGCCCCGTAGAGCTTACAATCTAGTAATGGCATTCTAGCTTGTGGGGTGACACTAACCACAATGTAAGAGCAGGGGATTTGTAGTGATCAGGCAGTGAGAAGGGATTATTTTCTTTAGGCAATCCCTTTCTGTTCATAAGGAAGAGTCTGTTCCGGTGTCAGGGGGATCTCTTTGTGGCACTCACTGTGTAAGTGGGAAATCTATTGGTCAATGCTCGCCGCTGGAATTTGTGAATATTCACTAAACACTTGTGTCTGGGGTCTTGCTGTGCTCTGCACCTCGTACAGGATTAAATATTAGAGCAGGTGCAAAGCAGGGTCGAACTAGGCCAGCGGGATACCAGGAAAAAACATGAGCCCGCCGGCCCAGATCCAAAAACACTCGGCGCTCCGTGATCTCTCTGGATAGAGGAGGGTTGCAGGTAGCTGGTGTTGGAGGCCATGAAGTTGGAGGAGGGGGGGTCAGGCTGTGAAGTTGGCAGGGGGGGGTCGGGGGCACAGTGCAGGTGTGTGTGGGTCCTGAATGCGGCAGCTCCAGTGGGCCCAGAACTCCCCAATCCAACACTGTAGCACATTTCTTCTGGCAGGTGCAAAGCAGCCAATCTTAACTTCCAGCCATGGGCCAGGCAATATGGACAGAACCATAGTACATTGTGCCCAGCATTACAGGGGATACCTACAGCCTCATGAATAAAGTGCTGCTGAATGTTGACACTGCTGTATTCATGGGGGGGCACATGTCTTTTTCCTCTATATTGGATCAGAAATCCCTGTGCCCAGGGCCGGAACTAGGGGTAGGCAGAGTAGGCATGTGCTTGGGGCGCAAAGCTTTGGGGGTCGCCAGGCATGCACCTTCTCTGCCTCTCCTACCGCTTAGTCCAGTCCCCAATTACCCCTCTGGCCGGTGTCCTTTTTGCGGCGCATCTCTTTTTCACCTGCAGGGTTTTTCGCACATGGCACGCGGTTTCTCCTGCACGCTCGCACAAGGTTTTCCACGCAGGCACATACGGGTATTTCCTCACATGCGTGCGCGCCTGGGGTGCTGGCCCGGCACTGCCTGTGCCCGTAGTGCTAAATGCTGGGCAGGGTATAAACATACAAAAACATGGCTCTCTTACCCTGAATAAGTCCTTTACACCCTGCCTAGTCCTGTATTCCATAAATGGCCTCTATAGTATATTATTCAGCGAACATCTCATACTGGGTCGGAGTGAAGGGAGATGTTTCTTATGTCAGTTATAAAAGGAGTTTTTAAGTAAAGCATTAAAGGATAAGTAAACCTTTAAAAATAAGTGAACGTAAAATGAATGAGGGGGCTATTCTAAGAACTTTTGCAATTTACATTCATTATTTATTTTCTTTTTATTCAAAGATATTAAAGGTTACATGTACTGTTAATATGAATGAATTTTGTTACAACAGCGCCACCTGCTGGTCATTTTCCCACCAGTCTGACCACCAAGTAGTCAAGGAAGTTGTCAGGAGAAAGAAAGAGGCTGCTCTGATGTTCTTCTGCTTCTCTTTCCTAACCGAAAAACATCAGAGCAGCCTCTTTCTTTCTCCTGACAATTTCCTTGACTACTTGGTGGTCAGACTGGTGGGAAAATGACCAGCAGGTGGCGCTGTTGTAACAAAATTCATTCATATTAACAGTACATGTATCCTTTAATTTCTTGGAATAAAAAGAAAATAAATAATGAATACAAATTGCAAAAGTGCTTAGAATAGCCCCCTCGTTCATTTTACATGTACTTATTTTAAAGGCAGTAATCACACATACGGGAGACTGTTATTAAAATCACGTGTTGTTTAAAATGTTTTTGCGCATGTTTAGCCCTGATTGCAATGTAAAATCATTAGCTGGCGATTATTACATCACTCACTATGCTAAACAAAGGTTAGTGCCAAATAATTTGTTGCAAAAAAACTTTGTAGGACTTGCAAATTTTTATTCCATTCTTACATTTACAAACTTTGCAAGGGAGTCATATCTTTCATCAGTACTACAGTATCTTTTATCTGTCCCATTTCGCTTTGCCGAAAAATTTGCGAACTGGCGAAAAATTGCGAACCGCATTGAAGTCAATGAGCTTCAAAATTATTTTGACGCGTGACAACTTTTACTCGAGCATCAATTTTTATACGTGCGACTATTTTGTCCAAACGCATTAAAGTCAATGGGCGTCCGAATAATTTCATTTTTATGCACGCGACAATTTTGACGTGCAACTAATTTTTTTGTTGCATTGAATTTTTGTCGCAGTTTTGTGAAAACATTCGCAGGCGGTGAAACTGGAAAATTCCCGGTGAATCCATGCCTGGTGAATAAATTCGCCCATCACTAGTATTATGCTTTGGTTCAGTTTTCTCGATCTGTTTATTATTTTCTATTGCTCTGCTTTGTAATTGTCTTGTTTATAGAACAGTAATCAATATGTTTAAAAGCAAGCTGTTGGGGTCTGAAATCTGTCAGAAAGGATGCAAATAATGGAAATCTTAGTCGCTGACGTTCAAACTGTTTTTTTGCGAAAGGTTTTTGCGCTAAAAAAAATATATTACTTTCCCATAATAGCGTTTAAAGGCAATTTCAGCTTTTGCCAAGAGATGGCGGCAAATAACTATAGAATGTTCCCCAGTTCATGTGAAAGAGACAAAATGATAATATGACAATAAGTGGCTTTGTTTTGTATACAAGCCTTCTGCATTCCCACCTCAGTCTTGCCCTTGTTTGCAGGAAAATACCAGATTTATATACTATATAATAAATAAGCCATTTTTTCTTTTTCATAATAAATCTGAAGAGCAAAAGAAGACTTGTCATCATATGTCCATTATGTTGTGATGAGTAACATACACCCCATCACATTGCACAATAGAGGCACAGGGGTAAACCACATACATGTCTCTGTTTCACAAACTGTAATGAGCACAAGTATTGCGACTGTATTGGTGCATTTTTACCCTAGTGGAACAGTTTATACTGACCTCAATGAAGCTGAGATTCTGGAAAAGGCTACTGGAGACTAGAGGGACCAGTTGTAATGAGGGGAAGGCCGTGTGATTGACACATCTCTGATGACATACTGTATACATATTAATTTGTTTAATTAAAGACTGGTTCATTTATATATTAATAGAGTGTGCATGGAAAGCCTAGCAAGAGTGCCCAGAATGCTTTGCACTAACAAGACCTAACACAAATTGCAGTCATATGAAAAAGTTTGGGAACCCCTCTTAATTCTTTGGAGTTTTGTTTATCATTGGCTGAGCTTTCAAAGTAGCAACTTCCTTTTACTATATAACATGCCTTATGGAAACTGTAGTATTTCAGCAGTGACATAACGTTTATTGGATTAACAGAAAATATACAATATGCATCATAACAAAATAAGACAGGTGCATAAATTTGGACACCCCAACAGAGATATTACATCTATACTTAGTTGAGCCTCCTTTTGCAAATGTAACAGCCTCTAGATGCCTCCTATAGCCTTTGATGATGTCTGGATTCTGGATGTGGGTATTTTTGACCATTAGTCCATACAAAATCTCTCCAGTTCAGTTAAATTTGATGGCTGCCGAGCATGGACAGTCTGCCTTAAATCATCCCATAGATTTTCCATGATATTCAAGTCGGGGGACTGTGACGGCCATTCCAGAATATTGTATTTGTCCCTCTGTATAAATGTCTTTGTAGATTTCCAAGTGTGTTTAGGGTCAATGTCTTGTTGGAATACCCAACCCCTGCGTAACTTCAACTTTGTGACGGATGCTTGAACATTATCCTGAAGAATTTGTTGATATTGGGTTGAATTCATCCGACTCTCGACTTTAACAAGGGCCCCAGTAGTCCCTGAACTATCCACACAGCCCCACAGCATGATGGGACCTCCACCAAATGTGACAGTAGGTAGCAGGTGTTTTTCTTGGAATGGGGTGTTCTTCTTCCGCCATGCAAAGCGCTTTTTGTTATGACCAAATAATTCACTAAGTCTCATCAGTCCAAAGCACTTTGTTCCAAAATGACGGTGGCTTGTCTAAATGAGCTTTTGCATACAACAAGCGACTCTGTTTGTGGCGTGAGTGCAGAAAGGGCTTCTTTTTCTTCACAGTGCCATACAGTTGTTCTTTGTGCAAATTGAGCTGAATTGTAGAAGAATGTACAGATACACCATCTAGAAGCAAAATGTTCTTGCAGGTCTTTGGAGGTGATCTTTGGGTTGTCTGTAACCAATCTTTGTTTTCAGATCTTTGGAGAGTTGCTATGAAGATCCCTATCACTAAGACTAGGCCTATAGAAATTAAGATTGCTTAGGGCGTAATATCTTTTTTTTGGGATGTTAAAGTTGGACAGTGAAGAAGCAAGAAAGGAAAGGTACTGGGACTGTTACAATGGATGCCGGGGAGGAATACAGTGGGCAGCAAGGAATACAGCCAAGTGGAGCCTTGAGCAACACAAGCCTGGCCTTCCACTTGAATAACAAGTGACCAGATAGAAGATAGCAACCAAATATTTCGCCATCTACTGTGCCTTATATAATGAAAGTCAGTGCAGGCTTTCTTGTATCAGAATATATGCCTTTCATGATTACTGCATCCACTGGGAAAAAAAACAAAAATTCTTCATATACTTTGGAAACAGCAATTATACAAAGATATTCCCAACAAGTAAATACAGCAAATGTAATTGGACAGATTTGGTTTTGTGGCATTGGATAGGAAATATATCCTTATATAACAGAGATCAGCATTTATATGTTTGAATTCCAGCAGTGCTTAATAATAAGGCTGCATGTCCTGCCAGGCACCACTGGAGGGAGCCAAAGAACATGAATGGGGGAGGCAGGGGAATAATAAAACAGAAGGTAAATAATGTTGCTTTGGGAAAGTAGAAAACTGTAGAAAAGTATAACATGAACAAAATTTGATGTATTAAAAGCAACATAAAGTTGTGTATCCCCATCTCTAAAGGAACTTTCTTTTGAGAAGGTCACATTCACCCGGCATCCCCATTAGAGTTGCTTTATATCCCCCAGTATAACAGGCCGCCAGGGTTAACTTCATTAAAGTTTCTACTTGCTATAGCTCTGTGCTCCGAAGCCCTACACACCACGCTATGCAGGTCCCCCAACTGGTTTTACATTTTATTTTTCTACTTTGGTGGACAGTGCCTGCACAGTTTTACAGCAGAGCCATAATTAAATAAAGCAAATGGTAAAGACATTACACTTTCATACCTCCCAACCGTCCCATTTTTCGCAGGACAATCCCAATTTTGACAGCTCAGCCTGCAGTCCCAGATTGTTACTGAAATGTCCCGACTTTCTCTTTGATCTCCTGCACTGAACAGCCAGAAAAAGATACAAAGTTTTTAAAACTTAATTAAACAAGAGGATTTTGCTATAGAGAGCCCAGAATACATGGCAAATACATTTGTAACAATTTAAGATAAGCAAAGATACAATTTAGACAAGCACGTTTCTTGGGGAAACTGTGACATTCACCTTCATTAGCAAAACTATAATAGCACATACAACCGTACCCTAAAACAAGCTTTTCGTAACCTGACAAATTTTATAAAATGGATAAGGCATTTCAGGGTTGTGGTAATTAAATGGGCATGGCTGCAAGGGCAGGATCGAAGCCACTGCTTTTTTAAAAAAAAAATGAACTCATTGTCTTGAAGTTTACAGTAAATAACTTGCCATAAGTCTTGGCACTACATTTTGGAGAACAGAGACCTGTAGCCAAACCCATGAATACAGTGCTGCCTGTGTTCTCCCTGCCACCCTCTACGTTTCACCTAACTGGCACCTCATTCAGACACAAAAGTTAGACAGTGGGAGCAGATGCAGGTCCCAATGGGGCCCTTTCTTTCTCACCAGCCCTATAGCAGCATTGGCAGTTGGTAAGGACAGGCCTGGCCTATACCCCCTAATTCTGATTCGTTCAGAACCCCAGGCTTTCTACATGAGCACTAATGGGTATCTCTTGAATCTATTAGTGCTCTTGCACTTCTGCCCTGTGTTATAGTAATTACCCCTTATGGGTCTACTTGGATCTTTGTGTTATTTTGGTAGATAATAAAATATAGTAGTTCTGTGATATAATATCCGGAAATGCATACGGTAAACCACCTTCTAGCTAGCAGTTTATTGTATAAAAGATTCCTCCTTCTTCACTTCAGTTCTCCCATGGTTCTCTCTGTTCACTGGACACTTGAGTTTTGTTGTTTTTACAAAAGTTACACCTCCCAGTGTTTTTTTTGTTTGCAAAGTTCATCACATAACCCTTATTCTGCCAGAATTCAATGGGTGTTAGGGCAGAGACACAAGCTCAGATTCAGGGAGATTAATCGCCAGCGACAAATCTCCTCTTCTTTGACTCGGCCCGTGAGGCAACTTCGGGCGACTTCGTAAAACGAATTGCTCCGAGTGCGGCGGGAAGGCAGGGGAATGCAGTTTGGGGAGATTAGTCGCCCTGAAGAAAAGGAGATTTGTCGCTTGGAGACTAATCTCCCCAAATCTGAGCGTGTGTCTCTGCCCTTACTATTAGAATTATTATTGGGGATGCACCGAATCTAGAATTTTTGCCTATGGACAAAAACTAAATCCTTTACTAAAAATTTTGGAGAGTGATGTACTCAATCTTAACCTAATTTGTATATTAAAATCATAGAAACATTTAAAAAATTCCATTAATTGTCCTGTGTAGATGTCTAGAACTTTAACTGAAGTACAATTAGAGTACAATTAAATGTACCTTTTAGGTTTCTGAAAGTATTAGGCCAGATACAGTCGAGAAGATTCAAGAAGATTTAGTTTCCCAGCGACAAATCGCCTATTCTTCAGGCGACTAATCTCCCCAAACTGCCTCCCCGCTAGCTAGAATCAAAATCGCCGGCGGGATGGCACTCGGAGTGCTTCATTTTCCGAAGTCGCCGAAGTTTCCTCTTGAGGCAACGCAGGGCGACTTAAGAAAGTGAAGCGCACCAATTGCCACCCTGCCGGCTAGAATGTAAACTGCAGTTTGCGGAGATTAGTTGCCCCAAAGAAGAGGAGATTTGTCGCTGGGCGACTAATCTCCCCGAATATGAGCGTGTGTGTGTCTGCCCTTAAATTCAATAAAGGAGAGATTCTGGGTGAACACAGACCCTCTTGTTGGGCCCCTGTGGGTTAGTAAATGGCTTCTTTGTGCCTAGTGTGCTCTTGTCTTTTGTGCCCTAAATGATACGCAAGTTAGTGGATTGGCAGATGGCACCCATGTCTATCCAATGTGCCACCCTCATTGTACACAATGCTGGCTGCATACATAAACATATACTTTATTATTATTTATTATTATTACAATGTATTTTTAGAGCGCCAACATATTAAACAGAGCTGTAAAATGAATGTGTTTCTACAAAGAAATCATACGAATTACATACATAGAACATACAGAGTTACATACATAACGTTCAGTACCGGTGCAAAAGGTGTGGAAGACCCTGTGCAAAAGAGCTTACAATCTAAAGCAGAAGGGAATGAGACACAAGGTGTGGGAGTGGGCACAATCAGAAATATACTCTAGTAAATGAAAGGTTGTGCAGAAACTCAAGGTTTCAGATTTCCTTCATATGTTCATAAATACCAGGATCACAGTGATTATCCATTAAGATGAGTGGTACTTCTTCTCTTTACATCTCTAGGACGCTGAGCTTTGTTCCTTTATACACAGAGCTATTCCCAGCCTTACATTGGCCATGGGGAATTCCAAGTACTCTTGTTTTGCCACAATTGTCTTGAAGCTAGAGACCACAGAACTCAATGTAGACCAATGGGAAGAGAAGGTTCAAAGGCCACAAAGAGGTCTTGATTTGAATTCCTTTGTCTACTTCTTCTGCCTTTATATTAAAGGTGTAATTAAGCCAATCACTCAAAAGTCACGTGGCTAGAAATATTCATCTCTGTGGTATGGGACATTGATATGATGGTGAGTGTGCGTGTGTGTCTAGAAGGATCAGTGTTCTTTTAGCTATTGCCCTGTTCAATGATCAGGTGTTTGAAGGACCCATTTATACATTAAATGCAAAAGTATATGACCCCAATATTTAATATATTAATGTGGGTGCCAGTGTAGCAGGTCAATTTCCCTTTGTTTAGATAGGGTTGCATATCTGATTGGATTGAGGTAATGAATGGATAATAATGTAACCAATCAGATGCTTTACTACTTGCTACCTGCTAATGCTTAACAAACAAGAGTGGGATAGAACTTAATCATATGCTTTTTTTCCTGATTAGACCCCACTGATATAGCTCAGCTATGACACCTTTAAACCCCTCCATTGCCCTCTATGGATTAATGAGTCCATGCTGCAGATTTTATAGATCTGCGAATCACCAGTAATGGATCCTGACAATCCGATATCTCCAGCTAAACGGGTTAAAAGCCTTTATATTTTGCATAATGAAAGTAAACTTAATTGTAAGCAAGTTTCCATTACATCAATCAGCACTTTTAAATTATGTATACAGTATGTTGTACAGTACATTATTATATTAAATATTGGGGTGTGCCGCTTGCTATTCTCTCCACTATTGAAGCATTGCTTTAATAATAGTTGACTTTCCTCCAGCCAAGACTTAATTTCCCAAAATCACTTGTGCACTTCTGTCATACACAAAGAACATACAAGGCATTGTGGGAAGTGAGGAGAGCTGACAACATTGTACATGTGATCAGGAAGAGCAGTGCAGAGAATATAAATAAACAGCAGAAACCTCTTGTTGGACACATAATGGTATACAGTACTGAATAGATATTGAGATATGCCCATGCTCCTCTCTCCTGTTTTGCCTTTGTCAGGTATCCATTAGCCTGGTAGGAGAGGAAGGAACACTAGGTGACTCTAGGTGACTCTTAGCTCACCAGGGGTTGGATTCAGGGAGACAATATAGTAGACAGGAGAAGGGGGGTTGGTATAAGGAATTGCCAATATATATAAAAAAAAGGGCATAGTCATCCAATCCAAGGATAGGGCTGGTGGCAACAAGAGCAGAAGAAAATTAGAGGCCAAAGTCCAATGGAGATCAGCAAAAATCAAAGCAAGCAGGGTCAGTAACAGATAATCAAGATGTCAGTAGCTAGGAAACTTTTCAGAGCCTAAGAATATATCCTCGCATTGTTCTACAGGCCAAGGGCATTGGCCCCATATTCCAAAGAGCAGATGTAAAGGGCCCTAATGAAGCACTCATTCAATAAGAATAAGAATGTACTTTTTTTGTCCTAATTTTTTAACATTTTCATTCTGTTTTAATGCAGTATCTCATCTGATCTTTATATAAGGAATAACTTCTGGAGTGCCAGAACCACTAAAATTACTCTCTAACTTTTATAATTCTCTGTGCATAGTAGAATTTAGTGCATGAGCTGGCCTCAAAACCTATTGGATATCATGGGTGCAGAGCCTAGAAGGAACATTGCAGGTAGGTAGAAGCAACATTGCAGGTAGGTAGAAGCAACATGGACAATGTTGCTCAGGTCAGATTAGTATGATGTGAATATAACATCTTACTACTGATTTACAGAACAAGGGAATACTTCGCTGTGGTCATATCTTCTATAAAGAAGGAGGATTTGGCCTAGAGGTACACTAGAGGTAGATCCTGGTGACCCTAGAAAATCTTCTGGTGTCCCAGAATTTTAGTGCACCTATAATGTTGGTCTTTCTTCAGACTAATGAATGCCCACTTAACTGGCAGCAAAATGTTATGCCACAAGGTATTCTAGATGTCACTTCTGAAGCCCACTTCGTTGACCTAAATGGAGTGAAATATGGTTTGTCTAATATCTGTTAATATTTACCAAAAGTTCCATGGTGTGAGTTTTCAGGTGACAATTGCCCATTTGGAGTGACACACAGCACTTCCCTTGATGCAAAACGATTTCCTAGGGCCATTCATGGGCAGATAAAGCTGCTGATATCGGGCGTTTAGACCAATTTGACAGCCGTGTATGGGGGCTTCTGACGGGTCTTCCCGATCGATATCTGGCTACGATATCGATCGGGAAGGTTTGATTTTAACCCGACCGACCCGTCGGAGCCCCTTGGCGTATCGTAATCCGATTGTTCGACCATACGGCCGAACATTTGGATTATTTGGATGTCGCCAAACGAGCTGATCTTTGAGTCTATGGCCAGCTTAATTCGTGGTTGATTGCAACTGCAAGTAGCCATTATCAAAGCTCCCAATGTGGCATTAGCCTAAGGAGATGGTGGACAATTTCTTTGATATTAGTATTCAAACAATGGCCGTCGACCAAAAATAGGTTCAAAGTGACTAGTGGGAATATATTTAGTTTACAGGACGTAGCTCCCATAACAGTTGACGGCCTACAAAAAATTAAATGGTAATTAATACATCATGAAAGAATATGTCTTGATGACCAATGTCAATAACATGTATTACTTTACTAGGCAAACTACAGAATTACAGTGGCTCATACAAGAATTTTAGGATTTCAATTGACTGATCAATTAAGCAATGAAGTAAGGCACCGGGAAATCAATCAATTGATCTAGTAATGAGAGAAGTGTTTAATTTGACACAACTTGCATAAAACATAATGTATTTAAAACCAATGTTCCGTTTTTTTTACTCTGGGAAAAACACCTTTGCAAGATGCAATTCTATATCAATCATGATGTTATGGTCTGCGGTATAACTATAACTGTTGGGATAATTGACTAAAATGCAAACCATTAGTATCAGATAACTCATTAACATCTGCTTTTCTATAATATATATTGAAATTCCAAGTGTCTGCCAAGTAAGCGCCATTTACCCACGGATCAATAGAACAGCTGAAGAGAAAACCTTGTTTCTCATACTGCAAGATGTACACTAATGCATATATGCCCATTGAAGTGTATGCAGTTGTTTTGGTATCAGAGAGTCAACAAACGTGGCGCCGCGCACATGCGTACTAGCCCAATGAAGCACACCGGAGTGGCAGCGGGGGCCGGAGCGGGGCCTGGGGCAGTCTGACCCTAACCCCAGTCCGACCCTGGATAGATAGATAGATAGATGGATAGATAGATAGATAGATAGATAGATAGATAGAGATGATAGATAGATAGATTATAGATAGATAGATAGATAGATAGATAGATAGATAGATAGATAGATAGATAGATAGATAGATGATAGATAGATGATAGATAGATAGATAGATAGATAGATAGATAGATAGATAGATAGATAGATAGATAGATAGATAGATAGATGATAGATAGATGATAGATAGATAGATAGATAGATAGATAGATAGATAGATGATAGATAGATAGATAGATAGATAGATAGATAGATAGATAGATAGATGGATGGATGGATGGATGGATAGATAGATAGATAGATGATAAATAGATAGATAGATAGATAGATAGATAGATAGATAGATAGATAGATGATAGATAAATGGATAGATATATGATAGATGATAGATAGATGGTAGATAGATAGATAGATAGATAGCTATGGATGGATGGTCCTGTAAATGGAGAATGTCAAGGAAAGAGGGTGTTTGGGGGGTGGGGCTGCCAGGAGAAGGCTTTCCATGAAGAAGTTTGTGCATGTATAGCAGTTGGTCTCTTTTTGGGGAGGCTAAGCCTTCTTACATCTTCATCACTCTCTGCCTATGACTGTCCTCAGGAAAGGGAGACAAATGATAACCTTAAATAAGCATTTGTCACTTTTCTCACCCTACGTGGCCTGCAGGCTGGATCCCCACACCCCTGCTTTGAATCTTCCTAAGAGGGGTTAAATCTACAGTTTGAAAACTTTGGCTTTATTTAATGATTAAAATTTTAAAAAACAGAAGAAAATTTGCCATTCGCTTTTTCCACTTATAGATACTAATTATATTTAATAGTTATAGTTCTGCTATGTTTACATTGTAAAGTTCCGCTCTGCACTTGTGTCCCATGGCAATTTTCTGCCTTTTGGAAATATTATCAGGTTCTTCATATACATAAGCAAGCAATTTATTTAAATAAAAAAACATGACTATCTAATCAATACCATTCATTATATTTTAATTGACCAATCTCTGCTGCACAAAACTAGGCTAAGTGCTGAAATGTAGTTTGTTATTACGTGTGAGCATTCAGGCGTGGATTGTTATGGGTGGCTTCATTGCTAAATGGGAGCTCTCATGCAAACATAAATTACCGTTGTTTTACCTTTGTTGGCATAAGAGCTTTACTTCATTTTTCTAATAATCAAGTAATTGCTATATTCCAAGGGAAAAATGACTCTACCATGAACACCATTCATCATTTTTGCATATCATTGACATTTTTTACATGTTTAAAACACAAGTCCATTTGAAATATAATTTTTTTTTATGGATTCTTACAAATATTAACTTAATATAACATGTTTTTTGTACTTCTATAAAAACAAACTTATTCTTTTACGAGACGTCAAAGAGACAGCTGTTGTTACTGAGACCTCAAGCACATGGTCACCAGTTGAAGGACGATGACTTCTCTGTGTTCTCCCTCTGTTTTTGAATTTTGGATCACAGATTTTGTACCATACCTCTTGACTGAAACCTTCTTCTTTTAGTATTCAAAGTAAAGCGCACAATAACTCTAGCAGATGACTACCCACCCGTGAGTCATGTAAAAACCTCAAAAAGAGAATTAAGCAAATATTTGCTAACATCTTAAGGTGGCCATACATGGAGAGATCCGCTCGTTTGGCGATGTCGCCAAACGAGCGGATCTCCCTCCGATATGCCCACCTTGGGGTGGGCAATATCGGGCTGATCCGATCGTGGGCCCTAGGGCCCAACGATCAGATCCAAACGATGCCTAACGGGGGGTCGGATCGCGGGACCGCATCAACGAACAGATGCGGCCGAGATCCGACGGGATTTTTAGTCCCTTCTGATCGAGATCTGGCCGACTTTCGGCCAGATCTTGATTGGGGAAGCCCGTCGGGGGGCCCCATACACGGGCCAATAAGCTGCCGACTCGGTCTGTCTGCAGCTTTTATCGGCCCGTGTATGGCCACCTTAAGTCACACTTTGCATCAATTTCAAGCTTATATGAGCAATAAACAGGGACAATAAATAATGTTCATGTCACACTATGTGTGATGGGACTTCTGTGCTTCCATCATTTGTTTTCCAGCAATAGGCTGTAGCACTTTTTTGTAGGCTGCCCAAAAGTAGCTGCCCATTAATGGCCAAGTGGATAGCAACACATGCAGAAGCTGCAGACAGAGCTATAAAAGGTTTTTTTATCAGCAGGCCAAGGTTTTATCGCTGAGGGATTTTAGCATGCAAGAATAAGTCCAAGACTTGAATGGAGAAAATAAAGCAGAGGTCACAAAAAAATTGCAAACAATGTCAAGTCGTGCAGAAGATCTAGAGATAGAGCAGACAACAAAACATGTTGTAGAAAAAGCCAAGATCTTATCTATTACAAAAATATCTGTTTCACTAGTACTGGAAGTTCTGTTTTGAGGATAAAATTTCCATTTTCATGAAACTTGGGGCCAGATAAAATATGCATCTGCTTTGTCCATGTTTTAAGCAATTAAGAGATTCTGTCCAGTTACAGTATACTTTACTTGGAAAATATGTAGAACATACACAAGAAGAATCTCTCCCCTTCTGGTTTTTTTTTGTATTTTAGTTTTTGTGCAGGAAAAGCCAAGCTGTTTTAGATTTTTTTAACAACCACAGCCCTGCCCCTTTTATTGGTGCTCTCTCTAAGTTACAGTAAGATACAGTACATCAAATGGTCGGACAATGAAATATATTTTTTTGCATATGAATAAGTGTAATTGATATCTTGCTCAGTGGACTGCAACAACCCCAAAGTTTGGGCATCCCCTGGGAAATTTCTAGAATGGGATCTAAGGTCCTGTAACCTATATTAGGGTGTGGAAAAGGAGGATCTAAGAGGATCTTGGATACGTTGGATTGAATGTCTGAGAATCCAGTATGACCAATCCAAGCTAGGTTTTGTAAGAGGCAGTTTAGACAAATGTCACCTCAGGGGTAAGAGGCATCTAGGTTACCTGAAAAGGGCAGTTCAAGCCCAAATATGGAGGCTGGAGAGTAGTGACCCTATGGCTAAGATAGGGAATAAAACAGGTAGGGCTTGGGGTAGTCCCTGGAACCTGAGGTGCTGCAGGAGAGGCAATATGGGAACCAACAATCTGGAAGGTGCGACTCCTCATTGTTGAAAGTGACTAGACATCTTGCAGCTCTCTAGTCCTGTCCACCTTTTCCATGTAGTCGGTTAAATCTATATTTAAATGGATGTATGCCAACAATTTGGAACCCCTTGGGATGATGAGGACCATACAACTGCTTAAAAAGAACCAGATCCATCCCAAGGATGACCAGTCAGACATCCCTGTTTGGGAAAGTGACAGAAGCACCTTAATAATTAATGCCTGTTTGGCGAATTCTAAGGCACTCATTGTTTATTATCGCATACATATAGAAATCAAAGGCTAGCAGTCAATCTTTTATTCTCTCAGTCCAACCAGTTTTACTATACCAGGAAATATAGTTAAGTAAGAATCCTTGCTGAGGCAAGGGGTTCAGTAAGTGAATGATTCTTTTTAATTGATCTTGTGATTAAATATGAATGCATAAATAACGTGCATGAGAGTTCAGAACCCTTTATTGTACATGTATGTCGATAGACCATTCATTGTGGTGATATTAACTATCATCAAAGCAGCGATCATATTTATTGATGAATAAATCTTAAAAAGACAAGGCAAATTGAAGGCACTCTCCATGCATGACCTTAACAGGAATAAAGGCATCATACAGGCATGTTAAGCTACAGACACCATTGAGTTTGGGGGAACATTTTGCCTTAAAAACAAAAATTGTAAGTATATGTTGTCCATATTTAATAGAGTTATGTTCATACAAGATATTGCTGAATTATATGGATCAATAGTTAAGAATTTGTCCCCATGTACCCTGCATTACTCACAGCAAACAACTGTTCATCCATAAAATAAAAAATTTTTTATACCTAGGGAGCTGCCCCCAATATTACTTACTTGCTTTATGGCCACCTCAAACCATATCATGACCCTTGGTCACAATGCCTCACCCTGGTTGTAGAAGGACTAGCTGAGGTGATAAGCAAAGTTGTGGCCAGAATGACGAATAAAAAGTGCTAAATTAACAAGATGATGAGCATCAGGCTGAAAACAGCGCTAGTCACAATGTGAGTTTTGGCATTTTTTTCCCAAAAGATCAATATGGGAGGTGGTGGCAGGTGGATATGGGTATTTTGACTGCCACTGCTTTATCATGATTAAACTGGAGGTTTAACTGGAACAAACAAGGGAAAGTTGTGCTCACCACTATTTTTTAAAATCATTAGGCGGGGGTGCAATGAGGGTGTGACCACAAAATACATATAGTCAAATATATTGATAATGGGTTGAGTGCAGAGGACTCTTGTATTTGACTCTATGTATTTTGTGGTCACACCCTCATTGCACCCCCGCCTAATGATTTTAAAAAATAGTGGTGAGCACAACTTTCCCTTGTTTGTTATAGTTATACAGGAGCAGTGACCAGCTCCATGTTGTAGCTCCCACCCCTCCCAGCTATAGTCAGGTGATCCCACTGGTGTCTAATAAAGGGCAGCCAAGTTTGGGAGTTTTACTTGAAAGCAGCTAGTAAGTTGCAGGTAAAACTTAGTCCCTTTGTAAAATGTATAATTAAGCAATTGAATTCTTAATGAATCAGATGAAAATTAAGCGTAGGACTGGCCAGATATGGGATGACTTTGACGTAGTTGGCCAGCTTAAATATATTGCAATATATGGACAAACAATCCCTGTGTTGTTTAAAGGGTAAGGCATTTTTTAGTAGCAGTATGTACAAAATGTCTCTGTCTTAAATATATTGATAATGGGTTGAGTGCAGAGGACTCTTGTAGTTGACTATATATATATATATAGATATATATATATATATATATATATATATATATATATATATATATATATATATATATAGAACTCATGTATTTACAAAGCAGTGTATTAGGAATCTACCCCTGTCCTACTATAGCTTACAATCTAATTTCTATAGCCATGCACACACACTAGTGAAAGTTCGAGGAATAGCTTAGCTGGTTCTGGAGACTCCAGAACTTACAGAACTTCATGCAGATAGTAGTTGAACGGAAGTCAAGAGAGCATCATTGTGAGGAACCAAGCATTGTACCACAGTGCCGCCATATTGTTACAGTCAACAAGCTACCAAACCCATATAATATGCCATTATCTGTATGTTTTGGCACTGGGAAGAGAATCCAGAACTTACACAACTTCATGCAGAAAGTAGTTGAGATGGAACTCAGGAGCACCTCAATGTGAGGAAGCTAACATTGTGCCACAGTGCTGCCATATTGTTAATGTCAACAAGCAACCAAACCCATATTATATGCCATTATCTGTATGTTTTGGAACTGGGAAGAGACTGCAGAACTTACAGATCTCCACAAGGATAGTAATTGGGATGGAACTCAGAAGCACCTCAATGTCAGGAACTTAGCATTGTGCCAAAGTGCTGCTATATTTCTTACGAACAACAAGCCTTCCAAACCCATATCATATGCAATTATCTGCATGTTTTGGCAGATAGTAGTTGGGAAGGAGCTCAGGAGCACTTCAATGTGAGGAAGTATTGTCCCACAATGCCACCATGTTGTTACAGCCAACAAGCTACTACACCTCTGCCTTATGCCGTTATCTGCTTTGAAATTGCTAGACACATACAAGTCTGGCTATTCTTCTGTTTAAATGAAAGCAATGTACATGAAACAGTGTTTTTCCAATCTACTTACATTTCATTTTATCCAGCGGGTTCTTTAAGCTAAATAGCCAACACTGTCCTCTCCTTCCTCCCCCCTTCCAATTAATTAATTTAAATTGACCATTAAGTCAGCAGAGTTTTGATTGATATTCCTAATAACAAGCCTCTCATGCAGACCTGTCCAACACCTAAGAAATGATAATGTCCAATGTGCATGAAAGGGTCTGAGTATCTTCCTTCACCTCTTGCTGCCGGTGAGTTATTACTAGAATGGCACTTGCTGTTTCATTGAGAGTAATTTGAATACAGATTAGCTGCCCCAGTGTTCCGGAGCTTTGGCATTATCATTACTGGGGACAGTAATTTGACTGATGAACATACAGGTTATCACAAGGTCATCACCTCCAAAGCGTGGAATGGTCCATCTTCTCAATTTTGGAGGTGTGGAGGGCAAGGCTTTCAATAGCAAAATTAAGTCCTCTAATTAAGTTGTCCAATAACTTATTGAATAAATCCTCTGCTAATTAAGGGGCCGATATGCCTTTTTTGTTCTGAGATCTTCAAGGGCTTTATTAAAATCAATGAGGTAGCATCAGCTTATCAGTATTTCTTAACCTGAATTAAGATCCTTTATCCAATTATGCACAAATGTGTTTTGGGTACATGTACAATAACTTGAAAACTAGTTGCAGGATAAAATACTTGTTTTACAGCAGTTGTAAACACATTGCTCTGTTAAAAAGTAATAATTGCTTTTCTGAAAGATAATGACCTGTCCACCGTTGTTATTTGTTGAAAAATAGATATAATGAACGTTTACCTGTTCAGTCAAGCTTTCTGTCGTTTATTTAAGGCTTTTAAAGTTACAAGTTTTTGAACAACCTTCACCCCATTATGAAACGATTCCCAAACCGTAGGGCTGGTCACCTCTGGGCTGAAGGTCAGTTGCGGTGAGCTTTAGAATGAAAACTCATTAATTTTCCCCAATATTTTTGGAACTATTTTTGGAAGTTGTTCATGTTGCAACACTAATAAGAATAAGACACATGAGCACTAGAGGTTCTTTACTGGTGGTGAATAAAAAAAATTTGCAGCAAAATTGGCCATTGGGAAATATTTTTGCAAAACTGATGCAAAATTTTGCTCAAAGAAAATGTGGAGATAATCCATAATCAGAAACTGAAGGTTTACCGTAAAGTGAAGGTACTCCTTGTGTTTATCTTGATGGTCGAGGCATTAAATTTAGTGTAGAGACAAGCAGATAGAATGTACTGAGATGGAAAGGATGGAAGTGTAGTATCACCAACATTATGAACATCAGAGTAAAATGGATCATCTACACAGGAAGCCTCTCAGGGATGGTCCCTTTCCAGCTGTGATACCTATACTAGATGGGTCTCCCCTGGAAAAAAACTAACCCCACGCTATTTCTTCTTGGTGGAGCACATGAATGCTCTTGCTCACAAGCCCTGACTATCTAATACCCCTGGGGCATACAACCTCAGGGGCTAGTGTCTGTTACTTGCTAACCCTTTTTCACATGGTCCCTGAACCCCGGCTTCACTAAGGATCTCCTGTACTGAGGCATACTTACTCAGGAACTCTGTATTATCCAACTTCTGCTATGACGAAGTCCAGAAATAGAGAGAGAGAACCATGGGCTCCATCTCAACATATAACCTAGGAATAGTAACTGGGCGCAAGATCCCTGAGCCAATTGGCAAAACCTCCCTCCCACTGGGAATAGGTGACTGGACCAGGTCTTTTTGAGTAGTAGGGTAAGTTAACCCTTAGGGCTTCGACACGAACATTTTATATTTGTATCATAATGACAGGGCAATTAAGATTGTCAAATATATAGAATTGTCTAAACAGGAGTGACTAGACTATGTTGCAGTGAAATGAGCCAAAAAATATTCAACCTGAACCTGAAAATAACCTGCTACTTTCCAGCTGGCACCTCAGCATGAAGTGTTCTTCTGCTTTATGACCTGCATCTGTCCTGACTCCCTTCTGTTGACTCAAATATGGGAAGGATGAGCTACCATTGGGGGGTGGTCTTCGCTATTACATTACCAAAGGGCAGGGGCCCTACTCGAAGTTTGATCTGCCACCTGTTTGAACCGGCATCTGGGGCTCATGTTCTTGGTCTGAAACCTTTGGATAAACCTGCTCATCAATACTGTGTCACCCACCCCACCAAAATATGGTTCTTCAGTTACAGTATAGATCCCAGCAACTACTGACAGCTTCCATGAGGTTTTCATTAGTGGTGGTGGTGGGTGCAAGTCTCAAAGGAGGCTTTATTCAATCTTTGGTAAAAGCGTTCCCAACATCAATGCCACTAGTTTAAGGGCACTTTACCAGTTAGCAGAGCTTGAAATGCACCTATGAATCCCAAATGAGCCCTAATATGTGTTAATTGGCTCAGTACTAATATACTGTATGAAGACTGCACACATCGCAGTATATTTTTCCCTTCTCCCAAATTTAAATTAAATTTTTGAGTCCAGCTAGGTATACGGTGTAATATGCTAAAATACATATCAGAAAAATACAAGATGCATCAAAAGATTTAAGGCACCTGTTGTGTTTTTCAAAGAATTATATCTTGTTTATTGTACATAATAAAAGCCGCGGATGATTTATACAGCCGCTAGCCCATTGCCGAGAAAATCTCATTTCAATCATAAATGGCACCGCTTGATTTAAGAATTCATTCTTTAATAGTTCTGCAATGTTCAAATTTAAACTCATTCAATTCATCAGCGGAATATTCAATATGAGGCACAGGAAACTCATTTAAGCAAACAGAGACTTTTTAATATAAATTTTTCCGGAAGATTTCTTCATTGATTCGGCAGTTTAGTGCAAAATGATTTGTGTGATACATTTCCAAGGATCAATGCGAGCTGATTCAGAGACTAATCCAAAACAATCATTGTACAAAGTACACAAAATGCGTCGGTGAACTTTGACTGGGCATTGAACTGCCCGGCGTATTAAGGAGAGGCCGACTCAGAATTAAATGTGATCATTTCACGAAGCTTTTCATAATTTCCTTTAGCTGCTAAATTTTAGAAATGTTTCTCCTCTTGATTGAATTAGTGGAATATAAGTTTATCTTAGAACACATGAGCTGATATATGCGATCTGCACTGCAGGAATGCAAATATTCTCAGGGTAATTGATCAGTGAATGGGGATGCTAATACAGGTATAGGATCCCTTATCCGGAAACCCAATATCCAGAAAGCTCCGAATTATCTCCCATAGACTCCATTTTATCCAAATAATCCAAATTTTTACAAATTATTTCCTTTTTTTCTGTAACAATAAAACAGTAGCTTATACTTGATCCCAACTAAGACATAATTAATCCTTATTGGAAGCAAAACCAGCCTATTGGGTTTATTTGATGTTTAAATGAATTTCTAGTAGACTTAAGGCATGAAGACCCAAATTACGGAAAGATCCATTATCTGGAAAACCCCAGGTACTGAGCATTCTGGATAACAGGTCCCATATCTGTACTCAAACATAAACCAGAGGTATTTCAGCCTTGAGGGTGGGTGCTAATATTTGGCTTTGTTGCAAGTTGAGCACTTTAATTAGTACCCCTACCAAGGTGGACACAGTAGAAGACACTTCCACTCACAAAGATTGAAGCTCAGGGCTCCAAAATCATGGCAGCAGCAAGATCTCATGTGAGACGTGGCCTTCACATATGGGTCACCTTGGAACATCCCCACCTTGTGATTCAATTAAAGCTATGGATGCAGGTATTAAATACAGGACTCCCATGTAAGCAGTGCTCTGCTACTTGCATTGGATTGGATTGCAGAGCTCAGCTTACAGCTGTCAGTTGAATAGTGCATTGGACCATTGATAACTGAACCCAAATCTTGGGGCTTGAGCTACAAATCTGTCTAATTTAATGATTGTGCAATTTCTCCAGGGGGTGGTTGAATTAATACTACAAGTATGGGACCTGTTATCCAGAATCCTCGAGACATGGGGGTTTACAGATAATAGATCTTTCCGTAATTTGGATCCGCATACCTTAATCCTACTAGAAAATCAATTAAACATGAAATAAACCCAATTGGCTGGTTTTGCTTCCAATAAGGATTAATTAGTTTGGATCAAGTACTGTTTGGTACTGTTTTATTATTACAGAGAAAAAGGAAATCATTTAAAAAAAAATTGGATTATTTGAATAAAATGGAGTCTATGGGAAACAGCATTTCCATAATTTGGAACTTTCTGGATGGGTTTCCAGATAACAGATCCCATAGTTGTACAGTGAACTCACAACTGGCTAAGATCCAACATTTACAGGTCATTATTTGAAATCTTCTCTCCATGCGCCTATGGAATACACTGGAAGAATGGTGGTAATTGTGCATGTATGGGTGGACTGTGCATGTATGAACATACAGTGTCCCGTGATCATTTGACAGTACATTGGGTGCAAATGCTAGAGCACTTGGTTATGCAAAATTGCACCCTTGGTGCTCATTCAGTAACATATTCTGTCTAGAGGAAACCTATGCTCTGCTCCTCATGCCATAGAATATAGTGTAAAGGGTTCCTGAACTTGTGTGCAAGGGGGATGGGGGAATGCTGATAGGGATGGGCAAATTTTTTTGCCTCGTTTTGGCGAAAAAATGACGCCCATAGACTTGTATGGCGGTGTGCGTCACAAAAAAAAGCAGCGCGTCAAAAAAAATTTCACTGTGCGACAAAATTTTTTTGACGCCCATAGACTTTAATGGGCGTCTGCGACATTTCGCCGACAGTATCCAGGCTTGGACTAGGCCAGTGGGGCACCTGGAGAAAATTTGTTGGGCCCCAGCCCAGGTCCTCTCCCCCAACGGTCATCTACTAAAAGTTTAAGGAACAAAGGAGGTAAGCGAGATGTGACGTGACACAACATGACGCGGTGCGTACATGCACAGGGAGTGTGGATGATGGGAAGAAAATGGTGGTTGCGTTCAGGATATTTGGGATAGAGTCCTGCATGGAAACAGTTTTTAAAACCTGGACCCACTACCCACAGCCTGCATTTAACCTGACTGGACCTGCTTCCCGACCCGAAAAAGCCTTTTCTGCAACCTGATCCCCAACCAACTGACCACCATTAAAGGAACAGCAACACCAAAAAATTAAAGTGTTTTAAATTAATGACAAGATAATGCACTGTTGCCCTGCACTGTTAACATTGGTGTGTTTGCTTCAGAAACACTTCTATAGTTTATATAAACAAGTTGCTGTGTAGCCATGGCGGCAGCCATTCAAGCACAGGATACACAGTAGATAACAGATTAGTACTACTATAGTTTATATAAACAAGCTGCTGTGTAGCCATGGGGGCAGCCATTCAAGCACAGGATACACAGTAGATAACAGAGAAGTACTACTATAGTTTATATAAACAAGTTGCTGTGTAGCCATGGCGGCAGCCATTCAAGCACAGGATACACAGTAGATAACAGATTAGTACTACTATAGTTTATATAAACAAGCTGCTGTGTAGCCATGGGGGCAGCCATTCAAGCACAGGATACACAGTAGATAACAGAGAAGTACTACTATAGTTTATATAAACAAGTTGCTGTGTAGCCATGGGGGCAGCCATTCAAGCACAGGATACACAGTAGATAACAAATAAGTACTACTATAGTTTATATAAACAAGCTGCTGTGTAGCCATGGCGGCAGCCATTCAAGCACAGGATACACAGTAGATAACAGATTAGTACTACTATAGTTTATATAAACAAGCTGCTGTGTAGCCATGGGGGCAGCCATTCAAGCACAGGATACACAGTAGATAACAGAGAAGTACTACTATAGTTTATATAAACAAGTTGCTGTGTAGCCATGGGGGCAGCCATTCAAGCACAGGATACACAGTAGATAACAAATAAGTACTACTATAGTTTATATAAACAAGCTGCTGTGTATCCATGGGGGCAGCCATTCAAGCACAGGATACACAGTAGATAACAGATAAGTACTACTATAGTTTATATAAACAAGCTGCTGTGTAGCCATGGGGGCAGCCATTCAAGAAAAGGATACACAGTTAATAACAGATAAGTACTACTATAGGTTATATTATATAAACAATCTGCTGTGTAGCCATGAGGGCAGCCATTCAAGCACAGGATACACAGTAAATAACAGATCGTTTCAGCCATTCAAAGCTGAAAAAGGAGAAAAGGCACAGGATACCCAGCAGATAACAGATAAGCTCTGTAATATATAATGGGATTCCATACCTCCCAACATTTTGGAAGTAAAAAGAGGGACAAAATCTTTTTTCTGCACGTAGCGCAGTAATTTTTTGACCACACGCCTTTCTGTGGCCACACCCCCTAATTACCATGTTTGTTTTACAAAATTTGACAGGTTATAAACGTTTGAAAATATTTCTCCTTATCTAAACTGTGTTTTTGTGTCTCAAAATTGTTACAAAGTATCTTATTTGCACCTGTTAGGTGTTGTGGGCTCTCTGCTAAAAGCCAATTAAGTGAGAAACTTTGTTTCTTTTTCTGGCTGTTCAGAGCATTGAAAAGAGGGACATTCCAGTACAAATGAGGGACTGCGGGTTGAGCTGTCAAAAGAGGGACTGTCAGCTGAACCCAAAAAAAACAAGTAGCAGTCAGAGTTGTCACCCCTGCTTGTACCCATCTAACATTAATTAGGGCAGTAATCTACAGCTTCCTGTCTATGAAATAAGGATGATTCAACATCAGGGCAACTAAAATGGCAAGTCACTTTCTACCCTGAGCTGCTACTGTACTTTAGTTAGTCTGGTTTAGGTTTAGTAAACCTGGATATTTTTTATAATATTTTAAGCAGTGATAGAGCAGGTCAGTGAGTAGCGTCAGCTATAAAAGTAACAGACAGTGCATGTGACAGTGAGACTCCGCTGTGAAGATAATCAAAGCAAATATTGATTTCATTTCCAAATTATTCATCAATTTCACAGCTGAAGAGGAATATTGTATTACTCAGCTGAAGCCGATCTTAACATCTCTGCCTCTGGCTACGTGGGCAGGAACTGATGAAGGACAAAGTGGCAATAATAATATATCTATAAGCTGGAGTTGGCGGCAGCAAGGAACAGAGATGCTTATGCAGCACTTAACGGTACCCCTCTCACCATATTTATTTTAACCTAAAACTGTAATTGAAAATAAATGCATCATGGAGGACGATGTTCAGGATTAAATGTCATTCCAGCTTTGCAATGTCTATTTATTAAAGTGATATTGACACTTAAAAACTTCTCTTCATAATATTAATGTACATTACATGTTGACTATAAGTCATGTTGATCGTTTTTTTATCTGATGGTTCCGCTTTTGTATGTACAGTAATTGTTACTTGAAGTTCCTAAACCTGAAGTTTTGCCAAACTGACTGCCCCTTCTCAAGATGTCAGTTTAAGTTTTTAATGCTAACGGCCTACTGCTGCACAAATATGGCAGCCCCCTCATTGACAACATGGGGGATCACATGGGTAATGCATACCTCCCAACTGTCCCACATTACGCGAGACAGTCCCGATTTTTGCTGCCTGTCCCTCTGTCCCGGATGGTTGTAGAGATGTCCCACTGTGTCCCATCATCTTCAGATCTTCCCGGCTTCTTCCTGTGATTTTCGATTTGTTTCGGGTCTTCGTGGCTCTTTCCGGTGCAGTTGTCTTCGGGTCTTTGCGGCTTCTTCTGTCTCATTTGTCTTCAGCTCTTTGCATTGATTCGGGTCATCTCGGCTTCTTTCAACGAGTTTTCCGAACCCAAATCTCGCCCTATGAGAATTTGAGTTAAAGAGACGGACAATCAGATGCTGCTGCTGTTCTGCTGCTGTAGGCTTTGCTAAAAACACTGCTGCTGCTAAGATCTAATCTGCCTGGCAACTCTGCATTTCTCTAGTTGCTGAGTCAGAATGACTTAGAGAAATAGGGAAAGGGGTGTGTTTATGTAAAATGGGTGTGATTTTGGTGGCGTGGTCATAACACTTGTTCTAAAATTTTGGGAGGTATGGGTAATGTAAAAGCATATATCTTACAGGCACAACTTTTTCTCTGATTGCTTCTCTCCAGCACTTCCTCTGGAGTCAGTCCCTCCTCTCAGCTTCTCTCCCAGCACTTCCCCTGTAGTCAGTCCCTCCTGTCAGCTTCTCTCCCAGCACTTCCCCTGCAGGACTTCCTTTCTGTCAGCTTCTCTCTCAGCACTTCCTCTGTAGTCAGTCCCTCCTCTCAGCTTCTCTCCCAGCACTTCCTCTGTAGTCAGTCCCTCCTGTCAGCTTCTCTCCCAGCACTTCCCCTGCAGGCCTTCCTTTCTGTCAGGTTCTCTCCCAGCATTTCCTCTGTAGTCAGTCCCTCCTGTCAGCTTCTCTCCCAGCACTTCCCCTGCAGGCCTTCCTTTCTGTCAGGTTCTCTCCCAGCATTTCCTCTGTAGTCAGTCCCTCCTGTCAGCTTCTCTCCCAGCACTTCCCCTGCAGTCATTCCTTTCTGTCAGCTTCTCTCTCAGCACTTCCTCTGTAGTCAGTCCCTCCTCTCAGCTTCTCTCCCAGAACTTCCTCTGTAGTCAGTCCCTCCTGTCAGCTTCTCTCCCAGCACTTCCTCTTTGCTTCCTGCCAGCTTCTCTCTGCAGCCCTTCCTTCCTGTCAGCTCACAGGGGTAGGGATTCCTCCCACTTCCTGCACAGAATCAACAAAGATGGGACAGGTATGTATAGCCTCCCTGCATATATGTCAAAAAAATATAAAGGTGTGACCCTAAAGTCTGCATTTTACATATGATGGACAATGTTGGATGATAAACCTAATTGCATTAAATCTAACCATTTCTAGTTTTCTAACCATTTCTAGTTTTCTAATAGATTAGAATGAAGCACGCCCTTCTTTCTCATACAACTGCACCATCTTCTTGTTCTTCCAATTGACCATCACCAACTCTGCATTCATGTCTGTCTATTTGCCTATTGTACATCCCGCTCTGTTTTCTGTATGTATCTAATTAGAGCAGGCTACAAACCATGTTCTCTCAAGCCTGAAGCCACACATACACTTTGGGGAAAAAAACAAATCATAGATCATTCCCAGCTGAAGCCCAATAGCTAGTAAATACAGCACAAACATTAGTAACAATAAACCCGCTGAAAATCATAATATTTGAATGAGAAGAACCACAAATGAAGATAACTGGCCATAAGCAGGGGTTAAGGTTACTGGTATTTACTTCCTACCCAGGGGCTCTGCTGCCATTAGTCACCAGGGGCAGCAAAAAGACTAGGGTTGCCACCTGTCCAGTTTTGACCCAGACAGCCTGGTATTTTGAAGGGCTGCCCGAGTCAAAACTTCCTGCCCGGTTTCTCCTACAGCCTTTGATGAGTGTCTGGATTCTGGATGGAAGTATTTTGGACCATTCGTCCATACAAAATCTCTCCAGTTCAGTTAAATTTGATGGCTGCCGAGCATGGACAGTCTGCTTCAAATCATCCCATAGATTTTTCATGATATTCAAGTCGGGGGACTCCAGAATATTGTACTTCTCCCTCTGCATAAATGCCTTTGTAGATTTCCAAGTGTGTTTAGGGTCATTGTCTTGTTGAAATATCCAACCCCTGCGTAACTTCAACTTTGTGACTGATGCTTGAACATTATCCTGAAGAATTTGTTGATATTGAGTTGAATTCATCCGACCCTTGACTTTAACAAGGGCCCCAGTACATGAACTAGTCACACAGCCCACAGCATGATGGAACCTCCACCAAATGTGACAGTAAAAAGTGCTTTTTGTTAAGCAAAGCGCTTTTTCTTATGACCAAATAACTAAATTTTTGTCTCATCAGTCCAAAGCACTTTGTTCCAAATTTTTTAAAAATTAAAAAAAAAAAACATTTATTTTTCCAATGACTAGCCTATTTATTTAAAAAAACTTTCATTTGCAAAAAAAAAATTATTGAAACAAAAAATCGCATTGTTCTATTTGTTTATTAAAAATTTGAATTTTTACAAAAAACTCAGATAATAAGATATAGGTATGGGACCTGTTATCTAGAATGTTCAGGACCTGGGTTTTTTTGGATAAGGGATCTATCTGTAATTTGGATCTCCATACTCCAGTCCACTTAAAAATAATTTAAAAATTAATCAAACCCAATCAGTTGGTTTTGCTTCCAATATGGATTACTTATATCTTAGTTTGGGTCAAGTACAAGCGACTGTTTTATTATTACAGAGAAAAAAGAAATC
This sequence comes from Xenopus laevis, assembly GCF_017654675.1. Lineage (NCBI taxonomy): Eukaryota > Metazoa > Chordata > Amphibia > Anura > Pipidae > Xenopus > Xenopus laevis. Next base: position 20,615,989 of record NC_054371.1, on the reverse strand, counting down.
TCTTTTGAAGATGTGAAATATTTGATTTACATGGAGTCTATGGGAGACGGCCTTCCTGTATTTGGAGCTTTCTGAATAACGGTTTTCGGAAAAAGGATCCCATACCTGTAGCTTGAAGGCTGAAAATACACATCCCATTAACTTCTGTAGACACTTTTAGTTGTTTTAAAAGGTTTTAGTTGTCAATTTTTTTGTAATTCAAATTTTTGAGATTCTTTTCAATTATTAAATTGCAAAAGAATTCAGTTCGGAAAAGATCAAGTTTTTTCCACCACAATTTCTCAAATCCTGGAAACATTTTTATCTTGAATTTTGATAAGTAGGCTAGTGTTTAGGGATGAGCGAAATATTTTGTAGTGTTTAGCTGAGTTTGGCCAAGAAAAAAAAACACCCATAGATGGATAGTAAAAAAAATGACATGGATTAAAAAATGGCGCACAACAAAAACACCCATTGACTTTTTTGCTGTTTCGTACGTTTTTGGCGAAGCGAAATGGATAAGATTCGCCTTTCACAGTAGCGTTGCTGGGGGTTACCCCATTTATAAATGTAGAAGGATTCATCTACCCTACATTGTAGAGGTGTTATGAGTCACAAAGTCATACAGGTCACTACAGTGGTAGGATACATTTTTTAATAGGTGTTTTTTATTTTTATAAAGTCACATTACAGAAATGCCATCACTAGCTACCAGTTAATACCGATGATATCACTACCTTTATAAAGATATAATACACAAGAGCCATGAATATCCTGTAAATTATATTATATCCTTCTAAACAGTGCTTAGTGATGTCATTGGTTATAATCGGAGCTTAGTGATGTCATTTCTGTCACATGACTCACTGAAACTTGTGTATTATAATATATAAAGTAACCCCTGTTGCAAAATATGAGGATATTAGAAGTCATTAATAATATGGTTTGTGTTAGTGCCAAAAAGTCTATATAGGTACTACTACAAAACTAATTAGTAATACATAATCAAATATTATTAAAGTTAATCATGGGGAATATACTCACAATTCACTCCAGTCCTAGGGTGTAAGTCCAAGTCAACATTTCAAAAAAGAAAAATGTGAGTGTCCTAATAAATGAAATATGTCCTAATACATTTTTCATTTTTTAATTGATTGATTCATTATTTTTGGGGGACACTCACATTTTTCTTTTTTGAAATGTTGACTTGATATTAAAAGTCATCTCAGAGTTCCATGACCTCTATAAAAACATATATGGTCATGGAATTCATCAGTAACTTATAATATCGTTATATTTTACAAAAGGGGGTACTTTATTCACTATATATTTTACAGGTTATTAATGGCTCATATTTTATATAGATGCATTAGCTCTAAATCCAGCAAATTAAAACATCTTTCACAGGGGTATAGTGTTTCTGTAGGCACCATAAATAGGGAAGCTGAAGGAATAAATATCCCATATATTTGGGACATTGCATTTAAGTACAGACCATTCAGTAGGACTAACGGGATTCATTTGCATCCACAAACTCCCCTTAACATTAACGCTCACATTACTTTGATTTTCATGACTTCTAGAAAGGTTTGCTACAATATATTGTGACATTGCACAGTACATCATTCCAGGTGACTAAAACCTATAACATTTTAGCGTGCCGTTAGAAATATTTAAGCATATTTTAATAAAAAGAACAAGATAAGAGAAATTGAAACGCCAAATGGGAAGAATTCACTGGACCGCATAACCTAGAAAAGGGCAGCAAAGATTTAAATTTCACTATAATACATTCATTTTTTTCCCCCTCTTTTGCCCAAAAGATGGTATATCATCATCCGTCTTCCTTTGGAACATTGATCTTTCAGAAACTTATAAAAAGAATTCATAGTTTCAGCATTTTCTTTGACACTTTCTATAGTAACATTATAAAGGCTGAATAGAAACATAAGTTCATCAAAGTCACCCTTGCCCTGGTCAGCTGGTTGCTTTTTTGTGACACAGAGACAAGCAACCGAGGGTCCATATGTATAGTAAATTTAGGTTCAGCATGACCTGCGTAACATATTAGGGGTCGTTCCCTGAGCACCGGTAAGTGTGGTTGTTCTAAAATGAACGCAATGCAGAGCACATATTGATGGAATTCCTTGAAAACACATGGCTGTAAATGCTTCCATCCTACTTCTTCTGATAAATGGCATATAACCAGGGCCAGACCCGCAGCTACATTTATGTTGGAAGTGTTGGTACATACATGCCACGTTGTGCTAGAAATTGCTCATTGGACACCCCAGGTGCAATCATTATTCACCCCTATTGTGGCGGGACAGCAAAAAGGGGCAATATAACTTTCTTACGATCTTTCTTGGAAAAGATATTTCCAAGAAAGATCGTTCATTTCAATACACACGTGTAGAGCTGAATCGTCAGATATACAGATAGAAACAATAGAATTCTACCTGTATGTGACGATTCAGCACTAACAATGGCCAATGTTTGGGCCCCTTCAAAGGCACCAAATCAAAATTTTCCATCCAGCTCGATCAACGAGCCGACCAATATCCAAGTCTTCTGCCGATATCGGTCAGCTCTTTTTCATCATACACGCAGCGAATATCATGTGAAATTTTGTTTTGTATGATATTATCTGTGCGTCTATGGCCACCTATACACTTACATAGAACCACATTTTTTTTTACAAGGCTGGCCCCAATATTGACCCCCAGTACACAGGTCAGTACAAAAGTGAAAATGCCTTTCAGAGGTAGGAAAGGGAATGAGGAATTAGAACTATGATGGATATATAATATGAATGCTTCAATGATTGAATGAAGAGGAGTAAATTAGAGTATTTCTGTAGAGTTGGAGTCATGTATGGATTCATGGTATATAAGCCTATATGTAGTTATATGTAAAATTTTTCTCCAAGCATGGTCTTGACTTTAATGCATTTTTAAACAAAAAAAAAACACCTATTGACTTAAATGTGTTTACCCAAATTTTCGTCATTTCACAAATTCTTCGTGCTTTCGCAAGTGATTTTTGTGAAGCAACATTTGAAATTATTAACTGAAATAGTGTGAAAAAGTTTTTTAGTAGATATATTAGTGACACTCGCGTTCTTTTGATTCCTATATTATATTTTTGGGTGTAACTAATGGCAAATGGTTTTTACTCGTCTCTGTTTGAGATGGGGAATCCAGTATATTGGGGCATGTTATCAAGCACACAGTGACTCTAAGCATAGAAAGAGAGATTGCCTTACTTCTGTTTAGGATTTATAATCCCATCGTCCTAGGTGTTGTGTAAGACGCGCCGGGAGATTTTCTAAAGTTCTTAACTCCCGGCACGTCTCTTCCCGACTAAGGGGGCAGATCTGGCGCTGACGTCTAGTCCTTGAAGTGATGCCTGCGTTACTTCGCCAGCGTTGTGATGCTTGCGTCATGACGCAAATTTGAATTTTCTGCACCGAATATTTCGCCATTTTGACAGTGCCCAAGCTGGCTTCATTTTACAGATCCTGCCTAAGCATTATTCTGTGTTTGAATTCCTGGGTTTGACTCCTGCCTGAATTTTTGAGTTCGATTCCTGCCGCCAGCCGTGACCCTTTTGTTTTTCATCTACGTCTTGCCTAATCCTTGCCGGTACCTAATTTTTGGACTTGTTACTTTGTACACACTATTCCTTGTAGATTCCACAGCAGAAGACCCAGGGCCCTAAAAGGGCGTCGGTGAACACTGGAGTCCATAGGGGTGCCCTATGCATCCGAGTGTACTCACCCATCTTAAGGTTCCAACTCACTAGTACGTTACATGTTGTCTGTCTGAAGAAGGACCTACTACACTGGAGTCAATTAATGTTCTGAGAAATTCTTATCCAGGAATACTTTCACATTAAATCTAAGAGAGTCTCAGGTTAATTTCTGTGATGGTTGGCGGGTCAATTTAAGGGAAGGAATGTGTGTGGAGCAACAATGATAAATTGAGTTTGCTTAAGCTATCATTATATTGGGATTTTTATGGACCTCGGTATTTATATCACCTAACGTTGATTGAGTAATGTGAGTTGCCTTGAGTCCCAGCTGGTCAGCAGAAGTGACAAACCTTGACAGTAAACATGAAGATATTACTGCTGCTATACTGTTCCAGGATGCAGGGATAATCCGATGCAATCTGCTTCTTGTTCTACTGTGCAACAATTTATTTTGTGCAAATATGGTCACTTGTGTATGTGCTGAAAACTTGATACTCTTTCCTTGAGTTCATTCTTTTTAAAAAAGATGCATTATGCTTTTACTTTTATAAGAATCAAATATATCATAAAAGATGCTGTAAAAATATTTATATTTGGCTTTTGGCTAAATTATCGGTAGACTAATTAAGAAGCAACAGAAACAACCCAATGTTCTTATTTATAGAGCATTGATCTAGGTCTAAGGGTGTAAAGGCACTTGTTGAGCCACCTAAAATAGCGACTGCTCAGCAGAGGTACAGTATAGATGACAATATGAGGACAGTTGCATAAAATGGTTTACAATTTCACATTTGTTAAGCACTGAAAACCCATTTTTCTCAATGGTCATAACAAGGCTTTGGCGAAGGGAAGGTCTAAAGTCTTATTGGAATGGTTGGGAACAATGGGCAGGTAAGATGTTTTAGGGTTCTGGAGTTCTGCTAAATGGAACATATTAATTGCTTTCTGTTGATACTCTGCTAGGAGGTCATTTATGGAACTTTTCTTTAGAGCTGTATGGCATCACTATACACCAAATATTCACAATACTATTCCAGGACCAGATAATAAAACGATTATGTCATACAAAGGGACCAGCCAAGCTCTTGCGCTCAACGAGGGCCATATTATTGCTTTGAGGGCCTCAACAAGCCTGCAGGAAGGAAGAATATCTGTAGTATTGGATCAGAACCTTCTGAATAGTAGGAAATGTTTCCACTGAGCTTCACAACCAAATGATGTGTGTGCAGCTCTTTACCTGTAAGCTCCTAAAGGCAAATAAGAATACTTGCATATGCAAGGAAATACACACCTTAGATACAGGAGAAATGGCCTTTTATACTGGGTACAGGGTATAATAAGAGCTATAGCATAAACTGATGGTATTTTTAGTAGTACCATTTTTTGACCTCGTGTAAGACAAAACTCAGTAAAGGAAAACCTTTAGTAATAGTCAGGCAATTTATTCTTACATAATACAACATAACAGCTTTGTCTGGGTAAGCTGTTGGAGTAACACACAGAATGTCAGCCAAGGACTTACCAAAGACACACCTCTTGGTCCAGGCATTATATAGCTTTCAGAAGGCTTTTACAATAATTGTGACAAGGGTTTCACGGAAATACCATACATAGTCTGTCTCCTCCTTGTACAATTAATGTCCAAATGATTTACTTAGTCTTACATGTTATCAAAGGAATGTTGTAACATACTGTGCCTAGCTCCAACAGTCCACAGCCTCGCAATCAGCTATCGGCTAACCAAGGCCATTGTGGTATTTCCAGTAATCTGAGCAGCACTTCAGCAGTAAGGGGCCCCAACAGACAGACTGGCGTTATGCTAACACTCTGGAATTTAAGTAACAGAGTGATGATCTTATGTTTGTATGGCCTAGTATAAGCTATATGAGTGACCATTGTCCACAGTAGACCATTAGTTCTTAAAGTCCATCCTGCCTTGGGCCTTATAGCGTTATGGCGTCATAGAGGGTGGGGGTGACAACTATCAACCCTCTGACACTAGCCATTCGTCCGTCATAGGAATTGGACCGTTCCCGATATATTTTTATAATTACAAAACATATCTTCTGCTACCCTGTGCTTTAATTAATTAAGTCTTTCATTTTCGGATACGGTTGAATTTTTCATGTAATTGTTAATGGGCCCACTAGCCAGACAGACATGTCTTAATGGGAGATTAGCTGCTCGTGGTTCATATAAGGCTAGCCATTCACATTGTGAAAGGGCTAATATCCCATTGTGTGTCTCCATCCGCACCTTCAGTATAATGAGACTTGGCTTTGAGATCAATTGACATCACCATTCTGTGATTATAGGTCCTCCAGCATGAAAAACATTCACTTGAATCACATAGCTGTACATCTTTTGTATTATTATTTTAATATGTATTTGTATGTAGTCTACTAATTTCACTCTTTCTTTATATATAGCTTTAGAATTATAAAGATTGACTTCTGTACTTTCTTCTGTATTTTTTTAGACACTGTTCAGCTGTATAGAACCCAATTTCTACAAGATAATTGGGAATTGCTAAGCTGAAATTACTTTGTTGCCTGAAAGTTAGAAATTGGAAAATATATTTTACTAACTATTTTATTCTCTCCTATCAAACATTTCTATTTTTCAATTGCACAGCCACTACCTATTAAGACGCGGGTTGTTTCAGCATTTGGTACTTACAATTTCACAAGAATTACAGTAGTTGTGTTGTCTCTTGTACAACATCTACCAGTCAATACATGCTTTTATTATTCTTCAGTAGACCACTACTGATTTGTTTTTCGGGGTTACTGTACTGAGGAGAATTACTATGGAACTACTTATAGGGGTACTAAACCTTAACAAACAGTACTATGTACACAAGCATATTCTGAGACAAATTGCAATTAGTTTTAAAAAATGTTTAAATTCATTTTGTTCAGCAGCTCTTCAGTTTTGAGCTTCAGTAGTTATCTGAAAACTGTAGTCTCACAAAGCATTAGTTTTTTTGGCTGCCGGGATCAGTGGCCCTCATTTCAGAACTTTAAAGAGGCAAAAGAGGAAAGGTAGTGTAACCCTATCAACATCCTTTCTGTTGGGGGCATATTTATCAAAGGTCGAAGGTGGAAGTAAAAAAAATTTCGAACTTCGAATTCAAAAAGACCAATCAAAGGGCCGAAGTGAGCCTACTTCGAATCGTATGATTCGAAGTAGCCATACTTCGATCTACTTCAAAGTTTTTTTTACTTTGACCTTCGATCTCCCAAACTCCCCCAATTGCCTCCATACAGGTTCTAGGAGGTCCCCCATAGGCTAAAACAGCACTTCGGCAGCTTTTAGGTGGCGAATGGTCGAAGTCGAAGTTTTAAATAGACAGTACTTCAAAAAAATTCGACCTTCAAATTTCGAAGTTTTTTCAAATTTGAATCGAAGCTGGACTATTCCCTAATCGAAGTACCCAAAAATGACTTCGAAATTCAAAGTTTTTTACTTTGAAAAGTCACTTCAACCGTTGATAAATCTGCCCCTTAGTGTTACACTCCACGTATGGAGCTTACCTGACGGCATGGGATAAACCTAAGCCACTCTGCAGTGGTATTGGGAGAGACTGGCTACCTGGTACTTATTCCTGGTACTTGTTCCTCCACTTAGTGGTATCTGGGAATGTAACTAGGAGAGGTTTCACTAGGACACAGAAATAATGCACACACAGTATTTGGTAAACTAAAAAATTCTTTATCTAAAATAAAAGTAAGTAAAGAGGATACTAATGCATACAACACTCCTGACAAGTAGCAATGGGGCCTCACTAACTAGGGCCATGCAAACTATCTCTCTAACTAAAGAAATAAAGTTGTTTACTCAGTCACAGAACCACAGTCTCTGTAATCTTCAAGTGCTCCTTTGCTATGGATGATAACTCACGTCCTAGGCACTAAAGGGCAGAGACACACGTGGAGATTCGGGGAGGATCTACATCGAATCTAAATCACCCGCGGAATGGCACACAAGGCACTTCATTTTCCAAAATCGTATGTTTCCCCGTGAGGCAACTTTGGGAACTTCGGTAAGTGAAGCGCCAGTGATTTAGTTCAGGGAGATTAGTTCAGGGAGATTAGAAGAGGCGATTTGCCACCAGTTGAATCTCCACGTGTGTCTCTGCTCTAAGATACTTTTCAATCACTCTTCAGGCGAGACAAACACTTATGGACAAGCAGTGAGACTCTAGCCCCTTTGGATGGGAAAATTATGCAGGTTCCTCCAGTCATGACTCCTCTTGGGATTCCTCCAGGCACAGTATCCAGCCTGATCCAAATCACTACTTTTGTTGGGGCCTTTCAGCTCTCTAGTCCCTTTCTTTCTCCACCTTGTGGCTTTCTTTTCCAGGCTTTCTGGCTTTCTCCTCCTCCTGGCCACTCCCAGGCTGCTGTACAACTTCATGCAGCCCTGAAATCACTGTGAAGCTGGTTGCTAGGGAACAGTGCTCCACTACAGGGGACTGTTGCATGCAGGGGGTCTGTACTACCTCCATACAGTAGCAATTAAAAAAATAATAAAACATGAAGACCAGTTTAAAAGTTGCTAAGAATAGGCCGTTCTATAACATATTAAAAGTTAACGTATAGGAGAACAAAGGCGAAATTTTTTAGTAAGGGGTTGCTCCACTTAAAATGAACTTTTAATATGATGTAGAGTGTGATATTCCGAAACAATCTGCAATTGGTTTTTATTTTTTATTATTTATGGTTTTTGAGTTAGCTTTTTATTCAGCAGCTTCAGTTTCCAAATTTCCAGTGTCTGGTTGCTAGGGTCCTCACTACTCTGACAACTATTTGAATAAGAGACTGGAATATAAATAGGAGAGGCCTGAATAAAAAGATGAGCAATAAAAAGTAGCAATAACAATACATTTGTAGCCTTGCAGAGTATTTGTTTTTAGATGAGGTCAGTGACTTGAAAGTTGGAAAGAGTCTAAAGAAGGAAAATTTTTCAAAAACTATACAAAAGAAAAAATGAAGGCCAGTGGAAAATTTGTTTAGAGGCCCAATATGATTCATAAATCTTGAAGTTTTAGAGAATCTTTTTTCTAAAAATTTTTAGAGAAAGAAATTCAATTTGCAAGAAACATAGAAATTCGAATGTTAGTAAATGGGCCCCATAGTATATGTAGTATGTTGTAGCCTTGCACATTGATTTAATAAGTATTTCTAAACAAATACATTTTTATATATGTGTATAATATAGGGATAAACACATACACACACACACACATATATATATATATACAGACATGTATAATATACTGTACTAGCGGATATATTTGCTATAACTTTTCAGCAGAAAAAAAAGAGATTCCTGAAAATGAACAGGTAGCACGTAACATGCCTGTTGCAATTTATTCTGTTAGGATGTACCAAGCTTAGGCACCACATTATTTAGCATGCCGGTGGCATATTTATTAAATCTGAGCAGTTTCCATTAAGCCTCTTGACTTAAGAGTCTTCAGGTTTATCTTGCAGCTTTACATTTATTTAAAGAAAGGAAAACTCAATTAATGTGAATATAGTTCTTTTATCTGGCTCATAGTTCTACACCACGGTAAATGAGCTGAGGTAGAAGATCAAATTAACAAATGTGCTCTCATGAATGTGAATGAGACGTTAGTGAGAAGAGAAGATAAAAACGGAGAGAGCCTGGCACCATGGAGCTCCTCACTTTCCATTATCAAGAATTGTGCACAAATCTATGGATCATCTGGCACATCTGCTTTGATCCTTGCCCATGAGCTTTCCATCTGCATGGTTGGATTTGACAAGAAGTAGTCCATTTTTGTATGTTATTTAACTGAGGGCAATGACAACAGGCACAAATCAGGGCATTCTGGAGTCTAAAAGACCAGTGTTTGGTTTATTCACCCTCACCAGAAACATTGGACCCTCACCAACCATATTAATATAAATAACTGCTCTTTCTGCTCTTGCATTGAGATCAGAGTGCTAGAGACATAATTGTAGAGGAAGCAGACCCTGTAGCTCTGGATTTAGAGGACACAGCCCTAAGTAATGAGAAATGTAATTATATATTGGTAAAACAGGTCAACTTCTGAAAGTTTGGGGAATGTAGAATTATTTTGCTATCAGTCCTGGCAATGCCATTGTAGGGATGTGAAAATCTTAGACACCCTTACACTTTACAGACAGGCACATCCCTAGTAATATGGACACCTCAGTGGGTCCTTATGGAGACCTTGTGCTTATGTAACCCCTGCAGTTCACACAGTGTACACCAGATGGCACTGTGCCAGAGTATAAAAGGTTTAGGAACCATGTGCTCTGGGTCCATTGCTTTAGCCCAACCAAGCAGGCTGGAAGGGAATGGGTGATGCCAGCGGCGTAACTACAGCTAACCGGGCCCCCCTGCAAAAAAATCTTCAGGGGCCCCCGGCTTAGCTGCACGCACGCAGTTACCTGCATGCGCATACACGCATCCGCTTCAGCGCTCACACATCTCCTGTCCTCTCCTCCGATCCGCCCCACCGCTCTGCCATTAAATTACTTGTGGCGGTCGCCGCACACAGTGTTAAAGGAATTTCCGTTCAGCAGACCCCTTGGTCCGGGCCCCTCTGTCCCCCGGGCCCCCCCACAACCGCGGGGTCTGCTGTATTATAGTTACGCCACTGGGTGATGCTGACCCTAGGCGCCTTGGCCCTAGTAATTAGACAGCTATACTCGTTTTATAGATCGCTCTAGGAGTGATAGAGAGGTTATTTAGTTGAGCAGCTCAAGGCTCCGCCGAGGAGATTAGAGGGATTAAGATCCCAGGGTATTACTGACCCAGAGTAAGGAACCAAGTGTTGAGATAGGGATGTCAGGAGTTCCCCTAGTCTGCCACTGGAAGATATCCTGAAAACCATCGCATGCTGTCAATTTACTCTCTGCTGTATATTCCCTAGCCTGTGGGGATTCAGCCTATACGTGCTGTGAGTATATGCTTCCTTTATGCTGTTGTGTATGTTCTATACTCCATTGTGGATCAATGTGCTAAAGGATCTCTGTGCTATTGTTCAATAAATATTGTTCTTGGTTCAACTGTTAAAGAACTACTGGCGCTCATCATTGTGCTATCGCATAAGGTTACAGTTACACTACACCCTTGCCTCCACCCTGCTGCGAGGACTTACCCCTGAGAAAGAGAGCTCATCGGTGGTCTCAGCCCACCAAGGAAAGTAGAGTAAACGGCCCTAGCACAAGTCAGTTTACTATAGCGCTACACCATATTTATGGCTGCCATATTTTAATTTTTAATATACTGTGGCATAAAAAAGGGTAGGGCAATGACGCCATGTAGGCTGGACGATAATATACTGTAGGTAGCGGGTGATCATGTTTTAATGATTTTGGGAGTGGGATTATGACAAATATGTCTGGAAAAAGTCAGAGCGTGGAGATTTGTCCGGTCTCAGAGCAGTGGCACCCGAGTGGATGGTTTTGAACCAGACAGCTAGGCATACACTAAATCCAGGATTCGGTTCTGGATTTGGTCTTTTTTAACAGGATTCGGATTTGGCTGAAGTGCCTGGCCGAACTGAATCAGAATGCTTAAAATCATGTGAACGGTTCTCTTTTGCCCTTCCTGACCCAAATTTAAATATGCAAATTAGGGTTCAGAATAGGCTCGGCCACTGACACTTTCAGCTACATCTAGAGCTGGAACTAAGGGAGAAGGGAAGGAAACCCCTCTCTTAACGAACAATGTTGTTTGGAGATGGGAAGAGGAAGCTACGGTCTATTGCCTAATGCAACCCTACACCTAAAGCTCTGGGTTCCAGTAGCACCACTGGTGAATACAGAAATGTAAAACCTGTAAATAAAGATCCATTTTGCTTCTTATCCCATGTTTATTAAAGACAGGCATCAAAACAAAAACAACATTTCATTCTCAATGATAATTATTCAGGAATAAAGCCCTGCAAATGTGCTTCTGTATACCAGCAAAAAAATAAATATATATATATATATATATACTCGAAAACTTGCTTGAAGCCGGCACAGCACATTTAAAGGTTAAGTGTGCCTGAGTGCAAAATGAAAACAATAAGATAACTGTCCCAAATAAGGCATGCACTCACAGGTTTTATCCAAGGCGAAAAAAATGGTGTTTGTTCAGCAGTTATTTGCTGAATAAACATAATTTTTTTCACCTTGGATAAGACCTGTGAGTGCATGCCTTATTTGGGACATATATATATATATATATATATATATATACAGGTATAGGATCCCTTATCTGGAAACCCGATATCCAGAAAGCTCCGAATTACGGAATGGCTGTCTCCCATAGACTCCATTTTATCCAAATAATGCAATTTTTTTAAAATGATTTCCTTTTTCTCTGTAATAATAAAACAGTAGCTTGTACTTGATCCCAACTAAGATATAATTAATCCTTATTGGAAGCAAAACCAGCCAATTGGGTTTATTTAATGTTTAAACGAATTTCTAGTAGACTTAAGGCATGAAGACCCAAATTACGGAAAGATCTGTTATCCGGAAAACCCCAGGTCCCAAGCATTCTGGATAACAGGTCCCATACCTGTATGTATATATATATATATATGTGTGTGATTTTATTTCCTTGCTTGATAAAAACAAATGCATTATTTTCTACTGGATCAGGTCAAAAGGAGGCATCCTACAAACACGTTGGAATTGACTCTGAATGCAATTCTGTTTAGATTACATATTTCTAGTGGAAGTGAATCCATGAAATATGATAAAGTCCTAATAATAATGCCAATTCAATGTTAGGTTAGGAATAAGATTACACCGAGCGAGTTCCTACTGACTCCTAGGAAACACAATAGCCCTCAGTCTAAATGATGAAACTTTAAATGAATAGTTGACCTTTCTTGAATGACATGTGACCTGTAAGATATCTGAGCGGTACATCAATGCTCTTTGTGGAAAATTGCTGTCTGCTGGCTGCAAATAAACAATATGATAGAAAAATATGGCCTCGATATTACTTTGTGCGACGGCAAAAATGGTATTTCTTCAGTCTGGGTTTAACTCATCTGTGGCTTCTTGGCATATCTTTTTTTTTTCTGATTGTGATCAAGATATTTTCATATTTGAGGAAGAATAATTTATCTAGGAAATGTTTTGTGTGTACTTAAAAAAAATGTAAAAACAAATAATTATTCCAGTTCCTTGTGCATTTCCAGGAAATACTGTAGGTATTTTTTTAATTTGACTTTGATGCTGCAATATATAACTTGATATATTTGTAGGAAGTTTTAGAGCAGTGATCCCCAACCAGTGGCTCATGAAAAACATGTTGCTCTCCAACCCCTTGGATGTTGCTCTCAGTGGCCTCAAAGCAGGTGCTTATTTTTGAATTCCAGGCTTGGAGACAAGTTTTGGTTGTATAAAAACCAGGTGCACTGCCAAACAGAGTCTCCTATAGGCTGTGAGTCCACATAGGGGCTACCAATAGCCAATCACAAGCCTTATTTGGCACCACCCAGGAAAATGTTATGTGATTGTGTTGCTCCCCAACTTTTTTTTTTTCCTTTAAATCTGAATGTTGCTCACGGGTGAAAAAGGTTGGGGATCCCTGCCTTAGAGGAACATTGCCCACCTTCTTGTATCCCTGTGCAACTTGCTTTGATCTATAACTTTTCCATAGAGCTAATTTTCTCATTTATTCCTAATACTAGATAGTTGCCCTTCCCTGTCTTGGTTTTAATATACAGGTATAGGATCCCTTATGCGGAAACCCGATATCCAGAAAGCTCCGAATTATGGAATGGCTGTCTCCCATAGACTCCATTTTATCCAAATAATCCAAATTTTTAAAAATGATTTCCTTTTTCTCTGTAATAATAAAACAGTAGCTTGTACTTGATCCCAACTAAGATATAATTAATCCTTATTGGAAGCAAAACCAGCCTATTGGGTTTATTAAATGTTTAAATTAATTTCTAGTAGACTTAAGGTATGAAGACCCAAATTACGGGAAGATCCGTTATCCAGAAAAACCCCAGGTCCCGAGCATTCTGGATAACAGGTCCCGTACCTGTACTTGATATGTGACCCCCACATTTTTTTTTGTAGCCACTTGTTCATTGAAGGGCTCTACCTTCTTTCTTGTATGACCTCATTATTTTTTATAATCATACCCCCAGACAGACCCTTCTCTGAAGAAACACAAATTTTCAGTTATTTCTTGATCCCTATGAAATGTTGGACGGATCTCCCCCTGATTCTTATTAAACAATAACCACTTTGAGGCTGCTTGCTATAGTAAAATGTACTTTGGGTAGCAGAGTTTGATTGCAAGGGTCATTATTTGGTTTAATAAGAGGTAGAAACATTCTACTCACTCAGTTTTTCTTCTTTGTGTTTACATAGTATCTAGTGATGGGCAAATTTATTCGCCAGGCGCGAATTCGCGGCGAATTCGCGCAATTCGCCGCCAGCGAATAAATTCGCGAAACGCCCGCGAAAATTTGCCGTTTCGCGAATTTTTCGACGTCTCGCGAATTTCGTGCGAAATTCGCGAGACGTCGAAAAATTCGCGAAACGGCAAATTTTCGCGGGCGTTTCGCGAATTTATTTGCTGGCGGCCGTTTTCGGCGAAGCGAAACGGCGCAAATTCGCCCATCACTAATAGTATCTATTAATATCTGAATGTCGATGTTTTCTTGAATCCACATAGTGGTTTCTGTATCTTTCTATACAGTATAAATAGGAGAGTCTGCATTATGTTAATTCATGAATGTGAAAAAAACTGGATTTTTCCGATCACCATTGGGGTCAGGAAGGAATTTTTGTGGCAGTGGCTTCAGGCTGGGTTTTTTGCCTTCCTCTGGATCAACACAGCCGATATATGATAATGTATTTTAAGTTTAATTGTCACAGCAGCAGTAGGACCTTGCCAGAGTACTGCAAAGGAAATTTTAGAAGAGGGAGAAAGGAGGTTCTCTCCTGTGACTGCACTGTGGGTTGATTGATACAGACACTACTACTGCTTGTGCTGGGTGACAGCCTACTTCCATTTCCTATCATTGCCACACTGCAGATTATGGACTGAAAGCAGGGCTGCTGAACTTCTCTCATGGTGGGAGATGCAGCTCCTGCTCGTAGCAGAGTTTGGGGTCATCCTCTCTGTAGGTAGAAGCAACCTAATACTCTAATTACTAGTGGTCTAATAACTAGTGGTTAATATAATGATATAGTGCTGATCTCAAGTCTTCAGTGAGGAATGGCAGAGCATAGTTGTGATCTCTTTATGGAATTCTGCCTTTAGAATATTGCCTTGTGTTAGGCTTGCAAGGTCCTATTTATTTAGTAAAATGTGAATAAATGATGTAACCATTTTACCCCATTTATGGCTGATGTTTAATTAAAGGGGATGTAAAGGCAAAAAAATTAAATCCCATTTTTACTTTCTTTAATAAAAAAGAAATCTATCTCCACTATACTTTAATTAAAAAATGTGTACCGTTTTTATAATAAGACTGACTGTATGCAGTGAAATTCCCCCCTTGGTTTTACTTGCTATAACTGCTCTGCAGGGAAACGATCCTACTTTCAAATGGCAGGGGGAGCCCCCACCTGATGTCGAGCAGCTTTGTTTGTTTCCCTGTAAAGTAGCCTGCGACTGTGTAGAGTTTTGTACATGCAGACCCAGTGCAGTCTGTATATTCTGATTATTAATCAGTCTTGCTGTATCTGCTTCTATGGTAGATATTATTTGACTTGTGCTTTGATAATGTATGACCAGTGGCAGAACTACCGGGGGAACAGGGAGTGCGAGAGGGCCAGGGCCCGCACCCCCTCAGGGCCCCCCGGCAGTCCGTGTGCCACAACAAATGCGGCCAAATGCGGCCGTACGGAGGGGGGCGGGTCCCGGCTGCGCGTCACGCACCAGGGCCCGCCCCCCTCTAGGATCGCTTCTGCGTATGACGATCCCTAAGCTTAACCTCCCAACTGTAACTCAGACCACACTGAGCATGTGCGTAGTCTTAGTCTTGCAAAGATGTTTACCAAAGTTACAAGATGACAGCGCTCTGCAGCCAACTTTGAATGCATAAATCATTTGTTTAATTAGTCTTCTGGTGCAGTATGTTCATGTTCATGTTTAGTATACAAAATACAGCATTTCTAGTCTTATTCTATTGTAGACTCTAGTTCCTCTTTAAGGAGAACTCAACCCTAAAAATTAACATATTATATAGTGAACTTATTGCACGAGGCTAAAGTTTCAGCTTGTCAATAGCAGCAATGATCCAGGACTTCAAACTTGTCACAGGGGGTCACCTTCTTGGAAAGTGTCTGTGACACTCACATGCTCAGTGGGCTCTGATTGGCTGTTGAGAAGCTAAGCTTAGGGGTCGTCACTAATTATCCAGCAGAAAATGATCTTCCCCTGTAATATAAGCTGATGCTACAGGTTTGCTGATTATTAAATTCTGATGCTAATTGCACTGGTTTCTGTGCTGCCATGTAGTAATTATCTGTATTAATTACTAATCAGCCTTATATTGTGACATTTCTATTCTATGTGTACTGTATATTGTGAGTGGGTCCCTAAGCTCAGTAAGTGACAGCAGCACAGAGCATGTGCAGTGAATCAGCAGAAAAGAAGATGGGGAGCTACTGGGGCATCTTTGGAGACACAGATCTTTACTGCTAAAGGGCTGTAGTTGCCTTGGGCTGGTACAAAAGCACAAAACCTAATGTACAACATTTCTAGCCTAATTCGTTATTTAGGCTTTAGTTCTCCTTTAATTACAGGCACTGGGGGATAACAGTGCAAGTAAATCAGAAGTAGGTGCTACATCCAGGGTTCACTTAGTTTGTGGCACACTCACAAGACTTTCACCTAGTGAATTGCATGCTAATATGAGTCAGATATTCATACATTAATTCAGTGTAGTGATGGGCGAATTTGTCTTGTTTTTGACTAAAATGCGCCAGGTCCAAAAGACGGATGCCGGCATCCATTTTTTTTACGCCGGCGAATTTTCACGGTTGCTTTGCGAATTTATTTGCCGGTGGCGAATCGCGCAAATTCGTCACAAATTCGTGCCTGGCGAATAAATTTGCCCATCACGTAGGGGCAAATTCATCAAGGGTCGAATATCGAGGGTTAATTAACCCTCGATATTCGACTGGGAATGAAAATTCAAAGTCGAAGGATTTTGTGCAAATACTGCGATCGAACGATCGAAGGAATAAACGTACGATCAAACGATTAAATCCTTCGAATCGAACAATTCGAAGGATTTTAATCCAACGATCGAACGATTATCCTTCGACCAAAAAAACGTAGCCAAGCCTATGGTGACCTTCCCCATAGGCTAACATTGGGTTCGGTAGCTTTTAGGTTGCGAACTAGGGGGTCGAAGTTTTTTCTTAAAGAGACAGTACTTCGACTATCGAATGGTTGAATAGTCGAACGATTTTTAGTTCGAATCCTTCGATTCAAAGTCGAAGTCGTAGTCGGAGGTCGAAGTAGCCCATTCGATGGTCGAAGTAGCCAAAAAAACACTTCGAAATTCTACATTTTTTTTCTTCTATTCCTTCACTTGAAGTTAATGAATTGGCCCCTAAGTGTAACTTACCACTGTGCTATAAAACAGACGCTAATGTATTTTAGGTTGGTAAATCTAATGCAGATGCAAGCAATAATGCTGGAATTCTGGGAAAAACACATTGCGGGTAAAAAAAATAACAAAAACGTGCATTTTTAAATACAATATATTGTGCAGTTATTTCAAGCTTGTCCTTAACAAAGGCTTGTGCAGTAGCTGTAGATATGACTCCATGACTTTACTGCACAAGGGAAAGAAAGCCGGCAGAAATGATAACTGATGGGATGTATTTTAAGGCATATTAACCCAATTATAAGTATATTTTTGCCATCAGGACTGGAGCATTTTATCACACAGCAGTTATTAGACCTTTGAGCTAGGTTATGTCAAATGAAGTGCCGAGCGACTACAGCATTTCATTAAATTGCTGCTGGAGCACGGCATTCAATCCAGATACTCCTAAACCGTACGATTTTATCAAAATCTTCTGAAATTGAAGCAATCACTAAAAGGTGTCGGGAATTAAAATGTTCTGTCTCGGTGAAAGAGATACATCGCGTGTAACATATATCAGTGTTTTTCCTTTCTTTCCCTTCCTCCCCTTTTCTTTTTTTTTTAAAGACACATTACCCTTCGGGGGGAAGACATTAAACACGAGTAGTCTACGCTTATTTCGGGAAAAAAATCCAGCAACGACCATTTTTCATACTTAAAAAATAGGCCTGGAAGTTTAGCTCTGCTTTTCTTTGTATTGTCTTCCAACAAAGGATGCTATAATATTGTGATTGATAAAACCTCGGCCAAAAATATGCAAATCATTGCCGCTTATGGATAACGTGACAAAGGAAGCAACATTTATTTGCTTACAGTTTTTATCGAAGGCTTGCTTTGGCACAGCGATTAATTCACGCACAGGCATTCTGCAATAATAAGCCTGCCCGACAAATGTCTTTAAATTCAAAAAAGTTGGATATTACTGGCTACAGAAAGCAATGGCAGTTATTATTATGTACTGTGATAAATATACAGGTAATTGTGATGTTTTATTTTACCTAAAGACGAGCTGAAGATCAACTCTTAGGAGCCTATTAATCAATGTCCAAAACACCTGGGTTTTTCTCTCCTAGTTTTTAAATACTTCTCCTGGACTTAGCAAAACATTTACACCATCCCTCTAAAGTTTTACAGGGATTTGGGAGTAATGTAATAACATTTTAAAAGTTTTGCCTAGGTCTAATAACCCATAGCAACCAATTAGATCCTCTTAACCAGTAATTGATTGGTGGTTTATGGGATACTAGACCTGTAGCAAACTTTGCACCTTTGACACATTAAACTTTTTGCCTTTAACCGTTTTCATTGCTTGTTTTTTTGCACATGCATTTTTATGTATTTTTCATAGGGATCTATATGAAATTTCAAAATGTTTTAGTATTTTTATATCAACCATGCAGACTAAGGGGTAGATTTATCAAGGGTCGAAGTGAAATTCTAAGTAATTTTTTGGATACTTCGACCATCAAATAGGATACTATGGGGCCGATTCACAAAGGGTTGAATATCGAGGGTTAATTACCCCTCGATATTCGACTGGGAATTAAAATCCTTCGACTTC
Source organism: Xenopus laevis (assembly GCF_017654675.1). Taxonomy (NCBI): domain Eukaryota; kingdom Metazoa; phylum Chordata; class Amphibia; order Anura; family Pipidae; genus Xenopus; species Xenopus laevis. The sequence goes on along the minus strand of NC_054371.1, from coordinate 20,597,063 downwards.
GAATATCGAAGTCTAAGGATTTTAGCGCAAATAGTGCGATCGAAAGATTATTCCTTCGATCGAATGATAAAATTCTTCGAATCGAATGATTCGAAGGATTTTAATCCAACAATCGAAGGAATATTCTTCGATCAAAAAAAGTTAGCCAAGCCTATGGGTACCTTCCCCATAGGCTAACATTGAGTTCGGTAGCTTTTAGATGGCGAACTAGGGGGTCGAAGTTTTTTCTTAAAGAGACAGTACTTCGACTATCGAATGGTCGAATGGTTGAACGATTTTTAGTTCGAATAGTTTGAAGTCGTAGTCGTAGTCGAAGGTCGTAGCAGCCCATTCTATGGTCGAAGTAGCCCAAAAAACACTTCGAAATTCGAAGATTTTTTACTTCGAATCCTTCACTCGAAGTTAGTGAATCGGTCCCTATGACTTCGATTTACTTTGAATTCGATTGAAACTAAAATAGTTTGAATATTCGAATATTCGATAATCGAAGTACTGTCTCTTTAAAAAAACTTTGACTTCAATACTTCGCCAAATTAAACCTGCCGAAGTGCTATGTTAGCCTATGGGGACCTTCTAGACCATTTTCTAAGTCTTTACACATCGAAGTAAAATCGTTCGATCGTACGGTAAAATCGTTCGAATCGTTCGATTCGAATGATGAACGATTTTACTTTGATCGTTCGATGGCCAAATTTGGTGAAAAATACTTCGACTTCGATATTTGAATTCGAAGTATTTCAATTCGATGGTCGGATTTCAAAGTATTTTTTACTTTGAAATTCGACCCTTGATAAATCTGCCCCCTAATGAGCAAGCTATTGACAGGGGTGCTGCACCAATAAGTATAGTTAAGAATCTCGCCTCAGGCGGCAGCTAGTGATTTGCGCAGTTTCGCTTTGCCGAAAAATTTGCAAATTTCCTACGAAAAATTCTCGAAACGGTGCCAGAGTCTCGTTTTCGCCGCAGGTGTTTGCGACAAATTTTTTCGATGGCGGCGAATTGCGCAAATTTGCCGCGAATTCGCGCCTGGCGAATAAATTCACCCATCACTAGCGGCAGCGCCTCACCATTACCGAGGGCAGTAAAAAGTCACTCCAGGTAACTTTACCATACCAGAAATGTGGCTCTTCTAGCAGTGGGATTATCGTGGACCCCCTGAAAAGGTGAGCAAGCAGGCGGAGGGCGGCATCACAAAAGTCACCTCATTGTGGCGAGGGGTAAGAATCACCTCTGGCTATTGAAAAATTAATTTCATGTGATTAAAATGTGATTAAGGATAAAATATTTACTCAATTCCAAAACACAATCGCTTTTTCTGGAGCTTCTTTAACCAAATTATGCCCTGTTGCACCCAGCATTCCTTGTAAAATAAGTGCATTCATGACAAAGAGCTAAAAGTAATGACACGGGTCCCAAAGGTCCCTTTATGAGTTGAGCAGTGGCGTGGGCTACTCTGTCCAAAGAGAAGCTAACATGCAAACCTGTGTATGGTCCAGTTCATGGGTAATGGAGAGTTGGTCCCTTAAAAGTAAGTATATACAAGAAACATTTAATAACTATTCAACACTTGATAAAGGTCCCACAATTTTAATGAATAGATCCCCAAGGATGTTGTGGACACAATGTAGCCAATAATCATCACAAGTGAGTGTGGAAAAGTTCATCAAATCAAAAACAAAACATGTTGTGAAGGGCAAAAAAGTTTTAAAATAAGTTTAAATAAGTTAATAGAGACGGTCATCTCAGGGTGAGGGTAAAATATGCATGGCTTCTGCCATTACTTCTGCACATGGGTGCGAAGTGAATAACTTAAGTTGGTAAAGAGGATAGCCATTTCTCAAACTCTCTGAAGTATGGATTAGTAAAGGGATATAAACCCTCACCCCTAGCAAAATATCACTTCACCAATAGTGATAGGTGAATTTGCACCGTTTCGCTGAAAAATTCGTGAATTTTCCGTGAAATTCACGAAACGGCAAAAAATTCACGAAACGGCGCCGGTGTCTCGTTTTTGACGCCAAAGCCCATTTTTTACGCTGACGCCCACGTTTTTTTAACGCCAGTGTCATTTTTTTTTTTGACACCGTCGAACTTTCGCCAGCGAATTTTGGTGGCCGTTTCGCAAATTCGCGCCTGGCCCATCACTATTCACCAATTAAGATTGGACTTAATACAAAATGTCCATAATCTGCAGTAGCGTTTGCTAAGGATAAGGATAGTAGGAACATAGTTCTTCCTTTCAGGGATTAGAAATGATACTGTTGGGGGTTTATACATTAGATATTCAGGGGCAGATTTATCAAGGGTCGAATTTCGAAGTACAAAAAACTTCGAAATTCGACCATCGAATTGAAAAACGTAGAATTCGAATATCGAATTCAAAGATTTTTCACTGAATTTGGCAATCCTACTATCGAATAAAAATCGTTCGAAGGATTTTTATTCGACGTGTAAAGACTTAGAAAAAGTTTGTAGAAGGTCTCCATAGGCTAACATAGCAATTCGGCAGGTTTAATTTGGCGAAGTATTGAAGTCGAAGTTTTTTTAAGGAAACAGTACTTCGATTATCGAATGGTCGAATATTCAAACGACTTTTACTTCGAATCGAAGTTGAAGTAAATTCGAAGTCGTAGTATCCTATTTATCCAAAAAATTACTGCGAAATTCGATCTTTTTGTACTTTGAAAATTAATTCTAACCTTAGTAAATCTGCTCCTCAGTGTTGTTAGGTTTAATGTAGGCACAGAAAAATGATCCTAGGAAGCACATAGTCCATGATTACCCTACATCCAGTTCAGTGGATTTCCCAGTGATATATATAGTACCAGCACCCTTTAATGCAGATACTGAGGAGAAAGAACCAGAACAAACACCACTAGAAATGTTTGACAATTACCTGATTTAAATAAAGAACAGAAGACAATGTAAAGAATAGCCAAAAATACATACTGACTGAGAAACAATAGACTACTAACCAAGACCCACTAGAACAGGCTTCCCATTTCTATTAAAACTACTTTTAATAGAAACCAGTTAAGTGTGTAGTTCAAAACTACAGAATTGAATGGAATCGGGACTAGGACTTGGACCACACAAACACATGATATCTCAGCAACTAAAGAAGGAAATGGAACCAGAACATGAATAGACAGCGGGTCATAGACAAAACCAGGGGACAGTAGCGTACCTGAAAACCTTACACCACTCTCCAGACTGTATTACCTAGTATTTATTTTCTTCCTTTCACTTCTACTCCACTGGCACCGTTTGGTCCCCTCCAACACTTGAACTGCACATGGGGGCTCAATATTGATGATGCCTGGACGGGGATTTATAGGCAGAAGCTAGCTCCTAAATATTAACTGCATCTGTCATGTCACTTTCATTGACTCTATGCCAAGTCAAAGGCTGCCATTTCTAGAAGCCATTCAAATAGATTGTGGGAATATGTACACATAGTAGTGGGAATCTCTGTTGGGCATACATAATGTTTACATGGGTCAGAATATCCTCAGTTAGGACCAAAATATCCCCCAATCAATCTCACGTTGCCTCCTCTTATTTATTTAATGTATGTATGAGACTAGTAACCAACTTTATCAACTCTATGGTTCACCCTGTACTGACGACTGGTGGACATTGAAGTTCATGTGATTGGCTGCTAGTAGGTTTTAAGCTTAACAAATATAATCAACCCTTGCAACAAATCCCAGATAAGACATATGTCTTTGGCATTGTGTATCCGGTGGCCATTCCTCATGTATGTGGGCATGTTGCTACACAAAAGTCCCCGAATCCATTGTACCTTGTCATGTAATGAAGTCCCTAGTGCAGTGATCCCCAACCAGTAGCTCGTGAGCAACATGTTCCTCTCCAACCCCTTGGATGTTGCTCCCAGTGGCCTCAAAGCAGCTGCTTATTTTTGAATTCCAGGCTTGGAGGCAAGTTTTGGTTGTATATAAAAACCAGATGTACTGCCAAACAGAGTCTCAATGTAGGTTTACAATCCACATAGGGGCTACCAAATAGCCAATCACAGCACTTATTTGCCAACCCAAGAACATTTTTCTTGCTAGTGCTGCTCCCTAACTCCTTTTTCTTCTGAATGTTGCTCACGGGTGAAAAAGGTTGGGGATCCCTAGTGTATTCAGCACTCAAGTTATTAAGCTTAAAGATCCTTAAAACAACAGATTTAAATGTATATTCCCCCTATACTAAATGGAATGGAAAATCCAGTCTATGAACCCTTTAACAAGGAACTGACACATTTTCCAATTTTTAGCGGGTAGTCGCTGGATCTATTCTTACTCTTTTTTAAAGCTTGTCCTCATTCTTATGGAACTTTTTAATTATTGCCCTTCCTTATCATTTAAAGTGCCATGCAACCAAAGGTTATCTACTGATGACTATTTTTATTTTTAGTTGTTGGGCATGCCCAAAGCCTGCTTCTCTCTCTCTGTCTTCACTTCTGACTCCTAAACACCTGCCTGGTTGCCATAGAAATTAAGCCCTAGCAATCAGATAGATTCGGGAATTCTAAAGTGAAAAGCTGGAAAACAAAAGGATTCATGATTTACAAACCACAAAAAATAAACTATGAAGACCAGTTGCAAACAGGTTTAGAATACCATTATCTGCATCATACAAAATGTTAATTGTTAGGGGGGATGCCCTTTAAATCCTTGCCTGATGGGGTCATTGATGTCAGGCAGAGCAGGAAAGTTGTTACAATAAAAGATTTTGCACCCCCCGAATTCACACTTTCCCGGATTATTCGCCAATTATTTGTGGTCCTGCACTCGTATGCGCCATTCATTTCTTGCTGGATTTTATGTTACACCAAAGCTTGTGTTTGTTTCCATGGTCCCTTGAGATATGTAAAAGAGGGGTTATACTGCAATTGAAAAGCTGTTACACATAGCCATGCCCCTTTGCTCAGTAACACCCATGTTGGACGAGTCAAACCTTAGAAGGCTAGGGCCAATGCCTCTCCAATAGCCATTAATCCTGGTACAAATCTAATACAGTATCACACAGTTGTCCATGTACAATCCAACAACCCCAACTCTAAGGAGGTTCAACCAACTGTTTGGCCCCTTGTTAACGTATTTGCTAAAACAAAGGGATACACAGAGATGCTTATTTGTTCATTGGATTTTAAACAAGCGATTATTCTGGGCAAACCTCCATCACTTCCATTTCTAATAGAAAGACAATTCCATAGCAAGATTGTATTTTCCTCTTCAGATAGCTTTCCCATTCTCGGGTCAAGAGTTATCCCGTCTCGCCTTTTGTGCTCGAAATTTAATTGTTCCAGTCCTTTATTTTTTTTTTCCGTCGCTCCTAAAGATCAGTAAAAACTGTTAATTTGATCAATACTTAATTTTTTCACCCAGAGCTCTTTTCTTCTGCTGAGCAGTGATAAGCAGTCAAAAGGCCAGTAGGACAAGTAAATTGTCAGAATTTTTTTCACACTCTTCAGGCTATTCCACCATTTAGAGTGATGTAATTTATACCATAGTAGTGGCTGTGCAATTACCCTGTCTATTGCTGTCGACAGTATCTCACTATCTTTTAAATGGATCCGGCTTCAGTCGTCCAGCCAAGCAAACAGTACAAATGATGCCATTTCTCATGTTGCAAGTCCTTAAGAGATAAGTTCCTTAAAGAGGGGGCAATTTATCAGCTGATACAAGCAGGATACTTACAAGTGTGTTTCTTTGTTTAGCCTTTCCAACCGCCTTTTCAGAGTTCCACAAGCTATTGATCTGCCCAAAGATGGAAGGAAAAGAACTGAAAATCATAATTGGTGACATTGTAAGAGCAGACACACAGTACAAGGTGTAGGTAATGTCGTTGGTCTCCTGATGGAAAATTGTACATAAGCACCTCTGGGAGCATGCGGTAATGTAACATCTTATTTATTGGCTTCATACTGGAGGCATCATATCATTTGCCGTTCTGTGAATTCTCCACACGTTTAGTGACTTCGTCGTTAAATGTACCCTTTGTATTTGTCTAATGAAAATATTATTCGGTGAAGTGTACCGTTATTTGCCTTATGGTTTTCTTTCTTATATTAGTTTTTAGGAAAGTGATTTAGTTCCTGTAGAAACTAAAGAGGACAAGAAGGCATTTTCCTGTGATTAAGCCGGATCGTTGTGAGTAATGTGTTTTCATTGTGACCAATAGGCAGGTTAGGCAAGGGGAAGGCATTTTCTGGAGAAAAATTTCAGTATTCTTAGTCTTCCCTATAATGCCATTGCCTTTAGGCAGGATAGCCACAAGCTCTTTATCACCTAGATATAGTGATGATGGGAAGCAGCACAGGAAAACCCTATTTACTAGCAGGCCTGGCCAATTGTGGTATTTGCCATTGCCCTACTTACTTATTTGTCATTCTGTAACTCCCACCATTCAATACACAACCCTCTTAAAGGAGAAACAAAAACCTTATTAAAAAAAAACCCTACCCCCCTACCCTACATAGACCAAAGCCTAGCTGCTATCCCGGGCAAATGTCCCTATCTTTTTACTTACCCCTCGTGCAGATTCAGGGATCGGAGTTCACGGCAGCCATCTTCCGGGTCTTTGTGTCTTCTTCTGGCGCTTTGGTAATTTCAGTAAATTTTGGCTCATTCGCAGTTGTCCCTAACCTGGAAATTACTCCAACTGTGCATGCGCCGCCATGCCCGTCTCATTCTCAGATTACCAAAAACCTGGAAGATGGCTGCCATGAACTCCAATCCCTGAATCTGCACCAAGGGGGTAAGTAAAAAGTTAGGGGCATTTGCCGAGTGAAGCAGCTAGGCTGGGGGGGAGGAGGGAGGGGGGTCTATGTGGGGTATGGGGGTAGGGTTTTTTTTAATAAGGGGTTTGTTTCTCCTTTAAATCTTTATCCTCATGCCCACCTCCCTTAGATCTCGCTCCACTGCTTCCATTGATTGTGCCCCCACCCCTCCATCCAAGATATGTGCCTCAGCTGCCTGCTTCTAGTTCCAGCCCTGTTTACTAATACAAGTATGGGATCCGTTATCCAGAAACCTGTTATGCAGAAGGCTCTTAATTATAGGAAGGCTGTTTCCCAAACTCCATTTTGTCCAAATAATCCAATTTTCTTTTACTCTGTAATAATAAAAAGTAGCTTGTACTAAGATATAATTTTTCCGTATTGGATACAAAAACAGCCAATTGGGTTTATTTAATGGTTATATGATTTTTTAGTAGACTTATATGGAGGTATGGAGATTCAAATTATGGAAAGATCTTTTATCTGGAAAGGCCAGGTTCTAGCATTCTGGGTAACAGGTCCCAATACCTGTAGGGCACAAACATATAGATGGGGTAGAGGTAACCGTTATATCAGTATCCATGATATTGACATCAATGAAAGGAATTGGGTAACAATTACCAGCAGAAGCATGCCTCCATTTCATGTTCTAAAAATTAAAATCTTTACCATCCTACCTAAAGGTATAATAGATTTAAGGGTAGACTGTCAAAGTTGGGGTTGTTTTCTCTCGAAAAAGGCGCTTGCGAGGGGACATGATTAGACTTTACAAGTACATTAGAGGACATTATAGACAAATAGCAGGGGACCTTTTTACCCATAAAGTGGATCACCGTACCAGAGGCCTCCCCTTCAGACTAGAAGAAAAGAACTTTCATTTGAAGCAACGTAGGGGGTTCTTCACAGGACAGTGAGGTTGTGGAATGCACTGCCGGGTGATGTTGTGATGCTGATTCAGTTAATGACTATAAGAGGGACTTGGATGATTTCTTGGGCAGACATAATATCCAAAGCTATTGTGATTTAGTCTTTGTTTTTTTTTTTCAACCCAATCTAACTATGTAACATGTAACCTTATCGGTTGCTGTAGAAGCTGAAAATTCAATTTCTAGGATATTTGGTCCAGGGGTGGCACTTCTGCATTAGATAGATAAGTATCACTTCAACTTTGCTCAATAACAACAGTAAAATACAATGGGAGTCTTGATAACTAACCAGAGATTAAGACATAATTGATGGTTTCACCCTGGAGGTGTACCTCTCCCTGAATACTCTATGAGGCAAAGTAAAGTTCACTCAGGACAAAGCTAGTACAGGTGTTGGGATTGATTGTAGCCTCTAGACTGAGCAGTCTTAACCAACAAGCTTCCTAAGGATTTACATTGTCAGTGATCCCATCTGCTCTGCTTTCAAAAGAATACACTTTAAAGGAGAACTAAAGCTTAACTAAAGAAGTAGCTAGACATATTGTACATTATGTTTTGGGCTTCTGTACCAGCCCAAGGCAACCACAGCCCTTTAGCAGTGAAGATCTGTGTCTCCAAAGATGCCCCAGTAGCTCCTCATCTTCTTTTCTGCTGATTCACTGCACATGCTCTGTGCTGCTGTCACTTACTGAGCTTAGGGGCCCACTCACAATATACAGTACACATAGAATAGAAATGTCACAATATAAGGCTGATTAGTAATTAATACAGATAATTACTACATGGCAGCACAGAAACCAGTGCAATTAGCATCAGAATTTAATAATCAGCAAACCTGTAGCATCAGCTTATATTACAGCTCATTTTCTGCTGGATAATAAGTGACGAGCCCTAAGCTTAGCTTCTCAACAGCCAATCAGAGCCCACTTTCCAAGATGGTGACCCCCTGTGACAAGTTTGAAGTCCTGGATCATTGCTGCTATTGACAAGCTGAAACTTTAGATTGCGGCAATAAGTTCATTATATAAAATATGGCATTTTTAGCCATATGAATTTTTAGGGTTTTGTTCTCCTTTTATGTGTTTGTTTGTGAAGTGTCATGTCTTATAGAAAACCCTACTGTGAATATAACACAGGTGGTTACCTTCTTGCAGTTATGTTGGTTGGGATATTGCCACTTCTGTCCAGTATTTAAATCCGTTCATTTAAATACGATCACCAATTTCACTGATTTATTTTCTCCATACTATTTTTAGTTGTTTTTTTTTACCATTCTTACGTTTTTTTCTTAATTCTTGTTCTCTTGATAAAGTACAATATTGTCCCATAGACTTCTTCAGGTCAGAATCAGACCTAATGGAGTCCAAAGTGGGAGAAGACTGAACACAAGAGCCTTAGCTGTTGCGCATGTAAGGACAGGCTAGGCAAGCTCGTGCCACAAAACTATATCTATAAGGATACAACTTGAATTAAAAAAGTGATAGTGGCCCCATTAATATTTTGCCACAATATTTCACAGCCCTGTGAGCAGTTGTGTGCATGTAGAAGTGAGATATGGAGGATGCTATTATGCGGAGACACTGACCTTTCCTGGCGTGTTTGGGTTGATGAATGTTGCTCACATGTATCGCTAGAGATCCACATGGAGTGAACATTAAATTGCTTGATATCTAGATGCTATCTAAGGCTGGCAGGTGAGCGAGACAGTGATGGTGAATAAAAACTGAGATGTTTCCCTTATTAGCAGCTTTCTCTTTAGTTTATGCCTCAACTGTTTTCATGTACAATAAGCTGACATTTCTTTTTTTAATCCTGGAACAGAATTAAGGGGCCTATTTATTAACCGTAATAAAAACATTTTTAGGAAGTAGAAATGCCCTATTATTAAACATTCTATACGTTCCTTTAAAATCAATAGAACGTAAAATTGCGGTTTTAAACTCAATTTGCCCAAATCTTTTTTTTTTAGCCTTCTATAGAAACAAGCAGTTTCATATTTCATTATATTATAAGGGGCAATATTTTTTGTGAATTCAAAATCCATCTTTATTGTTTTTCTTTTTAAAGGCAGTGGTGGTGTAAGAGATATAAATCTACAGGAGAGCTACGGGTGGTGATCAGGCTGGTGTTAGTCAGACTAAGAACAATGGCCTGACCTTCAAGTTTAGCTTCTAGAATCAATAGGCATTCTGTCCACATCTCATCCTAAGAGACTGATTTATCAGCATTCAAAATCAATTTTTTATCATAAATCAAGCTTAAACTCATGAATTCAAAGTAGAGCTCCAAAAACTTTATGAAGCCCAAAAATCTTGAATGCCAAATTTTCGCATCTTGTAGCAATCAATGGGAGTTGCCCTCTGCAAAATGTAAGCAATTTTTAAAATTTTTTTGAATGTTTTGAATTTTTCAAATTTTTTTTGAGCCTTGGTAGGCCCATTAAAAATTAAGAGTGAAATACAAATTTGCTGCATTTGAGTTTTTATTCCTGTTTTTATTCTATCCAACTTTTTATATTCACATTTTTAAATAGAGTTCTCTAAGTTTTTGCTTTTTTTTTTAAATTTTTTAGAAGAACTCTAAAATTTACAAATTAGAATTTTGATAAATAAACCTTCAGACCAGGCCCTAACTGCCACTAGTGTGACCAGCCTCTAAATTGGCTAGTTCTATACTTTGAGAATAGTGATGGGCGAATTTATTCGGCAGGCACCGTGAAAATTTGCCCGCGTTAAAAAAAAATAATCGTTGGCAGTTTCAACAAAAACGGGCGCGGCGCTGTTTCAAGAATTCTCCGCCGTTTCACGAATTTCGAGAGAAATTCTTGGATTTTTTCGGTGAACCGAAATGCCCCAAATTCGCCCATCACTATTCGAGAACCATTGAATTAGATAAAAACAAAGGAAAAATGAATAAGAAGCATGTCTGCATTTTCTCATACATATACTCAGACTCAATATACTCAGACTCAAAGTTCTGCAAGATTTGCAACATCAGCTACACAAAGGGGCAGATTTACTTAGGGTCGAATATCGAGGGTTAATTAACCCTCGATATTCGACTGTCGAAGTTAAATTCTTCGACTTCGAATATTGAAGGATTTATCGCTATTCATTCGATCGAACGATTAAATCCTTAGAATCGAACAATTAGAAGGATTTTAATCGATTGAACGAAATTCCTTCGATCAAAAAAAGCTTAGAAAGCCTATGGGGACCTTCCCCATAGGCTAACATTGAGGTTCGGTAGGTTTTACTTGGCGAAGTAGGGGGTTGAAGTTTTTTTTAAAGAGACAGTACTTCGACTATCGAATGGTCGAATAGTCGAACGATTTTTAGTTCGAATCATTCGATTCGAAGTCGTAGTCGAAGGTCAAAGTAGCCAATTCGATGGTCGAAGTAGCCAAAAAAAACGTTCGAAATTCAAGTATTTTTTCTTCTATTCCTTCACTCGAGCTAAGTAAATGTGCCCCCAAGACATTGTGTTAATTGATCTTTTCTGCCTCAAACATATCCTTGTATCAGCCTATAGCAACAGATCAGATGCTTGCAGGTAAGTAAATAGCTGACTTAACACTAGACACTCAGTAGGCCACGAGTGATTTTTTCACCTAATACAGATTCAGGAAAAATAATTTTTTGTGAGCAGTGAAAATTTTAAACAAATCTGTTCTAGAATGTCACGGTGTATTTTGTTTCCCTGGAAAAATGGTATATTGACACCAATGCATTTGGTTTAAAAAAAAAAACACAATAAAAAAATGCCCATTGACCCCAGGGCAGAGAAAAAAACAGCCATTGGAAAAATGTTTGCAAAATGTTGCCATTTTGTGAATAATTACGTTTCAGAGATTTTTTCTGCAAAGCGAAAGATAATTTTATCACAGTTTCACTCATCACTATTCCTTTGGCCTTAATCCAAAAAATGGGTTCCCATGCTATTTAGGGTGGCTCCATATGTTCCTCTTTAGGGAACAATTTTGCAACACAAAAATTGCTTTAGAAATTAGAATCAATTATACTCTAATTAAAATTAACTGTATGATTGGTTCTAATTTCTAAAGCATTTTTTGTGTTGCAAAATTTTTTAGTGTTATACATTATGCTTACAGTGCTTAGTCATTGTTTTATCGATTTTTTTTATCTATTTGGTTTATACAATTGATAATATCAATTTTAATCAATATTAGTGTTCCCTTAATTTTTTTCAATTATAGTTGGTCACTGTTACCCAGAGCTTTTCTGTTTTTAATGTTAGACCCTTAGAACCACAGTCCTTGAACCCATAAACATTAGGTGCTGCTTTTCCTGTTTAATGAGAAAGAAACGGATAAAATGCAGCCATTCCCTTCAAGCTATACATCTGGAGCCGTGAAACATCTCATTTTCAGATAATTTATGTACAATTTTTTTTTATCTCCAAACCGGTATGCAATCCTATTTTATAGCAATGAGCACCATTGCATTGTTCCATTTTAGCAATTAAATACATAGCAGTTGTTTGAATGATTTAAACAGCCATGTTTACACAGGATAGAAGGTTTTTTTTTATAGAACTTATTTAAATTGGTAAGACTAGTGTCACCTGGGATGAGAAAGAAGAGCCACTTATAATAATCTTGGAGAAAACCACACGGGTTCTTTGATTTCCATTTGAGCATTGTAGGCAACTAATATAGTGCTGTTATGCTAAAACACTATTCAATGGAAGGCACGGCAGTTACCATTTACAGTATATCATAGTAGGATGACAGCTGGAATGGTGGGAGTTCATTATAGGGACCATGAATTGTTGGAGGTAATTTAGATTACAATTCAAAGTTTAATTTAAAAATCTATCAACAAATGTGAAAGTGCTCTGGGAACATTTTAAAATGCACTTTAATCTCCCCAGCACAAATAGCTTTTCAGAGCCCTAACAATCATCACCTGGAAAAAACAGTAAAACTTTACAGCATCTTTAATTAAATTACAAACACAGGCGATAATTAACTTTTTTATTTTTATTTTATTCATGTCATTGTTTCCCCTGGAGTCAATATCTTCAACTTGCAGGGACAGAACGTTTATAAGTTTACAACGTTCCCCGGAGGCGATCCTGGAGGAACCGGGCAGCATGGCGTATAAAATGGATTTTATATGTACGACTTCTTTACCCACAATCGCATTGGGGCAAATGGCTAGAATGTTGATCCATTTCCCTCAAAATAATTGAAACATTGATTTTAAAGTCGGAGAGGCGATAAATTTCCCAGAAAAGCTGTAAACGTGTTTCAGACAATATGTGAAAGTCATATTTCAGTTTCTCGAATCCATGCCGTCAAAATTCCATTCATCTTCCACGGGCATAAATAAAGATGAGTCAATGTTCCCATGAACCATGATAAGGCTAAGAACATTCTAATGCCCAATAACTGATATTTCAATATGAAGCTTCATCACTTTGGCTCATAATTAAAATAAGAATATTAATGGGTGTGTTCAAAAAGACATTCCAATGACGAGCACCGCCATTACTTCACAGTTTTGTTTGCTTCCTGAATGAAGGGACTGTATGTAGAATTGCTTGAAATAATGGATCAGGTCTCAATTTGTACCCATCTCAGCAATTCAAATTTTTTTCCCCAAAACTGCAATAAAAATTCACAGCGAAAAAAAATTTGCATAGAAATGCTTCAATGCTTTGAAGTCAAGTCAAGTTTTTCTCACTGCAAAAGCATTGTCAATGACTGTTTTTCTCAATCCAAATGCAATACCATCAAGTGTGAATCTTTTCCTTGTATAACGCCGACAAACTCAAGAAAAAATGGAGATTTTTTACAAAAATTAATTTTCGCCAGGAGACATTTCAATTGGTTCAAACTGGTGAACTGCCATTAAAAAAAATAGAGCAGACACTTTTGTATGTCATTATCTTTGTCATCGCCTCCATGGATCCACTAGAGAATATTCCCCACTACATTCGTAGTGGGCAAATTATGTAGAGAATTTTCACAGAGAATTTACACCAACAACATTTCGGCACATTGTGTTTTCAACAGCATACTTATGTTTTAAGTAAATATGCAATGTTGTTGTGAAAATACATCTGGCAAATTGAGGTGAAGTTTGGTGAAGTTAGATGAGGAGAAAAATCACCCTTTTATAAAACATGCCCCAAAGTTCACTTCAATTATTCACATGTATTTTCACAACACATTTTACATTTACTAATAATCATAGGTGCACTGTTGAGAGAGAAATGTGGTCATTTTCTCTTGCCATAAATTGGTTTTGATTACTCAATAAGTCTGCACAGCGAGTGTGGAAGCTGCTAAGCGAGTGTTGTGTGTGAATTAAGGGGCATATTTATCAAGGGTCAAATTTGAAATTGAAAAAACTTCAAAATTCGAATTCAAAAAGACCAACCAAAATTAAGTCAAAGTTTTTTTTGGTTGCATAGGTCAGTTTTCAATTGAATAGGTCCGTATCATATGAATCGAATGAATAGTGCATTCGATCGAATTCGATTAAAAGTTTTTCCCAAAAAAAACTACGATTTTTCAAAGTCCACCAATTGCCTCCAAATAGGTTTTAGGAGGTCCCCCATAGGCTAAAACAGCAATTCAGCAGGTTTTAGATGGCCTCACCACAAATTTGGGCCCGATTGCACTTGGGAGACTGTAAGTGCCCAGTGTAAAAATGAGTGCAAGTGTGTTTGCTGGTATCACTCAGTGTGTGTCTTGTCACAGACATGTATGTGGAGTTGGAGCAGCAGTTCCATGCAGTAATTACATGGAAAAGATGTCGGTGGGTTTTCATCTTGGAATCTGAATTGCAGACTCTAAGGGGGGAACTTGCAGTACTGAGGGCAGTGGCAACTGTGGGGAGGAAAGGAGGCTCACAGAGCAACCACTGGGGCCAGTGTAGTGGGGGTGGAGAAGGGGCAGTGGAGACTAATGAGGGACTAATGAGGGAGGCACTTTTGTTACAGTCAAGAGGGGATGTAGGGGACAAAATGGTAGGCAGGCTGGTCCACAGCTTGTTCAAAGCAACAGATTCACCATTTTGGCTTAAGATGCTGGGGAGGACAGTTCTGAACTGGTGTGTATGCTTGACAAAGAGTGGAGTGCCACTCGAAACGTTGCACTATGTTGCTATGCAATGCTTTGCAAACAATAAAGGCGGTCTTAATGAAAAATTGGAGTGCTGTCGATGGATATACTTACTGGTGTGTATGGAGCAGGCTCACTCTCAGAGCACCCTGGGAGGCAATGGGGTATATTTATCAAAGAGTGAAGTTAGAGATCACCACAATCCATTAGAGTGAAATACCGCCTCTATTCATATTTTTCAAATGGTGAACTTTCACTTTCACACATTGATAAATACGCCTTTAAAAATCCCATAGAAATGAATGGAGAGAGGCGCACTTTCACTCAAGAGGACTGTGGTGATCTTTAACTTCACTCTTTGATAAGTGTCTCTAATACGGGTGGTGGTGGGTGGGAGTGCAAAGAAGGATAGGCAGGTTTTAGTTATAGGTAGTGATGGGCGAATTTATTCGCCAGGCGCAAATTCACTGCGAATAAATTCGCGAAACGCCGGCTGTTGTTCTTTGCTAGGGATGGGGAAGCTGTTTTGGGAGAGAAGATGGCTAGACGGTTGAAGGAGATTTTAAACTAGGCGTGAGGGGGAGGGTTCAGTAAAAGATTCAGTGGTAGACAGGTTAGATGAGATAGTGGGCAAAGGAAGGGAAAATGGAGGAGGAGATTTGGTTGGGGGTACTGTTAAGGATAGGGAGGACCACATGTCATATGTAGTGATGGGCGAATTTGCGCCATTTCGGTTCCCCTGAAAAATTTCCGAATTTCGTGCGTAGTTCGCGAAACTTCGGGCGTTTCGTGAATTTATTCGCTGGCGGCGAATCGTGCAAATTTGCTGCGAATTCGCGCCTGCGAATTAATTCACCCATCACTAGTCATATGTTCAATATGGTACCAGTATTAAATGTATGTTTGCAAATACAAGAAGTCTCACTGGTAAAATGGGAGAGCTGGAGGTGCTGGTGTTGGAAGGAAAATATGATGTGATTGGTGTGGCCGAAACATGGCTGAATGAGTCACATGACTGGGCAGTTAATATCAGTGGCTATACAGAGGGACAGAGGCAATAGAAAAGGAGGAGGGGTATGTCTGTTTGTTAGGCAGGATTTAAAAGCTTATATAAAGGAGGAGGTAATGTTAGAAAATGAGGGGAGAGAAGTCGTATGGGTGGAGTTCTTCACCAATTGTAAAGAGTCCAGCAAATTAATTGTAGGAGTCGCTATAGACCCCCTAATGTAAGTGAGGAGGAGGAGGCGAAGCTCCTGATAGGGATGTAGCGAACTGCCGATTTGGTGTTCGCGAACGCCGTTCGCGAACACCGGCAAAAAATGCGAACGTTCGCGAACAGTTCGCGAACTTCGAACACCCGCTAAAACCGTTCGATTCGAACGATCGAAGGATTTTAATCGTTCGATCGAACGATTTTCATTCGAATCGAACGATCGAAGCATTCGATCAAATGCTTTTCATTCGATCAAATGCTTTTCATTCGATCGAATGCTTACAATCGTTCGAACGAATGGAAATCGTTCGATTTTTAGCGGTCGAAGGAATTCGAATGGTCGAATGGTCGAACGATTTGTATTCGAATCGAACACGAACGCAAAATGCGAACGTCGCGCGACGTTCGCGAACATTCGGCGGACGCGAACGGTCGAAGTTCGCGCGAACAAGTTCGCCGGCGAACAGTTCGCTACATCCCTAGCTCCTGATGCAAATAGAAAAGGCTGCTAGTTTGTGTAAAGTAATGATAATGGGGGATTTTAATTACCCAGATAATGACACTTGGTGAATATTACATAGTAACTTAGTAATTTAGGTTAAAAAAAGATAATTGGACATCACTGGGGACTGATTATGATCCATTTATCATACAGTAGGTACAGTTAGCAGAGTTGGGTTGGGAATGGAAGGCGAAAATACATTTCTCCATAGAGGTAATTCTGGGAGAGAATCTTACATTTCTGCATAAAATTAGCTCTAGTTGATTAACTGGTCAAGTCTAAAGGGAAGATAGTGAGGACAGACCCTGATGAAGCAATGACGTGTGGTTGGAAAAGCTGAGCGAAAACCAGGAGAGGAAAGTGTCTGAGACAGAGATGAGTAGTGATGGAAACCAACCATGTCAAATGTTGCAAAAATATCTAAATATTATAAATGAAAAGAAGGGGGGTTGGGCCTAGACCAGCATAAAAGGTAAATCCATCCTTGTATTACACTACAGAGCAACATGGAAGCTTAATATATGCTGTTGAATGACAATAAGGAGCACATTAATCCATGTAGCATGTGACGGTTTTCAAATCATTCTACGTGTCAAATAATTACATTTCATCATTTGTATAATGGGATTAGTAAGAGATGAATGTGCATTATTTTGGCATTCTTCTTGTGTGTTTTTTTCTAGCGTTGATAAAGATGTTACTAATTCTACTAGCATATTTTATTTTACATGAGAGAGCCATTGTTTCTCTCTTTTTTTCTCATAATCCTTCTTATCTCTTCCCAAAGCCATCCTACATACCTCCCAAAGGAGTTGAACCGCAGCATAAAGATAGCACTAGAAAATTAGTACTAATATTCAAGTACATGTATGGGACCCATTATCCAGGATGCCCAGGACCAGGGGGTTTTCGGACAAGAGATCTTTCTGTAATTTGGATCACCATACCTTAAGTCTACTTAAAATTAATTTAAACATTAAATAAACCCAATAGGACTGTTTTGCCTCTAATTATGATTAAAGGGCATGTAAAGTCTATAATAGAATAATGCTAGAAATTCTGTATTTTGTATACTAAATATAAACATGAACTTACTGCACCACAAGCCTAATCAAACTAATAATTTATGCTTTCAAAGTTGGCTACAGGGGGTCACCATCTTGTAACTTTGTTATACATCTTTGCAAGACTAAGACTGTGCACATGCTCAGTGTGGTCTGGGCTGCTTAGGGATCGTCAGAAACAAAGCTGCTTGAGTTGTGATCCCCCTGCTGTTCATAAGTATGATTGTTTCCCTGCTCAGCAGTTAGGGACCATCTGACAATTCCTATCCACAGCAGTAAATAAAGGGAGAATTTCACTGCATACAGTCAGGTTTCTTATAAAAACTACACATTTTTTAATTAAAGTATATTGGAGATAGGTTTCTTTTTCATTAAAGAAAGTAAAAATGGGATTTTATTTTTTTGCCTTTAATTATATCTTAGTTGGTATCAAGTGCAAGATAATGTTCAATTTTTACAGAGGAAAAAGGAAATAATCAATGAAAATATGAATTATTTAATTAAAATTGAGTCTATGGCAGAAGGGCTTTCCATAATTCGGAGCTTGCTGGATAACAGGTTTCCGGATCCCATGCCTGTACCATATTTAAACAAATCAATACAATGATTTCATTACAGTATTTTTTTCATGAAAGTTTACTAGCGGCCAACCCAAAATTTTGTTATTATTATAGTTATTATAACTTGTTTCTCCTTAAATGGGCATGAGTACAGAGTAATGAGTTCTATAGTGCTTTTCTATAGTCGTTCTATAACTACTCTTTGCAACTAGTAGGGATGTAGCGAACGTCGGAAAAAAAGTTCGCGAACATATTCGCGAACTTGCGCAAAAATGCGAGCGGTTCGCGAACGGTTCGCGAACCCCATAGACTTCAATGGGAAGGCGAACTTTAACATCTAGAAAAGACATTTCTGGCCAGAAAAATGATTTTAAAGTTGTTTAAAGGGTGCAACGACCTGGACAGTGGCATGCCAGAGGGGGATCAAGGGCAAAAATGTATCTGAAAAATCTGCCTGTGTGTGCTTGGAAGAGATAGTGTAGGGGGAGAGCTGTTAGTGATTTCAGGGACAGATGATAGTAAGTTTGCTGGCTAGTAATCTGCTTGATACTGCTCTGTATTGGAGGGACAGAAGTCTGCAGGGATTTGAGGGACATTTTAGCTTAGGTAGCTTTGCTGGCTAGTAATCTACTGTTCTCTTTAAACAACTGCCATACGTTGATCTTGTAGGCATTGTTTGCCCAGTTTTTTTGGACGCAGCCACTGAAGCACAGTTGCCAGAAAAAATATGCCATATAAATGCTGAAAATAGTAATTTTTCGCCATACGTTGACCTTGTAGACATTGTTTGCCCAGTTTTTTTGGTTGCAGCCACTGAAGCACAGTTGCCAGAAAAAATATGCCATATAAATGCTGAAAATAGTAATTTTTTGCCATACGTTGACCTTGTAGGCATTGTTTGCCCAGTTTTTTTGGTCGCAGCCACTGAAGCACAGTTGCCAGAAAAAATATGCCATATAAATGCTGAAAATAGTAATTTTTTGCCATATACGTTGAGTCAACGTATGGCAAAAAATGACTATAATCAGCATTTATATGGCATATTTTTTCTGGCCTCTGTGCTTCAGTGGCTGCGGCCAAAAAAACTGGGCAAACAATGCCTACAAGGTCAACTTATACACTACTACAGCGATGGATACGGATTACGTAAAATATATTATGGCTGCTTGAAAAAAGTCACTCCGGTGTTTTTTCTGGAGACGGTAATATTATGGATATTTAGACAGAATGTGAACAAGGTCACACAGCTAGATGGCGGGTTGAAGAAAACAGTGGGCAAATAATGCCTACAGGGCAAATAATGCCTAAAAGGTCAACTTATACACTACTACAGCGGTAGTAAAATAAAAAAAGTAAAATAAAAAAAAAATGAATATTAAAAAAAAAAATTAAAGTTGGTGCTTCTGAACTACTAGGAGCAGCAGATTAGCACACCAGTCCCACTCCCCAACACTGCTAGACTAATAGCACTGGGCTCTTATAGTAGTAGTAGTAGTAGTAGTAGTAAAACAACAAAAAAATAAATAAAAGCAGTCCTTACAAGGACTACTGTTATTGCAGCAGTCAGCAGATGAGATCAGAAGCAGGACAGCTGCCCACTGCAGCTACATACAGAGCACTGCAGTAGAAGGTAGATTACTAGCCAGCAAAGCTACCTAAGCTTAAATGTCCCTCAAACCCCTGCAGACTTCTGTCCTCCAATAACAGAGCAGTATCAAAACGATTACTAGCCAGCAAACTTTCAACTGTCCCTGAAATCACTAACAGGCAGCAGCTCTCTCCCTACACTATCTCTTCAGCACACACAGGCAGAGTGAAAAAACGCTGCAGGGCTTCGGTTTTTATAGGGAAGGGGAGTGGTCCAGGGGAGAGCTTCCTGATTGGCTGCCATGTACCTGCTGGTCTGGGGTGAGAGGGCAAAAAAAAGCGCCAACAATGGCGAACCCAAAATGGCGAACGTCGCGCGACGTTCGCGAACTTCCGGCGAGCGCGAACACCCGATGTTCGCGCGAACAAGTTCGCCGGCGAACAGTTCGCGACATCTCTAGCAACTAGGCCCTTTTCAACCCACCCAAACCTTTCAACACCTTTCAAATATTTTGGCGATTAGTCAAGGCTTTGGTGCTGTCAACAGTATGGGATCCTTCATCCGGAAACCCATTATCCATAAAGCTCCAAATTACAGAAAGGCCATCTCCAATACACTCCATTTTAAGCAAATAATACAAATTTTGAAAAATTATTTCCTTTTTCTCTGTAAGAATAAAACAGTAGCTTGTATTTGATCCCAACTAGGATATAATTAATCCATATTGGAGACAAACCAGTACTATCTGGTTTAATTAATGTTTAAATGATTTTATAGTAGACTTAAGACATAGAGATCCAAATTGCATAAAGACCCCTTATCCAGAAAACCTTAGTCTCAAGGTCCCATACCTGTTTCAGAGTATATAATACAAATTGATGTAATAAGTCAGGGGTCCCCAACCTTTTTTTACCCATGAGCCATATTCAAATATAAAAAGAGTTGGGATGCCAAATAAGGGCTGTGATTGGCTTTTTGGTAGCCCTTATGTGGACTGGCAGCATTCAAGTGGCTCTGTTTGGCAGTACACCTGGATTTTATACAACCAAAACTTGCCTTCAAGCCTAGAATTTAAAAATGAATCACCTGCTTTGAGGCCACTGGGAGCAACATCCAATGGGTTGATGAGGAACATGTTGCTCACAAGCCACTGGTTGGGGATAACTGATCGAAGTGATCAAGTGCAGACTTCTTCAGTTTAAGTCCCACTTTAAGGTCCAACTTTTGGCCTTGGTCAGGGCCCACTTAGCTCATGAATTGAGTACAGATATATAAAAATACTATATTTATAGTCATTATAGTCATGTTATAGTCATTATAGTCATGTTGTAGTCATTGGAGAACAAATAAGTGTCATATATGGGCTGATATAATCCAGAGCACTGATCCCCAACCAGTGGCTCATGAGCAACATATGGCTCACAAACCCTTTGGATGTTGCTCTCAGTGGTCTCAAAGAAGGTGTTTATTTCTGAATTCCTGGTTTGGAGGCAAGTTTTGGTTGTATAAAAACCAAGTGTACTGGCAAATAGAGCCAGTCCACATAGAGGGCTACCAAATAGACAATCCCTGTCCTCTTGAATTTTTTTCATGCTTGGGTTGCTCCCTGATTCGTTTACATTTAAATGTGGCTCATGGGTAAAACAAGAAAGGGGAACCCCTATCTATAGCACTTGGGGTATTGCTTCAAGATAAACTTTGGTCCACCATGTTTTGACTACCAAAAAGTTAGTAGAGGGGAGTCTAATTGGCCTAAACCATGGCTTCTACCAGTTCCATATCTATTACAATACCTATTACCGCTTACATCAGTTCCATATCTAAACTACCTATTACAATTGTGCTAAGCTATTATTGGAAGCAAACAAATTCCTCTTGTCCCCAACTGGACTCAGGCTTTTGTTGTTTACATTTACATAAAACAGACATTTTAGATTGGCAAGCATTGTGCCTGCAGGCAGGGCAGCCATCAGGGGGGGACAGGGGGGAGAGTTGTAGGTGGCCCCAAGGGTAAGGGGGGCCCCGGCCATGCCACACTTACTTGATTAGCCGGTCCCCCCATCTTTCTGAGAGATGCTGACTTCGGGAAGGCATGTACATTTTGGGGCCCTGGCCACCAATTTTCTTATAATGTGTGTGGGGGGGGGGCCCTGGCCACCAATCTTTTTTCTCATTTGGGGTCCTAGCCACCAATATTTTTTAATGGTGGGCCCTGGCCACAAATGTTTTTTTATGGGGGGCCCTGACCACCAATATCTTTTTATTTTTTATTAACATGTGGGAACCCTAGCCACCAATATTTTTTTGTTTTTTTACTGTGTGGTGGGGGGACGGACCTGTAGGAGGGGCTTGTTTTGGGCGCAGCCCAGGGGCCCAGGAAATTTTGTTGTATGGGGCCCTGCGATTTTTGATGGCGGTCCTGCCTGCAGGGCAAGGGCCAAGGGATTCTTTACTCTTGTCTCACTAGATCTTTAATCTTTCTCTACAATGATAAAATATATTACTGTACTTCACTTGTACTGTTCTTATCTGAATTTAAAGGCACCGTTGTTCAGGAGGAACTGTGAGGATATGTAAGGCAGCCGACCATTAACAAGTAATGATTGAGTACCTATTGTAATTCATATTCATTAAAGATAGAAACAAAAAGACAGATAACAGAGACCCCTGCCAAAATGCCCAGTTTAGCATTAAGCCAATGAAAATTGAATGATGTGTCCCAAAACTCCAGTTTTACAGACAGTAAAACTTTTTTTTTATTTTAATAAATAGCATTTTTATGAGCGTATTATTTAAGGTGTTAAGAAGTCCACCCCGTTAAGTGACTTCTAATTATGTCTATTGTCAGTAATTTCAAAGCGTATTTCATTGTCCAGGCTTTTATTCCCCACTGTCATGAGATGCTTCCACTAAGTTACACACCGAGGCATTAAAAAGCAAAAGCGCTCTGATAATCATTATTGAAGACATTTCTCCTTTGGAAGGTTTTACAAAGCATTACACAGATGAGGGAAATGTGAGCCGGGGAAGACAAGCCTTGTAATTTCCCTGCAACAAAGTGAATAGTCATGACACATTGCCATCACCGGTGAAAAAGAGCAGGCGGGGTGTATTAAACATGAGTGCTTTGGCTGCTTAATTATTGGGTAATCTAGCAATTTAGCATGCTTCATTTAATTCTAATTAGGTGAATTAATAGGCAGAGAATAAAGATTCAAATAGACTGGCACAAAACAAAACGAGTGTTAACTTCATTTATTCTGTTGTAACTCTTTCACAATGACCTGGCTGGGGCACACGGAGGCTGCATTATATCTAGGGGCAGATTTACATAGGGTTGAATATCGAGGGTTAATTAACCCTCGATATTCGACTGTCGAAGTTAAATCCTTCGACTTCGAATATCGAAGTCGAAGGATTTAGCGCTATTCGTTCGATCGAACGAAGGATTTTAATCCAACGATCGAACGTTTTTTCTTCGACCAAATAAACATTAGAAAGTCTATGGGGACCTTCCCCTAGGCTAACATTGTACTTCGGTAGGTTTTAGGTGGCGAAGTAGGGGTTCAAAGTTTTTTTTTAAAGAGACAGTACTTCGACTATCGAATGGTCGAATAGTCGAATGATTTTTAGTTTGAATTGTTTGATTCAAAGTCAAAGGTCGAAGTAGCCAATTCGATGGTCGAAGTAGCCAAAATCTTTCGAAATTCAAAGTTTTTTTTATTCTATTCCTTCACTCGAGCTAAATAAATGGGCCCCTTAGTGTATGCATTTTTGTGCATGTAGATTGCATGTTTATGTGTTAGCCAAAAACTCATTATCCATACAATATTGTAAGATACCGCATTACTAAGGGGCAAATTCCCTAACCAATGAAAATTCAC
Source organism: Xenopus laevis (assembly GCF_017654675.1). Classification (NCBI taxonomy): domain Eukaryota; kingdom Metazoa; phylum Chordata; class Amphibia; order Anura; family Pipidae; genus Xenopus; species Xenopus laevis. Next base: position 20,573,443 of record NC_054371.1, on the reverse strand, counting down.
AAGCAACGGCTTCGCAGCCACTGCAATACTTCACCAGACGTAAATTCAACAGGACAACGCTAATTCACTAAAGTGTGAAGTTGCGTCCAGGGCGCCGAATGCTGCCAAATTTTCGCTAGCGATACTTCGGCAATCAAAGCGAAGATGCGCTAGCGTTGCCTAATTTGCATGTGGTGGGAAATTATAAAGTTGAATGGACGTATATGTTGCAGCAAATACATTACATTACACAAGTCCAGGGAACCTTAATAAATAAAATAGAGTTGTTATAATGCCCTACACATGAGCCCAGTGTATAGTTTATTATGTTCCATATGTTAGAAAATGGAGGGGGGAACCCGGTTACCCAAAAAAAAATTTACAGACTTTTGCAGGCTATCACTCTGAAAAAAGGAAAAGACGCCAGCGTTTTTTGAGACTTAGAGTCCTATACACTCCATTGCACTTCATCTGGTCTGAGCTGGTGAAGGCAAGTCTGGCGAATGAGGTAACGTTCAGTAAAATCCTCATCTTAGTGAATTTGCGGAGTTACGTCCATTTGCCAGAGCGAAAATTCGCCTGCCGTTAGAGTGCGAAGCAATGCTAGCGTCTATCTCCTTCGCTAGTGATGTGGTGTCTGCGAAGTGCCTGAATGATGTCACGCTGGCGAATTTTCACTAGCGTTAGTCAGTTCGCCCTTTAAGAACCTTGTGATGAAATTCAGGATAATCAAACATTGCAATTCATAATGCCATATTACCCATTATACCCTGGTTATATCATCTCAAGTCCAGTTGAAATGCCAGCCTGGAGTTTTCAAGGAATATGGATATTCCAGGTCATGTCTCTGAGCTCTTGCTCCTCCTCCGTTCTCTATATAAGAGCGGAGCTTTAACCGTGGAAGTCTTCCCTTCAGGGGGTGTATATTTAAAGGAGAACTGAATCTGAATTTTTTGCCGGGAGAAATTACTGATTATTAAATCACTACTGATTATTAAATTCTGATGCTAATTGCACTGGTTTCTGTGCTGCCATGTAGTAATTATCTGTATTAATTACTAATCAGCCTTATATTGTGACATTTCTATTCTATGTGTACTGTATATTGTGAGTGGGTCCCTAAGCTCAGTAAGTGACAGCAGCACAGAGCATGTGCAGTGAATCAGCAGAAAAGAAGATGGGGAGCTACTGGGGCATCTTTGGAGACACAGATCTTTACTGCTAAAGGGCTGTGGTTGCCTTGGGCTGGTACAGAAGCACAAAACATCATGTACAACATTTCTACCTACTTCTTACATTGCACTTTAGTTCTTTTTATCAAAGGTTCCACTGGAACCTACAGAGACCATCATTTTACAGACTGAGGGCAGTTGTGTCCAATCACATTAACATTCATAGCTTAGGCTATAAATAGCTACAAAAAATTAAAAATAGAAGATTTCAAAACCCACTTAGGACTATGATAAGTGTAGCATGGTTTGTTGTTTTCAGTAGATGCGACAAACATCCAAAAATACCTTGCTATGCAAAAGAACGAGGATTCTCACGTGTAAAACACTTAGAGATCTGGCTACAACATGGATCTTAAAGGAAAACTATGTATGCTTAAAATGAACACTTAAGCAAAAGATAGTTCATATTATATTAAGTGGCATATTAAAGAATCTTATCAAACTGGAATATATATTTAAGTAAATATTGCCCTTTTACATCTCTTGCCTTGAGCCACCGTTTTGTGATGGTCTGTGTGCTGCCTCAGAGATCACCTGACCAGAAATACTGCAGCTCTAACTGTAACAGGAAGAAGTGTGGAAGCAAAAGACACAACTCTGTCTGTTAATTGGCTCATGTGACCTAACATGTATGGTTTGTTGGTATATTTGTGAGTACAGTGAATCCTACGATCCCAGGGGGCGGCCCTTATTTTTTAAAATGGCAATTTTCTATTTATTATTACCCAATGGCACATACTACTAGAAAAGTATATTATTATGAAAATGGTTTATTTACATGAAGCAGGGTTTTACATATGAGCTGTTTTATGCAATATCTTTTTATAGAGTCCTACATTGTTTGGGGGGTATAGTTTTCCTTTACACCAGATCACCGTTACAGGACACACAAATGCCAGGGAACCCTGAAACTAGCACCTTGCTTGGGCAACTGTCACTTCCAGAGGTTCTCTTTGTGTGTCCTGCCTACACCAGGAAACAATTAGAGGCCCGTTTACTAAAGGTCGAATTTTAGTGGTATTGGAGTTTTAGAAACCAGGTTTAAACTCTATTTCTCTAAAATCCCGGATGCCATGAAAGTTATTAAAAGATCCAAATATAAAAGGTATGAACTGAAAAAGAAAATGCTGAACGATCTGGACAGTTACTAGTGAAAAATTAGCTGAAAACGTTTAAAAGTCTGAATGGTAAAAAAAAAAAAATCCAACAGGATCAACACAGCTCCCCTTGACTTCTATGGGGCCGCGACTGATTTATTGGTGCAGTTTTGTATTTGAGTTTTTTGTGTTTTAGAGTAACCAAACAAAAATACAGGAATTTTTTGAGTAAAATATTATTCAGGGAAAAAAAGGAAATCCAAATTTTAGTAAATCGGCCCCTTATTGCCTGAATGGGTAAGTCGTGCACAAGATGTAGCACACTCTATGAGAGTTTTTTTCCTGGCGAAACCTGACAAAAAAATTCACCCATCACTACTCATGGTGCATAATAATCTCTCGACTTGCCTTTTACCTGATGCACCAATCACAACAGATACAGGAATGGGATCCATTATCCTGAAATCCATTGTCCAGAAAGCTCAAAAAGGCGTCTCCCATAGTCCCATAGACCCCCCAGCCAAGTAATCCAAATTATTAAAAGTGATTTCCTTTTTAATAATAATAAAACAGTAACTTGTACTTGATCCCAACTAAGATATAATTAATCCTTATTGGAGGCAAAACCAGCTTATTGGGTTTATTTAATGTTTAAGGGTAGGACTACACGTACGTTTTCGGCGCCATCCAACGCTCTGCGACAAATCGCATGCGACGGAAATAAGGTAAGTGAATGCTTTGTTGGGAAGTCGCATCATTGATCCAACGCGATACGACTATCGGATGCAGACGTTGCATGCTGCGTCTGCATCCGACAGTCGTGTTGCGTTGGATCAACTCTGCGACTTCGTCCGACATTTCTATTTCTTACCTTATTTCCATCGCATGCGATTTGTCGCAGCGTGTCAAATCGTGCCGAAAACTTCCGTGTAGTCCTACCCTAAATGATTTTCTAGTAGACTTAGGGTTCTTACAGACGAGCATTTTTAGCTGCGCTCCCCTGCATTCCGGTTTCATGCGTTCAGCCGCAGGGGAGCGCAGGAGTAGACGCACTGAATTATTTTCAATGTGGCTGTACTCACACAGACGCATGTAAGCGGCGAACGCAGGTAAAATGCAACATGCTGCGTCCCAACCTGTGTTCGGCGCTTGCATGCGTCTGTGTGAGTACAGCCCCATTGAAAATAATTCAGTGCATCTACTCCTGCGCTCCCCTGCGGCTGAACGCATGAAACCGGAATGCAGGGGAGCGCAGCTAAAAATGCACGTCTGTAAGAGTCATTAAGGTGCAACGATCCAAATTACAGAAAGATCCGTTATCTGTAACACCCCAGTGAGAGCATTCTGGATAATGGATCCCATACATGAAACAGGGCCTACTTTACTATATCACCAGTAGGCAAAAGCAGTGGTGATTAATGGGGCGTCCATTCACCTAGCATTATTAAATGGGTGAAATGGGGCTGCAGTGGTTTTCTAGTTCATATCACTGAAGAAGGATTCAGCAATACCCAGACCTGTGATATTTCATATTTCTGATAGAACATCATGGATAAAGACGTGCTACTTATTTTACTTTTTTATTATCCTCCCCGCCCAATGTCTTTTATCCTGATTTGCATGGAGACTTTGTCTTTGTTAATCAAGCTTCACACTAGGACAAGCCCTTCTACATTGGACATGGCTGTTCCTCTAATTAAGGTGCTAATTGAATTAAATGGCTGCGCTAATGAACAGATGAGCGGCATAAAAATAAAGAGTCAGATAGCCCAATTAACAAAAGAGCTGAGCATAATTATAACATTTAAATACATGCAACTCAGCACCAATATTGTTAATTGTTACAGGGCAATTTATGATAATTGGTTCCACAACAGGCAAAGCAGGTTCAGCGATGAGATGGAGACGGTAATTAAAAAAAAAATGATATTCTACACAAATGCAATGCTTAGATAATTAACACTCAATTTACATAAAGGATATTTATAGTTGAGAAATACAGGGAAGTTTCTGATTAAAGCAAGAAATACGGCCAAGGACCCTGTGCATGAAATTCAGAGCTATTGAGAGTGAATAGAAGGCCGGCGCTTGATCGCATTCTCTAGGTATTTAGTAACACTTGAAAAAGTCTTATAGTACATTAACTTTTATTAAACTATAGCTGTTGGGTTATTTTAATCAGGATCATATATTTTGAGCTGTGTTATATTGAATGGCTATAATACAGAATATCCAGCTTGGGACCCAAAGGGTCTTTTCATAATGTGAACCATCCCTTTAAGGTGCTTCAACTTTTAGTATGTTATAGAATTTATTTTTTATAGTTTTTGAATTATTTGCCTCCCTCGTCCAGCTTTGAAATGGGGGTCACTGACCCCGGCAGCCAAAATCGATTGCGTTACGAGGCTAACATTTTATTGCTATTGTTACTTTTTATTACATATCTTTCTATTCAGGCCCTCTTCTATTTATATTCCTGTCTCTTATACAAAGCAATGCTTGGTTGCTAGGGTAAAAAAGAGTCTAGCAACCAGATAGCTGCTGAAATGCCAAATTGGAGAGCTGCTGAACAAAAAAGATAAAATAATTGAAAAACCATAAAAAATAAATATCCAGTTGCAAAGTGTCTAAGAATAACAATATCTACATCATACTAAGGGACAGATTTACTAACTGGAATGAAAAAAAATTGGAATTTCGAAGTATTTTTTTGGGTACTTCGACCATCAAATGGGTCAAATTCGATCGAATTCGATCAAATCGATTGGTTCGGACGATTCGATGTAAAAATTCGATAGTTGAAGTACTGTCTCTTTAAAAAATACTTTGACTTCATACTTCGCCACTTTAAACCTACCGAGCTGCAATGTTCGCCTATGGGGACCTTCCCCAGCACTTTTCTAAGCTTTTTTGATCGAATAAAAATCCTTCGATCGATCACTTAAAAGCGTTCGAATCGTTCGATCGAACGATTTTTATTCGATAGATCGAAAGCATTTGCGCTAAATCCTTCGAATTCGATATTTGAATTTGAAGGATTTTACTTCGAGGGTCGAATTCGAGGGTTTATTAACCCTCGAAATTCGACCCTTGATAAATCTGCCCCTAAAAGTTAATATAAAGGCGAACTAAATCTTTAAGGCTACAAAAAAATCAAATTAAAGGAATTAGAAAAGCCAATGGGATTGCACTGCCTTCAATACACCTAATCCTCCCAAAACCAACCAGATATTTATTTTAAAATGAAAGCAAATGTTTTTTGCCACTTGGTTATTTTTTATTGGTTTCTAGACCTGGTGGAAACATTTCCCCATAGAATGGTCTTAACACCAAGGAGTAAGGAATTAAAGGAACAGTTCAGCGTGAAAATAAAAACTGGGTAAATAGATAGACTGTGCAAAATAAAAAATGTTTCCAATATAGTTAGTAAGCCAAAAATGTAATGTATAAATGTAATGTATAAAGGCTGGAGTGAGCAGGATTCCCCATGATTGATAAGTTGATCAGCCAATCGCTGTATCACCACCCGCCCCCTCCACATCATGGCCCGCCCCCTGCCTGGCCTCCACCAAGTGAAAAGGTGGCAACCCTAAAGCAGACCCACATGGGACATAACTGTTCAGTGAGTTTGCAATTGATCCTCAGCATTCAGCTCAGATTCAAAAGCAACAGTTATGACCCATGTGGCCCCCCTCAAGTCTCTGATTGGTTACTGCCTGGTAACCAATCAGTGGAAACCAAGAGAGCTGAAAAGCAGGAAGTAGTGTTCTGACTATTATGTTACACATCCAGTCACTCCAGCCTTTATACATTACATTTTTGGCTATCTGTATTAAAGGGATACTGTCATGGGAAAAAGTTTTTTTTTTCAAAACACATCAGTTAATAGTGCTGCTCCAGCAGAATTCTGCACTGAAATCAGTTTTTCAAAAGAACCAACTGATTTTTTTTATATTTAATTTTGAAATCTGACATGGGGCTAGACATATTGTCAGTTTCCCAGCTGCCCCCAGTCATGTGATTTGTGCCCTGAAACTTCAATCACTCTTTACTGCTGTACTGCAAGTTGGAGTGATATCACCCTCCTCCCTTTCCTCCCCAGCAGCCAAACAACAGAACAATGGGAAGGTAACCAGATAGCAGCTCCCTAACACAAGATATCAGCTGCCTGGTAGATCTAAGAGCAGCACTCGGTAGTAAAATCCAGGTCCCACTGAGACACATTAAGTTATATTGAGTAGGAGAAACAACAGCCTGCCAGAAAGCAGTTCCATCCTAAAGTGTTGGCTCATGACCAGGCAAAATGACCTGAGATGCACCTACACCCCAATATTACAACTAAAAAAAATACTCTTGCTGGTTCAGGAATGAAATTTTATATTGTAGAGTGAATTATTTGCAGTGTAAACAATGTCCTTTAGAAATAAAAACAACATCATAAAAATCATGATTGAATCCCTTTAAAGCCGTTTTTTGTAGTTTGCATAGAGTCTATTTATCCAGTTTTTACTATTACATTGAACAATGCCTTTAAAGGGCATGTAAAGTCTAAAATAGAATAAGGCTAGAAATGCTGTATTTTGTATACTAAATATAAACATGCAACTTACTGCACCACAAGCCTAATCAAACAAATAATTTATGCTTTCAAAGTTGGCTACAGGGGGTCACCATCTTGTAACTTTGTTAAACATCTTTGCAAGACTAAGACTGTGCACATGCTCAGTGTGGTCTGGGCTGCTTAGGGATCGTCATAAACAAAGCTGCTTGAGTTCTGCATGGCTGGGAAGTAAGGCGGGGGCTCCCCCTGCTGTACATAAGTGTGATTGTTTCCCTGCTCAGCAGTTAGGGACCATCTGACAATTCCTATCCACAGCAGTAAATGAAGGGAGAATTTCACTACATACAGTCAGGTTTCTTATAAAAACGGTACATATTTTTTAATTAAAGTATATTGGAGATTAGTTTCTTATTCATTAAAGAAAGTAAAAATGGGATTTAATTTTTTTGCCTTTACATGCCTTTTAAATGCAAAAAGGAACAGAGAGGATGAATTAAATTATCAGCAATAGCTCAGAGGTCAACATGTATCCAATATATTAATCAAGTTCTTCATATAGCAAATCTATAAATCCTTTATGATTTTATCCCCATCGTAGTCTCCCCATGTTCCTAATTCTACTCCTATGTGACGGGGTCTGTACAATTCTCTAGGGTAAAAATTCTCCAAGGATGTCCACACTGAACACATGTTTGCCTTACTGAAGTGAAGAGGATGTGGATGGGAAAACGATGGTAGGATGCATTTTCTCATTGGGTTGCACTGGGCTGTTACACGATTTATGGGACAATAATGTACTGAGGCACCAAAGGCTGCACTGGAGATGGAGATTTGAAACATCTGCTTCACTTTGGAACAGATTGCATCTCCAATACCAGTAACCATTGTGTGGACCATTGAAGGACTCATAAGTCTTCCTATTCAGAGAACCTCTAAGTGTCCACTTCAAGAAGAAATACGTATGGGCTTAATTATGGACGTAGTGCAAGTGCAGTAACCATGGTTACCATCCGGCGATGCTCATTCCATTGCTGAATAATAAAAGTAGGAGCCTAAACGGGATAAGTCCCGTGATGCCACCCACGTCCTATAACTGATCTGCAGACCTGCGTTTGTACTTTGCATGCAAAAATAGTAGTTCTGGAAAAACATATTAAAATGCATTCTTTTATCCATTTAATATTCAGGTGTGCTATATAGTGGCAGTAGTGGTTTTTACTATATTTTGCACATTATAGATGTATTTATTATACATAATACATTAAGGGGCACATTTACCTAGGATCGAATATCGAGGGTTAATTAACCCTCGATATTCGACCGTCGAAGTAAAATCCTTCGACTTCGAATATCAAAGTCAAAGGATTTTGCCCTACTCCTACGATCGAACAATGGAAGGAATAATCGAATAATCGCTATTCCTACGATTCAATGGCTATTCCTTCGATCAGAAAATTGTTAGGAAACCTATGGGGACCTTCCCCATAGGCTAACATTGGCCTCGGTAGGTTTTAGGTGGCGAACTAGGGGGTTGAAGAATTTTTTAAAGAGACAGTATTCCAATAGTTGAACGATTTTTAGTTTGAATTGTTCGATTCGAAGTCGAAGGTTGTAGTCGAAGGTCGAAGTAGCCCATTAGATGGTCGAAGTAGCCAAAAAAAACATTTGAAATCCGTACTATTTTTCCTTTATTCCTTTACTCGAACTAAGTAAATGGGCCCCTAAATGTTTAGTATGATGAAGAGAGTGATATTCTGAGATAATTTGCAATTGGTTTCCATTTTTTTTTTATTATTTTTGGTTTTTGAGTTATTTAGCTTTTTATTCAGCAGCTCTCTAGTTTGCAATTTCAGCCATCTGGTTGCTAGGACCCAAATTACCCTAGCAACCGTGCATTGATTTGAATAAGAGACTGGAATATGAATAGGAAGGAATACAGGCTTATGAGAGATAGGGGTGGTGACGTCGGGAGCGGGCAGGTGAAGATCTGGGAAGGGTCTGTTGCATCAGGGGGTGGGGTTATGATGTGATCAGTTATTGGTTGGTCACCATGCCATTAAATGCCATGTTCTTATTTGGAAATCCAGACAGGCAGTTTTCACCTGGACATCCCTTCCAAAAACCGGTGGCAACCCTACTCTGAATTACAATATATGAAGCTGTATCTGTTCTATGTGGTCCTGGGTAGTGATGGGTCGAATCTCTCCCATTTCGATTCGCCGAAAAATTTATTTCCCGCAAAATTCGTGAAACGGCAAAAAATTCCCTGAAAAATCGTGAAATCTGAAAGTTCACAAAAAAAACGTGAAATTCTAACGTTTTCAAGAAAAGTTGTAACAAAAAAATCGAGCAATTCTAAAGTTTTCACTATAAAATCGAGCAATTCTAATCTTTTCACGAAAAATCGAGCAATTCAAACGTTTTTATGAATAAATTGTGAAATTCAAACGTTTTCACTTAAAAATCAAGCAATTCCAATGTTTTCACTATAAAGTCGAGCAATTTGGACCTTTTCTCGAAAAAATCGAGCAATTCAAAAGTTTTCACGAAAAAACGGAAATTGACGCTGGCGAATTTTCTCCTGCGAATTTTCTCTGGAGATTTGCAAATTTATTCGCCCATCACTAGTCCTGGGTGCATGGTTGGCTACAGGGGCATAAAGGAGTCAATGCACGTGCCAGCTCATACCTTAAGTGAGGAGGTTTTTGGTTAAAGGGGTTGTTCACCTTTGAGATAACTTTTAGTATGACGTAGAGAGAGACAATTTGCAATTGGTTTTTATTTTTTATTATTTAAGGCTTTTGAGTTATTTAGCTTTTTATTCAGCAGCTCCTCAATTTGCATTTTAAGCAATCTGGTAGCTAGGGTTCAAATCACCCCAGCAACCATGCATTGATTTGAATAAGAGACTGAAATAGGAATAGGAGAGGCCTGAATAGAAAGATGAGTAATAAACATTAGCAATAACAATACATTTGTAGCCTTACAGAGCATTTGATTTTTAGATGGGGTCAGTGACCCCCCATTTGAAAGCTGGAAAGAGTCAGAAGAAGAAGAAGTCAAATAATTAAAAAAACTAATAAAAATAAATAATGAAAACCAATTGAAAATTTGCTTAGAATTGGCCATTCTATCACATACTTAGGGGCCCATTCACTAAGCTCGAGTGAAGGAATAGAGGAAAATAGAGGGAAAATAGTTCGAGGCCAATATTAGCCTATGGGGAAGGTCCTCTGATCGAAGGATTTTTCTGAACGAATTGCGCTAAATCCTTCGACTTCAATATTCGAAGTCGAAGGATTTCAATTCGGCAGTCGAATATCGAGGGTTAATATTCACCGAAAAATTAGCGAATTTCCTGTGAAATTCGCGAAACGCTGATAAATTCGCGAAACGGTGTCCGTTTTTGACGCCGGCGTCCGTTTTTGATGCAGGTGTCCATTTTTGATGCCGGCGTCCATTTTCTTGGACTTTTTTTGGTGGAATTGCGCTGGCGTCCCAAAAAAATGGACGCCGGCGTCCATTTTTTGTTGACGCGGGCGAATTTTCACGGCGGTTTTCGTGAATTTATTTGCTGACGGCAAATCGCGGGAATTCGCCTCGAATTCACACCTGGTGAATACATTCGCCCATCACTATTTGAGTCATCTCTACTCTGAATAGTTACAAAGAACATTGTTTCCTTTACGTTATTATTCCTGTCTGCTGTGTGCAAGTTCAGCTCGTTTTGGCTTTTCTCACAGTGTTTTTAGCTTTATGTCCCAGTAACCTCCAATATATTCAATATACTCAATATACTCAATATACTCAACTCAAAGCATGCTGGTTGCTGTAGTGGAGAGATTAGCGGCGGTTGAATCTGTTCCGTTCGCGAGTCGCATTAAAAAGTCAATGGGCGGCCAAATAATTTTATGTGAGCAACAATTTTGAAGCACGAATTTTTGTCTCTGCAAACTTATCAACGGGGAATTTTTGCCACAGTTTCTTTAAAACATTTGTAAATTCACCGCAAATCCATGTCTGGCGAATACATTTGCAGATCACTAAAGATTTCTGGGGTCCTGGGCTGAACTTACAATTAAACGGTGACACCGCGCATTTGACTTTAGCTCCTGCGTTGGTTTTCCTTTGTACAATATGATCAGTTATTGCCTTTTCATTCACTGCTCGTTATAAAGAATAAATGTAACATGAAGAATTCTAGAGGCTCTGAGGCAGAGCAGCATTAGATCATAAGGATTATTAAAGATTATTAAAGATAAAGAATGTTCATGTTTCAAACACATCTCCGGGGTTAAATCCACATCACTAATAAATCTTCCCTCAACGTATCACATTAGAAATAAGCATTTGTGTCAGGGGGAAATAGGGGAGATTATGAAATCAAAGTGATTGTCTCTCACAATTGGTGATGAGAATGAAATCTCTGTCTCCACCACAACAGCTACACTGACTATACACTGGGAGTCAATTCTAATCTCTCTGAAACCTGATGTAGCAATGAAACAGATTTAATTTATTACTACCAGTAGTTTTTGTTCTTGTCTATATACAGTACCAGACATTTGCCTATTTTATTTACGACTAGTGATGGACGAATTTATTCAGCAGGCGTGAATTCGGGGCGAATCCCTGTGATTCGCCGCGGGTGAATAAATTCGCAAAACCGCCTGCGTCCATTTTTTTGGACGCCGGTACATTTTCACCGCCAAATGTGCGCCGGCGACCAAAAAAGGGATGCCGGCATCAAAAACGGATGCCGGCGTCAAAACGAGACACCGGCGCCGTTTCGCAAACTTCTCGCCGTTTCGCAGATGCAAAATGCCTCAAATTCTGGTTACTGTGATGTGATTATGTTGAGAAATTTTCCTTTAGAAGAAAGCAAGAATTTATATATATATACATATAGAGAGAGAGAGAGAGAGAGAGAGAGGGAATCCAGGATTCGGTTCAGTATTCGGCCAGAATTCAGCCTTTTTCAGCAGGATTCAGATTCGTCAAATCCTTGTGCCTGGCCGAACCGAATACGAATCCTTAAAATCATGTGACTTTTCGTCACAAAACAAGGAAGTAAATTTCCCTCCCCCTCACTGATTTGCATATGCAAATTAGGGGTCAGATTCGGTTCGATATTCGGCCGAATCTTTCAAAAAGGATTCAGGGGTTCGACTGAATCCAAAATAGTGGATTCGTTGCATCCCTAATATACAGTCCTCAAAAATACAGCATTGTTTGGTCACCTGGATCAATTTCAGTGAACGGTGTGCGCAAGGTTCAACGATTCTGTATATATATATATATATATATATATATATATATATATATATATGTATATATATATATATATGTATATATATATATATATGTATATATATATATATATGTATATATATATATATATGTATATATATATATATATATATATATATATATATATATATATATATATATATATATATATATATATATATATACACACACACACATAGAAGAGCCATGAATAACCTGTAAAATATATTCTTATAAATACGTGATGTCATTAGTTTTATTCAGTACTATGTCATTTGTATCACATATTAAACTTGTGCCTGTTTGTCCCGCTTGTTAATGGAGATCGAAACCCTAAAAATGAATATGGCTAGAAATGCCATATTTTATTTATTGAACATTTTGAACCAGCCTGAAAGTTCAAAATCTCCACAGTAGTAATGTTACAGGATCCTGTGTCTGTGACACTCACATGCTCAGTGGGCTCTGATTGGCTGTTGAGAAGCTAAGCTTAGGGCTCGTCACTAATTATCCAGCAGAAAATGAGCTTCCCCTGTAATATAAGCTGATGCTACAGGTTTGCTGATTATTAAATTCTGATGCTAATTGCACTGGTTTCTGTGCTGCCATGTAGTAATTATCTGTATTAATTACTAATCAGCCTTATATTGTGACATTTCTATTCTATGTGTACTGTATATTGTGAGTGGGTCCCTAAGCTCAGTAAGTGACAGCAGCACAGAGCATGTGCAGCGAATCAGCAGAAAAGAAGATGGGGAGCTACTGGGGCATCTTTGGAGACACAGATCTTTACTGCTAAAGGGCTGTGGTTGGGCTGGTACAGAAGCCTAAAACCTAACATTTCTGCCACGCTATTTAGCTAAACTTTAGTTCCCCTTTAAGAGGATATTACATGTTGGAGTTCGGTGACCTGCAGGAAAGCATCCTGTCTGTGGCTTTTTACCTTTATATGTAACAACTGTGACTTTTAATTTACTCGGTCAGACTGGGCATGGGACATTGAGTAAAAACCTTGTTGGCCCCAGACCCACAGACCCACCCCTTCTGCTGCCCACATGGCCCGCGCTCCCCTCTGATCTTGCTCGACTCCAGCCCTGATCGAGAGAACAGATACATGCAGCAGGGGGGTTGTAGCTAGAGAGGAGTTCAGAGAGGGGGTTTCTGCTGGGGCAGGGGGGCCCGTAGGGGGGGTATGGGCCTTTGTGTCAGAATGCCGGTGGGCCTCAGGCCCTTCAGTCCGACACTGAACAGTGAGTACTAGTGATGGGTAAATTTGGGGCGTTTTGCTGCGCCAAAAAATTTGTGAATTTCCCGCAAAACTGTGAAATTTTTTTTTTTGACGCGGGCAAATTCTCGCTCGGGTTTTGCGAATTTATTCACCGGCAAATCGCAGGAATCTGCCGCTAATTCGCGCCTGGCGAATACATTTGCCCATCACTAGGGAGTACATTATTTTACTTATTATACACATTTTATCACCATTAGATGATCTAACACCCTTCTACCCCCATGCTGACCCCTAGTGGGCATTTATTGTAAGTGCCTCTCTTGCTACTGAACATTATACAAACCTGCAGCCGAGGCAGCGCAATTCTGCACATTCATTTCTAATATTTTGGCTGTTTTTATTTTTCTGTCATGTTGTTTGATTATGTCTGCTGGTTTGTGTACTGGAGTCTAACGCTGATTTGTGATGCTTACTGGAGGGTTATGATCTAGAAAAGGAATTCCCGGGATGCAATTCTGTTTGCACTAAATATTTGTATTTGATTTAGGCCAATAAACCATAAGTGATAATAACGGAAGGGGGGAGGGGTTAAGTATTGAGTCCTACAATTAAACTTTATTATTTGTCACTATGCTCTTAGTGGGAGGACATATATAGAAGTAGAATGGGCATACAATATACAGGTATGGGCCTGTTATCCAGAATGCTCAGGACCTGTTTTTTTTGTTTGGATAATGGATCTTTCCATAATTTGGATCTTTATACCTTAAAGGACCAGTAACTAGTGGGATGGGCGAATTTGAGCCGTTTTGCTTCGCCGAAAAATTCCCGTGAAATTTGCGAAAGGGCAAAAAATTCGCAAAACGCAGGCGGCGTCCAAAAATGTATATTCGCCGGCAGCGAATTTTCGCAGGAATTCACAGCGAATTTGCGCCTGGCGAATAAATTCGCCCATCACTACCAGTAACATCAAGACTAATTAAAGTTTAAAATCGCACAGCCTTTATTAAGAAATAACTTACCGAAACTCCGCTTGCGATCCTCTTGAGAAAAGGCGACGATCCATCGTTCGGCGCTCGATTCTCCACCCTGGCTATCTCTATAAGGAAGGCAGGGAGGAGAAATTGAGTGCCGCACGATGATGGATCGCTGAAGAGGAGAGCAAGCAGAGTTTCAGTAAGTTATTTCTTAAAGGCTGTGCAATTTTAAAGTTTAATTAGTCTTGGTGGGTTTTTTTCATGATATATTAACAAATTTTATAAAAAAAATTTTTTAAATTTACTGGTCCTTTAAGTCTACTAGAAAATCACGTAAACATTAAATAAACCCAATAGGCTGGTTTTGCTTCCAATAAGGATTAATTATATCTTAGTTGGGATCAAGTACAAGTTACTGTTTTATTATTACAGAGAAAAAGGAAATAATTTTTAAACATTTGGATTATTTAAATAAAATAGAGTCTATTGGAGAAGGCCTTCCAGTAATTTGGAGCTTTCTGTATAACGGGTACCTGCTCAATGGCCACAGCGTCAGACTGAGTCTGAGGCCCAATGGGGCTTCTGACAAAGGGGCCCCCTCTCCAGCCGAAAACGGCCCTCCAGCCACCTGTTTTCTCGATCGGGGAAGGAGTAGGATGAGACCAGAGAGAAACATGGCCGGTGCAGGCAGCAGAAGGGTGCAGGTCTGGGTCAGCGAAGCCCTTGAGGACCAGGGTCCACTAGGTTTTTACCAATGAATGGGCATATGGTATATACAATACATCGACCTTCCAGTGTCCTACCATCCCAACATCTGCCTGATAGAGGATTCTGGTAGTTGTAGTCTGAAGGGGTTGAGGGTAATTGTTACTTTCTTAGATGGCGGCGGTGACTTCCTACTTTGCTGGGGCCCGCTGTGATATATAAGCGTGTTATATAAGCGCACTTAAACAGATGCATGATGAGCTTTTCATTACTGGTTACACGACTAAAGCTAAGGCCACAATAAATTGCACCCAGGCAGTAACGGAATAAATAGAGCCCAGGCCAACATTCCCTCTTCCTTCAAGGCAGATTTACCATAATGCACTCAGAAGAGAAAACTATGCCTCATTTACAAATGTAATTTCAATTGCGGCTCGTTTTCCAATCTTCTTTCATTTGAGTCCCAATTGAAGTTCTTCTCTCTTTTTGATGGTATGATTAGCCATTGCGAGGGGCCGCGGCGGATTAGTCAAGCACAGTGAAAGTAAATTGGGAAGGATGTTTTATCAGGGAACGTCACAATATATGAGAGCAGATGTGTATTCTCCGAGCTGTTCCCTCAAATTACTGTTATGGAATAATTTCGTCGTTGTGATTCTCACAGATTACTGCGCCCACTGATCAGGCTGTCAGAAATCAAAGTGAGCGCTTCATTCGGCTTCTCTTCATGCCAGATCTGTTTTGCTTTCATAATGAGCAGATATTACGGGCGGCACAGAAGACGATAAAGACATTCACGGTGATAGATAGGAGAGAGATTAAATGGGATCTTTATGACTTCTTGTGCCATCGCTTTTGACTGCGCGATAAGACGAGTCGAGTTGGCCACTGATTTGTTCTTTATTGGAGCCGGAATTAGCATGCGCTTACTAGTGCGCACACTGATAAAATCCATTTAAGGTGGAGAATCGGAGAGAGATAGAGTGTCGGCTGCGGAGATACATTGGTGCAATAAGCGGGTGCTGGAAAAGAGGAGGCTCATGTGCTTTTACATCGAATGTTTGTTCTTATTAAAGTGTCGCCAAATACCAAAACAAAAAATTTTGGTTAATGGATAAATGAACCGTAAAACAGAATAAAAATACCGAATATGACTTGGATCTGCGCTTTTGTATAGGTCACTACTAATGATTCTCTGATCTCCGCTAATAGTTGTATGAAAAACAATCTGAATTTATTAATCAATTACATAACAGGTATTGCGGATCCGTTATCTATTATCATCCAGAAAACTCTGAATTACAGGAAGGCAGTCTCCCACGGACATTTTAATCAAATAATTTCACATTTTTAAACATGATTTCCTATTTTTCTGTAATTAGAAAACAATGGGGTTCATTTATCAACACTGGGCAAATGGGCAAATTTGCCCATGGGCAGTTACCTATAGCAACCAATCAGTGATTAGCTTTTTAAAGCCAGCTGTAAGTAGAACAATGAATGCAGCATTTTGATTGGTTGCAATGGGTTACTGCCCATGGGCAAATTTGTCCAGCGTTGATAAATGACCCCCAATATCTTGTGCTTGATCCAAACCAATATATAATATTCCTTATTGGAAGCAAAACACTCCTTCTGGATTTATTTAATGTTTAAAGGGGTTGTTCACCTTTAAATTAACTTTTAGTATGATGTAGAGACATGATATTCTGAGACAATTTGCAATTGGTTTTCATTTTTTATTATTTGGGGTTTTTGAGTTATTTAGCTTTTTATTCAGCGGCTCTCCAGTTTGCAATTTCAGCAATCTAGTTGTTAGGGTCCACATTACCCTAGCAACCATGCACTGATTGGAATAAGAGACTGGAATATGAATAGGAGAGGCCTGAATTGAAAGTTGAGCAATAAAAAGTAGCAATAACAATACATTTGAAGCCTTACAGAGTATTTGTTTTTTAGATGGGTTCAGTGACCCCCGTTTGAAAGAGTCAGAAGAAGAAGAAGAAGGCAAAACATTCAAAAACTAAAAAAAAGAAAAAAATGAAGTCCAATTGAAAAGATGCTTAGAATTAGCCATTCTATAAATGGCTATAAAGCTGGCCGTTCCTGTCCAGAGATTTTTTTCAGGCAGAATGAATGATTTCGACCATAACACCCAACATTTGGATGCATGTATAAAAATCCTGGTGGATTAATGAATATCTGTGGGTGAAAATGTTCATGGGTAGGAGAGGAAGGAAGTGGAGACACAGCTCATCTTTACTTCCTGCTGTTCTGATCCTTTGGCAGATGGTTTTGAACCAATGGAACAATAGAAAAAGTGGCCGAACCCATCTCCAATATTCATCCATTTGGTCATTCGAGGTTCAACCAGAGAGATATGTTTTTATAGCCATGCCAATGTGCATTTAGTGCTTTTAAATATTTAAATACACAGTTTATTATAATATCATTGATCCGAACAAGGAGATTGAGAAACACAGATATTTTTTATTTTTAACAATTAATTTATATCACTTGTTTTTGGTCACTATTTATTATTTTTATTTTCATTAAATATTAATATAATATTAATTTAATTGTTTGCTTTGAGATATTATACAAATATACAAAAGTAATATGCACTGTTTATAATAATGAATTTTTATACACCTGAATGTTAATTACATTGATAATTCAAATGCACCTGTACTTCTAACACGGATGTAAATCACTTTAGCTATTTAAGTCTCGAGTCATGTGATCTATACTGACTCTGAGGAAGTGCCGGGGGATCCGGCAAGAAACGCGTAAGTCAGACAGCCTTGTGTATCCACCGCTGTAATCCACAACCGCATGTGTGTGTTTAAATAAAGCCAACCTTTTGCATTGACGCTGTTGTCTGTGTGCCGTGTCCTGGATCAGCGCCGATAGTGACGAGAATACTGTCTACTCTACACTGAATACCGGCGGGAAGTGGCCGGCGTCTCGTACGGGCTGCCACCAGGAAAGCACAGCGCTACTGGGTGAGCTCCGATGCGGATCGCATCATTCTTTATATAATTATTTTCAACCAGAGAGATAACCTGCAGAGCAATGAACGAAGAGGACAATGAACAAGGACAGTTGTCATAACTGAAGAAACGGGTGGTTGAATGCAAAATACAGGTAGTAGAAAAGTATAACCGGCACCTATTTTGTTCAAAAAGAGTTCCAGTGGGTTTGTAGTTGTAACACAGTGAGACTCCCACCCCATACTGTCCAGGTCTTGCTCTAGTAAGCACTTTATTAAGTGCAGAAGAAAGTAAGGGAAGTCATTGTGGTAAAATGTCACTTAAAATGTCATCCTTCTGGTCTTTCTGTGCTATCATGCACACGCATTACTCATAATTTAGAATATGCAGGGATGTTTGCATGCGCCATGCAGAAATACCAAAGGTGATATGCAAAGGTCTGCCGATCGCAAACCCAGGAAATTGTGTATTCTGCTCCGAGAACATTATAATTTTTTTTGTAAAATAAGTTATTTCATCCCTTACAAAGTAGCACAGACTCTGGATAATACTAATACAGGTGCCCAAATCTAGTATGTAAAATAAACAAAATACTGACCCGCTTTTTTTATTTTTGTATTCGAATGCCATTATAATACACAAGAGCCAAGAATAAATTAGGGCAAATTATACCCTTATACTGTAAATGGCGCTTAGTGGTGACACACTGAAACTTGTGTATTATAATATATATTGTACCCCCTGTTGTAAGATATGAGGATATTAGAAGTCACCTCAGAGTTCCTTGACCTGTATAAAAGCTCTAGGACTTCAGTCTCTTTTCATGGTCATGGGACTCCGAGGTGACTTATTGTAACCATACCTGGTGGTCTAGTGGGGCAGTTAGGATGACCGCTACTCTCTTCAAGGGGAAGCCCACGTTCTTCCGTTTTGGTCATGCTCTGGTTTTGCCTTCAGCTCAATTTTGACTCTTCTTCACTCTATGGATAGTGTTTCTCCAGAATGTCTTGGGCACTCAAGCTTCTCTAAAGTATGTTTATATTTGTCTTAATTTAGTCTTCTGGGCATCTTTTCTTCTGAGCATCTTTGTGGTTGGACTTCACTTAATGGGCCAGATTCAATTTTATGGAAAAAAACACACACAGCCTAAGACAGTTATGTTGAGTGTTCATAATATAAACCATGGGATAAGTTTTTTTTCCTCACGGAACTGAATCTGGCCAATATAAGACGATCTTCACTGACGCTAAAGTTCAAAGCCATCAATACATTTCCTGTCCTGGTTCTTCATTGTCCTTCACACCTATAAAGAGTCAAATAAAATACCACAACTTAGACATTTATCAGGACATTTTACAGACACATCAGTCAATTTGAAGATTGGGTATTGGTCTTTCATCCTTGTTCTGCCTAATGTGTCATGTGTGAAATAGGAATTAAAGAGGTCTGAACTGCAAGCCCAATATTACACAGAAGAACTCCTGTTAAAGGAACAGTTGAGTGTAAAAATATAAACTGTACAAATAGATAGTATGTGAAAAATAAAAAATGTTTCTAATATAGTAAGTTAGCCAAAAATGTAATGTATAAAGGCTGGAGTGACTGGATGTCTAACATTATAGAACAGAATCCAACTTCCTGCTTTTCAGCTCTCTAACTCTGAGTTAGTCAGTGAAGGTGGTGTCAAATGGGACATAACTGTTCAGTGAGTTTGCAATTGATCCTCAGCATTCAGCTCAGATTCATAAGCAACAGCAGTGTCGGACTGGCCCGGCGGGACACCGGGAAAAAACCCGGTGGGCCCCGACCCTCGTGGGCCCCCGCCGGGCCAGACCCCCTCTAATAGTATAAAATTTTTTAAAAAGTTTCCGGCGATGCTCATCGCATCACCGCTTGCGCATGCGCATCGACACTTGCGCACCGAGAAGCGCCGCTCGTGCATGCGCATGGCGGTGTTTGAGCGGCGCAGTAGGGGGGCGGGGGACCCTGGACCAGCAGTCCCGGTGGGCCCCGGGCCCCCCAGTCCGACCCTGAGCAACAGTTATGACCCATGTGGCCTCCCTCACTTACTGCCTGGTAACCAATCAGTGGAAACCAAGAGAGCTGAAAAGCAGGAAGTAGTGTTCTGGCTATTATGTTACATATCCAGTCACTCCAGCCTTTATACATTACATTATTTGCTAAATAACTATATTAGATTTTTTTCTAATTTTAATCTATTTACCCAGTGTTTATTTTTACACTGAACAATTCCTTTAAAAAAATTACCATTGTTTTGGAAAGATGCAGCAAGGGGCTGAATAAACTGATAGGGTTATGTTTCTGAAATGTATACAAACATATAAATACCCTTCTGTATTAGGAAATCCCCTACTGTCAAATTTCCCTCCGAAGGAGGTCCTGGTACCTGTAACCCTTACTGAAGTCAGGGATCAGGGACCCCGTGAATGAGGTATGAGATAGGGGCAGGTGTTATAGGACCGATCTAGGAGTGTAAGGCAGAATGGATGAGCTAGAGGAAGCAGTTCTGGTCTCCAACATAGGAGTGATGGATTGGAGGTAAGTCTCCCAGGTAATACTGCATGTTAGTGTAGGGATCATAGTGGAAAAGGAATCAGGTTAGAGGATTCTCTATTCAGGTCCACAAAAGGGCGTCACAGAGGGAAAGCGAGATCATGCCATGATATGCTATGAAACCTAATATTGCTGTGATCACTTCAGCACGATCACTGGTAGTATGTCAGTACAGGTATAGGACCTGTTATCCAGAATGTTCAGAACCAGGGGCTTTCCGGATAATGGATCTTTCCATTATTTGGATCTCTATACCTTAAGTCTACTAAAGAATCATTTAAACATTAATTAAACCCAATAGGCTGGTTTTGTTTACAATAAGGATTAACTATACAGGTATGGCACCTGTTATTCAGAACTAGTGATGGGTGAATTTATTTGCCTGGTGCAAATTCGCGGTGAATTTGTGCGATTCGTGAAAATTCAACGGCGTCAAAAATATGGACTATCGGAGACCACCTTTCCCTTATCTTGAGCTTTCTAGAGAATGGGTTTCCGGATAATGGATCGTATATCTGTACTTTGTTTTTTGTGCTAATTAAATATTTCTTATTGTTTAAGACCTCCTGGCGTCCAGAAAAATAATATTGTGAGCAAACAGTAAAATGTATTACATTACAGGGCTACTCCCTCTATTATAATTCTTCAAAATGCTTAATCTATTCCTTTAGATATAATATCTCCAGTATACAGTAGCTGGAATCATAAGCTCTATAAGAATTATTATCATCCAAAATACTTTACACTTATTTTGCTGGAGATACTAGTTTTTTTCCCAAGGTTTATCTCCCATCTTTTTGGATACAAATACATTAGATTTTATATTCTTCTGGGATTTAGTACTAACCCAAATACATTTTGGGGAGAGGGTTCATTTTAGGCGTCGGTGAATGCACCTGTGAGGGTAGGACTACATGGATGTTTTGGGTGCGATCCGACGCGCACAGAAATAAGGTAAGAGATAAAAATGTTGCAGCATTGATCAGACACGACTGTCGGATGCAGACGCTGCACGCTGACTTGTCACATGCGTTTTGTCGCAGCGCGTCGGATCGCGCCGAAAACGTCCATGAAGCCCTACCCTAATAGTGAAGCTGAAACAGCTGTGTAACTGGGATCCAAATTATTGTGATGAAAACTAAACTCTCCATGGACATGTAATTGTAGTCATGCCACAAACGTAACATTTCTACTAGACAGAAAATGATGGATATATAATTAGCTCCCTAAAATATCAGAAAATGATGGATATATTATTAGCTCCTAAAATATCAGAAAATGATGGATATATTATTAGCTCCTAAAATATCAGCATGTCATTTGATGAGCAGATAAACAGAAATAAACAAAGATAAAGACTGTGTTGGCATCTTGTACTTTCAGGATCAAGAGGAGAAGATGAAATACTTGCTGCCCCCTACTGGAATGTTGAAAAGCCACAGGAGGTTCTTGTCTAATCAGGGATTGTAAGGGCATATTTACAAAGCTGTGCAAATATTTAAGGACAAAAAAAGGTGTTATGCCATATTTAAAGGGATACATTTTTTTATATGTGAGTTAATGTCATGTATATCAATCTCGGTCTATTAATAAGGCTAAATTGTTTTTATTTGTGTAAAATGTGATGTTATTTGGCAGCTTTTTTATGTTACCTCCTCTACTTTTCATTTTACATTAAACTTTTACATGATTGCGACTGCTTTAAGGGCAGAGGCACACATGAAGATACGGGAGATTAGTTGCCGGTGACAAATCGCCTCTTCTTCGGACGACTAATCTCCCCGAACTGCCTTCCCGCCCACTACAATCTAAGTCGCCGGTGGGATCGCTTTGTTTTCCACAGCTGCCCGAAGTTTCCTCTTGAGGCAACTACAGGCGACTTCAGAAAACGAAGCGATCCGAGTGCTGAGTTCATTTCTAGCGGGCAGGAAAGGCAGTTCAGGGAGATTAGTCGCCCGAAGAAGACTAAATCTCTCCGAATCTCCACGTGTGTCTCTGCCCTAAAATGGACGCACCTTGTAGCACAGAACATCTGTCCCGCCTCCTTTTTTTGCATTTAAATACGTTTGTCCACACAGTGAATCCTGCACCAGGGTGCAACTTGAGTACATCAACTCACCACTTGTTGCAATGACACTGGAATTGTGGGACAAAATTCTGCATTGTGGGTAAAAAAATGGCGAACAGTGAACGAAACTGCACTTTCCACTTTGCACTTTCACACTGCATTCATAAATGATCCCTATAGTATAGCATTGTGTTAAATTACTGATGTAATATATATATAAAAAATATTTATGATAATGGATGTCTAACGTTTATCAAAGTGCCAGTTGTTCCAGCCAAAACGTTAGACATCCATTCTAATAACTATTTTTATTTTTACTTTAAGACCTGAGAGTGCGGCCTCTTCAAATGATTTCTATCTAACCACAGCGTGGACTGCACCCAGATGCCAGTGTTCCATGAGTGCTGGGATCCTACATTCTATATATATATATATATATATATCTATATATATGGGGCGTAACTACAGAGGAAGCAGACCCTGCAGCTGCAGGAGGGTTAAGGGCCCCATGAGGCCCTAATTTATATACAATTTCAATTTAAATTGGCATTTTTATGGGCCTGAAAAATAATTTGCTGTGGGGCCCAGTAATATCTAATTACTCCACTGCCTCTGCTGCTGGTTACAGAGGATGTTCATATCTGTGCAAACAATATGTCACCTCCCTCATTACTAAAAATGAGCAGCCTGTAATTTTATATATATATATATATATATATATATATATATATATATATATATATATATATATATATATATATATATATATATATATATAGTCAACTACAAGAGGTCCTCTGCACTCAACCCATTATCAATATATATATATATAAGACAACGACATTTTGTGCATACTGCTACTAAAAAATGCCTTACCCTTTAAACAACACAGGGATTGTTTGTCCATATATTGCAATATATTTAAGCTGGCCAACTACGTCACAGTCATCCCATATCTGGCCAGTCCTACGCTTAATTTTCATCTGATTCATTAAGAATTCTATTGCTTAATTATACATTTTACAAAGGGACTAAGTTTTACCTGCAACTTACTTGCTGCTTTCAAAGTAAAACTCCCAAACTTGGCTGCCCAAGTTTGTTTAAAGGGTAAGGCATTTTTCAGTAGCAGTATGCACAAAATGTCGTTGTCTTAAATATATTGATAATGGATTGAGTGCAGAGGACTCTTGTATTTGTCTATATGTATTTTGTGGTCACACCCTCATTGCACCCCCGCCTAATGGTTTTAAAAAGTAGTGGTGAGCACAACTTTCCCTTGTTTGTTATAGTTATACAGAAGCAGTGACCAGCTCCATGTTGTAGCTCCCACCCTTCCCAGCTATAGTCAGGTGATCCCACTGGTGTCTAATAAAAGGGCAGCCAAGTTTGGGAGTTTTACTTTGAAAGCGGCTAGTAAGTTGCAGGTAAAACGTATTCGTCCCTTTTATAAAATGTATAATGAAGCAATAGAATTCTTAATGAATCAGATGAAAATTGAGCATAGGACTGGCCAGATATGGGATGACTTTGACGTAGTTGTTCAGCTTAAATATATTGCAATATATGGACAAACAATCCCTGTGTTGTTTAAAGGGTAAGGCATTTTTCAGTAGCAGTATGCACAAAATGTCTCTGTCTTAAATATATTGATAATGGGTTGAGTGCAGAGGACTCTTGTATTTGTCTATATGTATTTTGTGGTCACAGCCTCATTGCACCCCCGCCTAATGGTTTTAAAAAATAGTGGTGAGCACAACTTTCCCTTGTTTGTTATATATATATATAATACGCAAGCGCCATGAATATCCTGTAAATGAGAGCCTTATAAATGGAGCTTAGCAATGTCATTGGTTATAATCGGAGCTTAGTGATGTCATTTCTGTCACATGACTCACTGAAACTTGTGTATTATAATAAATAAATAAAGTACCCCCTATTTTGAGATATGAGGATATTAGAAGTGACCTCAGAATTCTATGACCTGTATAAAAACACTCAGCTAATATGTTATAGAATAGCCAATTCTAAACCACTTTTGGCCTCACACCCTCCGACGGCACAAGAGGGTCTCCTGAGGCCCCATACTGTCCTCCAACATAAGGAGGGATCCGGCCACACCCATCTCTTTTATTTGCTGCTGACCTGCAGCTTAATCAGACAGTTACCTCTAGCTGGGCAACTGCAAAACCCTAAACGGAGTATGGAATGGAGGACCCACCCTGCTCTCCTTCTTTCACTCCATGGATCCATTTATCCAGCTTTTCCTGAGCCGTTCCACAAACACAGCCATGCTTGCTGCAACACTGTACATTTTCCCTGGAGTTAACAGTTTAGCAGTTTAAGGGGCAGATTTATCAAGGGTAGAATTTCGAATAAAAAAACTTAGAAATTCGAATAAAAAAGACCAACAGAAATTTATTAAAAAAATAAGTTTTTTTGCGTGAATAGGCCGTTTTCGTTCGAATTTGAATCATACGAATCAAAGTAACATTGTAATCGATCAAATTCAATGTCCACCAATTGACTCCAAATAGGTTCTAGGAGGTCCCCCATAAACTAGAAACTAGGCTAAAACAGCAATTCAGCAGGTTTTAGATGGCGCATGGCAAAGTCGAATTTTTTTTTAAGAGACAGTACATGATAAATTTTGATATTCAAATTTTTTTCAAATTGAATTTGGACTATTCCCTAGTCGAAGTACACAAAAATAGCTCAAAATTCGAATTTTTTTAATTCGAATTTTTTTAATTCGAATTTTTTTAATTCGAATTTTTTTAATTCGAATTTTTTTAATTCGAATTTTTTTAATTCGAATTTTCACTTCGACCCTTGATAAATCTGCCCCTAACTGTGGTGAAAAATACAAATAAACAGGACCATTAGTGATGGGTGAATTTGACCCGTTTCGATTCACCAAAAAATTCCCCGAAATGCCAAGTCTTTAAGCCACAACATTTTTTTTGATGCGCAACAAAATTGTTGACCCATTAGAGTCTATGGGAGTCAATTTTGTGGTTAAATATATTCTTTCCAGTAAATCTGTTGGGCAATAAACCTATAGTGATCATTATTAACAGATTATATTACAAATGTGACATCACTCAGGTTTTTAAGCAATAGCACACCTTCAATTAAAGGAGAGATATTGTGTGCTTAAAAAATATGTGTTTCGGACTGATTTCATGAAAAATTCTGCAAAAAACCTGCTAATTCTGCCAATCTCACATAAAAAAATTTTGGATCAGTACCTTAGGCAAAACGGAGAAAGTAAAAAACAGAAACAAAAATATGGTGTAGTCTTTTAGGTCCCTTCTGGAGCACCCTGTGCTGGAAGAAGAGTCGCTAGTGTAAGTTCCCCTTTAGAAGATACTTCCCTTTTTATTCCAGTTGTGTATATAATTAAATCGAGTTTTTTCAGAAACCTTCACCAAGCTTGGCTAAAATGCCTACTTACTAGTGATGGGCGAATTTATTCGCCAGGCGCGAATTCAAAACCACGGTCCAAAAAACAGACGCCAGCGTCAAAAATGAGACGCTGGCACCGTTTCGCAAATTTTTCGCCGTTTCACAGGAAATTCGCAAATTTTTCTGCGAAGCAAATTGCCCCAAATTCGCCCATCACTACTACTTACAAGATTGTAGTAGAATTAACACATGTAGTAGTGGTCACCAGTATTCTCCCCTTCTTCCCAAGCCACTGTTAAACTCCAACATAAGGATACAGAAATCTCATAGTATAATACTGTTTTATTAAAAAAGCTAAAAATTATTAAAAAAGCTAAAATTGCTCGTGTGACTGCAGGATTGTGATTGGCTATCCCCTCCTATTGTGCTATTGGCAGGGACCATTCAGACACACCCACTCCTAATTTTAAACTTGGACTGGGACCAGAGAACATCTATAGGTAAACTCCCATAAAGGGGATACTTTTAAAGATAATATAAATTTTTAGTCCAAATTAAAACCAGCACCATCCATTATTCATTATTGTTTACAATATTAGGTTTTCACCAAACCTTTATAATATATTTGTATTGTATATTTATTTAAGGCAGAGGCGCAGTATTGCTATATATCATCTTCTGACAGTCAGCACCATTGTGACATCACTCATATGTAATAAGGAACACTGTCCTGTCACATGACATTTATGTGGATATAAGACAAGGTCGTTTAACCTGCAGTCCACAACAGTTTGCCAGACTTCAGCTCAAAACATTTGTCAGCCTTTGCTTGGAACTTGTAAAGCATTTTTGACAGGGTTTCCATGGAAATGTATGTAAATTCATCCATCACATGGAAAATGATTTATCCAAAAGTAGATTAAGAGCATGTCTGTCCCTGCCCTGTTCAGTAAATGATACACCCCTCAGTTCAGGGGCCACACCGAACCCTACGACTTACCCACCCAAGTACCAAATACCAAATATTTCATCAAGCATTCAGGCGAATGCTGAATTAAATCCAAACCCTAAATTGCAAATGTAAATTAGGGTAAAAACGGTTAAAAGATTTGTGCAGACATCACATGCAAAAAAAACTTTATTTTTTAGGATTAGTATTCAGTTCAGTCAGGAATTGGTAGTTGTCTGAATCTGAATTCTGCTGAAAAAAGGCCAAATCCTTGCATCCATTCTATAGAGGCACCAAAGCTTAAAATTACAGTGGAACCCCTCTCAGCCTGCATAATAATTTACTCCACTTTCAACAAAAAAGATAACAGTGGTATGTCTTACATTTCCCAGGAACATCTGAGCACTGGGGTGTTTTTGAACAAATATTTTTAGTGAAGCAGTATTGTATGAAATTAAATCAAATGTGAAAAGCGGGCTGTGCAAAAATTTGGGTACCCTTGTAATTTTACTAATTTGAATGCATGTAACTGCTCAATACTGATTACTGGCAACACCAAATTGGTTGGATTAGCTTGTTAAGCCTTGAACTTCATAGGCAGGTGTGTCCAATCATGAGAAAAGGTATTTAAGGTGGCCAATTGCAAGTTGTCCATTGTTTGACTCTCCTCTGAAGAGTGACAGCATGGGATCCTCAAAGCAACTCTCAAAAGATCTGAAAACAAAGATTGTTCAGTATCATGGTTTAGGGAAAGGCTACAAAAAGCTGTCGCAGAGGTTTAAACTGTCAGTTGCAACTGTAAGGAATGTAATCAGGAAATGGAAGGCCACAGGCACAGTTGCTGTAAAACCCAGGTCTGGCAGGTCAAGAAAAATACAGGAGCAGCATATGCGGAGGATTGTGAGAATGGTTACAGACAACCCAAATCAGGGTTGGACTGGAGGACCCAGGGCCCACTGGGTCTGTAGCCTCAGGGCCCCCCCCACACCATCCCCAGGTGAGTGCAGGAGCGGGTCTGGGCCAGTGGGGCCCAAAAGAGTCGCGGCCCACCGGGTTTTTTCCCGATGTCCCGCCAGCCCAGTCCAATCCTGACCCAAATATCACCTCCAAAGACCTGCAAGAACATCTTGCTGCAGATGGTGGAAGCAACATCCAAGGGGGTCGGAGATCAACATTGTTGCTCACGAGCCATTGGATGGGGATCTCTAGTATAGAGGATGGTACTCGCTCAAAACATATAATGGGAGAAATATTGTGAATTGCTTTGGGCCCTTGATGCCTTCACACAAGGCATCCACCCAACAAATCTATATTATGTGTACGAATGGGGTGCTGTAATGTCCCTTTCCCCATGGCATCTTCAGTTAAAATGTGGGGCGTAATTTACTGTCATTTTATTTCCGTTTATTGTGTCCTTTTCATGTCAGAGAGTGTGAAGCCCTATTCCACAGCCGCCCCTGATAATCCATCTGGATAAAGATGTTTCCAGTCCAGTATAAAAAAAAAAATCCATTGGCAGATCTCTGTACATTGATAAACCTTCCACCTTAAAAGAATTGAAAACAAATTGTGGGACGCAGAGCAAAGCCCTCGCAATCCTTGTGACAAATACTAATGTATAAATCAGCGGCCCAGTCCAGGCACGGGGTGCCGATCATGTTCTTTACTCAAATGTCACCTGTTCCTATCTAACGATTTGCATAATGCAAAGCTTCTCACTCGTAAAATACAGATTAAGAGGGGAAGCAAAGAGTCATTCCTGAACCACGGAGCCATTTCGGAAAAAGAGTCTTTGGATTAACCCTTCCCTAGCTTTCTGTTTGGAACAGCAACATTCAGCTGGCTTTGGGAAAAAAAAATATTCTGCATATTTTAAGGCAAATACTACGTGTTAAGTCAGTCCCATGGATATTATGACTATTAACTTAATTCTTTAAAATCGCATTTTTATTCAGATTATCATTCTGAAAATCTATAAATGATACCGAAGGTTCAGGCTCTTTGTTGCACATCTCTGATATCTCCGATTTAAACGGACAAATATGAATGTTGAAGATTTTATTCACTTGGAATTGGTATAAAACAAATTTAGCGTGGGTCCCCCGAGTCCTTCATTCAATGAAGAGTAAATGAACATTATAAGGAAAAATGCAGCAAAAGCATAAATGAACAATGTGAAAGGCACAAATAAACTTTTTACATTTATAATGTTACACCTTTTTCTATTTATAAATGTTATATTTTCTTTTGTAATTTTAATAAATAATTATTGGCCACTATACCATTATTTTATAACAAGCTTCTATGAAGGTGTAATGGACTACATTTCTGCTCTACCATAGTCTCTCAGATTGTCAAGCCACAACTTTCCTTATCAGCTTCCATAGCCATATAGGTTATTAGTACAGGTATGGAATCTGTTATCCAGAAACCTAGTTATCCAGAAAGCTCCAAATTACAGAAAGGCCAGCTCCCATAGACTCCATTTTATCCAAATAATCCAGCTTTTTCTCTGTAATAATAAAACAGTAGCTTGTACTTGATCCCAACTAAGATGTAATTAATCCTTATTGGAGGCAAAACCAGCCTATTGGGTTTATTTAAAATGATTTTCTAATAGACTTAAGGTATGAAGATCCAAATTATGGAAAGATCCGCTGTCCAGGAAACCCTAGGTCCTGAGCATTCTGGATAACAAGTCACATACCTGTAGTAGAGAAAAATCCTCAAAGCTGCAAGAGTTCTGGTTGTCCTCGCTGTTCCTGAAATGCTGCTTCCGGGTTCGTGCGGCACTCTGCAAATTTCGGCTTTCTTTCGTGCGCCGCATGACATCATCATGGTTGGTGCAAACTTCAAATATTTAGGGCTCTTACACATGAGCGTTTTTACCTGCGCTCCCCTGCGTTCCGTTTTTCGGCATTCAGCCGCAGGGGAGCGCAGGAATAGATGCATTTCATTATTTCAAATGGGGCTGTACTCACACAGGCGCATGTAGGCGCCGAATGCAGGTTGAGACGCAACATGCTGCATTTTTCCTACGTTCGGCGCCTACACGCGCCTGTGTGAGTACAGCCCCATTTGAAATAATGAAATGCGTCTATTCCTGCGCTCCCCTGCGGCTGAACACCGAAAAACGGAACGCAGGGGAGCGCAGGTAAAAACGCTCATGTGTAAGAGCCCTTAAAGGGGCAAATGTCTTATTCCTATAGTTCCTGGGTGCGCTTCTCTTAGTCTGCTCGTGTTCCTGACCCTTGCCTGTTCCTGACATTGCCATTCTGCCGCCTGTACCGACCGCTGCCTGTATATTGACTATTCTCTGGATCCTGATTTTGTACCACACTACTGTTTGGTTTGACCTTGGCCCCACCCCCTCCGTACGCCCGTTACGCACTGGTTCCCTTGCCTGCTCAGAACTCTCTCCTTGGTCCTCTCACATTAAGGGGCAAATTTATAAAGGGTCGAATAGTAAATTCAAATTTTCGAGTTTCAAAATTCACACATTCAAATTTTAATCCCAGTATTTAAATGTAAATTTGAATGTGAGATTTATCAACCCTCGACCATGGAAACAGTCCTAATTCGAATATTTGCCATCTAGGGGTCTGGCCACACGGGCAGATTTGGGGAGATTAGTCGCCAGGGGAAAAATCTCCTCTTCTTCTCTGCGACTAATCTCCCAGATCTGCCTTCCCCTGCCTTCCGCCAGCTAAAATGAAAATTGCCTGGGGGCAGGCACACAGAGCACTTCATTTTACGAAGTCGCCCATAATTGCCTCACGAGGAAACTTCGGCGACTTCGGAAAACTAAGCGCTCTGTGTGATACGATTGTCAGATGCAGACGCAGCGTGCAGGGCTGGTCCTATCAAATGTGGGGCCCAATTGGGACCATGTTGGCGGGGCCCCTAGACAAAGTGTTGCTGGCTACTGACACACCAAGTATTTAGGAAAATAAGGGCATACAGGCACAAAATAGAAAGGAAAGGGGCAGACAAGGTAACATAATAGGGGCACACAGGGTAAGAGAGAGAGGGAGGAAATAGGAGAGTGGACTGGGCCAATTAGTTTGGGGCTGGGCCGATTCAGCTTGGGAGCAGGCTTGGTTGGATTGGGGGCAGGCAGGGCCTAGCAAGGTTGGAGGAAAGCTGGGCCTATGAGAGTTGGGGGCAGGCTAGACCTATGGATTTGGGGATGGGCTGGACTCTCAAAGTTGGGGGCAGGCCAGGCAGCATCATGTGCTGAGGGAAATATTATCTGTGCTGCCCTGTGGTGCGGGGCCCCCCAGAGGTGCGGGGCCCAATTGGGCCCAATTGGTCCAATTGGCCTAAGGCCGGCCCTGGCAGCGTGCAACGACTGAATCCGACAGTCGTGATAGATCATCACAAAATTTTCAAATCACAGGATATTTGGGATGAAAAAACCAAAAGTCAAGATAGCTTTATTGGCTAGAGTTTTTTTAAACTCCAAAGTAGTGTCTTGTTTTTAAGAAAACATGTTTTCCCATGACAATATCCCTTTAACTATCGGTAGGAACGAGTCATGTAAGGTGGAGAAATATGGGATCTGTATATATTGTACGTATGTAAAGATGAAACTTTGAAAAAACTATTTTTAAACCAATTCTTGAATCACAGGATATTTGGGTTAAAAAAGAAAAAAGTATGAAGTAGGTACGAAACGCATAAGGTGGAGTATTACGGAGTCTGTAAGTATGTATTTCACAATGAAACTTTGAATAAAATATTTTCTATTTTTACACAATAGAAAAAAACTATTTTTAAACCAATTCTTGAATCACAGGATATTTGGGATGAAAAAAACAAAAGTCAAGATGGTTTTATTGGCTAGAGTTTTTTTTAAATCCAGAAGGTATGAAAAGCGTAAGGTGGAAAACTATGGGAGGCTTTCTTCTTTTACTTGAAATTTTTGAGCCTCAGGATATTTGGGTTGAAAAAAGACAAAAGACAAGATTATTGGCAAGAGTTTTTTAAGTACTGGTAGGTACAACTGCATAAGGCTCTACCTACCTATACTGGAAAAAATGTTTTTGGCACAAAATTTAGTCCGGAGGTCATCTGAAAATGAAATCTATGTAGGTTCACTATCTTACTATATTATTGTGTTATTCCTGACTACTATTTTCAGTATAGTATGAAGAAGACACAGAATCTTTGGTGGGCCAGACAAAGCATGGAGATGTTCTTGCTCCTACAGAGGACTTACTCTTGGAGAAGCTTGTGGACATGGTGGACAGCAAAGCAAATGCCAGCATCCTGCAAAAGCAACAAAACCAGTCATTTTTTAGTCTCTTTTTAGTGTTCTTTATAATAAATATCAGGACCAAAACTAAGGGGCAGATTTATCAAGGGTCGGAGTGAATTCGAGGGAATTTTCGAAGTAAAAAAATTTGAAATTAAAAGTAATTTTTTGTATACTTCGACCATCGAATAGGATACTACGACTTTGAATTTACTTCGACTTCGAGTCGAAGTAAAAATCGTTCGATTATTCGACCATTTGATAATCGAAGTACTGTCTCTTTAAAAAAACTTCTACTTCAATACTTCGCCAACTTAAACCTACCAAATTGCTGTTTAGCCTATGGGGGACCTCCTGTGTGTTTTTTTTAAGTCGAAGGATTTTTTGGGAAAATCGTACGATAAAATAGTTTGAATCGTTCGATTCGAAGTACGACCGGAGTATGATCGGAATACCATCGTACGATGTATAAAATCCTCCAACTTCGAATTTGAATGTCGGAGGATTCTATTTGAATTTCGAATTTTTTTCTACTTCGAAATTCGACCCTTGACAAATCTGCCCCTAAAAGTGCATCAGAGGGAAAAAAATCCCACAAAACATTTTTTCTCATTTTGTGTTTTTTAAAAAGTTGCTTTTGCCTTATTTGGGCCTCGTTTTACAAGTGTCAAGGATTAGAGAGAACTTCAGAGCTTCCAAAATTCAATAGGATTATCACAGGCACAGTAGTTATCTGTGTCAGCTTTTAATTACTTTTGAAGGCCAGCATCATGTCCAGCTATTGTTTCCCTTTAATTAGCATCCAGCCCAATTTACACCGAGCTTTACAGCATATGAATAGCAATATTAGGATAATGTCACTTAATATCAGAATGAATATTTAGCATGGTTTATACTTTTACATGAAATGGCCTCATTTTAGACTTTTTGTTTAAATCCCCTTTCTTTGTTTTAAAACAATCTTTATATTTTTTACAGAATAACAGCAGAATTCTTTTATGTTTATTTTTTTTTTTTTTTTAAACTCTCGAGTCAGGAGAACAATGACATCATGGCACATTATTAGATGAGGATTTAATTGTAAGAAATATGCCTGTTACAATTGCAGCTACATCATGGGTCCTTTTTTATTTGGGCCCACCAAATAACCCCCCTACACTTGCTAAGTATTAAGTTGTGTGTCCTGTAAAGTACCATTTTTATACACATATTTATTAACAATCACATTTTTTTTCCACAAATTTTTTTTTTTTTTTTAAAAGCTTTAGAATTTTTGAGATTTATTAAAGGCCAGATTTATCAAGGGCTAAGTAAAAATTTGAATTTCGAATTCCAATTTCAAGTTCGAATTTTAGATTTTTTTTTTTCCAAAACTTTCAAATTCAACTAGCGAATTGTTAAAATTAGTTTCAAGTTTCAACATGCACTGGCCCTTTAAGAACTCTAATTAAATTATTCGCCACCTAAAACCTGCCAAATTGCTGTTTTAGTCAACAGAAGACGTCCAGGGATCAATTTGGAGTTGTTTGCAGCATTCCTGACAATCCAGTTTTTTTCAGAGAAAAAACTCAAATTGAGTTTGAATTTGATTCAAATTCGATTTGAGTTTTCAGGTCGATCCTATTCACCCGAGTTTTGAAAATTTGATTTTTTCAATAAATTTCGATTGGTCGAATTACTAGTTCATGGGAGTTTTTAAAAATTCAAAAATTCACATGGACTCGAAATTCGACCTTTGATAAATGTGCCCTCTATAACAAAACTTCGCCAGGTAAAAGTTCTCGTGGTCCTATAGAAGTTATGGCAAGCTGTGCTGATCCTATTGGACCATTTTAAACCAAATTGGACTTTTAGAGGGTTTTTTTGTATACTTCGACTAGGGAATAGTCCAAATTCGATTTGAATTTGAAAAAAATTTGAAAATTCGAAATTTATAATGTACTGTCTCTTTAAAAATTCAACTTCTACCATTTGCCATTTAAAAGCTGCCGAATTGATGTTTTAGCCTATGGGGGACCACCTTAAACACTTTTGGAATCAATTGGTTGACTTTTTTTGGGGGAAAAACGTAGAATTGAATTCGATCAAATGCGCTATTACTTTGATTTGTACCATTCGAATTTGTCCAAATACGGACCTATTCTATCGAAACTGACCTATTCGGCTTAAAAAACTTTGACTTAATTTCAGTTGGTCTTTTTTGCATTTGAATTTTGAAGTTTTTCAAATTCAAAATTGTACTGATGATAAATATGCCCCTAAGTGTCGAATTTAAAAATTTTTTAATTCAAATTCTCAATTTTTTTATGGTCAAAATTCTCAAATTCGTAATCGGACAGGAGCAACCTTGTATTTGAATACAATTCATTGTATTACAGAATGAGCGATTTGTGGTGTTTGGCCTAGCACTAGTTTTATTTATTCATTTGTATAAACCCCCCCCCCTTTCCCCCTTTTTTTTTTTTTTTTTTTTTTTTACTATTGTTTATATTGATGCTTGCCCAGGGTTTCCTCGCTAGATCCCTTCGACAACAGTCCACCCCCTTCCTCTCTACTATAGGGAATGAGTAGAACGTTAACACTTCGCTATAAATGTATGAGTCACAACTCACTTCTGTTTCAGAGATGTCACTGGCGAAAGGCTATTTAGGAAAGAGGGCTCGGAAATCTGGTAAAGTAATGTCAACCCTGAGTTTATGCGTTAACTCTGTTGGTTACTTCCCCATGTCCCCATTCTCTCTAACAGTTGAATGATCACACTGTATGAATAACATGCTTTATTGTTATATATTGACTGTCGAGATGTTATTTTCGTGTATGCTATATCAACCAAAAATAAAGATTATATAAAAAAAAAATTCTCAAATTCGAATCATGAATTATCCCTTAATAAATCAGAAAATTTTCATTTGAAAATTTTCGTTTTTTTTTATGGTCAAAACCTCTCAAATTCGAATTGTGAATTATCCAAAATAGATCCAAAATGTATCATACTCTGGCTCTTTAAGAACTCAATTTCGACTATTCGCTACCTAAAACCTGCCGAGCTCATGTATAAGTCAATGGGAGAGGTCCAGGGACCAATTTGGACATGTTACTAGCCTTCCTGACATTCAAGGTTTTTTTTCGAATTTAGTCAAATTTGATTCAAATTTGATTACAGTTTTTGAGTCTGTAAAATTTGTGTGAGTTAATATTAGATATATTCATTTTTTTTTTATTAAATAACCCCCCAAGTGTATTAGAATATAAAGGTGTTTAAAAAAACTCGAATTCGAAATTCGACTTTTAGGGGCATATTGATCATGGGTCGAATTTTGTTTTGAATTCAAAAAGACGAAATGAAATTAAGTCAAAGTTTTTCTTTTTGGTCGAATAGGTCCATTTTCGATGGAATAGGTCTGCCGAATTCGAATCGTACGAATCAAAGGAATAGCGCATTCGATCTAATTCAATTTTTACGTTTTTCACAAAAAAACTTTGATTTTTTCAAAGTCCACCAATTGGTTCTAGGAGGTTCCCCATAGGCTAAAACAGCAATTCGGCAGGTTTTAGATGGTGAATAGTTGAAGTTGAATTTTTGAAGAGACAGTATTCGAATTTTCCCATTTTTTTCGAAATTGAAGTCGAAGTACACAAAAAATAGCTCGAAATTTCATTCGAAAATTCACGTCGACCTTTGATAAATCTGCCCCTTAATAAACGTGCCTCCCCGCGTATGTATGGTAAGTGCATTACAATACAATAAAATCAAAGAAACATCTTTCCTTCCTGCTTTTGCCTTATACCCACAAAAGGCACGGATTCCTTGTAAACAGATGAGGCCCAGGAGGCGCTGAAGCAGTTAACGCCCTGCTTTCCTTGGTTACCCTGCAGAGAATTAAAACGCCGCCACTCTGAAGACTTGGTTTGGTAGAAGTTGGCTTATTAAATCTGCGGGAGCCCTCTGAACCCCCTGGTTACACAGCAGGATTGCTGGGTGCCCCCGATAACTCACAGCTGCTGATAAAGTCCACTGGTAATGGCTTTTTGCTAATGAGAAAAGTGTTACTGATTATGACAAATCGCCTTGGACCAACAGGCTAAGCTGCTACACAGGCTTCCAATTGTCAGAGTGGCTGATTTTTGCATCTCATTATTGCCTCTCTGACGCACTGCCCCTTCCCGTGCCGAACATGCTTTCTGACTCGCTTGTCACTATTTTAATAACACTTCTTTATCTCCATTTTTTTTATTCACAAGCTGCCAGCCCCAAAAGGTTATTGCCGAGAAAAGCATACTTCTACTCTCGTAGGTGCTATTGTTGGAATTATCGAGGTATAATTAGCAGAAGGGAAATAAACGCAGCCGTTCTTTTACTCCTATTTTGATCACCGTTGGCTTTATAGAGAGGTGGGGGGGGGGGGGAAATCTTATAATTATATCTTTTAAACGTAAGTGCAGAAAACAGCCTCAATAGGTTGTAATTAATCAACTTGCTAATCATTTAAATGCATTACTTTGGGTGGGTTCGACTGCCATCAAGTGCCGATAACGGCTGTAGTGCACGCAAGCTTGTATAATCCGGGATTTTGTTTGTCATTTAGAAAATATATGAAATAAATATTGAATTTTGTTGACCTTAAAGCACGATACACTGATATGATAAATAGCGCTTTGTCTACAAACTTTAGCGATGCACCGTATCCACTATTTTAGGATCCGACCGAATCCTTTGTGAAAGATTCAGCCGAATACCAAACCGAACCCTCATTTTCATCTGTAAATTAGGAAAAGAGGGCGAAAGAGAACTGCATGCTGTGTAGTTAAACATTTTTTACTTTGTGTTTGTGTGTAGAAAAGTCACGTGAATTTTTGTATTCTGGATACTTGGATTCGTCCGAAATCCTGCTGAAAAAGGCAGAATCTTGGCCAGAATCCTAAACTAAATCCTGGATTCTGCATCCCTAAGAAACTTAGAGGCCCATTGAAAACATTCTCAATTTACTGGTACAGGTATAGGAGCCCTTATCCGGAAACCCGATATCCAGAAAGCTCCGAATTACGGAATGGCTGTCTCCCATAGACTCCATTTTATCCAAATAATCCAAATTTTTAAAAATGGTTTCCTTTTTCTCTGTAATAATAAAACAGTAGCTTGTACTTGATCCCAGCTAAGATATAATTAATCCTTATTGGAAGCAAAACCAGCCTATTGGGTTTATTTAGTGTTTAAATGAATTTCTAGTAGACTTAAGGCATGAAGACCCAAATTACAGAAAGATCCGTTATCTGGAAAACTCCAGGTCCCGAGAATTCTGGATAACAGGTCTCATACCTGTATTTACAAATAAATAGTGATGGGCAAATAAATTCACCTGGCACGAATTAGCGGGGAATTTCCGTGTTTCGCTGCCGATGAATAAATTTGCGAAAATTCGCTGGCGTCAGTTTCCGATTTTCAAGATTTTTTCGCGAAAATTTTCGAATTTCATGATTTTTTCATGAATTTTCGATTTCACGAATTTTTTGTTGTTTCATGAATTTTTCAGTGAAGCGAAACAGGAGAAATTCGCCCATCAGTACAAATAAAAAATTTTCTCCAAAACCATGAATGCCGTGGCATTGCTTAAGATCCGACTATAAAGCACAAATGAAAAAAATGCATAACAAGCCAAATAAAAATACATAAACCTTAAAAGCCTCTAATTATTTTAGTTTTTCAGGCATTTTCTATTCCAAATTGACCTCAACAGCTTTTACATGGTGAAGTTATGTACAAGAGTTTTTTAACACTTTTTTACATACTAAGGGGGTCATTTACTAGCAATCAAATTTTGAATTTTTCCACAAATCTCTAAAAAAAAGTTTTTTTAAAAAAAGTGCTAAAAATTTGAGATCTTGTAAACATTAAATAAACCCAATAGGCTGGTTTTGATTCCAATAAGGATTAATTATATCTTAGTTTGGATCAAGTACAAGTGACTGTTTTATTATTACAGTTAAAAAAAAAACTTTAAAAAAAAAATTGGATTATTTAATTATAATGCAGTCTATGGGAGACGGCCTTTCCGTAATTCAGAGCTTTCTGGATAATGGGTTTCCAGATAACGGTTCCCATACCTGTACCACGAAAACCTCTAATACAAAACTTCACCAGCTAAAAGTTGTCAAGATCCTATAGAAGTCAATAGTTGCTGCGTTGATCTTTTTGGAGCGCTCTAAACCAATCGGGTCTTTTTGGAATTTTTGCTAGGAAATTTTTTATAGGTTTTCGAGGCATTTGTATTTTTTAGTGCAGAGTTCAGCGTAAATTTACGCTCGTACTTTTTTCTATCAGATTTTGTAATAAATCTCACGCCATTCGTAGTTTTAGACTCATTTTTTAGTAGTAGTTTTAGTCGTTTTAGAGAAATTTAAAAACACAATTTTTAGAGAAAAAAAAAATTTGATCTGTGAATTTTTTTTGAATGTTAGTAAATAGGCCGCCTTAATATTTAGTGAATGAACATGGTCACGTTTTTTTAACCGTTTAATTAGGGATGCACCGAATCCAGGATTTGGTTCG
This sequence comes from Xenopus laevis, assembly GCF_017654675.1. NCBI lineage: Eukaryota > Metazoa > Chordata > Amphibia > Anura > Pipidae > Xenopus > Xenopus laevis. Next base: position 20,534,582 of record NC_054371.1, on the reverse strand, counting down.
GGATTGGGCCAGGATTCGGCCTTTTTCAGCAGGATTCAGATTCGGCCGAATCCTTCTTCCCGAATCCGAACACTAATTTACATATGCAAATTAGGGATGGTGAAATCGCAAAACAAGGAAGTAAAAAAATTTTTCCCCTTCCCACCGCTAATTTGCATATACATATTCGGATTCGGTTCGGTATTCGCCCGAATCTTCGGGGGTTCGGACGAATCCAAAATAGTGGATTCGGGGCATCCCTAATTTTAATTACGTTAAAAATTTTCTGGTTGTGTATATTGTATTACATGTGAGGTCATGCTTTTCTAGTTCTTAAAAGAAGTCCGCCCCGGGTAAAGATATGTCTGATATTTTTAAGAATCTGGTAAATTTAAACAAAGCTACAGAGCTGCAGAGTTCCTTGACCTGCATAAAAATGAAATATCTGTATAAATACATATTTGTAAGCAGAGTATAGTGGGCAAAATTGACAATAGTGGGCAGCAGGATCACTTTGCATAATAACTAGTGCTATAGATGAATATATATAGATATTTATATGTATATAATTATATATCATTTCTAATTTATTAATTTATATATATATATAATCTATGTTTGCATCATTGAATAAATCTGCCGTTTTAAAAGTTCTAAAGATCTTTAGATTTGCATATTCATTTTTAGCTCATCTATAAACAACGTATGAGAAATAAAAAATAAAGGCAAAGTAGTGCAGATTTTTCTCTGTCGCTGCTCCTATGACATGTGAATGCAGAGCAAATCCAAACTGCAACAATCTGGTCACTAGAGGCCACTGTTTTATGTTTTATGTTTAAACCGAAACTTTCAATGATCAATGTGAATAAATCATAGGAATAAATGCAAATATTCGGCGTTTACTAAACACTTACGTTTATGTCAATGTGTGTATTTTCCTATTAGTATAAAAAAGCCTTGCAACAAGCTTGCGACTGTCTAAAACAAATGGGCGCAACGTTGACCTTGATTAATAACTATGTGTACGTACGGGTTTTTATATATCGGTAAATTATAAAAAATGTCCAAAGCCAACAGCCCCTTGTACATACCGCAATCAATTGTCCATGGAACTGCTGTTCATAATGGGTCACAGAAGAAAACATCGGACAGATATGATCTTCCAAACTGTTTCCCATGCACAGCCATCAGTTTATCTAATATGTGTAAAAAAGGTGATCCATTACAACTAATGACTCGCCTGTCATTCACATGCAAGGAACCAGCCCTCCCTCGATTCTCTATATGGGCCAGACCTTCACTGTCATTAACGTCCCCTCCTTCTCCTTTCAAGAAGAGAATTAGGACTCTTGGACATTAGCAAAAAAGGGCTTGGGGTCTCCCTATCGTCCTTAAGCAGAAGCTAAACAATATTAGCCATTCATTTTTGATAGATGAAGCATGGAAATTAGTTCCAGAGTTTAACTGATAACTAAAGGCACACAGTAACATTCCATTATGGCAGCCTTAATTGATGAGCTCATTAAGGCCATTATTAGAGAAATTGATTTCAAATAGGCACTTAAAACTGGCTGGCACAGGGAAAAAAAGGTGAAGAGATATCATAGAAAGGGAAAAAAAAAGCGGCTAAAATACATAATGAAGCCCGTTCGTTTTATAGGTTTCTTTAATGAAATCATCAAGTCCATATTAGTCGCTGTGTAGGTTTTTTAAACCCTTGTTTTTGTGGACTCATAAAGGTTCGGAGATCTTCCCCATTAACGAGAGCGGCGAAACGCCGAAAATCTTTAGTTTCGAGCCGGAGAAATAATTAATCCATTAGCCCGGGCCGAGGCAATCAATTCGTTAGTCAAGCTGAAGTGAAACTTTAAAGGTCTGCACAAAATGGCTGGGAAGGTGAATATCTAGAAGGTTGCGTCTCGTAACTCCGGGAGCTCAAACCGGTATTTGTACATAACTTTTGCCTTCACTATGGAAAACGTGGATGAATTGTTTTCGTCTTTTTTTGTTTTGTCTGTGTATGAGTAGGTAAAGTGATTTGCTACTTCCGCTTGTCTGTACGTTGGGTTTACCACCCCTAATGGACATTGGTAGTGATGGGCGAATTTGAAAAATTATCGAAACGCAAGTTTCGACGACAGCATCAATTTGCAGGTGTCAAATTGACGTCGCCGACACTTCCAATCCAGCTGACAATTTAATGAGCACCTATTTTATCCAATTGCATTAAAGTGCGGTAAATTGTCGCCGGCGTTGGCATTGTCGCCTGCGTCAAAAATTCGCCTGTGAATATTCATGGCAATTCACCAGCGGCCAAAATTCGCCATGAATTCGCGCCTTGGCAAATAAATTCACCCATCACTAGACATTGACACTGAGCAGTGCACAATAGTAATTTGATGTGCAATGTTATCTGAACATGTATGCTTGCCATAACAGTGGGGCGCATTTATAAACATTGGGCACATTTGCACCCGGGCAGTAACCCATAGCAACCAATCACTGAGGGGTGGACAAATAGTAGAAGGTGAATGCCAATAGAAAAATACAGGTATGGGACCTGGAAACCATTATCCATATAGCTCCAAAATTACAGACAGGCCAGCAAATAATTCTAATTTCTAAAAATGATTTCCTTTTTCTCTATAATATTAAAACAGTACAGATATTGAACTTGTTATCCAGGATGCTCATGAACCTGGGGTTTTCCGGATAACTGATCTTTCCATAATTTGGATCTTCATACCAAGTCTACAAGAACGTAATTGAAAGATTAAATAAACCCAATAGGCTGGTTTTGCTTCCAATAAGGATTAATTATATCTTAGTTGGGATCAAGTACAAGCTACTGTTTTATTATTACAGAGAAAAAGGAAATCATTCTTAAAAATTTGGAATATTTGGGTGAAATGGAGTCTATGAGACATGGTCTTAACTTTCTGAATAACGGGTTTCCTGATTCTATACCATGTACTTCATCCTATATAAAATATAATTAATATAGGAGGCAAAACAATCTTATTGGGTTTATTTAATGTTTAAATGATATATTAGTAGACTTAAAATATGGAGATTCAAATTATGGAAAGGCTCCTAATACAGAAAACCCCAGGTTGCGAGCATTCTGGATAACAGGTTCTTTTACGGCATAACAATTCGGGAAAGAACAGAGAGAAGGAAGTGGCCTACTCAGATTGGAACACTTAAAGGGCACCAATCATGACCAAAATCATTTACTAAGTAAATACAATATGTGAAAGTTCAAGAAATCCGATTTTTAAAACAGTTAGAATTGTTTGTATAATGTAAATGATCAGCTCACTATTCCTTCTGCAAGATCTCCCCTATCTCCACTGCAGTTCTAGCTGAGGCAGCCATCTTGGATTTCACTGGCTCCTCCTACCTATATCTTCCCAGCCAACTGTAGCTCTGAAATCTCGCACATGCTCAGTTCAAATTCCTTGTTGCTTATCAACCCTTCTAAGCTATTTTCAAATCAGCCAAACCTGTGTGTTAGCTGCTGTACAGTAGTGCTGCCACCTGCTGGAAGTTACTGTGTGCCCTTCATTTGCATAATGACATCACCAGCAGGGGACAAGATAGGGAAATCTCCTGATACTTCTAGTGGAGGAGTTTACTAAAACAAGGCATTCTGGGTAGAATACTCAAAGCAGTGTTACAATCTGAGCATGCTCCTGAAATTTGCATATTATAGTCTCTGTTATAGTCTCAACATGGCCTCCCTCAGTGAAAGAACCCATTTGACAAAGTAAGGGATTTTTTTAAAACCTGCAGTTTTTTCAAAAAACTATATATGTAGTTTGATTAAACGTGTTTAGCTTGTACTGGTCAGATTGTTAATATGTGTTTGATTTTGGCTGTGATAGGTGCCCTTTAATAATTAGTAGTAAAACAGGCAAAATATGGACCACACAGATGTAAACTGGGATTTAAAATAAGCCCTGGCATTTATACTATATAGAGGCCCAACCAGACCCCCCACAGGCCCAATAACTACTGACTGTCAATGGCATCTTACAGCAGCCCCCAAAAACACAGATTGTCATTCCAGGCCTGCAACCACAAAACCTTTAAGATAAATACTTTTATGGAAACTCTGAGCCATATATTATAGAAACTTAAATGTCAAAGAATTGAAATAAAGGCATTTTTTTTAAGTAACAATCACTTGTCCGACCCCAGTCTCTTCCAGTTAGGTGAGGTGATGCTTTGATGATGAGGTTGGACACTATTGCTATTGAAGGCTTTGTGGTTCTGCTTGGCTGCTAATGTTTAGTTAAAGTAATCGTAGAAGAAATGAATGGAACTCAGAGGATTTAGCTGGAGGCAAATGGCACAAATCCATCTGCACTTGGTACATTTAGGGTGATGTTCTCTCAGGCTCAGATTTATGTATGGACGAAAATCATGTAACTCTCTTTATTTGACTGCGATACAGTTGCATGTAATCCTAAACTGTTGACTGCTCTCGTACCCCCATGAAATGTGGCCTGCCGTTTAATTTATTTCCTACCAAATAAGAGCAAGGCATGCTGCAAAGGCTTCCAGTTAATAGAAGAAGTAGTAGGGCACCACTGACAAGTGATTTAAATGAAATTAGGAAGACAGTGAAACTAATGCGGATGCTGCTAAATCTTTATAACAGGCTGGGAAACCTCAGGCTAAAAGGAAACATGAATGCTTGGCTAGAGAGAAGTAAATCAGAGAAACACAGTGCCAGAGAGTGAGCCACGTAAAGACCTTCTGACTCAGTTCAACCATGCTTTGTAGTATGTAAAATATGAGTGTTTATAAATTAGCACCATCATTAACAGGGCTGTATAATACAATGATGGCAGATAAAATACATTAAAACACGAAGCAGACACAAATAGACTCCTGCTCATTAGAGCTTACAATCTAAGATGAGGAGGGAAAAGGGTACAGCCTTGATGCAGTTAGCAGTCTACATATGGATTATATGGGATAAGGCAGTTGACATTCGGTTGACCCTGAAGCTTGTCAATGTGTTTATCATTATGTGAAGGACATTAAAGTACAAGGAAAGGCTTGGTGCATTTTGGGGTGCCAAATGTTAGGCACCTCCAAGTGATTGTATTGACTTACCTGAAACCCCAGGCCGGGGCTCAGCAGAAAACTGCACGGGCCCAGGGTTATACCAATGAGCACTTTCTTCTAATTTCCCGGGGGAAAAACATGCGCAGTAGAATGAAATAGCCAACTATTTAGAAAAAAACTATTTTAAAAGTTCGGCTGTTCGTTCTACTGTGCTTTTTGCAGCCGTGCGAAGAAAGAGGAAGAAGAAGATTGCTCCGTGGTGCTCACTGGTAAATTTCAGGTAAGTAAATACAATCACCTAACATTTGTCACCCCCAAGTGGACCAAGCCTTTCCTTCTCCTTTAAAGGGTTTGAAATACTATAGGGGTAAGGGTTAGATTCCCCCCAAAAAGGTATATTTTAGGACAGTCTGTAAACTATCAAAAACTGGTAGAATTAAGAAAACAAGAGAAGATGGATGGTAGGAAGATTGTAAGTAGCAGTTGGGGTAACACTAAAGCTGGCCATACACAGGCCGATACAGGCATGGGACCTGTAATCCAGAATGCTCGGGACCTGAGGTTTTTCAGATAACATATCTTTCCGTTATTTAGATTTTCATACCTTAAATCTACTAGAAAATCATGTAAACATTAAATAAACCCAATAGGCTGGTTTTGATTCCAATAACAATTCATTATATCTTAGTTGGGATCAAGTACAAGTTATTGTTTTATTATTACACAGAAAAAGGAAATCATTTTTAGAAATTTGGAATATTTCGATAAAATGGAGTTCAAGGGAGATAACCATTCCGTAATTTGAAACTTTCTGGAAAATGGGTTTCCGGATAATGAATCCCATACCTGTATTAGCTGCCAATTCAGTACTTCCAGATTTAGCAAGATATTGGCCCCCGCGCAGGGTCATATCCAATAACTAGAAAATTCAGGAGTTTGAGGGTTGCATTAGTGTGTTTACCAACTCCTATTTCAAAGTCTCCATATTTCTTTTTTTTTTTTTAAACTTTGCTTTTTATTATTTCCAAGAATGATCAGATTTATGGAATTTTATGTTAACACAGAATGTATGTTGCGAACCTGTGACAGAAGATCTGGGTGAACAGGGAGGAAGAGAGAAGGCGGGAAGAAGAGAGGAAAAAGGGGGCAGAGAGAGAAATCGCCATGTTTTTATTATTTAAAATCAGTCAGTCAGGTAGAAATGTCATATGAAGGGGTAATGTCATTTGTCCAGGGGGTCCATATTTTATTCTTTTATCCAGTTTGATATTCAGCATATAGGTATTTTTTTCATTGGCAGCCATCGACCGGATTCTCCATTCCGCTGCTTTAGGATGGGGGGCAGACCCATTCTAAGTAGAAGGAGAGCACATCTTGTAGCTGAGGATATTTGTGTAATAAGTTTATTGTGGTATTTGAGCGTGTCCGGAAGACATTTGCCCAACAATGCAGTCCAATGGGTCATGGGTCAGTACGCCTTTGTGGTAGTTGTGAAAAATGGGTGAATGTGAAGGTCCAGACTGGGCATGGCTACCAGTTATGCCGGTTGTCATCCCCGTGAACAAAGTCCTTCATTGCCTGAATCCCATTTTTTATTTGTGCCGGAGATATGTGCCAAATATAGAGTATTTTATATGATATTTCTGTTAAGGATTATGCTCAGTGAGGTTTGTGTCATGTTGATGGGCGAATTTCTCCCGTTTCATTTTGCCAAAAAACGCAATTCGTGGCAATTATGAAGCTCACTGCAATTTTGACGCCGGTGGTAAAGTCAATTGGCATCCGAATAATGTTCGTTTTGACGGCAACAAATTTTCCAACACGCGTCCAAATTTTTTTGACTCCGGCTAATTTTCACAGCAGTTTTGCGATTTTATTCGCCGGCGGCAAAACACAGAAAATTCTCCATGAATTCGTGCCTGCCAAATCTATTCGCCCATCACTAGTCATTTCCCCAAATAGTTCAGTTCGCTGTTTGTCTGTTTCCCATTCCTGTTGGTATTGTGTAGATTTCCATATTTCCACCTATTATGATCTCATTGCTGGCCCTATGGCCACATGATCAGCACCATCATGTGGCCGGACAAATTAGCCACAAGCTGTTCTTGTATGCACAGCTTCAGAGAGTATATAGATGTTATATTTGCAAAGTTCTGGACAACATTGTAGGCCATCTCAATAGGTAGTGGTAACCAATGGGTATCTTTTAAGAGATTGCAGGAGAGTCCAATGATCATCCATGGAATGTTGGTTATTTGCATGACCTTGGAGTGAAAGATAAATGGCATTAGCCAAATGTTTTTGCTCTGGGACATGATAGGTTTACTTTAGAAATTCTATCTGGCAGTGGAGAAGCTGGAGGGGACTTTCAAGTCATTTTCCTTTGGCAATTATAGGTGCTACAACAGTATATATATGCTCAGCTCCAGAAGGAATTAGCCATAGTAAATCAGGCTCTGTTATATATTTATATATTTGGGATAATGTTGAGAACTGACCTGAAAAAAAGGAAGAAAGGCAAGCTCATTAATATTGCAAAAGGAACCATTCCCCTCAGCTGTAAACCACTAAGTAATAATCACTGCAAAAACAATGCCAAAAACACCAGCCCACAAATCTTCATCAAGGTTTGCAACCTGCAAGGCAATGTCTCAGCAATCCTGGTGGTAATTTACTAGATGATATTTCCATACTACACAGATATTCAATTTAAAGCCTATGAATGATCCGGTACTTAGAGACAAAGATTAAACATGCCATTTATAAACATTTACCAAATTTAAGTTGTGGTTGACAGGGAATTTTATGCTAAATTAAGAGATCAAATTTGTATTTGCATCTAACACCGCTCAAATAGGATTGTCATTAAATCCCTGAAAGGGGGGAAAAAAACACAATTTGCATTATTTCAGTGAGAAAATATTGCTGTTATTTCGAGACAGTCAAGCCAGCAAGCAAATGTTTTCTTGGCTTCCAATGTAATCTGTATTTATTCTTTTAAATATAACACTTCGGTTCAGCATGTTAGTAATTTAATGAAAAAAATATTATGATTTAAGTGCTTTAAGGGTAAGTTAAATAAGCGGCCATAGCCTATCGTACTGGAGCGAAGTAAACCCATCTGTATATTACAATGAAGAGGAAATCATAGACAATGAGATCTCAATATTTGGAAGGAAGTCTAGTCTGAACCAACTAGTGTACAGCCCCCAGTCAAAGACTTTGTTTAGGAATTTAGTTTTAGGACAGTTGACTTGATAAGTTAATTGAGATCACAACTCCATGTGCATTTGTGGTTAATAGACACCAGGACACACAGATATTGTATTGTATATTATACACAGGTTTTGGAAAGGAATCAGAAAAATGTTTATGAAGGGCATGGAAGCCTTGTAAGCCTATAGAGGGAGACTGTAGGGACCTTTCTTTTCTGTTGAACACCTAAAAGTCATGATTTGCACTGTGAGTTTCAGGTCGAAGCCAAACACCCTCCTATTGCTTTAAACTGTTCCCTGGAGGACATTAACTAACATTGCATTATTATATATACATATTTTTGGTAGGTTCTTCATATATTCGATCAGCTCCCAAACCTACTGATATGCTATAAATCAGTGATCCCCAACCAGTGACTCATGGGCAACATGTTGCTCACCAACCACATGGATGTTACTCCCAGTGGCCTCAAAGCAGGTGCTTGGAGGCAAGTTTTGGTTGTATAAAAAACAAACAGAGCCTCCTATAGGTTACCAGTCCACATAGGAACTACCAATAATGAAATCATAGCCCGTAACTGGCCCCCTCAGAAACTTTTAGCATTGCCCTCCAACATTTTTTACCTTTAAATGTGGCTCACGGGTAAAAAAAAGGTTGGGGATCCCAGCCATAAATAGTAAAACAGGCACGTCTTGCTCTATATGTCGTGAAACTGTGGAAACATTTGCAAAACAGAGAATTTACACCAAAATGCATTGGAGTCAATGGGAAGGAGAACTTACATTGTGCTTAAGTAATTTTTAATGTTACAGTAGCATAGGCATTGCCCTACCTTGCTAGAGAAGCTTGTTCCACTATTCTATAACTGTTCTTCATTTAAATTTTGCTCAGACAGCTCCTTAGACAGGAGGAGGACTCTGATCCCATTGGTTGACATAAAAGGCAAGGGGCAGATAATGATGTTTTTTCCCAGCACAACAAAATGTATGGCGAAGGCATGACATTCTAGCACAGATCTATGAAAAATGCTACCTCTGTTGGAACCACAAATTTCACCACTAAACTGCATTGGGTGAGTTTGCTTAGCCTTTTCTATAAATCAGTTCACAGTGTATCCATACTACTCATAGTCCACCCTGGGTACTTCTTTAAACTTTGATGCCGTACGATTTGAGATACTGGAAAAATCAGAAACTCAGACAGTTGCAGTTGCTTTAGACTTAATTCTACTAGATCAGAGGCCCCCAACCTTTTTTACCCATGAGCCACATTCAAATCTAAAAAAGGTTGGGGAGCAACACAAGCAGGTGACGCCAAATAAGGGCCGTGATTGGCTATTTGGCTATGAGAACTGGCAGCCTACATGAGGCTCTCCTTGACAGCAGGACTGGACTGGGATTCAAAATAGGCCCTGGCATTCCTAGTATATAGCCCACCAGCCCACTTAACAATCACTTTCTAAGGAATCTTACAGCAGCCCCTCATTTGCCAGAACCCACAGATTGCCAGTTCAGGCCTGCTTGACACTACACCTAGTTTTTATGCAATTAAAACTTGCCTCCAAGCCAAGAATTCAAAAACAAGCACCTGCTTTGAGTCCACTGAGAGCAACATCCAAGGGGTTGAGGAGCAACATGTTACTTGTGAGCCTCTGAATGGGGATCACTCTATTAGATACTGTATATTATGACCTGGATGAATAGAATCTTCATAGACATTTTATAGCATTTGGGAAGAAGGTATTGTAAAGCTCTGTCAACACTTACAATAATCAGTATTTATGCCACTTGTGTCACCTGACATGTTATAATTGATGGATTATAAAAAATAAGGTACAATCTACATCATAATATAAGGATATTAGAGGTCACAGTGGCATTCCGTAACCTACATAATAGCATTAAACATGCCCTTATGTCTTATCTATGGGTATGGATGTTGTATGTGATTCTTATAACTTATAATGGCAGTTACATTCAATATAAGATGCAACATTTGATTAGATGACATGCGTTACTGGGTTACTATCCAGGTGCCATTTTGCCTGACGTTAGTCAATAAGGCTGTGGCTTAACAGGGATGTTGGCCCCAATAAAATGTTATCCAATAAAATGTTATTCTAAGCAAACTCCGTTGACGTTATTTGAAAATGTAATTGCTACCAAAAGCGTTATTTCTTTCCCTATTTCGACTCCCTGCTGGTTCTGCTACATTCAGAACCAGGTATGAGAACATAGAAAAGAACGGGATAAATATATTCACAAGAAGGTATGAGAGCAAATACCTTAAAACAACGGAGGGTTTTTTATTTAATATATATTGGATTCATTTTTAGAACAATATTTTCTGATGCATTGTGGTGGACATCCCTTTGAAGACCTCCAATATCCTTAGAGATAACAGTAAAGGATAAATTACCTTATACAATGTACTAGTTGTGACAGGTACAATTTGGGCATGAAGGTCACTTGGGACATAGAGTTAAAACTCCTGGTGCAGGTGGAGGAGGCAGGAGACTTTCTCCTATGGGCGATCATTTCAAATCTGTTGTCAGCATGACTTTTTGGCTAATCCGACCTTTACGTGTTGGCAGCGCGTGTGGGTATTCAGCCTGGTTATTTTATAATGTATAATATTCTTCTTTAATCTGATCATTCTAAAGAAGTAATAAAGCTCGTTTTACCTACAGAATATAATATATTGGCCTAATACTTGCCAGGCTTTAATCCATTGGAAGTCAATTTCCGTCTAGTACATTAGTTAGTTTTTATGTGTTTAAATTGATTCCGCCACACATTGATTTCCTGTTGTGCGCATTGTGGACTAAACTCGGATTATGCTTTTAGCAGAAGTGGATATCCCGTCTACATAAAGCATTGCTTTTGCAGCATGGCTCTCTTATCTTTAAAAGGGAGAGTCCAATTTTATTGAAACTGCTAAAATCCCATTTAATTGAATTTTCCTTTCTAAGAAGAACAAGCCAAAAAAGATGATTTTTTTTTTTTTCTATTCTGTCGCAGTCCCTCGCTCGGGTTTCTGTCGCCTGTAAAAGCCTTTAAAATGGATCTGAGACGTTTTGTTGTGCTTCCGAGGTGGCAAATATTGTGGAAATTCATGTTAAGAAGCAATGGAATATCAATACTTTGCAGTTCATCTTTGTGATAGCTCAGCCTTTCATAGCGTGTTTAACACATTCCTAAGGAAAGAGATTATTCTGCGACTATGTTACGGAATAGAGTATTCCAGAATAAAAGATGGGATACACAATGGAGCAGGAGGAGCAGAACTAGACAAACATCAGTTGGGGAGCATGAGGCATGGCATGTCTCAGAGAATAAGCCTATAGAGGTCTGGTCTTCTGATTTTATTTCCATACTGTTTTACAGATTAATGTTTCATATTTATTATTTACAGTTATTGTTAAAGGAGAAGGAAAGTCCTGTTATACTTGGAGGTGCCAAAAGGTAGGTACACCCAAGTGATCACATTTACTTACCTGACACCCCAATGCTCCTATCAGCAGAAAACTGCACCGGCCCAGGATTCTTCCAGCGAGCACCATGGAGCGTTCCTCTTCCGGCTTCTTCGTTCTTCTTGCGGGTGTGCATACACAGTAGAGTGAAAAGCCGAACTTTAACGAAAAGTCGGCTATTTTGTTCAACTGCGCAAAACAATCGATCCGTGGTGTTTGCTGGAAGAATCCCGGGCCGGTGCAGTTTTCTGCTGATAGGAGCACTGGCCTGATGTGTTAGGTAAGTAAATGCGATCACTTGGGGTGCCTAACTTTTGGCACCTGCAAGTATAACAGCTCTTTCCTTCTCCTTTAATTAAAGTACCTTCAATAAATCATTTATGCCACTAGGGATAATTTACATTACCCCAAGGTGCAAGCAGGGCCAGACTGGCAATCTGTGGATTTTGGCAAATGCCAGAGGGGCTGCTGTAAGATCCCATAGACCGTCACTATTTATTGGGCTGTTGGGGGGCATGTTGGACCTCTGTGTATCTTAAATGACAATGCTTATATTGAACTTCAGTCCAGACCAGGGTGAAAGTGATTGAGTGCTAAGGAGAGTAAGAGTGCACCCCTTAGGGGCACATTTACAAAGCTCGAGTGAAGGATTCGAATAAAAAAAACTTCGAATTTCAAAGTGTTTTTTTGGCTACTTCGACCATCGAATGGGCTAGTTCGACCTTCGACTACGACTTCGACTATGAATCGAACGATTCGAACTAAAAATCGTTCGACTATTCGATCGTTCGATAATCGAAGTACTGTCTCTTTAAGAAAAACTTCGACCCCCTAGTTCGGCAGCTAAAAGCTACCAAACTCAATGTTAGCCTATGGGGAAGGTCCCCATAGGCTTGCCTATGTTTTTTTGATCGAACGATATTCGTTCGATCGTTGTATTAAAATCCTTCGAATCGTTCGATTCGAAGGATTTAATCGTTCGATCGAACGAATAATCCTTCGATCGTTCGATCGAAGTATTAGCGCTAAATCGTTCAACTTCGATATTCGAAGTCGAATGATTTTAGTTCCTAGTCGAATATCGAGGGTTAATTAACCCTCGATATTCGACCCTTAGTAAATCTGCCCCTTGGTGTTCGCTTAGCAAGCAGTTCGGACATTTAAAAAAAATGCATTGGAGTCAATGGAAAGGTGAAATTATATTGAGTTTAAGGCATTTGTAACATTGACATATACATTGCCCTGCCTTGTTAGAGAAACTCCTTTCCACTTCAACTGTTTTTTACAGGGAAAAAATGGCTCCCACATTGTCAGTTTCCAAACACGGCACCTAGACAGCATTTGTTGATTGTGCCACAAAATTGTACTGGGCAAAAAAGTTCAATGATATAGATGTTTGGCGTTGGTTTGATGGCAGTTAATGAAATTCTTTTATATCAGCCAAATATATTAAGACTAGTTATTGGATTATTGCATTATAGTATGAAGGGCTGGCCAGTCTTTCCAGCACCCAATGGTCCAGGGTTTAGGCTCCATAAGTGTTTTATGTTTCATTGTAAAGAAAGTAGATGGTAGTGTTTTTAGAAGAGTGTTGCCTTAATGGGGCTGGTTCTGTGACCATCTCATTATTGAATAATTCATTATTGTCACAATACATGTGTATTAAAGGGATTAAAGTACACTACTAAAAAATGAAAGTAGTTGCATCCTATTGCGGCAAATGTATCGGTTGGGTTTTGCAGAAATGCAGTTTGTGGGTAACAAGGTCCATCGTTGGTCAAAGTCAAAGTTCATTGTGTCCAACCACAGTACGAGATCCGTTATCCGGAAAGCTCCAAATTACAGGAAGGCCGTCTCCCATAGACTCCCTTTTAATTAAATAATTCAAATTTAAAAAAAAAAACATTTCTTTTTTCTCTGTAATGATAAAAAAGTGCCTTGTACTTGATCCCAACTAAGATATAATTAATCCTTATTGGAGGCAAAATAATTCTATTGGGTCTATGTTTAAATGATTTTTCGCAGACTTAAGGTATGAAGATCTAAATTATGAAAAGAACCCTTATCCAGAAATCCCTAGATCTAGATCATTCTGGATAACAGATCCTATACCATGTATCTCTGTTCAGGACATACACATGTTCCTCTCTCAAAACAGTGTTACTAGTGCCAGAATTATTTTATATTCTCTTTATCTATAATATTCTGGTAGTAATGCCTGGCATGTAATAGTTAAGTATCTCCCTTCTCCTTGGACAACAGGGTGAGATACTGCACAATATGGCCACACTGGGAGATGACAAAAATTGTTCTAAACCAACCAGTTGGCCTGTAGGTCTAATAATTGGATTACTGGATGATGACCCTCATTATCTCCTCGTTCAAGTGGAAATAACTAGTTAGAGATGTCCGCAACCCAGAGTGACCCCCAGTGGCCAGAACTTTGCCGTGGTAAAAGTAAACATAAAAATGATCCATGTGTATAATAAATGTTAGTTTTTCTTTACTGCTTATATCAGGGATATCAAATAGTGATGTGCAGCCTGGCCGGTACCCGTGGGTCTGATGGCTTCAGGCTGACCTCGCTACTCCTCTTGCGGGTCACAGGTTTAGGTTGAGCTTGTCTGTCTGCTCTCAGCTTGTTATTATCATAGTCCTTGGACTCATTCTCTGGCTAAAGTTTCATTATGATAAATAAAATATACAGCTTAGATTGTAAACTCTGTGGGGCAGGGACCTGCTTCCCCCAAGGGATCAAGTAGAAGTAGAAAAAGGCTCAGTGTGCAAAGTGCAACTTTGTGATTTTTTTACCCACAGTGAACATATTTTGTGCATAATAGTGCCAGCGCAGGGGACACAGTTGTGACCAATGTGTTAATATGAGTGCAGTTGTGTGTGTGCTTTGATATCACCATCAAACTGTCCCTGATTCTTTAGGTGCAACAGCAATCAACACAGAATGCTTAGGGAACCCTAGTGTTGACTCCAACTTTGGAGGGTTTCTCCAGTCCAATAGGCACACTGCACTCAATTTGAAATAGGGGACAGGATTTACCAAGTGCAACTATACAGAAGCGCAAGGAGTGGCATTTGATGTAAATACCTTTAATAAAAGGATTTTTTCCTGCAACTGTCTGCGGCAAACTGCAACTGCACTTGTGGCACATAATTGGGCCCCAAACACTCAGAAACAAATGATTTATGCTGTATTATTGTATTGACCCCCCGTTTGTTTAATATATGTTAGTAGTGATATATACATTAAATTATAAGTACCTACATGCATCCCAATATGAACAGAAAAAAGGAAAAAACGTGCCCCATTTATTTTGTCCCATTTTTTTGATCCATTCCTCTAGATGGATGGCTCTCCCTTTAATGAAACCCTTGACTGCTCTAGTGGGGGAATATGATTTAAGTACAGGGGAGACAGCCATGATTCACCGGCTCCGTTCTGCTACGGCATCGGCTCTTATCTGACACCTCTTCATGCACAGTTGCCCAAATGACAGTTTAATGGCTCACTGTAAAGGCTAGTTATTTTGTATCTCTATCCGGTGCTATTGGTGATAATGGGAGGGAAAAACACAAAGCAACTGTAAGCCTACCATGAGTTCCCTGGTATCCTTAGTTCGTGTACAAAGGTGTGTTTGTTTAAAAAGTTATTTCATTTCAACATTTCAGACACTGATATCTGCAACACACACCAGATGTTGGCAACAACTCCCTGCATCTCACAAACAGTTTAAGACTGGGGTTGCTGGATATGATTCTTCCATAGCAACTGGATGGCTGCTGCTAAACTGCACTTGCACTAGAGTCCTGCTCGGGCCCATTCATCTGGAAAGGTACAAAAACATTTTCCTTGCAGCACCAAGGAGAGTGGAAGGAACCAGTCCTGCACATTTGCCAGGTACCCAGGTGGGTTAACTGCGGACTACCGGCAGGTATTCTGCCGGTACCAACCCGGTGCAAGACTCTAACATGCACCAACAATCATGGAGCATCAAGGAAACGTAAGGAAACCAGTCATTTTTTGGACTTATTTAGCACAATGCACATTGAGCATTCATAAATGAGCCTTGTAGAGTAAAAGTTGCTGTTTCCAGGCACACGTACAGAACAGTGTAAGCAAGATGGAACAAAGTAAGTGGCATCTGAGGTCCTTGAACATCATGAACTCATCTGACAAAGTTACCCAAAATCTGAAGGTTCCATAAATCACTGGTTCCAGACAGCTAGATGTGTTCAAACAAGAGCACAGTCCAGCAGCTTATTAAACTCAGTGTCCTTACTGCTCAGTCTGAAGCAGATAGGTTGAAATGCCAAGACTTGTGGGACTCTCCAACCTTAAATGGTCCACTAAACCTGGAATGCAAGTCAGCCCAATTTAATAAATGTAGTTTGAAGCAATCCCTATATGTAAAAATGACTATATGTTGATGTAGGGACTAGTGATGTTTGAGCCAATCCAAAACCCATGGGACCCATTGCTTTACCTGTGGGTCAGGCAGGTTCAGGCTGGCTACCACAAAAAATCTTCTGCTCTCCCCACCCGCGACCTCACATTCCCGGCTTCCAGCCCATCAATTTATTGACTCGCTCTTGCCCTGCCCCTTTTGTGATGTCATCGCTGGGTGGGTGCTGGTCTATAAATAGAGGGGATTGAGCAGGCTGGGTTAGGGTTGGGAGGGTGCGGGGCAGATGTGGGGCAGGTGTAGGACAGCAAAACTCGACCCATACATCACTAGTAGGATCCCATAGGATTAAATTCTCCTAATGGTTTAGGAAGTCACAGTTACTGTTAATTATGCCCTTTGGGAGGGAACTACTGTCTGTTAAATCAAGAATGATATAGATTTTTCTTGTCTATTGTTGATAAAATAGGTGGGAGCACATGGCTTTTCAACTTTGGGCTCCACCTGTTATACAAGGTGGATGCTGCTGGAGAGCCTGGAGCATAAGGCCCCAAAGGAACCAACCCTTTTGTGAAAGTTGGGGGAACTTGGCTCCCGTGAACAAGGTTTTAGAGTGAGAAATGTGGCTCAAAGACTGAAGGTAGATTTACCAGGCAATGTGAAAATGTCAAAGTGAAAAGGACAAAGTGAAATGACACAGCTGTAAAGGGAATCAAGTATTCAGCAAAGATGAACTGAAACCTACCAAGTCTTATCTCCTACAGGATACCAATACATGCTAACATTGAATGTCACTATATGCAACCCTTTTATCATGTGAGTTTGGTCAACTGTCTTTAATTAACATCTATTTGAAGTCTTCCAAACTTTTTTAACCGTGACCCACATTTAAATATAAAAAAAGTTGGGGTGCAACACAAGCATGAAAAAAGTTCCTAAGGGTGCCCAATAAGGGCTTTAATTGACTATTTGGGAGACCCTATTTGGACTTCCAAATTACAGAGAGGCAGTACACTTGGGGCAGATTCACTAACGGGCGAATTTTCACCAGCGTCAGCTTCGCACCCCTCGCACCACTTCGCCAGGCGCAAATGCGATACGAATACACTAATTCACTAAAATGTGAAGTTTCGTCCAGGGTGTTGAACGCAGGCGACTTTTGCTAGCTTTACTTCTGCAGTGCCAGCATTTCATATCGAAGATGAGCTACTGATCTTGCGCTTAGGTCAATTTGCACAGGGCGGGAAATTTAAAGTTGTATGGACGTCTTTATTATAAATGTTGCTGCAAATTACCATTTTTTAATACACATGTCCAGGGAACCTTAATAAAGACAAGAGAGTAAATATAATTCCCTACACATGAGCCCACTGTAAAATGAATGTTCCATATGTTATGAAATGTCTGGAGAAAACCGGTTACCCAAAAAAGTAAGCTAGGACTTTTGCAGCCAATCCCGCTTAAAAAAAGGAAATATTGCCAGAATTTTTTGAACTTTAATGCATTTTCGGCTCACAGGATATGATGTAAGTGACAGAAGATTGAGGAAGATGTAGCTTCATTTTAGCACTTCGTCTGGTCTGAGTTGGCGAAGTCAACTCTGGCGAAAGAGGTAACGTTCAGTAAAATCTGCACTTCACCGCATCGAAAATCCGCCTGGCGATAGGGTCCGAGACTATGCTAGCAATGGTCTGGTTCGCTAGCGAATTGACGCTTGCGCCTGTTAGTGAATTGGTGATGTCCCTGTGGGTGGCAGGGCTAGCGAATTACTCTTTAGTAAATCTGCCCCATGGTCTTATGCATCCAAGTCAGAAATCCAAAAATGAGCACCTGCTTTGAGACCACTGGAAGAAACATCAAATGGTTTGGTGAGCTTGTTGTTTGTAAGCCACTGGTTGGAGATCATTGGTCTATTAGATGGTTAAGAACCACCATTATTTCTTGAACTATAACATTTACTTAAGCAATCCCTTCATCCAGCTAAGAAAGAGGGTCACAAATGCATCAGTGGTCTGCCTTTAAGCGGCCAAAAATGTGATTAAAAGGAGGAAGAGACAGCCTAAATAACACATGATCTGACTGAAGGACGTCATACACTGAGAGATCGCCAAACGAGTGGATCTCTCCCCGATATGCCCACCTTGAGGTGGGCAATATCGGGATGATCCGATCATGGGCCCAGGGCCCAACGATCAGATCATAACGAAGGGTAAATGGGAGGTCGGATCGCATAAACGAACAGATGCGGCCGCGATCTGACTAGATTTTTACCCCTGCCTGATCAACATTTGGCCAACGCTTGGCCAAATATAGATCAGGGAAGCCCGTCAGAGTGTCCCATACATGGGCCAATAAGCTGCTGGCTCAGTCAGTTAGCAGCTTTTATCGGCACGTGTATGGCCACCTTTAGACCCTGAACGATAACCCAGAATGTTATAATACACAGGGCATTGTACGTAATACTATTCAACTTGTGCTTGTTATGTAAGGGCCCATGGTCATCCACATGCATGTCCCTTATTGTAAATAAGCCCTATAGCCTCCATATAGAGAACTAGATGAGGGCTGTATTTATAGGGCTACAGCTTAAGCAAAGGACAAGTGATATGTGGAGCAGAACAGCAGGCATAAGCTGGAGAGTGTCACTTAAGCTCCAATAACTCCTGAATTCAATGCATGACTATTATAACACTATCATCTTTTTTTTCCCCCGTTTCCATGCTAAATGTCAGCTGTGCTCGAAGCAATTCATACAGCCACTTTCCCGACACAATGCAATTCTGCGGCTCTCCCAAAATAAAAGTGAAAGGTCTGTGAGTTATTACAAATCTACTCAATCTCTTCAGGCCTCACAGCAGTTCTCTGAACTGGAAAAGGGCTTTTTTTCTGCTGCTTAAGTTACCATGGAAGATGAAATAGTGACACAGATGCACTGGTCACTCGAGTCGGTTATTGCCTCCCGTAGATCTCCAATAAATCTGAAATAGAGCGGCGCGAGACCCCCTGTCTGAAGTTGCACATTGGATTCTAAAGTTTACCGATTTGAAGAATGGCCTTATTTGTTTTAAGTGTTTAGATGCCGAGCTGCTGGGGCACCAAACATAAAAGTTTACAAAGGGATCTTTGAGCTACAGAATTCAGGTCAGACATATTGCATTATTCTTCAGCTAATGCTTCTTGGTAATGCACCTTAAAGGAGAACTAAAGCCTAACTACAGAAGTAGCTAGAAATGTTGTATATTATGTTTTGTGCTTCTATACCAGCCCAAGGCAACCACAGCCCTTTAGCAGTAAAGATCTGTGTCTCCAAAGATGCCCCAGTAGCTCCCCATCTTCTTTTCTGCTGATTCGCTGCACATGCTCTGTGCTGCTGTCACTTACTGAGCTTAGATACTGACAGATACTATACAGTATATTACTCTGGACAATATAAGACTCATTAGTAATTCAGATTCTCATTATATGGCAGCTCAGAAACCTGGGCAATTTGCATCATAAATGTAATAATCAGCTCTGTAGCATTAGATTATATATGCGGTGCCACTAACACTCCTAACTGGATCCTAGATGGTGAGTTTCTAGGGACAAATTTGTAGGGCTGTATCCTCTATAAACTGCACACAATAAACAGCAGGTTATAACACCAGGTTTATTTACCTAAAATGCACTGTGCTCCCCCGTTTTGTGAAATTATTTAATTAATTAATGAAGCGCAAGGGGGAGCAACATGTCCCCTCTATGTAAGTACATGGAGTACACAAATTGCTCTCTATTGTGTTCCATTTTGTCCTAGTTGGTCACAGGGTTTTACCCAATTTGAATAAATTACCTCCATAAATTACAAAAGCAAACGAGAACCCAGGGGGGACAGTCATGCCAGGCTCGATGGGTTATAACTTTAAAGGGGGTCCTGGCCGAACTGCTCTTCCAGGAGCCTGAAGGAAGCCGAATATGGTGAGATAGACAAAGCCTCTGGAAGAATCGAATGGAGCCCAAAAAACGAAGTTGTTGAAAATGGAGCCTGTCTCCAAAAAAGCTGAATGGAGCTGAAGCCACCAAGAGAATAAAGGGAACTGAAAGGGATGCAAAGGAGAACTTTCGAGGGAATGTGGGGAGCCTGGCCACCAAAGTTTTTATTACTTGTGTAGGGGACACTGGGGGGACACTGGGCACCAATGGCTTTGACCAAGGAATTAAACCAAATGGCTCTTATTTGTACATAAGAAATGCAGACAAATTCCAAAACTAAGTGCAAAGCCCACCTTGACGTGGTGGCAGGCTTGATAATGCTTTGGCCAAAATGTCTTGTTCAGTGTTCATGTCTGTGTGGCCTTTTTACTGTGGTATGAGGGGGCAGGAGTGGGTACTGTGGTGGGGCCCAATTTTGTCATATGGGGCCACGTGATTTCTGATGGCGGCCCTGCGAGAACTAGGTGTTCATCTAGTCTTCTTCTTCTTCAAATTCTATTTTGTTTACTTGTTATAGCATCTGCTTCTGTTTAGTGATATTTATAATAGTGAGTGTTGACCATTAGGTAGAAAACAAAACACTCAGAGTGGCTTCTGCCTTGCTCCACTTAAGTAAACATTTATTTAACAAACGTTTTTGTGGACTGCCCTCAGAAGCCCACCCAGTCAGTTATGATAAGGAAGCCTTGCTACTTGGGTCATGTCTTAAAGTAGAACTAAAGCCTAGCTAAAGAAGTAGCTAGAAATGTTGTACATTATGTTTTGTGCTTCTGTACCAGCCCAAGGCAACCACAGCCCTTTAGCAGTAAAGATCTGTGTCTCCAAAGATGCCCCAGTAGCTCCCCATCTTCTTTTCTGCTGATTCACTGCACATGCTCTTTGCTGCTGTCACTTAATGAGCTTAGGGACCCACTCAAAATATACAGTACACATAGAATAGAAATGTCACAATATAAGGCTGATTAGTAATTAATACAGATAATTACTACATGGCAGCACAGAAACCAGTGCAATTAGCATCAGAATTTAATAATCAGCAAACCTGTAGCATCAGCTTATATTACAGGGGAAGCTCATTTTCTGCTGGATAATTAGTGACGAGCCCTAAGCTTAGCTTCTCAACAGCTGCTCAGAGCCCACTGAGCAACTGCTTTAAGACTAAAACTCTAAATCAAATGCAGCCCTTCATTATTTACGCACAAGCTTCTGATAAATATTTTATTAAGGCAAGAAGCATGTTCCAAAGTGAAGCTTTCAGGTAGTTGTGCAGTGCAGAGACCAAAACAAACTGATTGTAGTTGACAGTAGAGAAAAATGGAGCAGCATTAATATTAATTGGTTGTATCAATATCAAGAAATGTTATTGTCCTTATCGTGCTTTTGTCTTAAAAGGGATATGAAAATTTTCCTGCAACACATGCGATCATCCGTTTTCCTGCATCAAAGGGAGGATTTATATGGGTGAAATGTTTTGTGAAGGTTATAAGTGGCATTAACGTACTTTGTGTGGCAATTAATGTAAAGGAAAGTCTTCTGATGTTTCTCTACTCTGAAAATAGAGCAGAGCAGAGTCATCTAATAGTTCTCTGATCCGTTCTAAGCAGAGTAACATCACAAGATTTTGCTCTTCTCGTTGACTGAATTTTCTGCCAACTGTGACTGCTAATATCTTAAGAAAAAAATCGTTATTGACACTATTGTATCAGTTTGTTTTGAGGATTTACATTTCCTTCAGTTATAGCAGTGGCGTGACTAGAGTCCGATGGACCCCTGCAAAAAAAATCTTCAGCGCACTCCAATCCCTATCCTCCCGCCCACTTCCTGTATCCGCCCACTTCCTGCCTGGACTCCGCTAACTCCCCTGCTCAGACTCCACCCACTATCCACCCCATGCTGACACATTCTGCTTCCCTGCTGCAGGTAAGACATTGGCTGGGGAAGGGGTCGGGAATTCTCGTTGGCTATAGAGGAAGCAGACCCCGTAGTCCGGCCTCCCCTTTTCCCCAGGCTCCCCTGAAACTGCGGGGTCTGCTTCCTCTATAGTTACACCACTGAGTTATAGTCTCCATACTCAATTCAATACCTTGCTCCATGATGCACAAGAGATATCATTAATTAATTACATCAAAGCTTTCATAAATTTTTAAAGAAGAAAACCGATTAAAAATAAAGACCAATTTGTTTTTCAAGAGCGGGTTTAAAATCTATGATGGAGGAACATTGGACAGAGTGTAATATTTAAACAATGAGATGTTACTTTATTAGACAATATAGTATCCAAACTTCTCCATGTATTATCATAAAGCAGATAACTTTTTCCTGCCGTTCTTTGGAATGCAAGGTAATAAAAGGATCCAAATGTTTCACATTGGTTTTGGTCTGTGAATTTCTGAATCATCTAGAGAATATGAGCTTCTTGATGAAAAGTACTATTTTGTGTTATGAACCAGAAAATAATAGCCTATCAGGCTATAGAGTCTTCCAAAGCATCCATCTTTAATCTTCATGTTTAAGTGCTCCAGACACTATAATCTCCAATAACAATAATCGAATAAATACCTCATTAACCCCTTTAAAACTTTCAGCAGAGACTAAATGCAGCGCTGGCTGTAAAGTCATTGCTCGTTCAAACAGCCGACCAGAAAATTTCATCAGAAATTGACACCACAGCATCATTTTGTTTTTAACTTCACTATTTCACTAATTTATATCTGTGGTTCTCAGGCTGTTGTTGAACTTCATTTTCCTTCACAGGGATTTTAATAAGTGGAACAATAAAGGAATTGGAGGAAATGATGACTTTTTTACATTTACAAACAATTGAATTTTGATTTTTTTCCCACGAATCTCTAAAAATATGTGGTTTTCCTATTTTTTTTAAAAAAGCTCCAAAAAATTTAGATTTATTAAGGGGCCGATTAATTAAAGGTCGAAGTGAAAATTCAGATACGAATTCTGAAAACAGACCAATAGGATCAGCACAGCTCCCATTGACTTCAATAGGACCTATTTTACCTGGCATAGTTTTGTATTATAGGGTTTTCGTTTTTATTTACACTGGGAGGCACATTTATCAAGGGTCCAATTTGGAATTCATGTGAGTTTTAGGTGGTAAATAGTCCAATTTGAGTTCTTAAAGTGCCAGAGTATGATAAATCTTGAAAATCAAATTAGAATTTTTAAAAACCTCAGATCAAATTTTAACAATTCCCTAGTCAAATCTGACAGTTTTGGTCATAAAAAAACTCGAAATTCAAATTTTCACTTTGACCCTTGATAAATCTGCCCGTAAATCTAGTGGACCAATAGTCAAATGGTATAAAGAACCTTGCATATGTTGATCCTTGCAAATCCTTGCATATGCCACCCTGAAAGCTGCAAGAATATGAGGAAGGTGTCCAAAGAATAAATAAAGAGCCTCAGACATGAGATTAAAGGTGATTTGTGCTAAAACAAAATAGATCTTTTCATGCAGGTAAAAAACAGAATGAGAGAGGCGGAACTGCTCAGTTGAATTGAACCAATCACAGATACTGTAGAGCAGAGAAGAGATCAACAATATAATGATTGCGGTTAATCAAAGCTACTTAAAGGGCATGTAAAGTCTAAAATAGAATAAGGCTAGAAATGCTGTATTTTGTTTACTAAATATAAACATGAATTTACTGCACCACAAGCCTAATCAAACAAATAATTTATGCTTTCAAAGTTGGCTACAGGGGGTCACCATCTTGTAACTTTGTTAAACATCTTTGCAAGACTAAGACTGTGCACATGCTCAGTGTGGTCTGGGCTGCTTAGGGATCGTCATAAACAAAGCTGCTTGAGTTCTGCATGGCTGGGAAGTAAGGCGGGGGCTCCCCCTGCTGTTCATAAGTATGATTGTTTCCCTGCTCAGCGGTTAGGGACCGTCTGACAATTCCTATCCACAGCAGTAAATGAAGGGAGAAAAAATAAATTTAGATTGGTCAAATTTGGAGTTCATGGGAGTTTAAAAAAACTCCCATGAATTCGAAATTCAACCCTTGATAAATCTGCCCCTTACTGTCATCTACTGTACCTCTCACATTTCTTTTTTTTTAGGACAACATTAAACAAAAAGTTGACAACACCCTATCTCAATTTGTGGTTGACTTCCAAACCCCTTCAACGTTTTACTGACATTGTGTTTTCCTAAAGTGTTTTGGACTAGTCTAATAAGCTTTGCTGGACTCTGATCATAATATAAAATACAATTCTAAGGTTTGAGGAACAATTTACAAATAAGATAGACTTGTATTCCCAGGATAAATATTCACCGATCACCATGCATTTTTCATTTGTATGTGTGTGTGGGTCTTTTATTTATTGTGTTATCAAAAGAGTGTTGACCCAGAGCACGCAAGTTGATTTTTCATCTTGAAGAAAATCAAATGTAATGATAAAGTGTGAAAATAAATAATAATTAGAGAAATAAGAGTCCCCTTCACCCCTAAGTCTATCACCTAGTCAATAAGCAATTAGTATTTTACAACACGACACAAATGCCATTGTTAATAGAGCTTTGTTGGTACATGGAGACATGAAAGGAGAGGGTATTTTTTATGACTGCGAAAGCACTGTGTGTAACACGAAGAAGTCAATTTTTATTACTCCTATTATTGTGTCCCCTGGATGTCTCCAGAAAATAGTCTCCCCCCATCATTTAATTACTACTAAAATGCACCGCTCGCAAACGCTTCTGTAGTATCAAACAGTAATGCATTGTTACTTAGTAAGATACTCACAAGTTCGTTACCATTTTACCTCTGCCGCAAGAAATGAGACCTCAGTCCAAAGTCCCATATAATTAGTCATTTATGGATAAACAATTTGGATTTAAAGTATAGGTGTTATAACTGTCAACTGGTATTTTTAAAAAATATATGAATTTAGATATTTTTGATTTATTATACAATTCTCGGTATTAATAAGTGAAATAAGTTTAAATATAAAAACAATACTAGCTAAATTACAGACAGACACACATTTAAAAAAAGAATAAATTATAGTTTCCAAGAACAAATATGTGCAATACCAACATTTCCTATTCCCATATTTTAAAAGGTAAAACATTTAAATACCAAAAAGACCCAACAGGGCTGTTTTACCATCAACATGGATGGTAGTGTGTTTTTTTGGTTGTGGTCACATATCCTGAGAATAAAACAGTATTTGCAGTTGCAGGCTGGAAAGCAAGCTAATAATTGTCGAAATAAGCCCAAAGTCGGACTGGGCCGGCGGCACACCGGGAAAAAACCTGGTGGGCCCCGGCCCTCATGGAACCCTGCCAGGCCAGACCCATCCCCCATCCCCCGCATCCGCGCATGCACGCATATGTGATAGGCGCTCGCACTTGCGTGTCTCGTGCGCCGCAGGGGCCCTGGAGGTTTGGAACCCGGTGAGCCCCCAATGGTCCCTTCAAATGGTCCCTGAGCAATCCCTTCAAAATATTTGTATGATGTAACGCTAAAAGACCTACCCAAAAACCTATAGCTATTGAATTAAATTAAATTTACAGCTCACAAACTCACGCATTACAAGAAATAACATATATATACAAAAATTATGTGCAATGTGGTAAGAGACACAGTAGGCTCTTTAGATCTTCTACTCCAACTTTTAATGGCTGCCAAAGCATTAATGTGGATGCATTGGAGAAAAGAAAGCCATCCTACAATAGACAATTGGTACCAATTGGAAAATTAAATATGCCTTATGGAAGAATTATTAGCATCAATAAATAAAAAATATGTACATTTTATAGCAGTTTGGTTGCCATGGAACGAACAAATTGGAATGAACCCAAGGGTTGCTCAATTAGAACCCACAGTTCAACACTGTTCAACACTAATTGACATCTAAATAAGATAAATAAAACTCTAGAATGCAAGATATATTTATTCACATTCACTGGGATAATGTCAGGGGGTCTATCGGCTCCCAGCGGGACAAGTACGGACCAAGGAGGAAGCTTAAGGGTTAAGTCCAAGTTCAAGTTACAGACAAGGGTTCAGGGACATATCGTAGTCAAATCCAGGCAGAAGTTCAGAAGTCAGCCAGAAAGTAGCAAAGTCGAGGTTCCACAGGTCAGGAATCCAGGATTTAGTAAAACACTAATTATCAAACACCCGGGAATGTTCCAAACAAATCCTACGATCAGGGAATTGAACCGGCATCCTGGGCATCCTTTTATTTTGAATTTGGCACCGCCTTGCGTGACGTCATTGCGCCGGCGTCACTGTTACCCACGTGGTAGCTATGGGTGCCACCATCTTGTCTTCTGCACCGAAGAGAGAAAACTCGCCGTCAGCCGATTATGACCGATAACAACAAGAAGCTTAAAATAGTTAATTGTCAGTAAAACAGGTGCATTTGTCTGTATGGGACATTCTGTTCCATTTACTTAATTTTTTTATATATACAGGTATGAGACATGTTATCCAGAATGCTCAGGACCTGGGGTTTTCCTGATAATGGATCTTTCTGTAATTTGGATCTTCATACTTTAAGGGGGTTATTTATCAAGGGTCGAATTTCGAGGGTTAAAACCTTCGAATTTGACCATCGAATTGAAAGCCTTCGAATTCGTATATCGAATTTGAAGGAGTTAGCGCTAAAATAAGCATTCGATCGATCGAATAAAAATCATTCGATCAAGCAATTAAATCATTTGAATCGAACGTTTCGAACGATTTTCAACAATTTTTATTCGATGCCAAAAACGTAGAAAATGCTTGTAGAAGGTCCCCATAGGCTTATAATACCATTCGGTAGGTTTAACTTGGCGAAGTATTAAATTCGAAGGATTTTTAAAGAGACAGTACTTCGACTATCGATTTTTTTTATTCGAATCGTTCGAATCGAATTCGAAGTCCAATTCGATGGTCGAAGTAGCCTATTCGATGGTCAAAGTATCCAAAAATTTACTTTGAAGTTAGAACTTTTTGAAATTCGAATATTCACCCGAGGCTTAGTAAATCTGCCCCTAAGTCTACTAGAAAATCATGTAAATATTAAATAAACCCCCGTTGAACTCCTTGAACTCTTGTGCTTTTTGCAGCATTTATCTCATGAGCCACTGGGGGCTCATGGGGCTGATCCAGAACTCTTGTGTTTATGTTTATCTGCCTGTTTACAGTATGTTTCCTCCCTGTTTTCCACCCACCTCGTTTACCCTCATGTGTCTCCCATTTCTAATCACCTTCCCTTTATATACCCCGCCCTGAGCTTTGCTCAGGGCTGAGTCATTGAATGTAATTTGTTTGTTCCTGAATCTTGTTCCTGAATCTTGTTATCTGAATCCTGTTATCTGTATCCTGTTTTCTGAAGCCTGGAAACCTTTATTTTTGGAAACCTTGTCTTTGAATACCTTGTACTTTGTTCCTGAGTGAGTACCTTTTGTTCCTGTGTTCCCCATTTTTCCCCTCACCTTTTGGATATCCTGATTAGCCTTTTTTGCCTGTTCCTGCCTTTTTGTTTTCTGTGTTCTGGCTGCCATTAAATCTACTATTTACTTTCATCATGTCTTTGCCTCCAATCACCGATGGCTACACCCCTGGGCTCCCACCATGTCCACTCCCCATGGAGTGGCTATCCTTGGTTACAGCGGTTCCCCGTTGTAAACCTTACAGTAGCTTTTACGTAGATTTATGAAGGCTTATATAGATAGATGTACAAAATTGTTGACCTCAATCTGAGCTGGATCACCTGACTCTGTAGGACTGCGTGATTGGCTGTTATTCATTTATCACTCTCTCCTCTTCTGAGTTTTGAGAGACAGTTTTAGTGGGTCCAACTTTTTGAGGGAGCTGAAAATAAATATTCAACTAACTGAAAAAAAAGGCATATACAGGGTTGGACTGGGCTGGCTGGACACCGGGAAAAAACCTGGTGGGTCTGGTCCTTGTGGGTGCCGCCAACTCAGACCCGCTTCTGCCTGAGAATCTGGGTGTTGCTTCCTGATCATCCCCACTCGACTCAATGGCAGCAACCCCAGTGGAACTTGGACCCCAGTCTGATGCTGGACATACAGTGCCCTATGCAATAGTTATATACAAACTATACTGATATATAATACATAATATAAATATATGTACTTCTATTTTATAAAATATGTTCTACTTAAAATCCCTCCTAGTGCCTTGTTTTATTACTTATTTAAAAAAAAAACATATTTAAGGGAATGTTCATTATTAATAAAATATTTTTATTATTACCTTTTGTTTTTGTCTTTTAGTGAATTCATACACACTACAATAAGTACAATAATAATAAGTACAATACACAATGAGTTTCATGACTGTTAACGGTACAAGGGGTAATGCAAGGTATCAGGCTCAGCTTGAAAGAAGAAGGAAAAAAAAAAAAAAAGTATTTAATTCCGAGAGAGATCTCCACCATTTGGCTCTTAGAGAAATGTTTACTCTAAGACTGGCCTGTTAGAATAATAGAGAGGTTGCATTGAAGAGATCCTAGGTCTCCGCCAGACAAGTCTTTGCTCAACCTATTTTCTCTCCGTTACATCAGGAAGTATGAACTTGCAACCTTGGCCCTAGCTGCTGTAATAGCGCAGTGACAGGGCAAGAATAATTCACTGGTTGAACTAATGAAAGGTGAAAAGAGAGAATCAGTAAATGTCGTATCTTTTTGCCACTTTCATCAATCCGGCTAACTGAATTTGAGCTAAAGCCTGGCAAATTTTCTGCAAGGGGGAAATTAATATGTAACACATCTGAGACCCTGGCGTTGGCCTGTACAATTGGAAAAGCCGGCATTATATGGGAGAATTGTTATTGAGAGAGGACAGCAGAAGCTCTACTAATCAGAAAAAGAATCACCGGGTGTCTTTTTATTTTCTTCTTTCTTTTAAGTGTAAACTACAGAGCCCCACGCCAGTCTGAAATGCCTTTTTTTCTTTTTCAATTTTGGTATCATGACTATATTGTATTGTCCATTTCTGTGGCCTACACATGATTGAATCTATTCAATTTACGGCTGGATAAAAAAAAAAAAATGTGATACATATTCAGGGCATGAAGATACTCCAGATACAGCGAGAGGAAGAGGGAGAAAGAAATACGTATTTATCCAATAATCAGTTTCATTTGCGGAGGGTTTGAAAACAATTCTCCCTCGCATTTGTCCCTGTCAGATCCCATTATAGCCAAATGAACTTTACAAAATATCAATTCAGTTTCAATAGGAGAGCTCGAATCACAACACACGAGGGCTGAATTTACCAAATCATAGCTCCTGAGGGGACCCTGGTGGTTTCCAAATATTTTCCAGTCAGAGGTAATCAAAATCAGGTTGCTGAATGTTAATACATTCAATTTCTCTCTTATTGCTCATATCTTTCCAATTTTAACAGTATTCTATACTTCCAAGCCCCAGCAGTGATGACGGCAAGATTAAAAGGATCATTGTTTTTCGTTTCTTTAATGGAAACAATGTCACATTTCATCTTCGGCCTTTGTTTCCAGATCAATGTGTTGGTATGAACATTAAGGGGCTTATTTACTAAACTCCATTTTTTTTTATAAAATCATAACTTTTTCGGAATTTATTAAACCCCCGAGGATGGAAAAGTCAGAATCAGAACCGGCAGAATCAGACCTGTCGAGGTTGCATATAAGTCAATAGGAGAAGTCCCAATTATTTTTTGATGTGCACTGGGTTTTCTGGCAAAAATCGGAGTTTTTGGTTGAAAAATTCAAAAAATTGTGACAGTCTTGTAAAGACCCCTCTCTATGAAAAATTTTTCTGTCGGCGCAGCGCCATCAGCACATGCGTGCAGAGCAGCACCGCCAGTGCATGCGAGTGGCGCGGGATCCTTCATGTATGGGAGCAGAGAGGCGCGTCAGAGTATGGGGATGGGGGGCCAGATGGAGGCCACTGGACAGCTGTCCCGGTGGGCCCCGGGCCCCCCAGTCTGACCCTGTTTTTATATTTTGGTTTTTAACCAGTGTGAGTTAAATTCAACGTAATATAGGGCCACTTTTATTGATTTATGGGGAAGAAATGATGAGTTGGGTTTTCTATGTTTATGTTATTTATCTGTTTTATTATTGTTTGTAAAGCGCTTTGTAGCTATGCTTTGAAAAGTGCTATATAAATAAATTTTACTTACTATTTGTGCACTTAAGAAGAATGAGAACGTTTTAATGATAAAGTCGCCACCTTTTGTCCCATAAATAAAGATAAAATGAATCATGTAGGAAACGTGTTGACCTATAGTGTGTTTTCTACATACAGAAACGTATGCAAGCCACTAGTGATGGGCGAATTTGTCTCATTTCGCTTAGCTAAAAAATGAGCGAATTTACAGCAAAAAATGTCAATGGGCGTCAAAATAATTTTGACGTGTGTCAATTTTGATGCCCGCATCAATTTTTATAAACGTATCCAAATGCTTTAAAATCGATGGGCATCCGAATAATTTTGACACGTGCCAATTTTTATGCACGCGACGATTCTGACACCACAGCCAAATTTATTTTACACAGCGTATTTTTCAGCAGCTATTTTTCGACCACGTTTCACAAATGTATTCTCTGGTGGCAAAACGTGAAAATTCTCTGCAAATTCGCATCTGGCGAATTTATTCGCTCATTACTACAAGCCACATCTTTCTGTACTAAAAATTTACTTTTTAAAATACAGGAATGGGATCAGTTATTCAGTAATTCGGAGCGTTCTGGATAATGGGTTCCCGGATAATGGGTCCCATACCTGTATTTTGTTTTTACAGATTGAAAGGAAACCATGATTTTCTATCCCTGACTCATACAAAGCATTTACCCATTTACCCCAGTGTCATCCAACCTCCCCCATACTTTTTAATTGTAAAGTAATGGATTCTGGTTCTTAAAGGGACTTTAGGTCCCAAGCGTCCTCCCTTGACAATGAAATAATGCAAGGGAGGGGTTGTATGACACCGTGAGCCTCAGGGGGCGGTGAATGATCCCTGTAGCAAAAAAAGAAACAAAAGGTGCTCCAAAATGACAATGTAAATAGCTCACCAAGTTGATTGTGTTGGTCCAGGTGCACCAGCCCCAGACCCTGGCTTCAGGGAGTGGCAAACCAAAATACACAGCAAAAATACAGGGCTATTCGGCACTCAGAGGAATCCACAGGGCCAATAGTATAAGTTAAAAAAGTCTTTATTAGTCATAATTTAAAAGTAAAAATGCATCTCCATAGGCCTTACGCGTTTCGTACCTGCAAGGTACTTAATCATGGGATAAGGTCTCATCCACAGGAAATGTGTTTTTATACAGGAGCCAGCCAATCAGAAACAATTTAGAAAAAATGAGGAAAAGTAAAAAAACTGTTCTTAAAGGGACAGTATCCCTTAAAAATAAACTCACAAAAAATATAACAGATAAGTAAAGATATTCCATAAAAATAAGTATTCCATAAAAACATCCATGCATGAGTACAGTGAGAAATTGCACATAATATGAGGGTAGAACGTTTTGGGCATGTCTTTTATGTCTCAATAATAACATGAAACATGGAAGTCAGAATTCATGTCCAATGGAATGCCGAATAGCCAAGTCTTTTGCTGTGTATTTCCGAATGATCCCTGTAACCATAGACAAACTCTCATGGTTTCCTCTTAATCTGGGGAATATATATATATATATATATATATATATATATATATATATATATATATATATATATATATATATATATATATATATATATTTGTGTAAACATAGGATCTTTTGAAAGCATTTATGCACTTTTTTTTTTTTTACATTGGCCCAACAGAATGAGCTGATATTCAAAAAAAGGGGGTGCCATTTTCCTTTTAAAATGAATATGCAGATCACAAGTCAGAAAGTGTTCTTTGTGTTTTCCAGGAATCCACTATTGTTGTTCTCATTGAAGAAGAATACAAATTATGCACCACAAGCTGTGATAAAAATGGGTTTATGTTTTGTTAAATTATGCCGGGACAACATTAACTACGTGAGTTTAATTTTGCACTCAAATGTTATTGGAGATGATGAAACCAATACTGGAACTCTTTATACTAAAATTAGGACTTAATCTTTCAATTTGCAAGCTCTGCCAATTGAAAGCAAAGAAATTGTACCATTTAGCCATTCGGAAAGCACATTATGGCCAAATAACTATAAAATATACAGACTTTTAGCAGAGAAAAATCTTGGAGTCGGAATACAAATAGAGAAACCTATTGCAGCTTGGGTTTAAAAGTCTGTTATAAAATTGTCATCCAATTCACTTACTTGGGGGTGAAAAGGCTGGTCCTTGAAAGGGGAATTTAGTATTGCTGTTAAATGTATTTCTGAAGTGCTTCTATATTATGAAGGACAAAGTTATAAGAGATGATTGCAATTGGGATATAAGATGCTTCATTTTTTCCTTCATTAAATGGCGCAAACATTCTCTGATCCAAAGTGGAGCTTAAAGTTAGTGATGGATGAATTTGGGGCATTTCACTTCGCCGAAAAATGTGTGAATTTCCCTCGAAATTCACGAAATGACGAAAAATTCACGAAACGCCGCCGTTTTTTGGACGCCGGCAGAAATTGGCCAGCGAAAATGCACCGCATCCATAAAAATGGACGGCATCCATTTTTTTTAATTTGCTGCAAATTCGCGCCTGGCAAATAAATTCGCCCATCGCTACTTAAAGTTTGTTTAATGTCAACTTGTAATGTGATGAGACTGATGTTCTTCCAAAGGCTACCCAGCTCCATGTATGTGCTCTTAAAGGAATTGTTTAGTGTAAAAATAAAAACTGGGTAAATAGATAGGCTATGCAAAATAAAAAATGTTTCTAATATAATTGGTTAGATGTCTAACATAATAGCCAGAACACTACTTCCTGCTTTGCAGCTCTCTTATTGGTTGCCAGTCAGTAACCAATCAGTGATCTGAAGGGGGTCATATGGGTCATAACCATTTGCTTTTGAATCTGACCTCAAACGCAAACTAGCTAACAGTTATGTCCAATGTAGGACCTCTTAAAATGGTTGACTAACTCACAGTTAGATTTAACTTAAAGGAACAGTAACACCAAAAAAATCAAAGTGGTTTAAAGTACTGAAAATATAATGTAGTGTTGCCCTGCACTGGCAAAACTAATGTGTTTGCTTCAGAAACACTACTATAGTTTATATAAACAAGCTGCTGTGTAACAATGGTGGAAATTGAAAAAAGTCTATATGGCACAGGATAAATAGTGTATAGCAGATAACACCATTATGTTCTACAGAGCTTATCTGCTATCTGCTGTGTAATCTGAGCCTTTTCTCCTGTGAATGGCTGCCTCCATGGCTAAAGAGAAGATTATTTATGTAAACTATACTAGTGTTTCTGAAGCAAACACGTCAGTTTTACTAGTGCAGAGCAACACTGCATTATATTGCATCATTTTTTGATGTTACCGGTCCTTTAAAGGGATTCTGTAATTTCTTTCAAAACAGAATTCTCCACCGAAATCCATTTTTTTGAAAGATTTCTTGATATTAAATTTTGAAATCTGACATGGGTGCTAGACATGTTTTAAGTTTCCTGGGTGCCCTCAGTCATGTGACTTGTGCTCTGATAAACTTCAGCCACTCTACTGCTGCACTGCAAGTGATTTCACCACCTACCTTTCCCCTACCCATCAGCAGAACAATGGGAAGGTAACCAGATAACAGCTCCCTGACACATCTACTTGGTAGATATGAGAATAGCACTCAATAGTAAAAATCCAAGTCTTACTGTGACTCCTTCAGTTACATTGAGTTGGAGAAACAATAGCTTATCTGAAAGCAATTCCATCATGAAGTGTTGGCTTTTTCTAAAAGCCCAGGATCAGGCACAATGACCTGAGATGACTGTCTACAAACCAATACTACAGATAAAAAAATACACTTGTTGGTTCAGGAATAAAATTTTATATGGTAGAGAAAATTATTTTTTAATGTAATTATTTTGTAATGTAAACAGTGTAATTCAAAAATAAAAACTACACCATAAAACTTGAATACCATAAGTATCATGCATTCAGAGTGTAATCTTCGAGACAATTTGCAGTTGGTTGTCTTTGTTTTTTTATATATTTTTGAATATATTTTTGATTTCAAATTCTTCCTCTTATGAAAATATGAGATAAATGATATTTCTTACCTATACTTATCTGTGGAATTTCTTCAATGAATCCAGGTCTGTCATTCAAATCAAGGCCTGGTTGCTAGGGAAGGTTTAACCAAACAGAAGAACTATCCTGAAATAATTCTACAATCAAAAAGAACTAAACATAATTTGTAAACTGGGCACATCCTTGTGTAACTTTGTCTAAATGATAATTCTGCCTGAAATTTCATATTTTTATTCTATATTTTCACAAAGCGTGTATACAGTATCTGCAAATGTATGTCTGTAAATTGCTGCATTCGTCCAACACAATATAAAATTTGTCACATTTTGAAACTGCTTTAACATAAAATGTAGAATTTCATTTAGTCTTTAAATCCTCTTCTTTCCACTTTTAGAAATTGATTCTTGATAAAACTTGAGAATGATTTTAATTACAGATAAGTTTCTCTTTTAAAGGCCAAAGCATTCATGCTCGGTGTGCTAAGCTGAATCCAATACATCTATATGTTAAAGGTAGCTAGCTAATGCTTAAACAGGGGAAATATTGGAAGCAATTGATGTTAATTTAGTCTAAATCAATTCACATTGATCATACTTTACATGCAAATGAAAGGGGAATAATTTTATCTTGTTTTTGCCTTGAATCATGGCTGCCTTCCATTGTATAGTTTAGCAAATCCATCAGTTTTACAGGTCGGTAAAAGGCTGGTGATGTATCCTTGCAGCTTATAATGTTCCGTTGCAATTAATTGAATAGATAATGAAAATAATTGGAATTGGGAATGAAATCAAGTTACATTAAATGAGCCTCTTGTTTCTATTGAGAGCAGAGTAAAATCTTTAGATGAGTCATTTATTATTTTCATGTGCAGGGTTTTGATGCCGGGGAGAGAGTGTATACAATGCTGAATGTTGGATTTTATAGATAAGGTGCAGATATTTTTATTATCTAGTATCTGGAATACTTGAGACTTGGGGTTAGATATGGGGTCTTCCCATCATTTTGAGCCCTGTACCTTAAAGTTACTTAAAGGACATGTAAAGGCTAAAAAATAAAATACATTTTTTACTTTCTTTAATGGAAAAGAAACCTATCTCCAATATACTTTAATTAAAAAATGTGTACCATTTTTATAATTAACCTGACTGTATGCAGTGAAATTCTCCCTTCATTTACTGCTGTGGATAGGAATTGTCAGACGGTCCCTAACTGCTGAGCAGGGAAACAATCATACTTATGAACAGCAGGGGGAGCCCCCGCCTTACTTCCGAGCCATGCACAACTCAAGCAGCTTTGTTTATGACGATCCCTAAGCAGCCCAGACCACACTGAGCATGTGCACAGTCTTAGTCTTACAAATATGTATAACAAAGTTAGAAGATGGTGACCCCCCTGTAGCCAACTTTGAAAGCATAAATTATTTGTTTGATTAGGCTTGTGGTGCAGTAAGTTCATGTTTATATTTAGTATACAAAATACAGCATTTCTAGCCTTATTCTATTTTAGACTTTACATGCCTTTTAAAAACATGTATAACCACCAATAAGGATTTATGCTTAGCATATGCTTGGCACTTGGCAGTGACTGATTCGCACCCACCACTACACTTCGACAGGCGCAAATTCGCTAAAATGCGGAGTTTCGTCGTGGGCGCCGAATGCTGCCAACGTTTCACTAGCGTTACTTCAGCAATGCAAGCAATTGAAATTGAAGATACACTAGCGTTCCTTTCTTGCGCTCAGGTTAATTTGCATATGGTGGGAAATTTAAAGTTGAAAGGACGTCTTTATGTTATATGTTGCAGCAAATGCATTACATTTCCACTGTTAATTACACATGTCCAGGGAAGCGTAATAAAGACAATAGAGTTGTTATAATGCTCTACATATGAGCCCACTGCATAGTTAATGTTCCATGTGTTAGAAAATGTATGAGGGAATCCGGTTACCCAAAATAAATTTTTTAGGTCTTTTGCAGGCTATCACTCTGAAAAAAGAAAAAGACGCCATCCTCTTTTGAATTTTGATGATTTTCCACTCCAGAATATGATGTATGTGACAGAAGATTGAGGAAGATTTAGCTATTTTAATGCACTTCGCCTGGTCTGAGCTGGTGAAGGCAAGTCTAGCGAAAGAGGTAATGTCCAGTAAAATCTGCATTTTATTGAATTTGCAGAGTAATGTCCATTCGCCAGAGCGTATTGTCGCCTGGCATTAGAGTGCGAATGACCGCTAGCATCTGTCTCTTTTGCTAGTGAATTGGCGCTAGCTCCCGTTACTAAATTGGCAATGGCCCTGTGGGTGGTAACACTGGCGAATTGTCGCCTTCGCTTGCCACTTCCCCCTATAGTAAATCTGCCCCTTAGTTATTATGAAGAATAACTAGCAGCTGTAATTATTAGAGAAAATACAAATGCTTTTTCAAATAGGACTCTATGGTAAATGGTAAAGTCATATTTTGGAGATTTCTGGTGTCAGGAACCAGAGACCACTTAAAGTGAAAAACAAAGTTTATTTGACACAAGATCTATGGATTCTAGACTCACAAGGAGTCAGAACCCCAAAGGAATCACAGAGTTTTTGTAGACTTAGGGACTTATGACATGAGAACGTAAGGGAATGAAAGGGATTTACAGTACCAGTGGGAGAGCATAGAGCTATCTCTTCACTGTACAGAAAAACAAAGAACTGCTCTTACAGCCAAACAGGTGAAACAGGAGAACAGAATCTATCCAAGTCAGGGGGGTTCACGGAGGACTCTGCATACACAGAACTTTATTCTCTTTCACCGGATAATGGATTTCTAAATATATGGATAACAGATGACATATTACACCATTTTATGACTCTTATGAGGGTATCATTTCATTCTTTTCTATTATTTTCTCATGAGCAAAATAATGTTTAAAGAAACATTAAGGAGTTTCAGATTGAATTGATAAAATTGTGACAGGTTTTATGAATGTACAAAATAATTCAACTCATGGAGTAAATGCTTCATTTTTGCTAGAAAACAGGTTTTCCTTTTAAACTTTGAAGAGCAAACAAAGGTAGGAATTCAAAATAAATCTCTTCAAAATTCTTTCAAGGGCCATTGCCTAGGATGGCAGCTTTAGGGCAGAGACACAGGGCCAGATTTGGGGAGATTAGTTGCCTGGCGACAAATCTCCTCTTCTTCGGGGCGACTAATCTCCCCAAACTGCCTTCCCCTGCCTTCTCACCGGCTAGAATGTAAATAGCCGGTAGGATTGTACTAGGAAACTTTGGGCGACTTCGGAAAACAAAGCACTCTGAGTGCCATCCTGCCGGCGATTTACATGCTAGCTGGCGGGAAGGCAGTTCTAAAAGATTAGTCGCCCCGAAGAAGAGGAGATTTGCTGCCGGGCGACAAATTTACCTGAATCTGACCGTGTGTCTCTGCCCTAAGGGGAGAAGCTGATGAGTGTTTATATGATAAAAAAAACCTCCCTTTCCATCAATGAACACCGATTAAATCTGGCTGCAGGGGGTGGGGGTCCTGAACATCCACAATCAGCACATATGTAATAATGCAGTTTATTCTGCGCATGCAACAGTCTAGGGCTGGGGGGGGGGGGCTGAGGTCGAAATACAACCCTGCTTTTTTCCATAGGCTTAATCATAGGCTTCTATAATAAAGTGGCAAACAGTTGAAACCCCGTCTGTTCTGTGGGATGTTAGAGCTTGTCTATTTGCAGAGCTCTAACAACCAACAGAAAAGCTCTTCCTCAAATATAAATCAGCACTGCTCTATAACGAATACAATAGGTGGCAATGGGGGCAATTGTGAATTTGGAAATCTTTTGGAAAGGCTAGAAACAATAGTTTTTGTGTATTTCTGTAAATGTGCCAAGTGTAATTATTTATGAGCACTACCCCACTAAAGATTGCAAGCTTCGTTTTCTTTTAGCAGGCACAATGCAAGGTTCAAAACGCATGGAATGCCATATGAAAATAGTGTTTGCCTTGTTTATGTAGCAGTTAACATCAATGCCTCCTTTTTTGGCCAAAAAAACGGATTTTCTGGCTAAATCCAGCGCAGACCACAGAAACTTCAAAATAGGATATAGACCCCTCCCATTGACTTATATACAACCTCAGCAGGTCTGAGATGGAGGATTTTCAGATTCGGACTTTTTCCATCCTCAGGGTATAATTTTTTTCAACTAAAAATTTGGATTCTATAGTAAAAAAAATGTTTTGGAGTTTTTTGCATTCTGACTTCAATAAATAATAATAATAATCACTGTACTAATTACTCTGACACATGGCTCTGAAGGCCAACTCATAATCTTTCATCTTGACTCACTCCAAAGTTTTAAAGTCATTCCTTGTTCAATGTGCCGTACAGTCATTCCAGCAATAAGAAATCTCAGTGACTTTTTCTGAACCTGACATTTCACATATATATAGTTTTATCTGTCATTTCTATTAGGGGGGGGTTAGACTGAGAACAGTCAAGAAATGCCACCATTTCTTTCTCGACCCCGTGAAAATGTATTTCAAAAGGACTTAAGTTTTCGGCAGAACTCTAGTAACCCTCTGCTGAAATATTAAAGTTGTACAAATTGAAATTGACTGTCTAATCCCATTAGTATGGAAAGTGAAAAGCATTGAAGAATTCTAGTCTAGACAATTGGGCAGGAAAGATGACAATCAGTGAATCTTATATGTGTGTGTTCATGGAAATGACGCTAGCCCCCATAGGTAATAAGAGGCACAAAGTCTTCCCAGGAGCAGTAACCAGTAGCAACCAATTATATATTTTAAACAGGTCACAGGTAAATGTTTTCTGCTGATTGATTGCGATGGGCAAACTTTACCTGTAATTCCAGGGTTACAGGAGAAATAGATGCACTATCGCTATAGTGAAACTATAAAATGTGGATATTTCTAATTGTGTCCGGCCAAATACTAGACAGGTAGGTATTTTGAAAAATAGAAAGCAAAGTGTTTCCGCCATATTATATAAGAATGGAGTGGAGGAACATACAGGTATGTGTGTCCCATTCATTCTACTCATGCTCCAAACATCTCACCTGGATTGTGTGGCAGTCGCGCAGATATTCTTTGGAGAACATTTTCTGATATAAACAAAACAAGGCCACAGTGAGCATGGAATACATTTTTGTACCCCAATAATGCCTTATCAAAGTAAAGATGAGCCAAATGATTGCTGTTCCTTATGTGTGATGTTCATTTGGACTAGAAATGTTAATGATGAAATAATGTTTATGGAAACAGGTAAATTACTGTAAGACGCGCTGGGAGATATCTTTGTTCCCTTACCTCCCGGCGGGTCTCCCCTCGGGTTCTT
The DNA here is from genome assembly GCF_017654675.1 of Xenopus laevis. NCBI lineage: Eukaryota > Metazoa > Chordata > Amphibia > Anura > Pipidae > Xenopus > Xenopus laevis. Next base: position 20,494,969 of record NC_054371.1, on the reverse strand, counting down.
GTGCCGGGTTGCGCGCAGTAGGTCGCTGGGCGTCATGATGTCATCCAAAGGCGTGGAATTCCAACTTGGCACCAAATCTTCCTTAAAGAGCCCAATCTCCATTTAGCAAGTGCCCAAGCTAGGCTTCAGTTTACCTCCACCTGCTCAAGTGTTTATTCTACTTCTGATATCCTGGTTTTTACCTCTGCCTGTGCCTGATTATTGACTACGATTATTGCCGCCTGCCTTGAACTATTCGCCTGACTCTGATTACGCCTTCTCTTCATCCCTGCCGGTACCTCGCTTATGTTCCCGCTACGCACTTCCTCGTTGGCTTCTGCAGCAGAAAGCCCGGGGCCCCAAAAGGGCTTCTTTGAACACCGGAACCCACGGGGTTCATCTGTGCATCCCTGGGTGCGTTCACTGAACAGGGTTCCTGATAACATGGTCATTACAATTACTTTGTCTTTAGTCTTTGGATTTTCTGTGTTTGTTTTGTAAATGAAACAGGCATTTTACAAGCAACCTGGTGAACATAAGAGTCTTCATTCGGTTCTACAAGTTAGACAAGCAAAAATAGAGACTGCTCAAGCTCACCGCAGACTTCTCCGTATGCCGGGTGCTCAGTCTCCAGTGTCCCCACTGTATTATACGCGATAATCTGAATAGACGGCACTTCTGGGCTGTTTTTATTATAGCAGGTAGCTGATCACACACCTAACGCGTTTCAGTCAGGTCAGCCTATGATTAAGGGATTTTATCCCAAAACGCGTTTGATGTGTGATCAGCTACCTGCTTTAATAAAAACAGCCCAGAAGTTCCGTCTATTCGGATTATTGCGTCTTCATTTGGTTCTGCATGGGAGTTACCCTTAGGATTATCTTATGACCACAAAACTGTTGCTGAATGACCATCATCTTGTCATTGTCTCCAGCCTGCAAATAGAGTACTCGGGGGCATATACAATATCTTCAAATACTCATAAGGGGCTTAAGCTAAACTTTTCTAAATTTTGTACCATCTGTAAAATATGCACAATTCTAACCCAACATCTGAGAGCGTCAGCTGCATTGCCGAAGTCCTCTTTGCGTCCCAATAGATTTCATCTAGTAATTATACTGGGTGGGCATCTCTGTAAATACATTTAAATGTGTACACACCTCTTTTAAATGCAGTAAATAGAAAAATAAATATAATGTCAAGAATTATGAAAAAGAAGGACAGCAATAAGAACGACTGTTGATGTAGGGAACTGTACTCAACAGAGATTTTACCATGGAGCAGTGATCACCAACCAGTGGTTGTGAGTAACATGTTGCTCCCCAACCCCTTGGATTTTGCTCCCAATGGCCTCAGAGCAAGTGTTTTTGAATTCCAGACTTGGAGGAAAGTTTTGGTTGCATAAAAAAACAAAAAGAACCTCCTGTAGGCTGCCAGTCCAAATAGGGGCTACCAAATGGCCAATCACAGCACTTATTTTGCACCCAGGGAACATTTTTCATGCTTGTGTTGCTCCCCAACTCTGTTTACATCTGAATGTTGCTCATGGAAAGCTTGGGACCAGGGTCAGACTAGGCCGACGGGACACCGGGAAAAACCCTGGTGGGGCCCCGGCTCTTGTGGGACCAGCCGGCCCAGATACATACCCAGAACTGTGAATAAATTGGCTTCTTCCTGCGGCAACCTCCCTTTGTCAAAAACATTGCGCGAAGATCCAAATTACGACAAGATCCCTTATTTAAAAAACCCAAAGCCCTGAGTATTCTGGATAACAGGTCCTACACCTGTAGCTTAAAATGAAAAGGCCACATAGTCACTTCCATTTAAATTTCATATCTAATTTCTTTATATATTTAAGTCAGTCATTCCATTAAAACTGCTTGGATTAGCAAGAAACTATTTTAGAGATATTTGTGCTGTAAGTTGAGTCAATGAGTCAGCTGACCATTTTCGGATCCTTGGACATGTTCAGTGTGGCTTCTTAAAGGGGAACTATCGCGAAAATGATACTGAAATAAGACACTTTCTGAATGCAATCAATGTAATCTTCTGCATTGTTTCTGAAATAATCAAGTTTATCTTCACTGTCCCTCTCTCAGCATCTGTTTCTCTTCATTCTGTCTTCATGCAGCAGTTGGTTGTTAGATATTCATTGACAGTTAGATCCAATGTATCTTATAGGGGGGCTCCTTTCCTAGCAGATGTATTAGAGCTCACTCAAATAACTGATTCCAGTACAAACAAAATCTAACAAAATAACTGCCTATTGCACAAATCCTGCATGTAGAGAGACATGATGTCTGGTGATTTAATAGAGTGAGCTCCAATACATCTTCTAGGCAAAAGGAGCCCCCCTATAAGATATATTGGATCATATTGGATGAATATCTGACACCCAACTGCTGCATGAAGACAGAATGAAGAGAAACAGATGCTGAGAAAAGAGTAACTAAAGAAAAACTTGATTATTTCATAAAATGTACATCATTTTTAATTGACTATATTTAGAAAACTTCTTATTTTAAAATAATGAAACTTATACTAAATTTTCATTTTAGTGATAGTTCCCTTTAATAGTTTAAGAGGGTGGTCTTAGATTACTTTCTGTTTCCTCCAGCAAAATATATTCAGTAACATTTCCTACAGCATACCCACCCTTCCCTGACATGCCATCAGTGAGAAGCTCCAAGGAATATGGTCAGTAAATGTAGTATCAAATGTTAATGTCACAGACTAAAAGGAAGTGAGTCTGTACTGCCTGGTAGAGGGGCTTTATTGCACTATGGCTACGGCAATGCTTCAAGTGTTGTCATTAATATCATTTCTTTTTAAGATGACTTCAAAAACATTTGTAATCACAGGTAACTATTGAAAGAGGTTCCAGAGTTGGGTAATTAATGTTACATCATGTTGTCATAAATGTTTGCTCTACATTTGCATCAAGGGAACATTCAACATTCCATTTGCATTCTCTCTTTCTTGCCCTAAAGAAGCTGCCTTCCATTTTAAAAGCATATAATGCCTTTCTAATGCTCACAAGGAGAAAAGTCTATTTGTTATGTTATGATTACTATTTTAACCTTAATTATTCCCTTTAAGAGGTTATACCGTAAATAAGCCGTCATTTCATCACCGTATACGCCGCAATGTGAAGAGAAAAGGAAATTGATATGTCACATTGCTTAGAGTATGAGGAATGTTATGGAATACAGACTGTGCTTCTCTCACTTCATTCAGTATTCCGAAGTAATTTATGCAGCCCTCAATTCTATTATCCTAACCTGGATATGTAAAATATAAACCATTCTGCAATTGGTATGGACATACACAATTTTATTACTTTTATAATGAAACGCAAGGAATACAATTTTTCTATTTCCCATTATATTTTGCATTCAACTCAGCCGCATTATACGGGAGAAACTACATATTTTATACCTACATATTAACTAACAAAAGATGAAATTCACTTCCACTTCCACCGGCAGAGAAAGCAATTGTCAGCTTCTGAGAAGTACTTTATTTCAGACTTGTGTTCTATAGAAGAAAGGTTAATATAACTACCTGTAATATATTTCTTACTAAAGCTCTTTCATCACTGCTTATAAAGATAAACTTAACCGTCTACAAGTGCAATAACTGAGGCCAGTCACAATGATCCCGCTCTTCACGTTCAGGATTCACCATCGGTTTGTGTTGCCACTTAACAAGGTCAATAATTCTTTTCTCCAAATTAGTTTTATACATCACTCCTATGAAAAATGGTGAAACCTTTTGGGATTATAGATTTATGTGTCGCAAATATTCACATAATTATAATTTCAATATGAAAAGGAGATGAGATTGGCCATACAAGAGGTCATTATATGTATTTATTGTAAAGGTAAGCACAGAGGTATGAATACATTCTTGTCCTCCTAAATAAAATAAAACACTTTTTTATTATACCTCTTATGTTCTGCACCAATGTTCTGTAAATAAACAAATTTAGATCAACAATAGATACAAGGTCAGTTGTTAGTGTCTTCCCTTGTAGATATTAGATTTATCTACATCAGGTCAAAACAGTGTGTTGGACTGGGCCTCCTAAGACCCAGCAACGAACCTGATACCCTGGACTCTCCTGGTATTTAGATGTGGAAAGTGCAAAATAGTATTGGTTGTTAATTAGACCCATGGTCGAAATATGAATGGGCTAATGTGAATCATCCAAGGCTGGGGGCCACCAGGAGATCCTCTGGCTCCACCATGGGTTGTAGGTACAGAATATGCAACCATGGGGCTTTCATCTCCATAATCTACTGTTAGATGTTCAGGTAAATGGTTTCTATTCCATATTAATTCACAATCTGTGGCTCTTGACAAGTTTGAAATGAGAAGAAAACAATGTAAAGGAAACTGACCAAACATGCACCAATGTGTCTGCCGTTAGCTGTTTTGGACAAATTATGTTGTTAAACTTTGGATAGCAAATGTTGTCAACATTTCTAGTTGAAGGCTTGTTGGCATATTGTTGAGATTCAGATTGAACGATACCTGAATTTTAAAATAAAGCCAGTATTCATGTTCACCATGTTCATGGTGTTTAGGTGCATACTGCATAACTATAGACTTGTGACCATAATTTGGTAATTCTGCTAAATAAAAGCACTTTCTCCACCTTGAATTCTACCGGCTAAAAAGCATCTTAGCGCGCAAAACAGTTTTTGCTGAACCGACCTGAATAAATCTGACCATTTCTGTTTATTGAAAGTAGGAAGAAGTGGTTCCACACTCCGAATTTTAACACTCTAATTTTGAAAGGTCAAAACTGTATTCATGTACACGTTGATTGACACGTTTTGGGCAGACAAGTAGTGTACAACGTGTCTATCTTCTTTTTAATGGACGAACAAAGTTTTGACCTTCTAAAATTCGGAGTGCGGAACCGCTTCTTCCTACTTTCCATATTGTGCATTTTTTGACCCCGAAGGACTCCAGCACCCATTTATATGTTTACCAGCTGTCAGCTCCGGTGCAGTCAGATCGGTTATGCCAATTTGTTTCTATACATGTCTATTTATTAGCTGTTATTTTAGATTTAAGTTTCATATCGAATTTTCCCAAGCTTTTGCTTTGCGCAATCTAGGTTCTCCAGAGTGGGCTTTGAAAGTACAACCTTATTTTTGGCTTAATCTATTTTCTAACCTAACCTTCCTTAAAAGACATCATTTGCCAGTTGAATCTTTTCTGTTGCATCAGGAGTCAATTAACCTTCCTGTATGTTTTTGGAATATGGGAAGACACACAAGTACCAGACATGGAGACAACACACAAGCTTCACTTGGGCAGTGCCCTGATCGAACCCAAGAATGTTTGAAATCAAATCTGTAAATGTTGCACATGCAATGGGAAGTATTTACCATTACTGAGTGTAGTTCATTTTTACTGTGGCAAATGTATAATTCCCTTGATGCTTTTAAAATTTTATCTAAATTTATTTCTGTTTCTCCACATCTCATATATAGGCACCACTGCTCATTGCTCCATTTCTTAAAGACCTGAAAACAAGTTTTACCCGAAAAGCAAAAACTCCTGAAAACAATAACTCATTCAATTGTTTGCAAATTGCCTCTATGTATTCAAGAAAAATTGTGGGTTCGAGGATCTCTATATAGGTTCATTGGTTTATATTTACTCCAGCTCATTGTGTTTCGCTTCAAAAACATCCTTTGGAAATTAGTTCAAATGTTCAAAAAATAATTGATATTATAAAAACCCACATGGACAGGAAAGCCATCTGAATTCTATCAAGTTGCCATATAAAAGCTATCCAACAAGGGAGATTAAACATTAGCTGATTACCGACAAGTAATTAACAATGACAATGCGACACTAAAAGTAAATTAATAATAATTATATCATCAACATGGTGATGATCTCTTAGTGAGTCCCTGGGAAGAGGAGAGGTTAATTACTAAATTTGAGCTGAACAGCACCAAGTCAACCGAGACCATGCTTTGGATGGTGTTAACTGCCAGACAGATAATTAATTAACATCATAATTACATTGCAGGCCTTATGAAAATACTGAAACATAACTATTTCCCAAGAGTACTCTGGGTACTGTAGAAATATGCAAGATGATAATATCTATCATAGAATAGAAGAACAGTTTTCCCCAAGCCTTATAATGTATTTGAAGCCAAAAATGATGGCCCAAATGTGGCCCAAATGTGGACCTTTTCCTTCAGATTTTCTATATTGTATAGATTAATTAGTATATAAAGTTGATTATTTCCAATGCCTTTTATTTTAAATTAAGACAGTAATGAAAACCTTCTCTATTCTTAGATTCTATGAAGTAATATTAAGAGAAGTGATTATGAGAGGAAAGTTGATACTGCCACGATGTAAAAAGTCAAGGCTGAACTGTGAACAGCTTAGAATCTCAATAACAGCAGTTAAATATTGTTTTTAAATGGAATCTGTAGAGAATGTAAAAAAAGGCAAATAAGGGTGGCAGTCAGCAAAAGCTAGGTGAAGTTTATGTTCATGATGGACTCAAGATCTGGTAGTCTTTGTAGGGATAAATAAGAATGACCAGTAGTGATGGGCGAATTTATTCGGCAGGCGTGAATTTGCACGTTTCGCCGCCAGCGAATAAATTCGCGAAACGCCTGCGAAAATTCGCGGCAAAAATTCGCCGGCGTCAAAAAAAAAATTTTTCTCGAAAAAACAGACGCCGGCATCGAAATTCGCGAATTTTCCGGCGAAGCGAAACGGCGCAAATTCGCCCATCACTAATGACCAGGTTTCATTATGATAATAAAAGTAAAGAGAATCCTGGTGGTACAGTATTTAGGTCCATGTGACAGAATTTAAAGAGTAATTAGAAAACGGCATGAGCTAAGGATAAACCCTTAGGGCACCACCAGAGAAGGAGCTGAGGAAGATGGACTTTATAGGGAGCAGGTCATTTTTATGAGTTTATTATGAGCAGTTTTTATATTTGCATTGTGGTTGAAAGAAAGAAGTGTCAGTACCTTCTTCTATACCCAGAAGGGAAGAAGATAAAACTATAATACTCACTAGAACCTTGTAGAGCAGAAACATGCTGAGATAGGTGTTAATTTTTCCAAGACTGGAATAATGAAATATGACTGATATCACTATTCTGTTTTCATTGTATTAAACCTTCTGTTAAACTTTCTTTATTCTTTTCTTAGCTTTTTTCCTCCTGAAAAAAAACCCAGAGGCGTCAATACCTCTTCTATTCCCATCCCTATACTATCTGTCCCCTTAATGTTGTTCTCTTTAATTTTCTTCCTGTCCCTTCTACCAAAGTAAAAGCCCATCTATTTAAGTTTATATTAAAACAAGTTTACTTAGGTCAACATTATGGGATCTCTTTACTAACAATCGAATTTCTAAGTTTTTTTTCCACAAATCTTTAAAAATGTTTGGTTTTTCCATATTTCGTCAAAACAATAAAAATTCGAGTTTTATTAAGTGTAGAAACCACGAAAAACTCTAATACAAAAATCGCCAGGTGAAAGTTGTCAAGGTCCTATAAAAGTCAAAGGGAGGTTAACTCATCCTATGGGACCATTTGTAATCAATTGGGACTTTTAAGATGGACATAGATGCAAAGATCCGATCGTACGAATCAACGTACGATCGGACTTTCCCATCTCCCGACCTGCCACTAACCATTCATATCAAAGTCTTACCATTCTGATCAAATAAAGTAGTAAAAGAACAGATCAGCAATGTTCTACCTCTGACAGCAATCGTACGATATCTATGTCCAACCAAAGCTGGTGACAGTCTCCCACTGAAAATCGTACGATCGGCAATACACGCAGAGATATCCACGATTCATACGATCGGATCGTTGCGTCTATGGCCAGCTTTAGAGGTTTTTTTTCCACTAGTAATTGTTCGAAAATCTAATTTTTTCAGTGTATTCGTATTTTTTAAATCATCGTCCACCTTTTTTTTTTTTTTTCATTTGTGCTTTTTAAATTTGGATCTTTTAGTAAATTTCATGACATTTGTGGTTTTAAAGAAAGTGAGTTTAGTCATGGTTTCAAAAACCTCTAAAACCACTACAATTCAACCTTGCTAAATAAGCCTCTAAATGTAGGAGTGAATTAAAATGACCCTGTACAGCAGTTTACCCCAGTCAGCCCAGTCTTCCTATTCTAGTAACTATCTCCTATATATTGAAGTTATTTACGCTTCACACATAGCTAGATAAAGATATTTGTAATTTATTTTGTCTGACAATGTCATGCATAACCATGGTTATCAAATCTTAATTAAAATAGCAATATTAACCATTAAGAATAAATAAACAAATGTGGCCCTGGCCGGCAGTCCCGTACTGAATTTAAAAAGTATTTGTTATGTATAGAGAGTTTTAAAAACAGTCGGCAAATAGGACAGATAATTAAAATGAAAATGCCACTGATGACCATTAGATTTCACACTTTCTATAATGAATTGAAGGCCTAATAGGAAAACTCATAATACCAGCCTTCTTAACATTAACAATTACCATGATTAACAATGATACTCACAACTCATTTTTCATTAAAGACTATGGGAAGAGATAAGCTTGTTTATATAGTCTAGCTTTTGAACCAATGAGTCATTTATCACCAAGAAAGCAATAAAAGAACAGAACAGCGCCCGGCAATTAAAACTTGCAAAGTGACCTTGTGACAATGGATGTCCCACCTTCCTCAGTAGAAACAGTTAGGTAATTGTTGCTAAATCAATTGGAAATGGATAGATAATTTGTAGGTTTGTCAAACCATATATCTCTGCCTAGAGCAAATGTCACATATTTACATATGCACATAAAACTTTTCCAAAGGTGGCCAAGGGAACACTTTTGTATATGTTTTGTTGATGCCTGCGGTTATCTTTCTTTTTACTATGTTAAAATAAAAGGAATGCTTTATTGGGGGGTAATGATGAACTATTCAATTAAATTTGACTACCCCTAACTAGTGATGAGCCAAATTTTGTCAACAGGCGGGGATTTACTGGTGAATACATTTTGCATGAAAAAATAAACAAAACTCCCATTGACTTCAAGGAAAACAACTCATTGAATTCAGTTAATTTTGCCCAAAAAACACTGCAAAAAAAACCCATCCATTGATTTCATTGGATTCAATTCAAATTTATTTTTGATTCACTCATCACTACCCATAAAAAATTTCTGTATTTCAACAATAGGATGAAAAACATGCCCCTCCAGTGCTACAGGATCCTTTTGGTCTTCATCTACTTCTGTTCACAATATAAGGGGACAATGTTGAGACTAAAGGGGTTATTTATTAAAGTTCAAATGCCAAAAACGTGCAAAATTTGAATTTTTGTACTATAAAATCTGAATTTTTAGTGAAAAAAAACCCAAATTTTTTTGAGATTTATTATACCCCAAGGACGGAAAAATTCTAAATCCAAAAATCCGGCATCTCAGACCTGCCAAGGTTGTATAAAGTATAAGTCAATAGGACAGGTCCCTATCTTATTTGGAAATTTCTGTGGTCTGCACTGGAATTAGCCTGAAAATCTGACTACTTTGGACTTTTCGAGCAAAAATCAAAAAATTCAGAAAAAAAGCCAGAAAAACGTATGATTCGGGAAAAAATCGTACGATTCAGATTTTTGCTCAGTTTTATTGAGCTTCTCCCCAATCTGATTAAATCATGCTTTTTAAATAATAAACAAGGTCACATCATGGACTTTTTTTTTTTTTTTTTTTTTTGATAAATAACCCCCTAAAGCTCACCATACACAGGCTGATACTGGATGTTAACATGGTTGCTGCTGACCCAGTCAACCCTTTTTGGACAGCATATTTTTGACAAATACTACTGCCTCAATGACTAAAACTAAGGGGGTGATCTCTCAACATTCCAACTCATTTTTTTTTGGCTAAAACTCCTGAATTTGAATTATCCTTTCAAAAACTCATACGTAGAAAATGTGTTAAAGGCAGAGATCCATAAAACTTGGATGTTCTAGTTCTAAAAGCTGCCAAGTTCATTTAGATGTCAATGTGAGCTGTCTATGGCAATCTTCATTGTGAGTTTTTTAAATTTTTTGACACATTGAAAGCGAGTAAAGTAAAAATTAAAGGTATTTCAAAATTTTTCACAACTTTATTCAAACAAATTTTGATAAACCGGCCTTTTATCGTTATAAACTAGGAATTATTGACTATCACTACATTTCCAGCCATAGACAGGGTAGAGGTTCCTACAAGAGAGAAGAACCTCCTGCCAAATGGGAAGAGTTGGGGGGAACTAGCAGAGGAGGAAGAGTTGAGAAGGATAGCGAGGGAAGAGGAAGAAAGAAAAAGTTATAGGGTTAAAGAAAAAGAAAATGCAGAGTAATAAGGCAGAAGGTTACAGTCAGGAGGAAGGCCGAGAAGAACAGAAAGGGAAAGAGAAAGGGAGGTTGCAAGTTCATGCAGGTGAATCCCCTGTTTTTCTGCAAGAGCAGCATGTGGGGAAGGAGCCCATCATAGAAGATCAGGGGAAGAAAAGCAATGGAAGGGTCCCTGAAATGGGAGAGCAGGGAGTTTCAGAGGGAGGGAGGCTGGTATTTCTGGCGGTTGAAGGTGATTCCCAAGGAGTAAAAGGAAATGAAATACAGTTTAATGTGATATAGGGAGGCCCTGGGAAACAGTGGCAGAACTACCGGGGGAGCCAGGGCCCGCACCCCCTCAGGGCCCCCCGGCAGCGGGGCCCGGCTGCGCGTCATGCACCAAGGCCCGTCCCCTCTAGTGACGCTACTGCTGGGAAATGAGAGGAAGCTTTCAGTTAATGCCACAGGTGTAAGGGAAAGTTTTTCTGGGAAAAACAATCTTCTTATCAACTGTTTTTGTAAAGAATATTTTATGTTGCTTTGTTTTAAAGTTGTGTGTTATGTAATAATAATGTGTTACTCTACTATAGTATTTTATCAATAAACAAAATTAGGAAGAAGAGGAAGGAGTCAATCGCAACTTCATGAAGAAATCCCTGTTTTGTACTATTATAAGCTGTGATTTCAACTTTGTTAAGAGTGACTTGATGTTATGATCCCTGTCACAATGACATTTCCAAGGCTTCTCGTCGTTCTGCTGGCTGGTACACAACAGCAAATGAGCTATGGTCAGTAACACCAGTGAATTTAACTCCTTTTCCCTAAGCCCCATAATGTTTAACAAACCATTTAATTGCACAACATTCTAATCCCAGAAAACGTCCTCTTGCCCACTGGCCAGTGTAACGCCTTACAGAAAATGACTTACAATCTCTTGTGGGCCAAGTTAATTAGTATCTGTATATAACTACACAAATATATAACGTACCAAACCAAAGACAGTTTGTTAGGATACAGTACAGAATTGTTTCCTCTAGGGTGGCCAAAAACAATTGCCCAGTCTGAAAGGCATGGGATCCTTTATCCGGAAACACATTTTCTAGAAAGCTTTGAATTACAGAAAGGCTGTCTCCCATAGATTTCATTTTATCCAAATAATCCAAATTTTTTAAAAGATTTGCTTTTTCTCTATGATAATAAAACAGTACCTTGTACTTGATCCCAACTAAGATATAATTAATCCTTATTGGAAGCAAAACCAGCCTATTGGGTTTATTTAATGTTTACATGATTTTCTTGTAGACTTAAGGTATGAAGATCCAAATTACAGAAAGATCCGTTATCCGGAAAACCCCAGGTCCGAAGCATTCTAGATAACAGGTCCCATAACTGTACCTGGGGTTTTCCTGATAAGGGGTCTTTCCGTCATTTAAAACTCCATCTTCTTTTAAATATGTACTCATATCACAATCTACTTAAAAAGATAAATAGATAGAGCAATAGATGATAGATAGATTTTATTAAGTATATGAATAGTGATGGGCGAATTTATTCGCCAGGCATGAATTTGCGGCGAATTTACAAGCTTCGTTGCTGGAGAAAAAATTTGCGAATTTGCTGTAAAAAAAAATATTTTGACGCCCGCGACAATTCTAGGCGCCCATTGACTTGTATGGGTGTCAGAATTGTCGCCAGTGTCGGAATTGTCACCGTTTTGCTAATTTTTCATGTTTTGCGAACTTCGTGAATCTTTTGGCGAAACGAAACGGGAGAAATTCACCCATCACTATATATAAATGGTAAATTCCCACACACAAAGCCATGGACCCCAAATAAAATGCATTTTTGGACAAGAGTGTCTGGCTTGTATTCCATCCTCCTTGAATCGTTCCTCTTCTGTTTCAGGTTGGACATGTTCAAGTCATTGTCATTCTGTAAGATGGCTCAATAATCCCAGTGATAACCAGCAAAGGAAATTCATCCATGGTTGAATATATTGTCAGATAAATTGCATATTATCCCTCACATCTTAGTTTCCTCTTGCTTCAGTTTGATTTCATGGTCCCATTCAGACAGTCGGTAACTAGAAGTGACTGAACCTGTTACTGTCTGCTCTCATATACTGTAGGTATTTCTTATTAAATGTTCCATCTTTGCCCAGTCCATACCTGTCCATCATCCACAAATATAATGAACACTGCACTGACTGAAGTTTTCCTTTCTAAACTCAGGATAAAGAGACAGACAGTAAGCAGATGTGAGTGCTAGCAAGTTGTTCAGTAAGTTAATGACTACAGCCTATACGTGTTCTGCAATGTAATCTTATTAAAGACTAAGTAAACCTTTCTCAAGCATAACTCTAATTATCCCGCAGAATAACACAACATTTGGCTTCTAAATCACAAGCAGCCTAACTTCAGCTCATTTAGCTACTTCCTTGGCTAACATGAAGTTCCACCCACTTCTTCTTTCTGAGCTTTCCTTCTGTCTTCAACTATGAAGACCTCAAAGAGGTGTCTACTGCACATGCAGTCTATTGGAGCAGGGGTAGTGAGCATGCCCAGTAGGCACCTCTTTAAGGTCTTCAAAGTCAAAGAAAGATAAAATGCTCAGAAAGGAAAAGGGGTGGCGCTTCATGCTAGCCAATGAAGTAGCTAAAAGATCTGAAGTTAAGTAATTTAGAAACCAGCTAAGACTCAATGCAGGGAAAAGGTTATGTTATTCCGGGGGATGTTTAGAGTACTCTTATGGTATTTTACAAGGCATACTTACTTATCCTTTAAGGGCAACTACACTCATTCAGACAGACTTTATCTATGAAATATAAATTTCACAAGACTGCTGTACCCACTATATCAGACCTATGACATTAAGGGGGTTATTTATTAAGGTCCAAATTTATCTCAGAATTTCTAATATCAAACCCCAAGCAACTCAGAATTCCCGAATGGACCTTATTTATGAAGTAAAAAGCCCGGAAAAATAGGGTCGGGCAAAACTTCAGAGCTTTCCCTGAAAACTCCGAATTGTTCTGAGTTTTCCGCAAAAACTCAGATGTTTTAGGAGTTTTCAGAGTTTTTTGCGCCGAAACCCTAAAATCATTGGATATCGGTACGGACATCAGGGCAAACACTGGGACCTTGCCCATTGACTTATACTTTGATATTGTATATATAATAATTAGTAAGATTGTTCTTTTCACAACTTTACATGCTTAGCCATAAGTGGAGAAACCCTTCCTTTGCTGATGCTGGAATCTCCTTTCCTCTATATTTAGTGAAGAACACAGTCTGTGAGGTCAATTTATTACATTTCAAACTGTGTTTTTTCCAAATGTAGGTTTTTTTTGCATTGTTTTTCTTGATTACTAGCATAACAACCAAGCCTGGATTTGTGGATAGGCCACAAAGGCCCAGACCTAGGGGGGCAGAAAATTAGGGGCCCGACCAACCACAGTCGCATTGGTTTGGAAGCACTGGTGATTCACAGGAGATACAATAGTTTTTATAAAATATCCTGTCCACTGGCAATGAACACCAGTGGACCTAGGGGCGCCTGCTATGTAAATCTGGCCCTGATAACACCAAAAGACTTGATCAAGTTACTTCACAAGCGGGGCCCAGGGGCACTCCGCCAATGAGGCGAGCTGAGCCGCTCGCCTCAGGCGGCAGCACCAGAGAGGATTCCAGGGGCGGCAAAAAGCCGCTCCTGCACCTTTAAGAGCCGAATTTCCGTTTTTTAAACCGGAAATTCGGCTGCACTATTGCGAGAGAGCGCAATTGCGCTCTCCGCAATAGTGTTCCTGCCTCCCCTCCCGACAGGTACGTCGGTGCAGGGGGCGGCATTGCAGGAGCCGCCTCAGGCGGCTCCGTCGCCAGAAACGGCGCTGGCAGGGCCGGAACTAGCAGAGTAGGCATGTGCCTAGGGTGCAATGCTTGGAGGGCGCCAGGCAAGTATCTTTCTCCGCTTCCTACCCCTAGTCAGGCTGAGTGCGCTCCTCTTCAATCCTGCGTACTGTTTGTGCGCATGCGCATGCGTGCACGTACAGGAGGGGAGGAGGAGAGCATACCGGAAGGGGGTGACGGGTCGGTCAGCGCGCATGCGAGCGGTGGAAGGGGCGCTATGGCTGGATGGGTTGCCTGGGGCACCTGCCCGGCCTGGCCCTGTTCACAAGGAAAAAGTTGATTTAAACAAAAATGTAATAATTCCATTCATTTTTACAAATTGGACTGTAAAAAAAACCTGTTCAAATATTTAAAACACACATTCCAGATACTTGCCAGACTTAAATTATTTCATTTGGATATTCAAGATTTTTTTTTTGATTAAGAAAAATTAAATTAGGAATCACTTGAAATTGTCATTTTTTTAAAAAATTGCAGATAAAAGCTTATTTTAATATTTTTTAGAAATCCTTGCTCTGAACCATATTATTTTAAAGCACAATTACGCAATTCTGAGTCTGACAGTTTTATTATTTTAACATTTCTTTGAGACGAGCAACACAGGAAAAAATGCCATAGAATAAGCCAAATATATGGGTAGAACCATAGTAATTAATATTACTGATCTGATCCCAAGCCTGGGTAGATAGAGAAACAACTACTGTAATCTCTCCAGCAGGTTCTCACTGTCTTTTTATGGGCTGATGTTCCTTTGGTCCAGAAATCTATTTATTTTATCAGCCAATTTAGATTTCATTTGTCTCCTTATACCAGCATCTATCTCAGGAAAGAAGGGATATATTCTTCCCACAATGTTAACCTGAGAGAAAAACTCTACAGAAATATATATTACAGAAGACATACAAAAGTGACATGACAAATGATTTTGTATTTTATCAGTGTACCAAAGGACACAGTTACACCTGCTTGAACAAAATATTTAGAAACTGTCTGGTCTGAGCTCAGAACTTACCGTCAACATTTATTTTCTTAAGAAATACTAATGCTAACGTGTACAGCTTGCTAAGTGCCAAAACAATTGCATTAATATACACAGAAAGGAGTAATTGCTAATTTCTTTATTCTAGGATTCTTAAACAGCCATCTGTCCTATACATTGGCCAGTGCTGTACACAGCATACCTTTTGGACCAGTCTTTCCTATACACCAAGAGAGCTTCTTCTTGTGAATTTATTGGAGGGAGGTGGGTCAAACAGGAATGTCTTCAAACAAATTCCATAAGACCTCATACATAAGGGGTTTAGCTCCCGGCTTCTACAGTTTTAAGGGGCATGTAAACAGAGTTACTTTGCCCCGCATCATGTCATTTTTGGCTAGAATGCTACTAGAAAGGCTTGAGAGCTAGATAGGATCCTCTGGCAGGAGGTCTTAAGACTTCTCCATCTGGTGTCTAGAACTGGGCTTTGAAGGAAGATTGGACTGTTTTGTGAGGCTCACTTTGGTGGTAAAAAGAAAGGGTTGCAGTTAAGCTCCTGTTCTTTTCCCCCCAGAAGAAGGTCAAGGATAAAGGAGACACGTAGTTGAAGTTAAGAGATGTTATAGGTGCTATAACTAGGGATACACCGAATCCACTATTTTGGATTCAGCCGAACCCCCGAATCCTTCAGGTCAAGGCATAAAGAAGACACATAGTTGAGGTTAAGAGATGTTATAGGTGCTATAACTAGGAATGCAACAAATCCACTATTTTGGATTCAGCCGAATCCCCGAATCCTTCACCAAAGATTCAGCCAAATACTGAACCGAATCTGAATTTGCATATGCAAATTAGGGGTGGGAAAGGGAAACATTTTTTACATCCTTGTTTAGTGACAAAAAGCCATGCAATTTTCCTCCCGCCCATAATTTGCATATGCAAATTAGACCGAATCCGACTCCTGCTGAAAAAGGCCAAATCCAGAACCAAATCCTGGATTCATTGCATCCCTAGCTATAAAAGTACATGCTTAGTAAGCTGAGTATCAATCTTTGAGCTGTAGACTAACCACAATTCTCTACATTACAGTCAATGATGTGCTTGTCTTATTATCAATATGCGTGTCTTATTATCATTTCTACATTTCTCTAAAGAAGCAGAAGAGTTACAGTAGCTGTTAACAAAACAGCCAAAGAAGAAGCACATGGAGCAGGGAAATAGGAACTCTAATGTATATACTAAGAGGTTTAAAAAAATATATATAGACAACAAACTGGGAGTTGTGATTCCCTTTGCCTTCAAAACTGAATAATTTATTTCTAGAAATTCACTTACATACGTATAGTCTTATAAAGAAAATGGATGTTTCTTCAAGAATCAAGACCCAAACCTGCAGGTATTTGAACATACAAGAACTTCTCATAAAGGTTGAGTAGTGTGTAAACCATAAGAAGGACATGGATGGTTTTGGTCTTCATCCTGGTGTGCATGAATTTGCTTACCTAGATAATGCCACTTTGTACCTTTTTTTTCTCTCTCCATAATTACAGTATATGGGGTATATTTATCAAAGAGTGTAGTTAATAGTGAAGTTCCTCCACTAGAGTGAAATTCCGCCACTCCTTCTCCATTCATTTCTATGGGATTTTTGATAAATACGCCTTTCAAAATCCCATAGAAATGAATTGAGAGCTGCAGAATTTCACTCTAGTGGCGGAACTTCACTCTTTGATAAATTTACCCCTATGATTCGATGACTTTCTATCAATGGCTACCTTTTCCATACCACATTATATTTAACAATTGTATATATAAGTGTGGAGGGGAAAAAGCATGGAGCTGCTTTGGGCATTTTGCTATGTTTTGTTTCAAATATAGCATAAAATGACCAAGAACATGATCAATTACCCCTGTTCCTGTCTATCGATGGAAACCTATGGAAATCACATGACATGTGACAATAGGGTACCTGGTCAGTTAGATTTCACCTTCTGAGTCAACAGATCTGCCATGACAGCAAAGGAGGGTCCTACAAGTGATCAAACAAATTGGTGGCAAGTGACCGTTGAACAGCCCAGTCCTTAAAGCATTATAACAAAAGGGGTAAAAAGTGACAACAGTATCTCATAGTAACATAGTAAGTTAGGTTGAAAAAAGACACATGTCCATCAAACTTTTTTTTTAACCCGCCTAACTGCCAGTTGATCCAGAGGAAGGCAAAAAAAACCCCATTTGAAGTCTCTCCAATTTGCCTCAGAGGGGGAAGAAAATCCTTCCTGACTCCAAAATGGCAATGGGACCAGTCCCTGGATCAACTTGTACTATGAGCTATCTCCCATATCCCTGTATTCCCTCACTTGCTAAACACCATCCAACCCCTTCTTATACCTATCTAATGTATCAGCCTGTACCACTGATTCAGGGAGACAATTCCACATCTCCACAGCTCTCACTGTAACAAACCCCTTCCCAATATTTAGGCGGAACCTCTTTTCTTCTAATCGGAATGGGTGACCTTGTGTCAGCTGGAAAGACCTACTGGTAAATAAAGCATTAGAGAGATTATTATATGATCCCCTTATATATTTATACATAGTCATCATATCACCCCTTAAGCGCCTTTTCTCCAGCGTGAACATCCCCAATTTGGCCAGTCTTTCCTCATAGCTAAGATTTTCCATCCCTTTTACCAGCTTAGTTGCCCTTCTCTGGACCCTCTCTAATACAATAATGTCCTCCTTCAGTGATGGAGACCAAAACTGTACGGTTCTCTTTAAGAACCATTTTAGATCAACTTAATCATTTAAGAATATACCATATTTTTAGTATCCCACTCTTTTTCTTTAAACCTTGTATCCAAAAGCGTGATAGACTTTTGACAGAGAAGCATCTAAAATTAAATTCCCCAAGTTGATTATGTGATAATTGGAGCTAAATAACACTGAGAGACAAACCCCACGCAAATCAAGTCGGTTTCATTTAAGATTCCATTAGAAAAGTGTCTGAGCTGGTATGTAATGGACCATAAAATTTAATTTTAAATTGATATTACCAAAAGTGATTGAATGATTCAAGTCACAAAGACATGCACAGTCAGCCTCCGTCCTTTCATTTGGTGTGATATTGATCATGGGGAATTAAAAAAGAAAATGATTTCACATTATTCAGAATAACACAGAGGGGTTTTCCCTTCTCTTCCTCCAAGTTTGCTGCTTAAAAGTCAGAATTGACCAGCATAGCTTTGTGTAATTACAAAGATTTTCTTATCTTAGCTACTTGCTGAAGTCATCTTAAAGGAAAGACCCTTTATAATCCATGACTGTCTCATATCTAATTTACATTGGTGGTAATCCCCTTCCTATCTCGGCATTTAGGTAATGACTTTGGGATTAAATTGCACCTCTTGCAATTCTTAACTTCCAAATCTCCACAAAATATCAAAGAGACCTGGCTGAATGGATCTGACTAAAGCTATACAGAATGTACCAATGTGGACTTTGCTTTGAAGAGGGGTATTGTGCTTTAAAATAGAGTTTCAAAAAAATACCTTAACATTCACAATTCCTGCAGATTGTGTCTGCTCCACTCATGAATGTGATGAAATTAAGATTTTTGGATCAATGTAAACTGTAATATAATGTATTTTCAAGATTTATCGATCAAAAAAATCTTCTGCAATTAAATTGATTACAGTTTTCCAATTCCACGACCACTGAAAAAAATGTGATCACCAATTTTCAAATTGAATTTAGAAAAAACATGAGCTAGAAAATAAATAAATTTGCCTCCCCGTCTTCACTTTTTAAACATTTTCAGTAATGTAATTTCCCAGGTTAATTTGAAGATGTTATATACCCAGTTGAATTTGAAGATGGGGAGGTTTGGGTTGGGATTTTAGTCTTGCTAAAATATATGCCAACGTCTATGAGAACGGCACATGGGGTACTTCCATGCATTCTTTCACACAGGTGATTTGTAATGCTATGGGTAGGGACAAAATACTCAAAATCACCCTCCTATTGAGTTGAATTTCAATTGCCTGCAATTAGTGATGGACTAATAAATTCGCCAGATGCAAATTCGCTGCATTTTGGTGCCTCAAATAAATTCGCAAACTGGCGCGACAATTTGACAGCGAAAAATCTGCTGCATTGAAAAACTTTGACACACGCATTGCATGTCAAAATTATTTGGACGCCCATTAACTTTAATGCATTTGGCCAAAATAGGTGAGCGTATAACAATTGTCACGTGCGTCGAAATTGACGCGCGTCAAATAATGTTGACTTTAATGCGTTTCTCTAATTTTCCCGCGAAATTCGTGAATTTTACGGTGACGTGAAACAGGACAAGTTTGCCCATCACTACCGGCAATCACAAGTCTTTGTTAGTAGTCGTTCATCTATAGGTTGGAACGCTACAACAGGGTTGCCATTGTGTTGGTTCCATTCATATTTTCTCCTACACTAAGGGGCAGATTTACATAGGGTCGGATATCGAGGGTTAATTAACCCTCGATATTAGACTGCCGAATGTAAATCTTTCGACTTCAAATATCGAAGTCGAAGGATTTACAGCAAATAGTTCGATCGAACGATCGAAAGAAAAATCGTTCGATCGAACAATTTTAATCCATCGATCGAACGATTTTTCTTCGACCAAAAAATTGCTAGGAAGCCTATGGGGACCTTCCCCATAGGCTAACATTGCACCTCGGTAGGTTTTAGGTGGCGAAGTAGGGGGTCGAAGTTTTTTTTAAAGAGACAGTACTTCGATTATCGAATGGTCAAATATTCGAATGATTTTTAGTTCGAATCATTCGATTCGAAGTCGAAGTCGTAGTCGAAGTAGCCAATTCAATGGTCGAAGTAGCCAAAAAAACATTTGAAATTCAAAGTTTTTTTTATTCTATTCCTTCACTCGAGCAAAGTAAATGGGCCCCTAGATAATAGCATTTAAAAGGAGAGAAAACATAATAAGGATATAAAAGTAGTGTGGGCATACTGTCAGTTGTTTACAGAAGGCAGGTCACTACAGTAAGCATTCATTTTGAATTTGGGTACCTCCAGGTGGCTAGTTTTTGTAACTCCAGGTGACACAGCGATAGTTTATATTTATTTATTAGTTGCTAGATATCCTTCATGAAATCCTGGTCTGTGACATAACAGATGACATATCTACCTTCACAGTAATTCGCCCATCACTACCCAGCATCCATACACACACCCCTCCCTACTTTCACATAAATTCTATATACCCATATCTATACTAACTATAGAGCTTAGTATCACAATAGCCTTTGATATTATGTCTGTCCAAAAAATCATCCAAGTCCCTCTTATAGTCATTAACTGAATCATCATCACAACATCACCCGGCAGTGCATTCCACAACCTCACTGTCCTGACTGTGAAGAACCCCCTACGTTGCTTCAAATGAAAGTTCTTTTCTTCTAGTCTAAAGGGGAGGCCTCTGGTACGGTGATCCACTTTATGGGTAAAAAGGTCCCCTGCTATTTGTCTATAATGTCCTCTAATGTACTTGTAAAGTGTAATCATGTCCCCTCGCAAGCGCCTTTTTTCCAGAGAAAACAACCCCAACCTTGACAGTCTCCCCTCATAATTTAACTCTTCCGTCCCTCTAACCAATTTAGTTGCACTTAGTCTCTGCACTCTCTCCAGCTCATTTATATCCCTCTTAAGGACTGGAGTCCAAAACTGAACTGCATACTCCAGATGAGGCCTTACCAGGGACCTATAAAGAGACACAATTATGTTTTCATCCCTTGAGTTAATGCCCTTTTTTATACAAGACAGAACTTTATTTGCTTTAGTAGCCACAGAATGAAACTGCCCAGAATTAGACAACTTGTTATCTACCAAGACCCCTAGATCCTTCTCATTTAAGGAAACTCCCAACACATTGCCATTTAGTGTATAACTTGCTTTTATATTATTTTCACCAAAGTGCATAACCTGCATTTATCAACATTGAACCTCATTTTCCAGTTTGCTGCCCAGTTTTCCAACTTAGACAAATCACTGTGCAAAGTGGCAGCATCCTGCATGGAACCTATAGTTCTGCACAATTTAGTATCATCTGCAAAAATAGAAACAGTACTTTCAATGCCCACCTCCAGGTCATTAATAAACAAGTTAAAAAGCAAGGGACCTAGTACAGAGCCCTGCGGTACTCCACTAACAACACTGGTCCAATTAAAAAATGTTCCATTTACCACAGCAACAGATTAAATGCAGTTCCAGTCTCATATGTAATATGCCAGAACACAGAACCGTATAATTACAGTATAATAACAGTGTATAATAATCCAGAACACACAGCAGAATAAATGCAGCACCAGTTTCATATATAATGCCTCCCGGAACACACAGCATAAATTCCTTGTCAACTCATATATCCCAGAACACATGGCAGGAGAAATACAGCGACAATTCAATTTACATTATCCCTAGAACACCTGGTTGTATAAATACTGTGCCAGTGTTATGTACAATAACCCCAGAATGCACAGCAGGATAAATGCAGTTCATTGGTATTAGTTTTGGGAGTCTTAGCTTAACCAAATCTTGATTAATATGCATCATTAGGAGCAGATTTACATAGGGTCGAATATCGAGGGTTAATTAATATCGAAGTCAAACGATTTACCGCAAATAGTTCGAT
This sequence comes from Xenopus laevis, assembly GCF_017654675.1. NCBI lineage: Eukaryota > Metazoa > Chordata > Amphibia > Anura > Pipidae > Xenopus > Xenopus laevis. The sequence continues at coordinate 20,473,054 of NC_054371.1, read as the reverse complement.
CGAACGATCAAATGTAAAATCGATTAAATCCTTCGAACCGTTCGTTTCGAAGGATTTTAATCCATCGATCAAACGATTTTTCTTCAACCAAAAAAAACATTAGAAAGCCTATCGGTAGGTTTTAGGTGGCGAAGTAGGGGATCAAAGATTTTTTTAAAGAGACAGTACTTCAACTATGGAATGGTCGAATAGTCGAACGATTTTTAGTTCGAATCGTTCGATACGAAGTCGAAGGTCAAAGTAGCCAATTCGATGGTCGAAGTAGCCAAATAAATGTGAATTTTTTTTTATTCAATCAAGCTAAGTAAATGGGCCCCCAAGTAACAACTTCTAACATAATCCATGTCAGTAATTTATGACCAACCACCCTACTAGCTTCCATATAACTAACCCAAGTTGTATGTTATAGAACCTCCTTTAATATTATGTCCTTATAGCACAGGATTCAAGAACCTACTCATTTCTCACTCTCTCTCTATAGGAATTCAGACCCTTTGGATACAAGCCAGTATACTATATAAACGGAGGTGCAATGTCTCTGTACCAACAAACAACAAAAAAGATGTAAAGTTGATATTTGAATAGCTCATTAAGGATGATATCTGGATTTTACCCTCAAACATTACTGGAGTTAATTCCTGGTTGGTGCTGAATATGCACTGCGGGAACAACTTGACCCTGTCAATTTACATACATTATGGGTACCTGCTATCTCGCTGCAGCCAGCTAACGTTTTCTCTTATCTCTAAAAGACCCTCGTTTGTTATTCCTTGATGAATACACCCACTCTTATTATTTCTGTAATTCTCACCAATAATAGCCTAACCCTAATAAAAGCTGAATTACACAAAGGTTACATGCCTGACCTAAAGAAGATTAGCTCTGTAATGTTATTACTACATCTGTAATTCTATAATTGATTTTAGAATTTCATTTTCTGCATTTGAATACCACCTCGTAAATAGAGGCGCAAGCAAATGCTCATCATAAAAGCCGGCCGCTTTCCATTTCAACCTCCGCCAAGATTAACACTCGTCTGTTTATTTGGGGGAATTTATTTATGGAGATCGAATAAAGCAGAATTGCCTCGATTTTTAATTTCATTATACTATTTATATTATCGGCTCTGCATCAAAAAAATTACAAAAAGTCGGATATATTTTAAAGTAGAGTATCGTCGAAACAAATGTTTACTTTTATGGTGTGAAGGATATAATCAGTGTTCTGCTTGCATTTTAATCAAGTAATTATCTTCTTCCTTAATCTCTCCATGCAGCAGTTCTGTCATGCTTTATGGCTTTAATTCTAGTGATGTATATAAATCTGGGAATGCGCCAACACAGAGAATCATCATCACAATACGAGCAGTTGTTTGTCTGATCCTGCCACTCATGTAGAAGGGCTGCATGGAGCTGATCCTTAGCCAAATAGGATTTCCAATGAAAGTGATCAATTATTTTTAAACTCCTTGATCAGATATTGAGACAATTGTTTTGGTTTTGTAGGCACGAAAGAGTATCTGTAGTCAACTTTTTAGTTGGCCAAAATAACGTTGCTTTGCTTCGAATGGTAAGTGCCAGCGCTCAAAACTTTTCAGGCAGTAGTGATGGCAATAAAGCTGACGACTCCAGGCAGATTTATTAAAGGGCTAATTGACGACAGCGAATGCTTTGCACACTTCGCCAGACGGAAATTCGTTACCACTGGGCTAATTCACTAAAATGTAAAGTTGCATCCTGGGTGCCGAACGATGGCGACTTTTTAATAGCGATACTTCTTCAGTGCGAGCATTTCATAGCGAAGATTCACTAGCGTTCATTTATGCCTAGCGAAAAGTCGATAGTGATTTAACGCTTAGGTCAATTTAAATAGGGCGGTTACATTAAAGTTGTATGGGCGTCTTTGTTAGAGATGTTGGTGCAAATGTTTGAAGTGGCCACTTTTTATTACAAATGTCCAGGGAACCTTAAAGGGCATGTAAAGTCTAAAATAGAATAAGGCTAGAAATGCTGTATTTTGTATACTAAATATAAACATGAACTTACTGCACCACAAGCCTAATCAAACACATAATTTATGCTTTCAAAGTTGGCTACAGGGGGTCACCATCTTGTAACTTTGTTAAACATCTTTGCAAGACTAAGACTGTGCACATGCTCAGTGTGGTCTGGGCTGCTTAGGGATCGGCATAAACAAAGCTGCTTGAGTTCTGCATGGCTGGGAAGTAAGGTGGGGGCTCCCCCTGCTGTTCATAAGTATGATTGTTTCCCTGCTCAGCAGTTAGGGACCATCTGACAATTTATATCCACAGCAGCAAATGAAGGGAGAATTTCACTGCATACAGTCAGGTTCCTTATAAAAACAGTACACATTTTTTAATTGAAGTATATTGGAGATAGGTTTCTTTTTCATTAAGGAAAGTAAAATGGGATTTTATTTTTTTGCCTTTACATGCCCTTTAATAAAGAAAAAAGAGTTAATATAATGTCCTAGACATGAGCCCACTGTAAAATGAATGTTCCATGGCCTAAAAATGTCTGGGGAAAAATGTTAACAGAAAAAAGTCAGGACTTTTGCAGCCAATCCCGCTTAAAAAAAGGAAAAGGCGCCAGCGTTTTTCAACTTTAATACATTTTCGGCAGACAGGATATGATGTAAGTGACGTAAGAATGAGGAAGATCTAGCTTCATTTTAGCAGTTCGCCTGGTTTGCGGTGGCGAAGTCAACTCTGGCGAAAGAGGTTACGTTCAGTAAAATCCGCACTTTAGTGCATTTGCCCTTTAGTAAATCTGCCCCAAGTCTCAGACGTGTTGAAGGGGAAACATAGTATCAAAGTAAACCTCTTTGATGCTTAAAGTGAAATTTGGTTGTGGATCTTAGTTCTAGGAGGGTTATAATTTTCTTTGTGAACCTGTAGCATGATGGATGCATGTGGGGCAGTGCATAATGGGTATGGAGGCTGCATAATAGGAAGTGAATAGCCAAAATGATGTCACCTGAAAATGTATCATCCTATGTGGTACATCAAAAAGGAATTGCGATACTTAATACTGTTATACCTGAACAGTGATGAGCGAAAAATTTTGCCATGTATAGATTCACCCCAAGCTTCCACGTTTACCTGCAGCAAAAATGTTCACAAAACTGCATCAAAGAATCATCACATGGCTCATTTTGCTTTGTGATACAAAACAAACAAAAAGACGTGCGGCAAATGCATATGTCATTTTATCCTTCCACATGAACCAAAGGGATCTGAGCCGTCCCACTGTCTATATAAGGACATACACATAAATATATGGTTTATTTATTTTAATGTGGGATACAAAGCACCCAGATATTTTATTTATTTTTAGTTTATTAGCTACAAAAATTACGCGCTACAAAATATTCACGACAAATCCAGCTGCATGACTGGTGAAACGTCTTCAAGAAAAACAAATCCAGTTGGATGACTGGTGAAACGTCTTCAAGAAAAACAAATCCAGTTGGATGACTGGTGAAACGTCTTCAAGAAAAACAAATCCAGTTGGATGACTGGTGAAACGTCTTCAAGAAAAACAAATCCAGTTGGATGACTGGTGAAACGTCTTCAAGAAAATAAATCCAGTTGCATGACTGGTGAAACGTCTTCAAGAAAAACAAATCCAGTTGGATGACTGGTGAAACGTCTTCAAGAAAAACAAATCCAGTTGGATGACTGGTGAAACGTCTTCAAGAAAAACAAATCCAGTTGGATGACTGGTGAAACGTCTTCAAGAAAATAAATCCAGTTGCATGACTGGTGAAACGTCTTCAAGAAAAACAAATCCAGTTGGATGACTGGTGAAACGTCTTCAAGAAAAACAAATCCAGTTGGATGACTGGTGAAACGTCTTCAAGAAAAACAAATCCAGTTGGATGACTGGTGAAACGTCTTCAAGAAAAACAAATCCAGTTGCATGACTGGTGAAACGTCTTCAAGAAAAACAAATCCAGTTGGATGACTGGTGAAACGTCTTCAAGAAAAACAAATCCAGTTGGATGACTGGTGAAATGTCTTCATGACTGGTGAAACGTCTTCAAGAAAAACAAATCCAGTTGGATGTTGGATGACTGGTGAAACGTCTTCAAGAAAAACAAATCTAGTTGGATGACTGGTGAAACATCTTCAAGAAAAACAAATCCAGTTGGATGACTGGTGAAACGTCTTCAAGAAAAACAAATCTAGTTGGATGACTGGTGAAAAACAAATCCAGTTGGATGACTGGTGAAATGTCTTCATGACTGGTGAAACGTCTTCAAGAAAAACAAATCCAGTTGCATGACTGGTGAAACGTCTTCAAGAAAAACAAATCTAGTTGGATGACTGGTGAAACATCTTCAAAAAAAACAAATCCAGTTGGATGACTGGTGAAACTTCTTCAAGAAAAACAAATTCAGTTGGATAACTGGTGAAACGTCTTCAAGAAAAATAAATCCAGTTGCATGACTGGTGAAACGTCTTCAAGAAAAACAAATCTAGTTGGATGACTGGTGAAACATCTTCAAGAAAAACAAATCCAGTTGGATGACTGGTGAAACTTCTTCAAGAAAAACAAATTCAGTTGGATAACTGGTGAAACGTCTTCAAGAAAAACAAATCCAGTTGGATGACTGGTGAAACGTCTTCAAGATAAACAAATGCAGTTGGATGACTGGTGAAACGTCTTCAAAAAAAAACAAATCCAGTTGGATGACTGGTGAAACATCTTCAAGAAAAACCAATCCAGTTGCATGACTGGTGAAACGTCTTCAAGAAAAACAAATCCAGTTGGATGACTGGTGAAACGTCTTCAAGAAAAACAAATCCAGTTGGATGACTGGTGAAACGTCTTCAAGAAAAACACAGCAAGTCCAGTTGATTTGACTTATTTCTATAGATATACCATGACCTGGATGAATGAGAACTTTCACAAAACCAAGACAAAAATGTATCGCAAATTTTTTACCGTTTCATAAAAATTTTCCAGCGAAGTAAACCAGGAGGGATTTGCTAAGCACCACAGTATACCTGAACAAGTACAGAACCACTATGCTGACCCTCCTACAATAAATCAACATCCCCATCCATGTTCTTGATAACCTTTCAAGAATTCTTTTATGTGATCACTATCCTCCCTTGCTGGTCATGTCAATGCCTAACTCAAGATCTTCACCAATAGCTGCCGCTGTATTGATTGTCCCATGAGCCAAGGGAATATGCAGCATTAATAATGAACACTCAAGTGTTTCTCCACCAGAAACATCCTCTTTGCCCTAAGTACTTTTCATTTTGCAATTTATAAACAGTATTAAGTCAATCTTGACCCAATTACAACAATCAGCTGGGACAAACTGCATATGGCACACAATTGTTGCCTTTAGTTTAATGTAAGTCGTAACAGAATCATTATACAGATTACTTGTACAGTACATCAAGCCGTGTTGGGTCAAGGTCCTTTTCAGGTCAAATTCTTGGGAACTGGCCTTCCGATGAGAGCAGATTATTCAAAGGTTGAGTCTAATACCGACTGGCTCTTCTGTCCAGAGACGTAATTGCAATACCAAAGTCAATACGTGCAGCCGTTCCTGATATACAATCTTTGCTTGATCTTTCCCAATGTAGATTAATTAAGTGTTATCAATTAATGGTCTGTTTAGAGTAAAGACCTTTCTAGTCTGGATTCAAACAAAGTGTCAGTGCATGGGAGACCTCAGAGGAGGATATGTGGGTCACCTTTATCTTAGAATTTAGATTTTCAAAATACACAATGAAGACAGAAATAATTCCAAGTACATACATGCAACCATACCACAGCTTTTTATATTGTATAGTACAGGTATGGGACCTGTTATCCAAAATGCTCGAGACCTAGGATTTTTAGATAACAGATCTTTCTGTAATTTAAACCTTCATACCTTAAGTCTACTAGGAAATCATGCAAACATACATACAATTAGGCTGGTTTTGCTTCCATTAAGGATTAATTATATCTTAGTTGGGATCAAGTACAAGCTACTGTTTTATTATTACAGAGAAAAAGGAAATCATTTTTAAAAATGTGGATTATTTAGATAAAATGGAGTCTATGAGAGACAACAAATTAGAGCTTTCTGCATAACGAATTTCCAGATAATGGAACCAATACCATATTATATTTAAACATTCGTGATAAGCGAATCTGCCCCATTCACTTCAATGAAACATTGGCAGAACTGATGAAAAATTCACGAAACTCGAAAAATTCATGAAATGCAATTTAGTCTATGGGAGTTTTTATCTCAATATTTTCTGCTACAAACTCTGATCAAATCTGCTCTGTTTTCTTACGCTTTATTTATCATTAGATTTTCCCGAAAATTTACTTTGCGGGGAAAAAAAAAGATTTTCACAATTTTTTTTATTTTTATTATATTTTTTGGGATTTTTCACTAGATTTTCAATTTTTTTTCGGAATTTTCACCTGAAAACTCAGAAAACGTTGGGGTATTGCACGAAACCTAGCACACATCAAAAAATCATTGCAACTTCTCCCAATGACTTATATGCAACCTCGATAGGTCTGAGATGCCGGATTTTCAGATTCAGACTTTTCCATCCTTGGGGTTTAATAAATACCAAAAAAATTTGTGATTTTTTTAAAAGTCTGATTTTATAAAAAAAAATCACATTTTCATGATTTTTGCATTCATAGTTTAGTGAATAACCCCCTATAGGGGCAGATTTACTAAAGTTCGAATAGTAAATTAGAATTTTCAAGTTGGTTTTTTTGGTCAAGACAATTTACAGTTTAAAACCACCAATCAAATTCGAAATTTGAATTCAAATCAGTGATTTATCATCCAATTACCCTGGAAGTAACTCAAATTCAATAGGTTGTCACCTAAAACCTGCCGAGTTCATGTAGTCAATGGCAGAGGTCTGCTGACCTATTTGAAGAAGTTAATAGCCTTCCTGATATTTGAGTTTTTTTCAGAGAAAAACTCGATTTAAAATTGTGTTCAAATTGGATTCAAGTCAGTAGTTTTCGTTCAAATTTTATTTCCAACAAGGGGTACTCATATTTTCCAACATGGGGTACTTCATTTATTATAATACACGTTTCAGTGAGTCATGTGACATCACTACTCACCATTTATAACTGATGACATCACTTGTCACCGTTTATAAGGATATTCATGGCTTTTGTGTATTATATATATATATATATATATATATATATATATATATATATATATATATATATATATATATATATATATATACTGTATATATATTTATAATTTTTTTCAGATTGTTCCCCAGAAATAAAGACTTTTTTCAATTACTTTCCATTATTTATTTTTTAGTGTTTTTCCAAAATCTAAGTCTAAAGTTGAATTTTCGTGTCTCTGGTGTTTGAGTCTGACAGCTCAGTAATTCAGGTGCAGACTCTAAACCAGGGGTGTCCAAACTGTGGCCCGAGGGCCACATGCGGCCCAGGATGCATATGAATGCGGCCCAGCTTGAAACGCTTGGTTCCCGAGGAAATAGGAGGAGGGGGGACTCTGCCCATTGCCCAGTTAGTAATAATAATATAATAATAAGTCTATTTAATATCCATGTGTCCCATATTCCAGTGTATAGCTCCATCTGGTTATCCAACTGGCATTGTAGTTCTTTTTTCTATTTCCTTTACTTTTACAAATCAAACATGTTTGTGTATTTCATGTGTGGCCCCAGACAATTTTTCTTTTTCCAATGTGGCTCGGCAAGCCAAAAGTTTGGACACCCCTGCTCTAAACTGTCTAAACAATTTAGTTGATACATTTCTCAGCAGCATCTCTGGAGTATCAGCAACTATTGTATCAATTCTAACAGCTGCCTGTAATGAAACTCAGGGATTCTGCTCAGTAGGGACAAAGATAAGAAATTTATCAACTAAATGTATCAATTTAGAACAGTTTACAGGGTTGGCGACCCCCCTCCCAGAGCTGCTTTAGAATGTAAAATATTACACTTTAATATTAGAAAAACGGTGACACAGAAAATAGAAAGTAATTGTAAAAAGTCGTTATTTCTGGTAAACTATCTGGCTTGAGAAAAGACCGTGAAAGGTCTGAAACGTTGCCGGGTGTTTGGGGTCAGAGCCTATGTCCCAATAAAGGCATTTTAAGACAACAAATTGATGATTGGTGCCGTCTATTACTGCAATTTGAATTGATGAACGGATTGAGGCTGGAAACCGTTGGACGTGCATCATACTAAAGTTTTTTTGGAGGTGAGGGTGCTGACTGTGTAAATTGTGAAACTATCTGAAAACAACTAGTTGTCTGAAGGTGAACAACCATTTTAACTGATGAAGTGAAATAGCTTTTCTTTTGTAACTAATCACAAAATGTAAACAAAATGTTGGTATTGTTATTTACCAACCATAAAGAATCCTTCCCCAAATAGCTGATAAATGGCCAGAGCCTGTGGGTTGTATCGAACAGTCACCAGCTTTTTTTAGTTTGAGACTTGTTATATCCTCGGGGAATGTCCGGATTTATCAGAAGGACACAATTCAGAATAGAATACACTTAAAAAAATAGAATTGACAGAGCCATGGGGTTGATTGATTATGGATAAGAACAATCTTTTAATTGGAACTAAATGAGGAATTGATTAAATGTTTCTTCGTTACAGCAGTTACATAGTTCCCCCAATGACTTTAGAGTATCATAACATGTTTCTTTTGTGATTTCATCCATGTAAACTGTGATGAGACATTTAAAACCAATATTCTCATGTCCCATAGTTCTTAGGAGCCAATAGTAATATTATGGCATCCACGGGTTTATCTTAAAAGGAACAATGCACAATGCACAATACAGATTGCTTATAATTAGCGATGGACGAATTCGCCAGGTGCAAATTTGTGGTGAATTTCTACGTTTCGCCGCCAGTGAATACATTAGCAGAACTGTGGCAAATATTAGCTGGCGAAAAATCCTAAGGGTCAAAAAAATGTTGTTGTGCGTAAGAATAGTTAAAATTATTCGGACATCCATTGACTTTAGTGCATATGGAAAAAATAGGCGCGTGTATAAAAATTGTTGCGGGCGTCGAAATCGACATGCGTCAAAATGATTTTGACGCCCATTGACTACAATGCTTTTCACAATTTTTTTGCTGTTTTTTTGCGAATTGTTCACGAAACGGGACAAATTCGCCCATCACTGCTTAAAATGAGAAAGTAATAGCTTCTCTGTTCACTAGAATTGTGTGTGGCTACTCAGTGCCATTGCGCCCTGGGTTCTAGGGTATCACTGTATTTAGGGCATTCCCAAGGGGTTTTGAGGTTGATAGTAAGGATTTTCTATGGTGTCTCCATGGAGTTTTATAGGGTCACAGGTTACTACATAGATGTCTGCATGGCAGGCTGATGTGTTACATTCCCTGTCCCAGTTTTCTTCTTTCTGAAGGACAGGTAATGAGCTGGGAATGCAGTGATAATCCTCAAGTACTTAACCTTTGTGTTATTCAATTGTCTAACAGGACTGATAAGTTGAGTTATGGATCTTGGGGCATCTACTATGTGATTTTAGCCATATATATAATTTGGAGAACCTATACATCCCTGTTTCTTAACCTTGGCTCACTAGATGTTGTTGGACTACAGCTACCAATATGCTTTAACCCTTGGTTATCTATTGAAGAATGCTGGGAGTTGTAGTGAGCAACATCTGGAGGACCAAGGTTAATTAAACAGAGCTATAAAGTTCTCTTCACTGGTACATCCTACCTTTGACTTAACTTCAGTAAACCTCCTAACTGCAGTCTCCCCTTTACCGGAGATGGCCAAACTTTGAATCACATCTCCTCACCCCCCTCCTTCTCTAGATTTTCCCCCCAAAGGGGCCTTTTGCCCATTCTCACAGTAAAACCAGTGAAAAATATATTCTCTCTTGTATATTTGTACAAGCATGCCTACTAAAAATCACTGAAAACCAGCAACAGGGTTGCTTTTGCACCAAAAGGGATTCATGCAGCTTAGTTTGGATCCAGTACAAGGCACTATCTTACTATAGGTATGGAATCTGTTATCTGGAAACCCGTTATCCAGAAACTCAGAAAGCCTGTCTCCCATAGACTCCATTTTATCCAATTAATCCAATTTATAAAAATGATTTCCTTTTTCTGTGTAATAATAAAACAGTAACTTGTACTTGATCCCAACTAAGATATAATTAATCCTTATTGGAAGCAAAACCAGCCAATTGGGTTTATTTCATGTTTACATGATTTTCTAGTAGACTTAAGGTATGAAGATCCAAATTATGGGAAGATCCATTATCTGGAATACCCAAGGTCCCAAGCATTCTGGATAACAGGTCCCATACCTATATTTCAGAGAAAAAATAAATCAGTCATAGCATTATACGCTAACAATAGGGTAAAATGCCATAATTCCGAGCTTTCTGGATAACAGAATGCATCCCTAACCTCTATATATTACAGGAAATGAATACAACTGTCAATGGCGGTATCTGCTGGATTCCCTGGTGTCAATAGACTGGCAGTACTGATGCTATGATACTGTTAAGCAGAACTTTACAGACGTGCATGGAAAATGTTTAGGAGCAAGTACCATATTTGGTGCTGAACAAAACTTTCAGGCCTACTTTTTTCCCATTGTTTGGGACATGGATGTTGGGGCATTCATAATGGCATGACCAAGGGTAGCTAATATGCCCTTCCAATGATAAAAAAATATCCAAAATTCTTTTCATGGCACTTGATATAAAATATAAGATAAAACCAGTTATGATGTGTGGGTCAGGTTTTACCCAACCCGCACCTGCCCAATATCCACCCTCCCTCCACCCGCGCCGCTCAAGCCCGACTTCTGTGTTCCTTTTATAGACCCACACCGACCTGCCCCCGACGATGATGTCACAAAAGGGGCAGGGCAAGCAGGCGCACATCTATAAACGTTGAACCCGGAAGTCGGAAGCCGACATTGTAAGATTACAGGCAGGGGGAGCAGGCAGAAGAGCTCAACCTGGACCCACCCACGACCCGTAAAGGGGGGTGTGAGGACGACCCGAACCCGCACATCACTAAAACCCAGGTTATGAAGAATGTATAGCTGTGGCATCTATTATCCATAAATCGAGAAAGCTCTAACATTCCCCCTAGGGGAAAAAATAAAACAGAGCCTTGTACCAATTACGGGAATACCCTCAAGCATTCCAGATAACAGATCCCATATCGTTTTTTAATTTACTAAAATAAAAGTTATCATTCCAAAACATCGCCCAGTGCAGTCTACTCTCTAAGCACTCACAATATCGAACATTAGCCTCATGTTTCCGACTGTTTGGCTTCACTGCAAAATAAAAAGAGACTGAGCCAATCCCACATGTTTTAGTTAGAGAGCAATCTTTTATAGGACGTTTCTGTCTGTGAGATAAAGTGTCGCTCTTTATTTGGGATATTTGGGACTTTTCTGTTTGCCGTTTGGCGGCGGGAAAGCTCATCAAGAAAAACCTCACTTTTTAAAATATGCTGATGTGTCTGGTATGATCCACTGAGTTCTTTAACTAAACCCATTCCTTTTACTTCTCCCAGTAGCAATAATCTGTCCTGCCTTGGCTCAGCGGCACAAGAATAATGTCGATATTTCCCCGGTTACATTTATTATCACTATTGCATTGCATGTATTTAGAATGAGCGCTGATAAGTGGGACTGAGTGATGCTTTCCAAAATAATGTACAACTCAAACAAAAGAATAGAAAACTTAAAGGGACACAGGTGTATCTCACACATTAGTGGTATTATGTGCAAATGACATAGTTTATCATGATTATGTAGGGAAGTGTTATTTACCCCTTTGCTTAAACTAAACTTAAAACCCGTGACTTTAAATCGAGACAACCAATAACATGGCTGCAATTCCCAGGGAGTTGTATGCCCACAAATATCTGGTTCTAGCCCTGAGTGGAGGCACTTAAAGGAGAAATAAACTCCCCAATAAGAAAAGCCCCTACCTACTACCCTACTACTACCCTAGATAGCCCCCCCACTGCTCCCCCCGCATAGTTCATTACCCCAAAAGTGTCCATAATACATTGCTCACGTAAGTGCAACGAAGCTCATGGACGCCATCTTCCGGATCTTCGGTCTTCAGTCTATTTATCAAAGAGTGAAGTCAGAAATCTCTACAGTCCACTATAGTGAAATTCCACTACTTTCCATTCACTTCCACGGGATTTTTACTAGAGTATTTATCAATGGGTGAAAGTGAAAGTTCAGCCTTTGATAAATATGCCTTTCAAACTCCAATAGAAATCAATGGAAAGTGGCAGAATTCAACTCTAGAGGACTGTTGAGATTTCTAACTCCACTTTTTGATAAATATACCCCTTCATCTGTAAGGGAGCGCTGTATTGGCGCATGCACAGTTGGAGCAGTCTTCCAGTTCGTAGCAACTGCGCATGCGCCGAAAAGGCCATGAATTGCCGAGGGGAAGGAAGAGGACCTGAAGAAGATCCAGAAGATGGAGCCCATGAGCTCTCCTGCTCTTACTCTGCACCAATACGTGAGTACTGTGTTTGGGGCACTTTCAGGGGTAATGAACTATGCGGGAAGCAGGGAGGTGGGACTATGTAGGGTAGTAGGTAGGGGCTTTATTATTGGGGGGTTTATTTCTCCTTGCCTTAGATGCTGAAGCCTAAGGCGAGATTCTCAACTCGCCTCATTGGCACAGTGCCCCAGGTTGTAACTGCTCGGGTGCTATTCTCATGACTACCACTAGGCTGGACTAGCGATGCAAACAAATCCTTCAGCAGAGGCGTCAAGCCGCTGCTATCTCCTTAGCTGCTCATTGTTTTGTTGATAAGCTGCTGATGAAACAATGGAAAACAATATAGAGGTAAAAATGTATGAACCTCATTCTGGTCTTACACTCATTGTAAACTATATACAGAGGTTAAAGTTCCCCATCAGAGACGGAACTAGGTGGGGGCGGGCCCTGGTGCGGGCCGTGCCATGCCCCCACCCTCTTCCGTGCGGCGCTGCAGTGGGCGCGTGGGGCGCGTGACTGATCGAAGGATATTCCTTCGATCGTTGGATTAAAATCCTTCGAATCGTGCGATTCGAAGGATTTTATTGTTCGATCGAAGGAATAATCCTTTGATCGTTCGATCGCACTATTTGCGCTAAAATCCTTCGACTTCGATATTCGAAGTCGAAGGATTTTAATTCCCAGTCGAATATCGAGGGTTAATTAACCCCTAAGTATGTTATAGAACAGCCAATTCTAAACAACTTTTCCACTGGTTTTCATTATTTATTTTTTATAGTTATTTGCCCTTTTCTTCTGACTCTTTGCAGCTTTCAAATGGGCGTCGCTGACCCCTTCTAAAAAGCAAATGTTCTGTAAGGCTACAAATGTATTGTTATTGCTACTTTTTATTACTCTTCTTTCTATTCTTTCATATTCCAGTCTCTAATTCAAATCAATGCATGGTTGCTAGGGGGAATTTGCACCCTAGCAACCAGATTGCTTGAAATGCAAATTGAAGAGCAGCTAAATAACTCAAAAACCACAAATAATAAAAAAAATGAACATGAAAACCAATTGCAAATTCTCTCAGAATGTCACACTCTACAACATATTAAATGTTAACTCAAAGGTGAACCACCCAAGGCTTAGTCAAATCAGGATAATCCACTTGTCCAGGTCATTCTGCAGAGCTACAGAGACCCACCAGACCATGGGACAGATTTACTTGAGGGCAAAGTGGCTAATGCTAGTGTCAATTCGCTAGTGTTACTGCCCGCAGGGACATCGCCAATTTACTAACGGGCGCAGGCGTCACTTCGCTAGCGGTCATTCGCACTCTATCGCCAGGCGACAATTCGCTCTGGTGAATGGACGTTACTCCGCAAATTCAATGAAATGACTGCAGGAATATTAATCTTAACCCTCCCCTTAAGAAGTCAGTTTATATCAGCCTATTCATGACCACCTTAATTTGCAACCATACCGTTATGGTTACCGTCACCATAACCAAAGAGGTAGTTAAAGATGTCATTACATGAATAATATACAAGTATGGGATTTGTTATCCGGAAACCCATTATCCCGAAAACTCCGAATTACGGAAAGGCCGTCTCCTATTTTATCCAAATAATCTACATTTTTAAAAATGATTTCCTTTTTCTCTGTAATAATAAAACAGTAGCTTGTACTTGATCCCAACTAAGATATAATTAATCCTTATTGGAAGCAAAACCAGCCTATTGGGTTTATTTAATGTTTATATGATTTTCTAGTAGACTTAAGGTATGAAGATCCAAATTACAGAAAGATCTGTTATCCGGAAAGCCCCAGGTCCCATACCTGTACTACTTTTCTTTATTCTGTACCCCACTTTTTTTTTTAGCATAACCTGCCAATTCCGGTACAAAAAGCAGATTTTGTAGAATACCCATTTATTTAAAAATACAGCTGTAATCTTCTTAAATTCTTTCCTCTCTGTTTTTTATTTCATGGAGAGACTAAAACAACAGCAGTTGGAATTAGCAGCGATTCCTCTGCCGAAAATTAAGCTCATTTAGTTCAAGTTCATCCTCCACTGCAGGTTAATGCGTCCCTAATTATGTCGGACTTGTAACCTACATCCTTGATATTTATATCTGTAAATCAGCAAGGTATAATTAGAGCTAATTATGTGTATCTAATGAGTAACTTTAATCCACAGATACAAGTTGCAGCATCGACGAGCAGAAAATAATGACAATTCTGATTATATTCTGATGTATAAGTGCCACACTAACACTAATGACTGTATATAAACACTGTCAGCGTTAGGACTTTGTTCTTTGGTGTAAGTAATGATATAGTTAGAAAATAAATTAGTTGGCAGAGCATATTCTGGTTTAAGGAGGCGTCATCATAAAAAATACAATTTTGTGTGCTCCAGGCATTACTAATCAACACTATAATTAATACGGTACTTATAATTTATATGTTTGGATTAAAGGTAAATTAATGAACAGTGAACTATTGCCGTATCAATATCCCCTCCCCTATGTGCCAATGTAGGATGAATATTTCTAAATTAAAATATAGAAAGATAATGAATAGAAAGTGGAGCCACATTCCTAGTTCTAGATGGATTAGAATAAAATTGATTACCCGTGGGGTGGATGGAACGATAATCATGCAAGCTGTCATCTAAATGATATAAAGGTATAGGACATTTTATGCAGAATGCTCGGAACCTGGGGTTTTCTGTATAAGGGGTCTGTTATTTGGATCTCCATACCTTAAGTCTACTAAAAAAAAACATTTCAACTTTAAATAAATCTTAAATTAAATTTAATAAAATCTTAGCTGGCATCAAGTTCAAAGTGCAGGTATGGGACATGTTATCCAGAATGTTAATTTGGATCTTTATACCTTAAGTCTACTAGAAAATCATACAAACATTAAATAAACCCAATAGGCTGGTTTTGCTTCCAATAAGGATTAATTATATCTTAGTTGGAATCAAGTACAAGCGACTGTTTTATTATTACACAGAAAAAGCAAACCAATTTAAAAAATGTGCATTATTTTGATAAAATGGAGTCTATGGGAGACGGCCTTGTCGTAATTCTGAGCTTTCTGGATAATGGGTTTCTGGATACAGGTCCTATACCTGTACTTTTTTTTATCATTACAGAGGAAAAGGAAATCAGTTTTAGTTCATTAAAATGGAATCTATGGGTGATGGCCTTCCTGTAACTTGGAGCTTTCCTTATAATGGGTTTTTGGATTATTCCACACCTGTATGTACAGCACCATACCCAAACAGCACCCTATCATTAAGGCCCCCGTACACGGGCCAATAAAAGCTGCCAACAGGCCGAGTGTGGGGCCATCCAATGGGCGTCCCTGATCGATATCTGGCCGAAAGTTGGGCAGATGTTGATCGGGCAGGGTAAAAAATCCCATTGCATCTGTTCATTGATGAAATCCCGCAATCTGACCACCCGTATGGCCTCCATTCTGATCCATTGGGCCCTAGGGCCCACGATCGGATCAGCCCAATATCACCCAACTCAATGTGGGCATATCGGGGAGAGTTCCACTCGTTTGGCAACATCTCCGACATACAGAAAACTGTACCCCCAAAAAATATATAAAGATTCTGTTAAACCCTTGAACATTTGATAGGTTACATGTAGTGATGGGCGCATTTGTCTTGCTTCACTGAAAAACTCGCGAACTTCCCGCTAAACTGCGAAAAATTTGCGAAACGCCCGGTTTCAATTTGCGGGCGACAAAACACGCACCTATTTAATCTAATTAAAGTCAATGGGCATGCGGTAAACTGTCGCCAGTGTCGAAATTGTCGCGTCAGAATTTTCACTGCAATTTCGTAAAGTTATTAGCCGGCGGAGAAACGTGGAAGTTATATGTTTGTACACATGTTCATGCAATATTTCTGCGCACAAGGGCTTTATTATGTAATGAAAGGGAGGTGCATTTTGCAGGGCAGTATTCATAAGGGGGAGGGGGGGAAGGGCATGTAATTCCTCAGCGCCCCCTACCAGCAACAGGAAGCTATGGCAGGCATAAGGATCCATGGGGTCTTCAAAAATATTCCTATATACCCATATATGGGTGTGTTACAATTGCACACTGAATTGTCAGACAGGAGCCAACGTGCAGAGTAACTAAACAAAAATGTAATAAAGAAAAACACAAAGTTCTCTGGAGAATAGTGTAAATAGGGCAGAAACAAATCCAGGCTCAGACCAGGTCTGGGCAGGCAATAAAGAATCAATGTCCATATAACAGGGCATGGTCAAAGGAAAAGGTGCAGGCTGCTGCAGAATTAGAAGAGACATCTTGCTGCCAATTTGTTATGTTTTGGTAGTTGAGGCTGAGTAGCGTATAACAGTGCTTTATTAGCAGGCTCATGCAGCCATTACACAACAGTAAGCAACTCTAACACCACAAGCTGCATAGAAAGTATGCACAGTATAAGTCTTGAGCTCAGTGACATCTACAGGCCATTTGTATAAATACCACACAAACCAGGAAGTCAGATCAGAGAGAACCAGGGCAGGGCAGGGACAGGCCTTACAAGATGGGGTTCTCAGGAACAGGAACTCCGGTAAAGAACAGCTAGGAGACAGCAGAAATGGCCAAACCCAGATATATGCAAGCTGTCCCTTAATTGGGCTATTGCCTGCAGCTGGATTTGGCACAGGACAGGCAATACAGATAGGGGAGAAGAGCAATTATATAACGTGCCAAAAAACATTAAGGGGCACATTTACTTAGCTTGAGTGAAGGATTAGAAGGAAAAAAACTTTGAATTTCGAAGTATTTTTTTTGGCTACTTCGACCATCGAATTGGCTACTTCGAAACTTCGACTACGACTTCGACTTCGAATCGAACGTTTCGAACTAAAAATCGTTCGACTATTCGACCATTCGATAGTTGAAGTACTGTCTCTTTAAATAAAAACTTCGACCACCTACTTCGAGACCTAAAACCTACTGAGGCCAATGTTAGCCTATGGGAAAGGTCCTCATAGGCTTTCCTACCAATTTGTGATCGAAGGAAAATCGTTCGATCGATGGATTAAAATCCTTCGAATCGTTCGATTTGAAGGATTTAATCGTTCGATCAATTAGATTTTTCCTTTGATTGTTCGATTGAAGGAATTGCGGTAAATCCTTCGACTTCGATATCCGAAGTCGAAGGATTAAACTTCGATGGTCGAATATCGAGCGTTAATTTACCCTCGATATTTGACCCATAGTAAATGTGCCCCTGAGTGATTCACTAAAAAATATGAATATCTCTAAAACTTTTAAACAATTTAGCTTTTGGATAATTACTGGAGAAATCCCCCCCCCCAAAAAAAAACCTTTAAAGTTTTAAGATTTTTTCTGAACAGGTTTTTGAGGGGAAATCCCCGATTTAGTAGAGGAAAAGAAACCTAAATATTTTAGAGATTTATTATACCCCAAAGCTGCTAAAAATCCAAATCCGAAAATACTTTAGCTAAAACCTGTCATGTAGAAGTCGATGGCAAATGTCCCTGAAGATTCTTGACTTTGTGAAGTTTCTTGACTTGAGATCTGCGCTGGGTTTCACTCAATAATCTGATAAATTTGAGTTGTTGCTACAGTTCGTTATAGTCGAGTTTTGGAGCGTGAATTCAAAAAAGAAGCACAATTCCAATCGACTCACGATTTTGTTTTGTCTGAATAGTTTAAAATAAATGTCCAATAGACTCACTGCAGCTCCTATTGACTTCTATGGGACCTCGACTGCTTTTACTTGGACAAAATTTGTATTTGAGTTTTTTGTGATGTTTACACTTAATCCATCTCTAATTTTTAGGTTTTAGAGAAATTTTAAAAAAAACTCACATTTTTAGAAGGAAAAAATACGATTCATGAGAAAAAAGGAAATACGAATATTAGTAAATCGGCCTCTAAGGGGCAGATTTTTCACTGCTTTATACCACTTTACCAGGGAAAAAAAATTGCAAATTTTAATTCAAGTTTCTGAAACTCAAAATTTCTAGATCTATTACACGCAAAAAAACTCAAAAACGTAAATATAAAATTAGGTGGAGTTCATACAGATGTAAGCTATTTTTCAACTAGAGTTTTCGAGACTTATTCAAAATTTGTCACACTCATTGAAAGCGAATGGTAGGAGGTGATTTTATTTTTTGAGATTAGCTTTTTTTTGAGTCATACCCCATTAGAAAAAATTTGATTTTTGATAAAACTGCCTCAAAAATAACCAAGAAAAAGGGGGGCCCAGACTGCAGACTCTGTTTCCTAGATAGGGGTAGATTTACTAAAGGGCAAAATGACTAACGCTGCCATTACCGCTTTCAGGGACTTTGCAGATTTACTAATGGGCGCAGGCGTAACTTCGTTAGCGAAAGAGACAGACGCTAGAGGTCATTCGCACTATATAGCCGGCAAAAGTCCTTAAAATTATTTTTGGGTGACCGGGTTCCCCCATACATTTCCTAACATATGGAAAATTAACCATACACTGGGCCCATGTTTAGGGCATTATAACAACTCTATTTTATTTATTAAGGTTTATTTATTAAGGTTCCCTGGGCTTGTGTAGTGTAATGTATTTCCATTCAACTTTATAATTTCCCGCGGTATGCAAATTAGCCTGAGCGAAGACCTCTAATGAAGTTGCGCTAGGCAGAATTGAATGCTGGCGCATCTTTGCTTTGATTGCCGAAGTAACGCTAGCGAAAATTCGCCAGTGTTCGGCACCCTGGACGCAACTTCACATTTGAGTATATTAGCGTTGTCTGAACGAATTTTCGCCTGCCGAAGTGTAGCGATGGGGGCGAAGCCATCACTGGCGAATTTTCGCAGGTTAGTAAATTTACCCCATAGTGTTTAAATCCCCCTCCCCTATGCGTGCCGGGCCCTCCGAATATTTTTCTGGTGGGGGATCCTGACGCACTGTTGTTACGCCCTTGCCTTTAACCCTTTCCCTGGTTGGCCAATCACATTCCCAGCTTAAGACATAGATTCAGTGTAGTTGGCATGTGGTTAACCCCCTCAGCACCAATGTAGAAACTACGTGCTTCGCAGGAAAGGGTTAATGGCTATTGAATTGATTTTTCTTCGGCATGTAGGATCATCGTCTCCTTGTTGGATACTGAAACTTGTAATTTCGCTGTTTCTCTAATTTAGCCTTCCCACATTGATCGCTCAGGTGCTGAACAAAGGCTCCTCCACTATAAAATGAGACAATGCTTTTAGCACCTCTGCAACTTGCTTTTCTCTAATCAATGTGTTAAATGATGTAATTATCAAATAGAATTTCCTCCTATTTAAACCAGTTTAAAAGTTAATGGTTTGCTTCAAATTAATTCCCACCACTTTGTGTGCAAATTACATATCAATTTTCAATCACTTTCCTAACAAGGGTAATACCTTTAAATGCTTCCCCTTTTTTTTTTTTGCAACAGATGGATTTAATTATAAGAAACTGGGTTTTTATTTCATAAATGTTAAACCTTCTACAAAGAGGCCTAAAGATTTAGATTTATTTTTTTAGGATCTATAAAATATTGAAAACCCCCCACAATTTGAATTTCTTTTTAATCAATTCTAAGGGCGGGCAGGGAAAGTGTAGGGAATGGAACGGCACGTAGTTCTTTCTGGGCAGGTAAATAATCACATACAACTGCCAAACGTCATTGGTCAGTGCGGTGTTTCCTTTCGGCCAATGAACTTGGCCGAAATCGGTAATCGGTTAAATTGTTATACGGAAATATTGATTGAATTGTAATATCTCTGCGACAGGCAAAGGCAGCTTAATGCCAAAATATTACTTATAGTGAAAAAAAAATAGCTATTGAGGATAGAAATGGAGCCTGGTCTGTTCAGTCTCAATTAACCAATTTTTGAAATCACAATGGGAATATTTAAATCTCAGCATTGAGCATAAATACCTAATAATGCTGCCAAAGTCAAATTTACAAATTTTGGCCTGGTCCCTTGCCACACTTTGCTCCTCCATAACACTAACCCGCTAACACTTAGGGGCCGATGCATCAAGGGTTAATTAACCCTCGATATTCGACTGGGGAATGAAAATCCTTCGACTTCGAATATCGAAGTCGAAGGATTTTGCGCAAAAAGTTCGATCGAACGATTGAAGGAATAATAAATCGATCGAACGATTAAATCCTTCGAATCGAACGATTCGAAGGATTTTAATCCAACGATCGAAGGATTATCCTTCAACCAAAAAAATTTAGCCAAGCCTATGGGGACCTTCCCCATAGGCTAACATTGGGTTTGGTAGCTTTTAGGTGGTGAACTAGGGGGTCGAAGTTTTTTCTTAAAGAGACAGTACTTCGACTATCAAATGGTCGAATAGTCGAACGATTTTTAGTTGGAATCCTTCGATTCGAAGTCGTAGTCGAAGGTCGAATTAGCCCATTCGATGGTCGAAGTAGCCCAAAAAACACTTTGAAATTCGTTTTTTTACTTCGAATCCTTCACTTGAGCTTGGTGAATTGGCCCCTTAGATTTTTGCAGCAGTACTAGAGATGGTACAGATATGGGATCAGTTATCCAGAATGATCGAGACCTGTGGTTTCCAGATAGGGGATCTTTTTGTAATTTGGATCTTCATACCTTAAGTCTACTAGAAAATCATGTAAACATTAAACAAACCCAATAGGCTGGTTTTGCCTCCAATAAGGATTAATTATATCTTCGTTGGAATCAAGTAAAACCTACTGTTTTATTATTACAGAGAAAAAGGAAATCGTTTTTAAAAAATTTGGATTATTTGGATAAAATGAAGTCGCCTATTCCATAATTGGAGCTTTCTGGATAACGGGTGTCTGGAAAACGGATCCCATACCTGTACCAGAATAACTGTTTAATAGTTGGCAGGAATAGGCATAAAACACAAAGAGACCCCATTTTCAATAAAACTACAAATCCAGCCATTTCATTTTATGTTGGGCCCCATTGCCAGGATTCACTGCACAAAGCTGGTGATACTATGCTGGTGTCATACAATAATATAACAATGTATTCACATGTTTTTAATTAGCATGAGTATATGGAACATATTTTAACATTTTAATCATCATGTCTCTCCCTTAATCACACTGTTAAAACGTTTGATCGTTTGATGGTAGGGGTGCTAAGCTACTTTAGTACTGGTGTAAAAAAAAGTCTTCGGCAGGACCCCACGCCCTGCCCCTTCGACTTTCTCCCTCCCCCAGTTGGTCCATTCCGATGCCTCCCTGCGTCCTTCCTTCCCGGAGTGTACACTCAAATGTAGGAGAGCGCAGGGTCAGACTGGGCCAGCGGGATACAGGGGAAAAAACCCGGTGGGACCCGACACACATGGGCCACCTCCAGGCCAGCTCCCCTCCTCCGATCTGCTGGGCCTCCCAAAAAAACAAACGGTCGTGGCATGCGCCAGACTTTGCACATGCGCACTGGCATTTGCATGTCGCTCCAGGGTTGCACATTCGTTCCGCCATTCAGGCATGCGCACCAGGGCCCAGAGTTTATGCATGCGCGCGAGGGGGCCCCAGAGGTATGGAACCTGGTGGGTCTCCCAATGTCCATTCCGACCCTGGATGAGCAGCTGCAAAGAGAGAACTACAGAGGAAGTGGACTATATGGTTCAGGCCCCCTGTTCCCCAGGTCCTCCCTGCACCCACGGGATCTGCTTCTTCTATAGTTATGCCACTGCCCCTTAGCCCTTCCCCAAAGATTTTAGTGCTCATTTACAATGCCATATGCAGTGTGCAAGGTGCAAATAAACAATTATTTTGCAAAGAGCAGCTAGCCCAGGGGCACAAGTGCTTAGAACTAAACATTCTTGCACCCCTTAGTGCTCTTGCACTTGCTCCCCCAGAGGTCATGAATGATCCCATTTGTGCTTTACAGTAGGGGATACCTGAACATGAGTCTATTTTGGGTAAAAGAAAGGAATTCAACCTGTGATGTCTATTTGCCTTCGCTACTGAACCCATACATAGTGGGATGAGGTGGATTACATTGGAGGGGTCCCCAATACCCCTACCCATAGTTGGTGGAGTGGAATTAAACTTCTACCAGGTGTGAGTCGGCAACAGGGGGTGCAAACCCAGGGCCCGAGGGAACAGAGGGCATTGGGGAGCAAACTATTTTTAAGGGGTGGAGGGGCAGGGTTTTGCCTCTTTTTTGCAAAGTCATTATATGCAGTTTTAGTGGTGCCCAAGTGCCAACATTTATTATAAATATTACAAGAATTACAATAACTAAAACGATGACTAAAAAGGTTCACAAATAATTTCCCTCATTGAGAATGTGAGCATCTATAGCCCCTGTTCCTGGGCGGCTGCCTTCCATGTATTTTAGACGCCGTCAGGAAAACACTTGCTGGAAATTGATTGAAATGGTAGGAGAGTGCGCAGGGTATCGACACGTTCAACACAAACCCCTGTAAAGTTGCTAAGCGTACAGTGTGTCTCTGATCCCATCACGAGATGCGCCTTCAATTTTTAGGCAATAGAGAAAGGGATATGTGAAGAGATAGAAGAACCAGCGGGAGCCACACAAGGGTGTCAGAACTGAGCACTGGCTCTGCCTTGGGACCCGGGGAGGCCAGTAAATCAGTGCACGCCTGTCAGCAGCTCCATGCTCCACGAATTACTCGAGCGAAAATAACAAATGGCTGTCATTGTGCAGCCAAAAACCTGTGATTATAATTATCACATCCCCAGTGACCTTGCATAAACTTTAATCCCTCTCCAATGGAGCATTTAAATAGCCTGCATAGACCAGCAAGGGAGTGTGGCCCTTCACTAGAAAGGAGCCGGCAAAGCAGCTACAAAGGAACCGCCAGCCCACCGCTTACTAAAGCATGTACCAATGATTAGTACAGGAAAGGGAACACAGCTATCATTAAAAGCCAAATGATTACATACGGCTAGATTAAGAATTTCTTGTCTCTTTCAAATAATGTTGGCCAAAAGGGGGGTTTTCTAAAAGAAAACGAGCCATTGCACTTCTCCAGGCGATCGAATCATACACAGATAACGTAAAACAAATTTCGATGTTATGGGGTTATTTATTAGAGGTTGAGTTGTGAAATCTCGAAAAATCTAATTTTTTCACTAGAAAAATTATTAGTGGAAAAAAAATAGTTTTTTTCGATATTAATTACACTCCGATGCTGCAAAAAGGCAGAATCCGAAAATCCGCCATCTCAGACATGTGGGGGTCCTGTATAAGTCAAGGGGAGAGGCACCTCCGTTTCTCAATTTGAAGTTTTCGTGGTTTGTGCTGGGTTTAGCCCGAAAATCTGACTTTTTGGTGTTTTCGAGCAAAAACTCGAAAAATTAAAGCAATTCAGGAAAAAAGCCTGAAAAATTCAAACGATTCAGGGTTTTGCTTGATTTTATCAAGTTTTTCCATGATCTGATTAAACTGAGTTTTTTTTATTAATACATAAGCTAAAATTGGGCATGGGAGCTTGGTCATGTTTTTTTTAATAAAATACGAGATAAATTTGGATTTTAGTAAATAACCCCCTATGTGTATGTGTTGGTCATAGAGACAAAACTCATAGAGATATGCAAGGAAATGAGAGATGTTTAGACATAAGTGGGGGAGAGACAGAGAAAATGAGAGAAATACAGAGTGTAGAGTCTGTAGTGGAGTGGAGCTGAGGACAACAAACTATTGGTGTATTGGTGAGGGAGGCATTGCTCTACTGTTACTATCCTCTTCCTACAGCTATTTCATTTTAACTTTGTATTATACTACACTCTCCTCCCAACACCCACCACCTGCTTGTGAAAGTGGCTGGGGAGAGGGGATTTCTTAGAACTATAGAAGAAGAAGAAGGACCCAGGGCCCCCTGCGACCATAGGGCCTGTTTCCTCTATAGTTACACCACTGGTTTACACAGAGTTTCAATATCCCAATCGTATTACTTAATCATTAATAATCAGCAGCCAATAAACCTGTAGGTTTTAGGAGCTTGGTAGGAAACTAGGGTACCAAGAGGGACCCACACAAGCACAGGGAAAACATTCAGACCCCTTGCAGTGTTTTGTCCATAAATAAAGAGAATATGATGTAAAGGCCATTCCAAAAAATTGTCATTTTCAGCTATAATATTATTTTGTAAAATTAATATATTTCCAATGGTGGTGGTGGATTGCCTTTTATTTATTTTTCTTTAAAAAGACTGCCCACTGCCACCTCGAAATTAATAGCACTAAAAAGAGATGCAGGTTTGGGACTCCCTGACTGGGACACATAATTGAAAGCAGCGCAGATAAACAGATGTATAGATTGGGCGTTTCATGAGTCAGATAAATTATGGATAAGAATAAAGCAAGAATCAGCTCAGACACCGTTATCAGCTTTACCCTGGCTATCACATAAAGACAGATTAATATCTGACAAGACAGACAGGAAGCTAGCATACACCCTCCAAATCTGGGACAACTTAGTCAAAACAGGTAAATGGATAAACACCCCTTGCAGATTCACCCCCATATTCAGTAACCCCAATTTCCCACCTGGATTAGATCCTTGCCCCTATGTCAATTGGCCCATAAGTAGGGATGTAGCGAACGGCGGAAAAAATGTTCGCGAACATATTCGCGAACTTGCGACAAAACATGCGAATAGTTCGCGAACGTCGCGAACCCCATAGACTTCAATGGGAAGGCGAATTTTAAAAGCTAGAAAAGACATTTCTGGCCAGAAAAATGATTTTAAAGTTGTTTAAAGGGTGCAACGACCTGGACAGTGGCATGCCAGAGGGGGATCAAGGGCAAAAATGTATCTGAAAAATCCATTGTTGACACAGCGCTGCGTTTTGTGCTGTAAAGGGCAGAAATCACACTACGTCACTCAGGTGATGTTTCTGGACACGGAATGTGAAAAAGCTCACACAGCTAGGTGGCACTTGGTTAAAGACTGGGCAAATAATGCCTGCAAGGTCAACGTATACACTACAGCCGTTGGATACGGAATATATTATTACTGCTTGAAAAACGTCACTCGGGTGGTGTTTCTGGAGACGGTATTATTATTGATATTTAGACAGCTAGGTGGCAGTTGTTTGAAGAACAGATGCAGATGAGAGATCAGCAGCAGGACAGCTGCCCACAGCAGCTACATACAGAGCACTGCAGTAGAAGGTAGATTACTAGCCAGCAAAGCTACCTAACCTAAAATGTCCCTCAAATCCCTGCAGAGTTCTGTTCCTACAATACAGAGCAGTATCAAGTAGATTACTAGCCAGCAAAGTTACTAGCAACTGTCCCTCAAATCACTAACAGCTCTCTCCCTACACTAGCTCTTCCAAGCACACACAGGCAGAATGAAAAAACGCTGCAGGGCTTCAGTTTATATATGGAAGGGGAGTGGTCCAGGGGGTGTGGGGGTGGTCCAGGAGGGAGAGCTTCCTGATTGGCTGCCATGTATCTGCTGGTCTGGGGTGAGAGGGCAAAAATAAGCGCCAGCTAAGGCGAACCCAAATTGGCGAACGTCGCGCGACGTTCGCGAACATTCGCCGAACGCGAATAGTCGATGTTCGCGCGAATTAGTTCGCGGGCGAACAGTCCGCGACATCCCTACCCATAAGGAGGCATCATGGGATTTCATCTTTCCTCTCTGGGTCCAAACTGGAATACCCAGTTCCCTAATGAACAATCCACGGCATTGGATAGGTTCAGACTCAATCAAGTCAGGCACTTCATAATCACAAAAGGCCTACATCTCACTACAACAATACCACCAACACAAACAGAATTGCTATGGGAATCAAAAGATACACCCAAAAGAACCATTTCCTATATCTACCAAAGTATTCTAAGTATTAAGGTCTCCCCAATGAACACATTTAAAACCAAATGGGAGGAAGAACTGGAAATCACATTCTCAGACGAAGAATGGCAGAAAATAGTATTATTAACACATTCCACTTCGGTTTGCTGTAAATTATAAGAACTTTATTACAAGCTTTTGAGTAAATGGTATAGAACTCCAGCTAAATTAGCCAAAATTTACAAAACACTCCCGTCTACGTGTTGGAGATGTAACAAAGAAATGGACACGTTGTCGCATATCTTCTGGGGTTGCCTACTGCTTACAGAATATTGGTCAAAGATAAGGGAAATTATCAAAGAGATTACGGACGTGGAGATTCCCAATTCACCAGCACACCTACTTCTTCATCACACTTCTAAACCGGTACAAATTTACCGGAAATCTATTACCCCGCTTATGCTAGACGTAGCTAAATCTTTAATACCTCTACAGTGGAAGCAACAAAGGTCTCCCAGGGTTACGGATTGGTTACATAACATTTCTGAAATAGAAAGATTTGAAAATTACAAAACATCCAATGTGCAAGAGATGGAAAAGTTTCATCAAAAATGTTTTTTATTGGATAGGTTTTAAGGATTTTGATCAATATAAAGCTCTAATTCTTTCTAACTTTTGAATACCCCTGAAAGCAGTGTCGGACTGGCCCACAGGGATACCAGGAAAAGTCCCGGTGGGCCAAGTGTCAGTGGGCCCTCATGCTGCTAAATATTTGGCCTATTTCATGGTCATTCCCTATTTTTATGAGAACAAAGTGGCTAAATAAATGGAATAACAGGTTATAGTATTATAGTATGTAAAGAAAAGAGACTAGGAGAATAGAGGTTGAGTGAGGAGAGGAAGAATAATAGCAGTGAGAGTGGGCCCCTGGTGTAAGATTAATTGGTGGGCCCCTAGTCAAAGGTTTTTGGGTGGGCCCCTGGTGTCCCAGTCTGACACTGCCTGAAAGGGAACTCATGCAGCCTCTCCTGAGCCAGTCTGACTCAGAAACGACAAGATTAGACCACTACTAGCCCAAATTGTTTATAGAGGGTTTATGATTGGGTATTTTAGATGCTTTTTCAGTAGCTCTCATTGCTGGATGTCTGAATGGAGGCTGGATAACCCCCCCCCCCTCGCGTCCGCCACCGCAGGAAACAGGATAGGTTAGGGACTTTATATTGTAATGTTTAATAGATGTTGTGCGTTTTTTTTTGTAACTGCAAAATCGTTTGTGATATCAGCTATTTGTTTAAGATAAATATTCTCGACAAGTTTCGGTCATGTCCTTTGCCTTTCCTGGACCAATCGAAAAAGGTATAGAGGCTTGCTAGAAGCATTTATTCTCTCACCTCTCTGTTTTCCCTCCTTTTTCTTTTCCCTTTTTTATTCTAAGATATCTATCTTTCTTTTTCATTCATGAGGGTAAGAAGACGACGAATGTTTTGTGACTTACACATTTGTACATACAGTATGATGTGAATATTACTTGTGAAAACTTTTTGTGAACACTCCCTTATATTTATTTTTCCTTTCTGTACCCTCTTTTCCAATGTTAAAAAACTCTAATAAAAATTGAAATTTAAAAAAAAAAAAGACTGGCCACATGTTGTGAAACAGGAAATAATACAATTAGAAATGTGCCTCAAAAGGGGAAATGCTTCTTGACTCTTGACCTTCTTGACAAAAAGGGTAAAGAGGCAAGTGTCCGGATGAACCATTCTTCTCATAGTATAATGATACAGCACATTCCTTCTGTACATTTGCATTGTAAATGACTGAAAGCTGCCATATAGCTTGCTTTTCCACAAACAGCCATAATCAGTTTTATGATAACTAGGGTTATGAACAGTACCTTGATCAACAACAATAAGGTGACCTACTCAACAAGGTGCACAATGAGAGGAGCCCTGGAAAAAAAGCCTCCTGTTCCTTTTTGTCTGACAGTTTTCAACTCCTCCCTTACCTTGTTCCATGTTGGAGTGTTGGTCTTGTAGTCCCTTTGATTTCCAGAGTATCTTTGCACCACCCACCATGAGAAGCAGAGGGACTTCAAGTCCCAGAATCCATCACTTCATAATAGAAGTAGTTGAGGGAAGGGTTGCTTTACCTTATGAGTCTAATGGGGTGAGAAATTAGATTATGATAGTGTTGATCAGGTATGTCTGTGTAAAAAAGAAAACATATATATTTATTTCTGGAGGTCCAGGTGATTAATATGCACCTTTTCTACAGAAGCCCAACTGAATGACTTCAAAAGAAGGATATATTTCCCCTTTAAGTGGCACAAGGGGGAGGAGATCCGTAACCAGCTCACATTTGGTGGGTAGGAAACAGGCACAGGCATTACTTTGTGGCAAGACTGAATCAGATGTTATGTCAGGGCAACAAGAGCTATGGGTTGAGTTTCAAAGAGATTCAGGGACAGAACTGCAGAGGTGAGGAGCAGCAGACAGAAAGTTTTTGAAGCATAATACCCTAATAGATTTGGATGGAACAAACTGGCTCTGAGAGAAAGAAAAAAAGTCATACAGGATTACATGGAGACATAAGTTACAGTGGATGTAGCATGTTGCAGTAGTCTAGGTGGGCTAGGAGAAGGGCATGGATAAGTATCTGAAATGTCACTTGAGACAAAAAAGGAAGGGTGTTTGGCAATATTGTGTGGGACAAGTTTTGACGGCGGTGTTGATGTGATTAGAAAACAAGAGGGAATAGTGAAGGATTAACCCCAGACTTAAATGGAAAGAGGATCAATTCAGTGTTATTAAGGTTCAGATGTCTTGGTTCATATAGGAGGCAGAAATCTGAGATCTGAATTTTAGATATCATGAGCATACTGATGCCATTTAAAGCCAAATGAATGACCAGGAGATCATTTATAACTTTATTTCAGGTCATCTCAGCAGAGCATCCAGGTCTCCAAATTCAAAGAGGCCAGTGCTAGAAGGGAGATGGGACAATCATTAGAAAGATGGGATGAGTCAAAATCAGCCTTTTTAACAATAACCTTCTTTGAAACTGGAGCACATCCCTCTGATGTACAAATATATATATATATATATGCAGGTGTTGGATCTGTCATCAGAAACCCGTTATCCCGAAAGCACAGAATTACGGGGAGGCCGTCTCCCATAGACTCCATTTTGTCCAAATAATCCAAATTATTACAAATGATTTCCTTTTTCTGTGTAATAATAAAACAGTAGCTTGTACTTGATCCCAACTAAGATATAATTAATCCTTATCGGAGGCAAAACCAGCCTATTCGGTTTATTTAATATTTACATGATTTTCTAGTAGAAAAGGTGTGGAGATAAAAATTAAGGAAAACCTCACGTCCTGAGCATTCTGGATAACAGGTCCCATACCTGAATTTGCAAATGTTTTGATTTGGAGGGAAGCTTCATGCTTGGTGAAGTTATACAGCCATATAATGTATTGTTTTATAGTTATGACATATATAGTGAATAAAGTACCCCCTCTTGTTAAATATAAGGATATATAATATGAGGATATTATAAGTTTCATGACCATATAAAAACACGAGGCCGAAGGCCGAGTGATTTTATACAGGTCATGGAACTCCGAGGTAACTTCTAATATCCTCATATTTTGTAACTGGGGGTACTTTATTTATTATAATACACAAGATTCAGTGAGTCATGTGATGGAAATGACATCAGAACTCACCGTTTATAACTGATGACATCAGAACTCACCGTTTATAAGGATATAATTTACAGGATATTCATGGCTTTTGTGTATTATATATATATAAATATATAGTTTACAGTTGTTTTTCTACTGTATATATAGCGCACATAACTGTCTTTGGGGAAAATAAAATAGGGGAAACATTAATTGGGGACAGCAAGTAAGGCAACATATTGATAGCAGGGCAAATGGAGAAATTAACATTTTAGGCACTCACCATTTCAGTTTTTTTGTAGGGGAGGTTGATCAATTATTCCGGCTCTCACAGACAAATTGTTTCTAGAGGCCACAAAACTCCACAATGACAAACCCATGTCACAAGAATACATTAGGACTCATTGACAAAGGCAAATGCAATTACAATTTCAGATGCAATTCACCATGTTTTTTTACCCAGAATACACTGTTTTTTCCCCCACAATCTGAGAGTTATTGAGGTCTTGAGGGTGAGCTGAGTTGCACACAATTGTGCTGAAATGTTGGAATTTTGTCATTGCTGGTGCAAAGATTATTAAGGTGCAAGTCTGCTGTGGAAAAAGCGGGGAACCTGGAATTACCATGGCGGTAGCTCCTGTGTCAACAGGCTCAGGGTATTTATTGGGTGCAGTTAAGCTTATGCTAATATGGGGAACATGTTTAAGCAAATAACTTGAATATATGGTGTCAACATGTGCAACAACTCCAGATATTTTTGCTCCTGCATTTGGAAATAAGCTTTATTGAGTCAAAGCCACATTGGGCCCTCTAGATTCCTGAGCCCCCTGGAGTTGCGGGGCCTACTTCCCTTATAGCTATGCCCCATGATGTAGGGTTCATTGTTGCATCTCTAGAAAGTTGTTCTATTTCTTTAAGCTCAGAGCAGATTAATACAGAAGTACAGATAGCTTAATACAAAACCACAAATAGACCCTGAAATTCTTTTGGGTGTTGGGATCCCCTGGAGTCGCTCACTTCAATTATAAAACAGTCTAGCCACAAATTCAGAATGTGTCAATGTCACATGCACCCATTGTATGTCATTGAAAATGCCTCTAAAGTTTGTAAATTAATCAGATGGCAACGCCAATCTTTTAAGCCAGGCATCTGTGAACCAGAATGAATTACACTGAAATCATATAATTGCAGCCTGCCATTCAGTCACCCTTGACAATAGATGACTCGAAAATTGGAATGTTTTTTTTTTTTTTTCCCTTTTTCTCCTCTGGATTCTTGCTTCCCGACATGACAAATAGAGAAGGCGCTGAAGGCTTTTAAATGACCTAAAAATCTACATCTTTCAAACAAATGAGCAAAAAAAGAGTGCAATTTAAGGCCAAATCATTTTGTGTTAATCCTTGAAAACTCAAGGAACGCCGATAAGAAGAAGGGAAAAAAAATGTAAGTTTCATTTTGCCCATTACAGCGCATTGACTTTCTCCCTAATCGCATGCAATTAAAATTTTTCCATGAGATTTCCTTATTGAAATAAGAAAGATAGCGGTTTGGCGAATGCAGTGATGGATTTGACATAAACGTGCTTCCTGCACAAACTGATTTATCATGAGTCATTCCAGCAGTGCGCCGTGCCGCTCGCCCATTTCTCATCTTATTACTGTGAAGTTGTAATTAAAGAGGATCCTCCCATGGCAGTGGAGCTCGCTCGTTCCAGGACAAGCTAAATTATAAATGTGCAGTTCTTTCATTGAGTTTAAAGGGGCAGAATCTGAAAAAGGATGAAACCTTAGAATCTGGAGGTGGGGGGAGCGGTTTTGAAGAATCATTAATTACACTGACACCCCTCTGCTCACTGACCCACAGCAAAAATTAAATGTGTGCAAGTAGGTGTGGAAAAGAGGCACTTTAGTGCACATGGACCCTGGTTATAATGCAATTAATGTTCTCAGGCAGGGATAAAAAATACTTCAATAAAATACAAACATGTCTAGGCCAAGATGAGTTCTACCAAAGACAAAGGCAGTGGCAGGTGAAAAGCATCTCAAAAAGACATTGTATGGAAATCTCCAATTAGTTTGCCCATTGTGGTATAAAACGAATACAATAAACACTGAACGCTGATGCACAGATCCCTGAGATAAATCAGAACAGAAAGGCCTCCACTATTTGTTAGAACAGTAATCCACCCTGGTGGAGAAAACTAAAGCAGTGGCAGGGGGGCTCAAACTGAAGGACAGTTAGGGTGAAATTTGGAAATAATGTCTATTTTCTCTCCTAGATATGTCTTAAATGTTCTCTCTTAGATGAAAGTACAACCTGAGGGTCTTGTTTGTTGTCCTAGATACTCTTGTAACGGTGTCTGAATGGCTGATACACATGTACTTTACTATAATTGTTTGTTATGAGCTAAGAAGGTAATGAACAAATATTGGGCCTCCATGAGTGGCTTTACCCATGAATGAGTATTATACCATTAGCAAAGTGTCCCAATGGCATAACGTGCAGCACATGTCCAAGGTACTGTCATTGTATCTGATGAAGATAGGCTAGTGATGTTCTTAAATGTTATGCTTTGTATCTAAGCTTTTATGTTAATAAATGGCTTACTGCTCTCTTATACTTCCTATCAACTGGACTTGGACCATTGATCATTAATGACTTAGGGGAAAGTATTGTAAGTAATGTATCAGTGTTTGCAGATGACACAAAACTATCCAGCCCAATTAATTCCATCCAGGATGTGGCACTTGCAACAGGATCTTGACAAACTGGCAATCTGGGCAGCTAAGTGGCAAATGAGATTCAATGTTTATAAATGTAAAGTCATGCACCTGGGATGTAAAAATATCCACTTATACCCTTAATGGGACTGCACTAGGCAAATCCATTATGGAAAAGGACCTTGGAGTCCTTGTAGATGATAAAATTGTCTGTAGCAAGCAATGCCAGTCAGCAGCATCAAGGGCAAATAAGGTCTTGAGCTGTATTAAATGGGGCATTGATTCACGGGAGGAGGGGGTCATTCTTCCACTTTCTAGAGCACTAGTAAGGCCCCATCTAGAATATGCCGTACAGTTTTGGTCTTCATCACTCAAACAGGACATTATTGTATTAGAGAGGGTACAGAGAAGGGCAACTCAGCTGGAAAAGGAAATTCTTAGCTATGAGGAAAAACTGGCCAAATTGGGGATGTTCACGCTGGAGAAGAGGCGCTTAAGGGGTGATATGATGACTATGTATAAATATATAAGGGGATCATATAATAATCTCTCTAATGATTTATTTACCAGTAGGTCTTTCCAGCTGACAAGAGGTCACTTATTCCGATTAGAAGAAAGGGGATTGTGGCTAAATATTGGGAAGGGGGTTGTTACAGTGAGAGCAACTGGATCAACTGGCAGTTAGGCAGGTTAGAATAAAATTAAAAGGTTGAGCTTGATGGACGTGTGTCTTTTTTCAACCAAACTTACTATGTTACTATGTTACATTGTACTGTAAATTACTGTAAATGTGACACCAGTTGAACCATGGTTGAAGTGAACACACATATTAGAAATGTATCATAATTATTGATGGGCAAATTTATTCGGCAGGTGCGCAAAAAATTGCCAATGATTAATGGAAGCCCGTTGACTTTAATGGGCGCTGGCATCAACTTCGACTCCGGGGCCAATTTTGCACACCAGTTTTCTCCTACCCATGAAATAACTGTTTGCCTGGATATATTTCCTCCAAATCTTCCAGCCTGCACAACAGCACAAAGATTCTCAAATATCTGTTAAAAATTCATTTTTGTGCATTCTGTGTTTTGCTCTCCAGTGAAACCTTTCTCAAGACCTTTTCAAAAGACACGGAAGTGCTGTAAGAGTGCAGCCAGTTTGTAGCTTTTACTCTGCAGCAGTGATTCTCTACTAGTGGCTTGTGAGTAACATCTTGCTTTCCAGCCCCTTGGATGTTGCTCCCAGTGGCTGGTGCTTATTTTTGAATTCCAGACTTGGAGGCAAGTTTTGGTTGCATTAAAACCAAGTGTATTGGCAGATAGAGCCTCCTGTAGGCTGCCACATAGGGGCTACCAAATATCCAATCACAGCCCTTCTTTGGGACTTACAGTGTCAGGAATTTTTTTCATACTTGTGTTTTCCCCATCTCTTTTTACATTTGAATGTGGATCATGGTTAAAAAAGGTCGGGGACCCCTGTTGTACCAGGTCCAATTTTAATTCTGATAGTTGTAAAGCCATAGTCTAAGGCTCTCCCAAATAACCCCATTTATTACCTTCTTTCCTATTATTATATCCTCTGTATTTATTTCTCCTTTCCTCTTCTGGATTTTCATCAGCCATTTCTATTTACATTCCAATGTTGATTCCTCTCCTCCTTTTTCCTAATTATCATTTTATTTTTCTTTCTCTTATTCAACATTTCTCCTCTTCTCCTCTTATGTAGGGTTGACACTCCTTTAAAATATATAGAGTGCAGGGCGCTCACTGTAAGGGAGTTACCTGCAAGTCCCCACAAACATACTACCAAATTTTTTTTTCAAGAAGAACAGGGCATTCCGGGCAGGGTTGCCACCTGGTCTGTATTTTACCAGCCTGGGCAGTAAAAATGATGGCTGATCCGAACGTTATTAATAGGGAAAAAAGATAAATATATATGAAGGCCGGTATTTTTTTCCAGAAACCCTAATTCCAGCAGAAAGGTATAGAAAAACCTTTTTTTTTGATAGCATCTTGTCTTCTATCTCGTGTACAGAAAGAAGAACGGCATTGGTTCAAGCACAGAAGGCCAAATGGATGTGTAAATTGTAAATCTGGGGTTCCACTGTCTATAAATAATGATATTATATTTTTGTCTGTATTCCCATCTACTCTCTCTGATAATGGTACTGTTATCCATTCATTTTTATATCTTTTAATCACTATTTTCTTTAGTACGGCCATGTTTTTACTGTGCAGTGTTGCTGCTAGAATGTCAGTCTGAAAGGCAATATGCCATCCTCCAGTCACAGCCCATGTTTACCTGCTCCATCAGAGAATTCATTTCTCCAACACCATAAATTTGCTGCGCATGATTAGGCAAGTCATGGATGGTCAGAGCTGTGCTAAAGGTCATATGTGCATTAACCTACCACTAAGCCTTCAACCCCTGCCAAAAGATCTTTATAGTAAAAAAGTGATTTAAAAGGTCTTTATAAAAATGAGCTGACATATTTTCCCTAGAACAGAGATGTACGACCGATGTACAAAAAGCGGTTAAACACAACACAGGCAGGCTTTGCTGTTGCTCTTGAATTAATCTTAATATGAAGACCTTTAGAAAGGACCTGAAGGTTTATCTGAAATCATGAAAGCTTTAGCAAGTTTTCAATTGGTTTAACAACACTAGGTATTGCAAGAAGCTGCATGAATGATCCATCTTGAAATGTTATTTGCTCACCAGTTCTAGACCTCCTTTTAATAGACAAGTAGTGCGTTCTGTAGACTCTATGGGGCAGATTTACTAAAGGATGAAGTGGCTAACGTTAGTGACTTGCTGCCAGCGTTGCCACCCGCAGGGACTTTACAAATTCACTAAGACGCCAATTCACTAGCGAATTACATCTTCCTCAATCTTCTGTCACTTACATCATATCCTGTGAGCCGAAAATGAATTTAAGTTCAAAAAACTCTGGCGACTTTTGCTTTTTTGAAGCGGAATCACCTACAAAACATACTTTTTTGGGTAACCGATTTTCTCCAGTCATTTCATAACATATGGAATATTAATTTTACAGTGGGCTCATGTGTAGGGCATTATATTAACTCTCTTGTCTTTATTAAGGTTCCCTGGACATGTGTAATATAAACCACTAACTTAAACCATTTGCACCAACATTTATAATAAAGACGTCCATACAACTTTAAGGGGCATATTTATCAATGGTCGAATTTCGAATTCAAAAAACTTCAAAATTCGAATTCAAAAAGACCAACCAAAATTAAGTCAAAGGTTTTTTTTTGGTTGAATAGGTATTCGGCTGAATTCTAATCGTACGAATCAAAGGAATATTGCATTCGATTAGAATTTTTTCCCAAGAAACACTTTGATTTTTCAAAGTCCACCAATTGACTCCAAATAGGTTCTAGGAGGTCCCCCATAGGCTATAACAGCAATTCGGAAGGTTTTAGATGGCGAATGGTTGAAGTCGAATTTTTAAAGAGACAGGTCATGATAAATTTCAAAATTCAAATTCGAATTGAATTCGGACTATTCCCTAGTCGAAGTACACAAAAATAGCTTGAAATTCGAATTTTTTTTCATTCGAAAATTCACCTCGACCTTTGCTAAATCTGCCCCTAGATTTCCCGCCGTATGCAAATTGACCTAGCGCAAGATCACTAGCGAATTTTCAATACGCACATATGAACGCTAGTGCAAGTTTCCTAGAAAATGGGCGCACAGGCTGAAGTAAACCTAGCTAAAAGTCACCAGCGTTCGGTGCCCAGAACGAAACTTTGCATTCCAGTAAATTAGAGTTTCTGTAGCACATTTAAACCTGGCGAAGTGTTGTGATGGGTGCGAATCTGCCCCCAAATCTTTAGCAGTACAAAAAGACATTATTTTCTGAGGACACTAAACCAGATTGGAATTAGGCTAAATGCTAAGATTTAAATACAATATAAAAGGGGCCACTTAACCCTAAAACCACAGGAGTAG
The DNA here is from genome assembly GCF_017654675.1 of Xenopus laevis. Taxonomy (NCBI): domain Eukaryota; kingdom Metazoa; phylum Chordata; class Amphibia; order Anura; family Pipidae; genus Xenopus; species Xenopus laevis. The sequence continues at coordinate 20,436,329 of NC_054371.1, read as the reverse complement.
TCAAAGAGTAGAGGTGTAAGACTGCCCCCTTAGTGCTCATGCACTATTATCCCCATAGGATTCCTACTAAAATATAAGCAGCCCTGGGATGGGGTATAATGACAGCCAAACCGAGCTGTAAATGACAATGTCTGTACCAGAGAACCCAACCTATGTTTCTTTATGTCTTGCATATAAAAGTGCTATTAATCTGTGCTAGTCGCTTGGCTTGTAGTAAACAGAATTCTACAGAACGATCTGAGAGTAAAGGGGTCCTTTAAACACTTTCAGCTACAGAAAAAAATGCCATTGCAATGCATAAATAGTGTAAGATCTTGGCTAATACCCTGGAATATCACTGAGGTGGTAACAGACAGACTACCTACTTTCTCTTTATTGTTGGGATATAGTGATGGGCGAATAAATTTACCAGGCGCGAATTCACAGCGAATTTATGCATTACGCCGAAACTGCTGCCAAAAAATTTTGGACGTGGGTTGGAAAAGTCACTCGCGTCAAAACTGTCACGCATCAACATTATTCGGCTTTTGACGCAGACGGCAAAATTCACATTTCAAAAAAAAATTTCCGTTTCAGGAATATCGCGGGAAGATCGCAAAACAGGACAAATTCGTCCATCACTATTGGAATATTCTCCTATTAGAATAGCAGATACCGTGATACTTACATGGTTATTTAGTCACCTTATGCGCTCTTTATCCTCATATAGTTAATTCATCATACATGTGCACCCCAGACACCCTGCTATCTCCATCATAAACCCGTGAAAAAGTGGGTTTGCAGAGACACCTAACTAAACAGTTCAGCAGGGCTATATCTGTACTTGAATCTGGTTGAGAAGATATGTTGTACTTATGATGGAAAGACCTGTCCTGTAACCTTTCCTTTATCAGTGCATGACTTCATCCTCCCATCACTGTAATAACCACTGAAAGTGCTTGTGACATAAGTAGTTCGGCTTTATGATTTTATCATCAGATATATTGGATCTAATCTCTCATTTATGGGTAGATAATACATCACATCACAATAATCAACCCCTTTCCACATTGCTTGCACCTCAGAGGACTCTCATAACAGGTATTTTCTTCAGCCTTAGTCGTTGCCTCCCACATGAATTATGGTCTATTCTGTTTGACCACATCTAATTTGCTTCTCTAATAATCTGCATAGTTGACTCCACCTGAGACCCTCCTGTACAGATAATGTACTTCCAGGAGCTGTTTCTCAATGCCTAGCCTAATATCCAGCCAGCCTTATCCTCTAAAAGATCTAGCAGATGAAGGAATTTTGCAGATTTCTTAATGGACTCCATATTGAGAAGAATTATGGCAAAGAAACAGAAATGATATGTAGATGGAGGGATGCAATGACTTATCTCTAGTGCTTGCTCTATGCTCCTGTTGTACTTGCCTCTGGTGGTCAGGGCCCCCATAAAAGTAATATTGGTGGTCAGGGCCCCCCATAAAAAAAACATTTGTGGTCAGGGCCCCCCATTAAAATTTTTTTAAATTTTTAATTTTTTTTTTAAAATGTGGCTAGGGTCCCCCCCATACAATATCAGGAACCACAAAGGGTTAATTTTAGGGGGGCCCTGCCCTGTTGCACTTACTTGATTCTAACTGTGGAAAGGAGGGGGAGCACAGGTGGCTGCATCTTCTTCCAGTGACAGCATTTTGTTCCCTTATTGGTCACAGAATTTTAAGACCCGATAAAGCTGCATGGCGATTGGATGAGTAGGAGCGGAAGTTCAAACCTCAGATATCCAATCCCTGAGCAGCTCAACCGGGAATTAAACTCTGTGACCAATGAGGAAGGAAATGGACCAAAGGTGCCTCCACCTATCCTCTTTTATTGGTAGGGCATCTTATCCAACATTAAGGTCTGAAACGTTGGATAAGATGCTGTACCAATAAAAGAGCATATATTCACAAATTACAGAGTGTCCCTTCATCAACATATATATATGTATATAAATATATATCATATATATATATATAAATATATATCATATATAAATATATATGAGGCAGAAGAAGTAATACCTTTTCCAGGAGACAGAAGCACCCGGTATAAATTTATGCAGTATAATTTTATGTTTTATTCACAGCAGGGTATACCCCAAAACACAGAGCAGTTCATGGAACGTAATCAAATTAGCAAATGTGTCCTTTATAATCAGTTATTAATCACATTAATGCCAGGAAGCCTGTAATCTGGGTTATTTTGGAGTATACAATATCCATATTATATAGAACCAAAGGAAAAGACCAGATTTGTAAAATTATCAGATTGAAATTATGATTCATGCTCCCCCACTTGTGTTTTTGGAGAATTCAACCCAGGGTGGCTCACCGCTGTTCTAGATTCATAGCACTGTGAAGTCATCCAACCTCCATAGAGAATTTCAGAGGAGAGATGTAACGGAGAGCTTGAGATCCCATTGCGGTTCCAATTTATCACCAATGTAATTAGCTCTACTTAAGCTTTATTATTAAATTGCTAAAAAATTTACTATTCTGTAAATTTTCCTCTGATATTCTGCCTGACATGTGACCTTGAGGTTTAACACTGGAAAAAAGACCACAAGATGTGTAGTTGCTTATTGGGTGGTAATTTGGTCTTGAACTGTTTGCCCTAGATTTTGAATGTTTGAATATTGTATATTATATTTCTGGAGTTTGATCATTTTTTATGGGCTATATGGAACCTTTGTACCAGGGTTTTTTATACTATAGGTCCCTTCTACTTTGTGACTACTCATTGGGATGCACACTTAGTTCGAGATTTAGACTTAAATTGCAAGAAACAATAATTTTTTAGTTAAAAACACATCTGATTCTCACAAATATGAGGCCTCCCCTCTGCCTGAAACCCCCCCCCCCCACCCCTTATTTACATCAGTCAAATGATACTGTTAACCTGAGATGGAAACTGGAAGCCCATTAGATTGCCAAAGACCGTGAAATCTAAAAGTGACCCATGGGACACGACTGATTGAGACAAAGAGTTGGTCAATTATCTCAGAAATGTGATGTCCTTGCTAAACAAAGCCAGGGTACAAAGGGAACCTTAAGAATACCAATAAAATGTGAGTCATTGACAGTATTGAATCAGTTGTAGCAATAACATTGATGCACTCCTTTGTATTTAAACAAATATAATAAAACTTAATTATTCTTCCTTCACACATCAGACTTATGGCCAGGCCTAGTAACACCCATATCAACTCCCACATCTACTGAGGAATGGCATTGGTACTACCTAACTGGTCTCTGCACCTAAAGTGATTATAGAATGAAAAATAAAGCTTGGGTAGCTAGTATATAAATCAATTCTTCCAACATAGTAAACCTTATATTAAAACTTGATTTTTTTATGGATTAGTAAAAACCAGGCTGATAATAATAACCAATGAACATCTCCATAGCAGACTGCAATTAAATCACATTTAAGCAGAGGGAAATGACAATAGGCCACATGTTGGATAAATAAATTGGCCCACAATATGTGCAGGTAAAATTTCTCCAATATGTTTGCTTATTGGAACCAACAAAGCATTCTACCATTTTTTTTCTATTATGATATGGCCACTTGGGGGTCCCTTGGGGTAGTTAATTTTTTATGTGAACCTTCTCCATACAGAAAGTTCTATATGTTCTGTAGGGAGTCAGGAGGTTCAGGCTTCTGTTTTTGTACAGGTTGGGATCTGGGCTCAGTCCTAGCAGTCACATAATTCTGTAAAGTCCTAGTTAACCGCCAACACTATGAAGAGCAGAAAGCAGATTCAGTCATGGGAAAACATGTTTATTTATCCTGCACAATCCTGCATTGAAATCCTTTTTTCAAACAAGCATATTTTAATACTCGATTTTGAAATCTCACGTGGGGCTAGACATGTTGGTATGTTGTTAGTTTCCCAGGCGTCATCAGTCATGTGACTTGTGCTCTGATAAAATTCATTAACTCTTTACTGCTGCACTGCAGGTTGGAGTGATATCACCTCCCCTCCTTTTTCCTCCAGCAGCCCATCAGCAGAACAATGGGAAGGTAACCAGATCACAGCAACTTGAACCTACATTGCTGAAAATGCTCCCACCCCCCCTAGTGGTAGATATAAGAACAACTCTCAGTAACAAAAATCCAATTCTGGCTAGCCCAAGTCACCACTCCTTTTGTTACATTGAGGAGGAGAAACAATAGCTTATCCGAAAGCAGTTCCATTGTGAAGTGCCAGCTCCTACTGAAAGCACATAACCAGGCAAAATTACCTTATATGACTGCCTATACAACAATATTACAACTACAAAAATACATTTATTGGTTCAAGAATACAATTTTGAAATGGTAGAATTAATTACTTATAATCTACACTGTAATTTAGCAATAAAAACTATACCATAAAATAATACCATAAAATAATGACAGAAGCCCTTTAATAACTGCACCAATCCGACATATTTTAGGTTAGAAATCCAATGCTGAGATATAACAGCATGTTTCTCAAGGATGAGACAAGTTTGCTGTCTGGAGAACCCGAGACTCAGCTTTGAGAACACTGAACTGCAGGGATGTTCACAGCTGAAAGGAGATCTCTGAAGAGCACTATCTTTGTCATAAAACAATCCACTAAATTGTTTCTAATTAGTCCCTCATATTTCTAGACCTAACAATTAAATGAATGAGACTAATTAGCATAACACCAGATACATTAGCTCATGAAATACAAAGAGGATTGTTTTGTTATAATAACCTGTTTGCAGCTTTATATCAAATCTACTTTCCCCTTTGTGCAGAGCAACGAGACAGAGATATTGAGGGGATTGTGGGATCTGACTCAGCAAAAGTTCTGCACAGACCCAGGCTTATCAACTGTCAATAACCAAACCTCAACCATGCCAAAAATAAATGTCCTGCGTTTAGAGCTGTTAGTTCCCAGACTTGGCAAAAGGGAACGGTTCTTTGGGATGTCTAGAACAGAATTGCTTTCCCTTATTCCTGACAATCGTTTATCTTCTATCAATACTTGTCTGAGCACTAAATGCTGTGGGTTTTACAAAGCTGGAGGTAGTCATTGTGTGGTTGTGCTGTATACTGATTGATTAAAATGTATTTCAGCTTGGAATATACTTCATAATCTAAACATGAGGCAGGCAAGTGTAGGCATTTACAGTGTTGAAGGAACTCAACTCCTAATACACTGCTTGTTGGTAGGAGATTTAAACCAGGACTTCTGGTAAAGTCCACTTCCAATTCAGTGAACATCCTGTTCCCCGTTATACTACAACGGAAAGTCCAGTAAAATGTTTTTGCTCTACAGCCTTGAAGCTCTCGGTTTTTGATTCCAACCATAACACTGCCTCCCGGAGTTTGTATGTTCTCCCTGTGTTGGCGTAGGTTTATTTGAACACTCCAAAAACATACATGCAGTTTAATTGGCTCATTATAAAACTGACCCTTATATAAGTAGAGAACCAAACAAACATATTAATGCCACGTGACCTTCCATGTGTACAATAAAATCAGACAATATCTTACCATTGTACCCATGGACCTTTCAGTCAGACTTGGACATCAGTCTATGTATCTTCATCATTGCAGATAATGGGCACACTTACAGAAGGCCTTGAGAAGCTCACAGACTTCCTGGGAAGTCTACTTACAATTAGTTACTCGTACAAGACATATTGCCGTCTGGAACTTCAGGATGACTGAGGACTACAAAAAATGCACAAATTGAGCATGGTTTGTAGATTTTATCACATATGTCTCCCCGGGAATCATGATTAAGTTCCTTCTTTATGGAAAATATGGTTAAACATAAATGCCATACCAAAGCAGAATCTAAATGTTTATATTTCATTTTTTGGATGTGTTTTGTGTGTATGCGATAGGGATTTTAGATTGTAAGACCCACTGTAGGCAGGGACTTATCTAAATTATGAATCACTGGAAAGCCCTGAGTAAAAGGCAAGGCTATAGAGATGGAGAATAATAACAATGGCTTGAGGGATGCATTGTAATTGTTCTGGCTTCACACACACAAGTAATGTTAATATTTGTATAATGTTGAGTCTAATTGTAACATCAGTAGTGGGGGGTTAGTCTAGTGTTGAGTAGGATAAGTACTGCTTTGGCGAAAACTGGTTGAGATTAAAGTTTCTTTGTAAAATAATATTTTACAGCAGGGATCCCCCAAAGTTTCTTATCCATAAGGCACATTCAAATATAATGGAGAGCAACACAAGCATGAAAAAAGTCCCAGGGGACACCAAAAATGAGCTAAGATTGGCTATTTGGTAGCCCCTATGTGTATTGGCAGCCTACAGGAGACTCTGTTTGGCAGTACACCTGGTTTTATGCAACCAAAACCAAGGCTAGAATTAAAAAATAAGCACCTGCTTTAAGGCCACTGAGAGCAATATGCAAATTATTGTTGAGCAACATGTTGCTCAAGAGCCACTGGTTGGGGATCCCTGACCCTGTTCTAGAGCAACAAACTGTAAAGGTGAACACAACAAAAACAACACAACATGTAATGTTAAAGTGAATATTCCGGCCATTGTTATCATCGTCTCCAGGACTGCCTATCCAGAGTAGATATATTCCCCTGGTCATGCTCATATGCCATATACAGGATTACCATGACTATGTCAGTACTCTGAGACAGACAGAGCAATATACCACCTAATAGCTAGAGTATATGTCTGTAGAGAAGACATGTACAGCACCTTTTTCCAATAAAAAGTCTTTATCCAACAACATGCCAAAGACCCTGGATTACAGCAATGCTTTCAATCCACTCTTGGCCTTTTTTTAAGCTTGATAGTCATAAGCCCACATCATTTTCATTACATTGAATAGGATTGATTTGTTTTGTGTCTACATAGTCTACATGGTCATTAAGGATATTAATGCTCCATATCTCTTTCTGGACATCTCCATAAAACAGTTCAGGAATTGACGGGAACCCAACAATGTATGCACTATATTTATTAGACCTGTTGGATCAACATTTGATTTTGGAATCAAAATCCAGTTTAAGAACAGTTGGCAATACATGAAGTAAATATGATGTTGAATCAATTATCTGTCTATGCGCAGCTGAAAAGGAATTGTTTTGAAGGGGTTGAAATGGATCAAATGTGCTCATCCAAAGTCTTGTACGAAAAGTGCAAAGACAACACCCATTTTTGTTATTATTCTGAATGGCGTCCCATGGACTTGGTCTACTGGTGCAACAAGTGTGGCCATATTACCCAGTATTTCACTAATTTAACATTTTAGATATTCTGATCAGTCTTGTGGGTGCGATTACATTGAAATGGAGTGTGGCTCTATACAAGTACTCTGAACTAAATCTTAAATATGGAGGATTATGGAGGATGTGCACCCATGATATTTTTCATGTGGCATAACATTTTTGTGGCTAAGAAAGTGTCATTTAAATTCCAGTGGCACAAGAACTGGTTGCTTCAAAGCATTTTGAGATCCCCAGATGGAATATACAATACCAATCAGGTTTATTTTGTATTTTTAGTTTATATTTCTATGCGATTTATTGGCTTCTTGAAAACATCAATAAAGTCTAAGCACAAACTTTAACAGCAAAATCTTACTTCCAATCTGTAGTATATAAATAAATGATTTGGTAATTGATATGGAAGATTGCACCCAAAGAATTCTGCAGAACATGCTCGTGCATGAAAGGTTTAACATCTGTTATGCTGAATAAATTGAACTAAAGAGACTTTTATAATTTGTTTTGGTATCAATTACAGTTCTATCTAGAGATACAGTGCTCTCCCATTCTATTGCTGCCGTGTATCTCAATTTAATCATGTCCTGTTTAATAATCTCACTAAAAGTTTTATACTCACTATCATGCCTTTGTGCTATGCAAATGATTACTTTCTCAGTAAGAGGGTATTCAGGTAGAAGAATAAGATGTAATTTCAATACACTTAGCGGGTTCTGCTTGTGGGGGCAATGGAAGTCGAGGAGGAAACACTAGAGAAAATTGAGTAAATTGATGATTATGTACTTGAGGTCATTTGGTAAAGAAGAAAATGTTTTTCAGTACAGAAATGAAACTAAACTATATATATCCTGGGATTGTTATTTTTTAATGTACAATAAACTGTAAATATGTCTTATTTATTGACATTTCCTTTTGCTCCTTTCATTATGGCTTAAATAAAAAAAGAGGTTTTTGTTTTTGAATTATGATGAAAGGTGTTGTTGTGTGAGCTGCATATGGGAAATCTTCTACAGCTCCGAAGCATTGTCTGTTGACAGTTTGGCCAATTCAGTCTCATCTCTTGTACCTATTTCTTCCATTGGCGCTTTTATAGTCCATTAACAGAGCTGGCACTGTCCACTCCCCATCCAACTGAACCAGCATATGATTGCCACCTGACCATCCATGTATACAATGAAGCAGACCACTCTACCCATGGATCAGGAGACTTGGACTTCAGTCCATCATTGCAGATAATGAGAATGCTGACAGAAGGCCTTGAACACCTCACTGTGGATGTCCTGGGAAGTCTATTTGCAATTGGTTACTTTTACAAGACATAATGCTGTCTGGAACATCAGGATGAATTGTAACTGCAAATTAGGTACCGATGGGGAAGGACTGTTAGCATGCAGATGTCTCCCAGGGAACCATGAAAAAGTTGCTTCTGTAAGGAAAATAAGGTTGAACCCCAATACCAAACCAAAGCAGAATCCAAATGTTTATATTAAAATTTGAGTACAATTGGTTGTTGTTAGTGATGGGCGAATTCATTTGGCAGGTGTGAATTCACTGCAAATTGCCGCGCTTTGCTGCCTGCAAAACTTCAGCGAAAATTCGATGGTGTCAAAAAATTTTGTCACGCATCAACACAATTCAGACGCCCATCGACTTCAACGTCGGCATCAAAATTTACTCTATCATCAAAATTGCCGCGAATGGACACGGGCGTCAACATTTTGCGTTTTGAATTGTTTTTGCCGTTTTGCGAATTTCACGGGAAATTCACAAATTTTTCAGCAAATCGAAACTGGAGAAATTCCCCCATCTCTAGTTGTACTTCTTGGAGTAAAATATGTTGTTTGGTAAAAAAAAAAACTAAGGTTCAGATATGACTATTTTTCTAAAGTCAAAGTCAGAAGTCCTTTGACTTTGTAAAACAAAACTAAGGTTCAGATATGACTATTTTTCTAAAATCCAGAACTGAAGGAGGGGTCAGTGAGTTGCCCATTTATGAATAACATGGTGAAATAAGGGGCCTATTAACATTCAAATTTCTATTTTTTTCAGGAATAAATTTTTTCCCCGAAAATGTGTTTTTTTTTTTATTTCTCTAAAACTGTAAGATTTCTGAAGTGTAAAAAACTTTAACACAAGACTTTAATACAAGACTTGACTTGACTAGTAAAAGTAGTCAAGGTCCCATAAAAGTCAATGGGAGCTGTGCTGATCCTTCTGGACATTTTTTTTTTAGGATTTTTTTAGAGGTTTTAGAGATATTCTTTTTTGGGGGGGGTTGGATCATTCAGCATTTTTTCTGTTCGCACTTAAGATTTGGATTTTTTAATAACTTTCATGAAATTCATGGTTTTAGAGAAAAAAGAGTTTAATTGTGGTTTCAAAAAGCTCCCCGTACCACAAAAAGGTAACCTTTAATAAATGGGCCTTTAGGTGTAACATGAATATAAAAAAGTCATTTTTTTAATAAAGGGCAAGCGATATTTCCCCTAAAAATCTCCTCAAAAAAAGCTTTGTTGATCTGATTTCATTGAAATGATCTTAATGATGGGACTTAAATGGTAGAGAATATTCATAATGGCGGCTCTCAGTAGGTACTTTCTCAATTCACCTTGTGCCACTGGCCACCATTCAGATGTTTTATTTTTTATATCCTTTTAAAAGGCACCTCCACCCAAAATCTCTTTTTTTGCATACATTTCACATACATAGGATTGAGCTGTATACAATTACTAGCTGGTTAGTTGTCATTGCTGTGCAAAAACCAGAAATTTGCAAAGAAAAAGAAGTTTAGCCCCTCCCCATCAGGCAGTAATCAGTATCAGTGACCAGTAATCCATGAAGGCTTCTAATAGAAATTTCCATATTCCAAGAATGCACAAAATGACTTGATTTAAGCAAGTTAAATGTTTCAATAGCATAATTAAGCTGCTGCTTAATGAGGTATATATTTCATAGACAAATGCTGATTACGTTTTGTTGCTTCATCAATACTTTTGACCATTTATTGATAACACACTCTCTGTTATTACATCCCTATTAGTGTGAAATACGCCCGTATTGGATTGTTTATTCTACATTCTAAAATGTTGCCAGTACCATCTAAAGGCACCACATAGCCAAAATAACTTCCTCTAGACAGGCTCCAAACAGAATTCTGGTAGACTCCAGGCTTTGCTAATGTGGTGGACATGGACCAGTGTAATTATGGTGCTTTATGGCCTGGATTTGTATACAAGCTGGAGATCAATGCAAGCGTTTCACAAAATGGGTTAAGTTACCCTTTATCAGAAAGGTTCATTTACTTTTATGGCATTGTCACTTACAGAAGTTTGGACCTCAATATAAATATATTCAGATTTTAAGCCTGATTTCAAATGAAAAAAAAAAACACAAACAAAAACATATTTTATATATATACAGGTATAGGACCTGTAATCCAGAATGTTCAGGACCTGAGGTTTTCCAGATAATGGATCTTTCTGTAATTTGGATCTTGATACCTTGAGTCTACTAGAAAATCATATAAACATTAAATAAACCCAATAGGCTGGTTTTGCCTCCAATAAGGATTAATTATATCTTAGTTGGGGTCAAGTACAAGCTACTGTTTTATTATTACACAGAAAAAGGAAATCATTCTTAAAAATGTGGATTATTTGGATAAAATGGAGTCTATGGGAGACGCCCTTGCTGTAATTTGGAGCTTTCTGGATAATGGGTTTCTGGATAATTAGTGATGGGCGTGAATTCGGTGCGAATTTCCACGTTTCGCCGCTGGCGAATACATTTGGGAAACTGCAGTGGAAATTCACCGGCGAAAAATCCACTGCATCGAAAAAATTTATGCACACAACAGAATGGTCACACGCATAAAAATTGTCGCATGTCAAAATTATTCGGATGTCCTTTGTATTTGGACAAAATAGTCGGGAGTATAAAAATTGTCGCAGGCAGCGAAATTGACGCGTGTCAAAATTATTTTGACGCTAATTGACTTCAATGTGTTATGCCGATTTATCGGTTTCACCAATTTCTTGGGAAATTCGCTAATTTTTCAGCGAAACGGCACAAATATATATATATATATTTATATATACACTGTATATATAGTTTTTTTGCCTTTTCTTTGTCTCATTTTAATTTGAAATTTGAAAATCTAAATTTCTTATTTTACTATTTAAGCTTCTAAATATGAAGTAAAAAGTGGAGAAGAGTTAATGAAACTATGCCATTAGCTTTTTGGAGGTTTTCCCTAAGCAAAATCACAGTTTTTTTTCTTTTGTTGGAGATTTGTGTTTGAAATAACCCCCTTTTATATTTTCTATTAAGTTCAGGGCTGGGTTTAAATGTACATACACTAAACAAAGTGTATAACAAGATTCTGCTCCTCCCATAAATCAATTAAAACCAGTCGAGGGCATGTACAGTAGGTATGACTTGTTCTTATATATATGTAATTTTTTTTCGTTATTTTTTTATTATATTTTTTTTTTAAAATTTGAAATGTAAAGCCTGGTTTAAATTGTGAATTTTATATTTTACAGGAAATAACTATTTTTAGCTTCTAAAAATGGAGTCAAGGGCAGAGGGAGTTGAATATATAATGGCAGTGTTTTGTTGCCAACACTAATAGCCATAAAGCTTGTGCTCTTCCCTGTGTCCAAGGTAAGCGTCATGGTAACTCCTTCTTATATGTAAAAATACGAAACAAAATGATCTCCGTCTGCAAAAAATTAAAAATTATGGACGGGGGGCAGTCGTATTCAATAATTACAATATATTTCCCTGAAGTGAACACTATCAGTACAAATGTTCCAATAAAAACTTTTTTTTTACATGTTTTTGGCTCTAGTTTCTAAAGGATAATCCGGAAACCCCTTTATCAAGACAAGCCGCTGTTTAGGCACGGCCGGCGCCTGAGGAAGATGAAATATGGCGTGCGAATGAATAAGTAAATTCATTTATATCTTACAACGTTTTAACTCCGGGCCCCTTATTATAACATTAAGGGACAAGCGTTGAAATATTACTTATTACAAGGTGAAACAATTGTGTTTCCGTATCTCGGAGTGTAAGGTAAGAGAAGTTAATTATTTTCCTTCATTTAGATATAGCGGTCGTGGGGTATCGAGAGAGGAGACTATGTAACCACCGAGCTAAGCAAGAAATCTATTCTAACACCCCCCTCCCTTCATCTTTAAAAAGAAATGATTAAAACACTACAAATGGAAGATTTTCTGCCGTACATTTATCATCTTTTTTTTTTTTTAAGGAAAAGAAGCACATTTTTCACTTGCGTTTTAGATAACGGGCAAACCTATTTTTTTAATGAAAACTGATCCATCTCTAGGTGGATAAAAAGGTTAATGTGAATTTATATTTTTCCCGTATTAAAGCGTATAAAGAAAAGGAGTCGGTTGTAGCACTTTAAGTGGCCGGCGGAACAATCAGTAACCCTGAAGAACGTTCTGCAATCTTCTTTTTTTTTTCTCTCTCTCTCTCTCTTTTTTTTCAATTGCCCACCACAGCTTATATTACAAATACATAAATCATAATGTTTCAACAGAAGCAAAATTTAATTTTCTCCTTTCAGCCGTTATCTGGGCTGGGTGGTATATGGCAAGCGGCGACCGAGTCATTTATTACACTCTGTGAATGGATAATGGCAGGAAGAGTCTATTATAAGCAGCTTTGTTAGAGCTTTGAATGTGCTCCTGAAATCTGTGGCAGTCTAGATCTCTTTACATCTGTAATAGATACAGAAGTACTCTATTATTTAATGCCAGAGTAGAATTAAATGCACTCCGTGAGTTTGTGTGTGTGTGTTTCCTTGAAGATGCGTGTTTAGTAAAAAAAAAAACCACAGGTCTTTTTCCGCAAGAAATACACAAAAAAAGACGTATTTTTGGTCCTTCCTGTGTTCTGTTAAGTTACATTTCAATGAATATATAGCCTGTAAGAAAACGATAATAAAGGCTATTTGCGAAAGATATTAACTCATAATCCACTACTGTTAGGAAGACTTTTTAAAAGAGCTTGGGGTAGCGCATGACTTGTACAATATACAAAGACCTCTAAGACCTAAGAAGTTGGAGGATGTTTTTTGGGCACTGTTGTACTGGAAAGACATTGGTGCCCTTGTCATTGTGCTCATTAATTCCATTGTGAGGGCACATCTCAATATTTCATGGTTGCACACAAGCCAGTATTGCTGCTTATGCCCACATAATACAACATGAACATCATGCTTGGGTTGCTGCTTAGGTTGGGTGGGTGCCAAATTCCTTGACTAATTAAGATTCCTGATGACCCTAATCATTACTTGGTTGTCTGGATCTCTCTTGGCAGCCTAGCAATTGTGCTGTATTGTGTTGTGACTTTGCCTGAGCTGAATAAAAGTTTGCACATACAGTTCCAGCAATGCTTCACACATTAGAGAGCTAGGGCCATCAAGAGCAAGGTGCAAGGGTAGGACTGCAAAATTATGGATCTTAGTGTCTCATACATACACCAAGCACTTGCAGCTAGCCCTCCCTTCAATGTGCTCCAGAATAAGAATCAGAGGGCAGAACTGATGGGCAAAATTAATCCCTCTACTTAATGCCTGCTATTACACTTTCCATAAGTATTTCCTAGCACCTTGTCCCACCACCCTCCTAGAAGCATGCACCTTATCACACCACCCTCCTATAAGCATGCACCTTGTCCCACCACCCTCCTAGAAGCATGCACGTTGTCCCACCAACCTCCTAGAATCATGCACCTTGTCCCACCACCTTCCTTGAAGCATGCACTTTGTCCCACCACCCTCCTGGAAGCATGCACCTTATCACACCACCCTCCTAGAAGCATGCACCTTGTCCCATCATCCTCCTAGAACCATGCATGTTGTCCCACCGCACATCTAGAATCATGCACCATGTCCCACCACCCTCCTAGAAGCATGCACCTTGTCCCACCACCCTCCTAGAAGCATGCACCTTATCCCACCACCCTCCTAGAAGCATGCACCTTGTCCCTTCACCTTCCTAGAAGCATGCACCTTGTCCCACCACCCTCCTACAAGCATGCACCTTGTTCCACCACCCTCCTAGAAGCATGCACCTTGCCCCTTCACCTTCCTAGAAGCATGCACCTTGTTCCACCACACTTCTAGAAGCATGCACCTTGTCCCACCACCCTCCTACAAGCATGCACCTTGTTCCACCACACTTCTAGAAGCATGCACGTTGTCTCACCACCCTCCTAGAATCATGCACCTTGTCCCACCACCTTCCTCGAAACATGCAACTTGTCCCACCACCCTCCTAGAAGCATGCACCTTGTCCCACCACCCTCCTAGAATCATGCACCTTGTCCCACCACCTTCCTCGAAACATGCAACTTGTCCCACCACCCTCCTAGAAGCATGCACCTTGTCCCACCACCCTCCTAGAACCATGCACGTTGTCCCACCGCACTTCTAGAATCATGCACCTTGTCCCACCACCCTCCTAGAAGCATGCACCTTGTCCCACCACCCTCCTAGAAGCATGCACTTTGTCCCACCACACTCCTTGAAGTATGTACCTTGTCCCACACACTTGAGAAGCATGCACCTTGTCCCACCACCCTACTAGAAGCATGAACCTTGTCCCACCACACTCCTAGAAGTATGTACCTTGTCCCACCACATTTCTAGAAGCATACAACTTGTCCCACCACCCTACTAGAAGCATGCAGCTTGTCCCACCACCCTCCTAGAAGCATGCACCTTGTCCCTCCACACTCCTAGGAGTATGCACCTTGTCCCACCACCCTCATAGAAGCATGTACCTTATCACACAACCCTCCTAGAAGAATGCATGTTGCCCCACCACACTTCTAGAATCATGCACCTTGTCCCACCACCCTCCTAGAAGCATGCACCTTGTCCCACCACCCTCCTAGAAGCATGCACTTTGTCCCACCACACTCCTTGAAGTATGTACCTTGTCCCACACACTTGAGAAGCATGCACCTTGTCCCACCACCCTACTAGAAGCATGAACCTTGTCCCACCACACTCCTAGAAGTATGTACCTTGTCCCACCACACTTCTAGAAGCATACAACTTGTCCCACCACCCTACTAGAAGCATGCAGCTTGTCCCACCACCCTCCTAGAAGCATGCACCTTGTCCCTCCACACTCCTAGGAGTATGCACCTTGTCCCACCACCCTCCTAGAAGCATGTACCTTATCACACAACCCTCCTAGAAGAATGCATGTTGCCCCACCACACTTCTAGAATCATGCACCTTGTCCCACCACCATCCTAAAAGCATGCACCTTGTCCCACCACACTTCTAGAAACATGCACCTTGTCCCACCACCCTCCTAGAAGCATGCACCTTGTCCCACCATACTCCTAGAAAGATGCTAAGTTGATGCCCATGTCTTGCCTGTATGCACTAATGCCAAGAACAGATTACAGGTGAAATAAATTAATTCTGGAAGACAAGTACAAACTGCAAAATCAACTTTTTAAATCTGGGTTTTGCACCTGGATTCTAACTTGGATGACAAAGGGCTGATTTAATATAATAAGTCTTATGTTGCACTAATGTAATTACCTATAGCAACCAATCATACTTTTCTATCATTTTTTTCAACATGTAGTAGTATAAAGAATAATAATAACGCACAATTTCAGATCCTTAGCACTAAATTAGGCAGTGCCAAATAGAAATGATATGGGGCCTCTTGCAATTTAGGGAGGTTGGAGCCTGCTTCATCTTTTAGTTTAATTCTGCAAGTTGTATATGAAAAAGCAGCTGGGAGTAGCGTAGCTACTGCGAATGAGGTGGGTGCAACTGCACCAGGATTCACCCTAACCCAGGGCCCACTGGGACACTCAGGTGCGGTGCAAGGGGGCCTGGGTGCAATTTCAGAAGGCTGCAGGTTTTACCTACATGGTGTATATATTAAAATTATTAAACAGTATATAATGTCCCATCTTAAAACACCCTTTAAAGATTTGGTTTTAAAAATGTCTAAAATGCCTATACACGGCCTAATCTTTTTTGCTGTTATACATAGAGACAAAGGAGTCAACCTTTGATTATTAAACTCTACGAAGAATAGAAAAATAGCAGAAAGTGTGAAAAATTACAAACACAAAATCTTTTGAGAAATAGGGTTTTTGGTGCACATCAGTGCGGCAGCTGAGTAAGTGCCCCCGAAAGAGCATTCGTTAGAATCCATAATATCCATATTACTGATGGATGCGCTCTGTACCTGCGTCGGATAACGCTACATAAACTTTGAATAACCCTTTTGTTCTGACACGGTTGTCTCTCCCTCGTGTCGGCAATCAAACTCCATTTCATTACTCACAGGCCCCCTTAATGCCTGACGGTAACACGGCTCCGTTTGTGCCTTTTACGCATAACTTATCTTAGCATAAAGATTGTACTTATCACCGACCACACGTGTATATCTGTTACCAAGGTTACCAAGGTGGTATCGGAATTTTTTACCATGACAAGTGTGTAGTTTTCCGGCTCCGTTGGAGGATGGACTTATTTGTATCTTGTAGAGAGTCGATGGCATTAAAAGATTAACTGTGTTTTCCCTGCTGTTTGGTGGGAACATTATCATAGAGGAGCAACGGAATTTCAACCGACAACTGATTGTGGCCCCTTGATTTCTGTTTGTTATATGGATTTCTGTGATAGAGGGAGGCAGTTGTTCTGAGATTAAACTGAGCGGCGATTGTTAACAAAAGATTTTTTTATTAAAGTAAGTGGAAGTAAAGGGGATTTTCATCATCAAAGTAATTTTAGGGAGCAGATTTATCAAAAGCTGACAAATTTAGTTTGATCGCAACAACAAAAAAACCTGATCTCTCCCAACGATCAAGGTTTTCCAGATATTTATCGATCTTCTTCTTCCCTTTTTTCCATTGAAAATATTGGGACATCAATGCAGCTGAAATCCAATCAAACCAATGGGCCCAACTTTCCACCAGTCTCCTAGAAAGACTTGAGAATTCTTGAGCTGCTTTCCATCAAAGTTTATGGAGACTTTCATTTGATTTAACGGAGACCAACAAAACTGACTCTACATTCCCCCAAATATAAAAACAAAATATGGAATATGGCTCTATGAAAAGCAACCCAACACTTTCTAGGGGCATACAGTTCAGAACAGCATTTATGGACAATTGGTCAAAGTATTGGCTCTAAATATACTTCTGTATTCAGACTTTGCAGAGGGGAGTCCTGGCTTTTGATTAGATGATATTTCAATAAAGAGTATATATAAAACCCTTGAACATGAAGAATGATCCATAATTGTTTGGGTATTATCTGCTAAGCTGCTATACACTACGAACTTCTTATTTAGCATATGGTTCCTAATATGGACTCCCTCTTGGACTATCCATGGTCTGTTACCACATGTATATGGACTATTACCTACACAAAGGACTTCCATTTTTCGTTGCATTAATTCAATTAATTCCCAGGGAGGTCTACCCTCCTGAAGTGGTATTTTGCGTGTCATATTTACAATAAATGTGTAAAACCCATTCAATTTGTGTATGGTCTCAGGTAGCTTATTTGGCACATTTACATCTTTCTGAAACCACATCATATTATCGGTGCTGCTGAAAGACCTGGGATCACTGCTACTAGCCAAGGAGAACCCTGTGCTGAGTATTGAACTCATCAGAGCTGTGCCACCTGCTTGCTCCACTCTTTGTATCTGCACTGTCCCAGAGGAGCTTCCATTTCAATGGGGAAGAATTTGCAACCATAAAATACAAGGTTTTTGTCAGAAGAAACTGACACATGGGGGTCAAAGGTTACCATTTTCTGAGCTATAAATGTTTCTTTAATTTCCAACCAATTAAGGCAAACTTCTACTCGGAGACCTTCGAGGACTATCTCCAGCATTGACTGTTGACCATATCAATGCATCGGAGGCTCCAGAGAATTTTTCCTTCAATGTTATTTCTTCAGTCGAATGACCAGAAGAAAAGAACTCACTGAAGCATAGGCTTCTTTACAAAATAAAATAAAACCAGGGAGAGAGAGAGAGAGAGAGGCTTGCTGAGATTAGCAGCCAAAAATAGAAAAAGATACCATTTATTTTTTCATGTTAATTTCAAAGCTACACGTTCGGAGACAAGTATTCCATTGCATTTCCATTAAGCTGTATAGAAATAAATTTGCCATGCAGATTTGTAATTATAGCGCTCACCTTGCTGGGATTTTAACCACAGACATCCAATAACTTTTTTTAATAGGGAGATGCCCCCTTTAATAAGTAAGTAGTGATGGGCGAATAAATTTGGCAGGCACAAATTTGTGAAACTGGTGCGACAAAAACAATTGTGTCAGAATAGGCGCGCGCATAAAACTGTCACTTGCGTCAAAATTATTCAGACGGCCATCGACTTTAATGCATTTGGACAAAATAGTTGCGCGTATAAAAATTGCCGCTCACGTCAAAAATGTTGCGCGTCAATATTATTTTGACGCCCATTGACTTCAATGTGTTTTGCTAATTTTTCGCAGTTTTGCTAATTTTTTGGTAAATTCGCAAATTTTTTGGTGAAGAGAAATGCCACAGATTTGTCCTTCACTATAAATAAGGTTTATTCTCCATTATACTGTATATTTGACTCACTAAACTATTAGGGGACCTTGTGCCCTTGAGAATAAAGGAGGTCTTCAAATCCAGTCTGAAAGTCTAATGTGGGTATACATATGCAGTAGTGATGTGCGAGTCGGCATTGTAAGGTCGCAGGCAGGGAGAGCAGGCAGAAGAACTCAAACCGGACCCACCCACAACCTGGAAAGGGGAGTTCGAGGTCGGCCAAAACCCAACCGATCAGCGGGTAAACCCGTGAGTCCAGCAGGTACATCACAAATATCTAGATTTATCAGGCAATTGCCTCTGGGCACCTTGGGAGAATAGCTTAATAACTATTGGTTTGTCGAAACAGAAAATGTAATCTGCCAATGCTCATTTTCCATGAGTAGGTGGGCATAGGCAGATTTGACGAGCTGGTGGGACTTTAGGATCAACAAAATCTTTTCCAGCTCTACAAGGAACCCTAGATTTCTGTTGAGATCAGGAGATCAAGGTGCTGCTGGCTTGGCCATCTTGAGCCCATGGGGGATGAGATTGAAGCAAAGGCTGTCTATAGGTTAAACTTATGGGCAGAGGATCCACAGAAACAGTGGCAGGAATTGTATGGAAGAGGACCTATAAATGCTGGAAATTAGGGGATGCATACGTTATGCCTTAAACCACATTGAATCAATAGGAATAGTGGAACAGCCCAAGGATCTCCATGAGCTGTAGTGTAGCCAGGATGGATGGTCCAGATGTAGCCATACAAAGGTAACTGTACAGTTGCCCAGCTGTAAGGCCACTTTTAGGGCAGATGTTCCACCAGGGCAGGGATTCATATGAATGATGAACAATATCGGTAATTCAGTACATAAATAGATTTTATTCACAACATACATAATATTAGACCATCTTTTTAAGGGTAAGTAAACACACTTTTACGGTGCTGACAGTAACAAACAAAATGTACAAAATGTAAAAAATGTACAAAACAAAATGTTTATAACTAGACTTATGAGTTGGTGAAACTACTAATTAGTGTCCAGAAAATAATTTTAAGATTGAATGTTCTATCATTTCTTCTTCTTCTCCCATCGCTCTCCACCATCTCATCTTACTACACATCTGATTGTCTTTCCCAGGTTAAACCTGACCTTTTTTTTCCCTCATTTTTTTCAAGTTTCAGATTTGTTCTAGGAACGTAATAAAAGTCAAAAAGATATAGTAATAGGATGGAATTGAGCGCGCGCAGTTCTGATGAGCAGATAGCAACTTCTACTGAGGTCATAAAGATGTTACTGAGGTGCTGAACAAGAAAAGAACAAACATTAAACAAAGCAAACCGTTACCGAGGGACTTCATTAAAAAAAAAGCTGCTTTAGGATTAGTTAAATTAAATATATGTCCAAGTTATAAGAAGAAATTGCCTTTTTTATTGTCCTTTAAAGAGTCACTACACCTTCATTTGTTATTTTCCCTTTGTATTTGGAGACGTTGAGCGGCAAATGTATAATTATTTTCCCATTGTTTTCTTTTCTTCTTGGAGGATGTCTAAACCTGCAATTTTAGCCGAGCCTTGACTTCCAGTATTTCAAGCTGGCCTTATCCTTTCTTATCACCTGCTGTAGCCCTTCTGTAATCTCAATGGCCATCAGGCCACTACCCAAGTATTGGTTTGGGCCCTTAATTAGCTCAGCACCTTAGTTTTAAAACCTATGATTAAAGAGAGAAGATCTCAAGAATTGGTTCATGCAATTTGCATCAACGTGTCTAATTTGCATGAACATGTCTAAAGACATGAATAATGGGAGATATATGTGGTTTATTCTAATAATGGTGTGCTGTACTTAAAGGGATAATGTCATGGGAAAAAAAATTTTTCAAAATGAATCCGTTAATAGTGCTGCTCCAGCAGAATTCTGCACTGAAATCCATTTCTCAAAAGAGCAAACAGATTTTTTTATATTCAATTTTGAAATCTGACATGGGGCTAGACATATTGTCAATTTCCCAGCTGCCCCAAGTCATGTGACTTGTGCTCTGATAAACTTCAATCACTCTTTACTGCTGTACTGCCAGTTGGAGTGATATCAACCCCTCCCTTTCCCCCCCAGAAGCCAAACAAAAGAACAATGGGAAGGTAACCAGATAACAGCTCCCTAACACAAGATAACAGCTGCCTGGTAGATCTAAGAACAACACTCAATAGTAAAAACCCATGTCTCACTGAGACACATTCAGTTACATTGAGAAGGAAAAACAGCAGCCTGCCAGAAAGCATTTCTCTCCTAAAGTGCAGGCACAAGTCACATGACCAGGGGCAGCTGGAAAATTGACAAAATGGCTCATGAGTAACATGTTGGTCACCAACCCCTTGGATGTTGCTCCCAGTGGCCTCAAAGCAGGTGCTTATGTTTTCATTCCAGGCTTGGAGGAGAGTTTTGATTGTAAAAATACAGGTGTTGTACTGCCAAACAGAGTCTCCCATAGGCTGCCAGTCCACCTAGGGGCTACCACATGGCCTTATTTGGCACCCCAGGAACATTTTGAATGCTCATGCTGCTCCCCAACTATTTTTACAACTGAATGTGGCTCACGGGTAAAAAAGGTTGGGGACCCCTGTATATTACATGTCTAACTATCTAAGCCCTTCAGGAATAGGAAAACTGCACAATCCTGGAGTACTGGAGGTTTTAACTGCAGCTGATAGACTTTCCAGTAAGGTATTTTATAAATAGGGCCAATACTGAACTTATTATGACTCATTTATGAACTCAAGTCCAGTGTGCAAAGTGGATTTTTGGATGAAGCTGCTATTTTTTTATCCATAATTAAGTGTTTTTTCAATTATTCCAGGATGATTGAGGTTAAGTTCCAAGTTGCATTAGCCAATTAGCCACAAATATGGCTGTTGCATCAAAATTAGTGATGGGCATATTTGTCCCATTTTGCCGAAAAATCTGTGTATTTCCCGCGAAAATTGTGAAATGGCGAAAAATTCATGAAAAGTGAACTTTTTGATGCACGCATCAATTTTGACAGCCTCATTAAAGTCAATGGACGTGCGTCAGATTTGATGTTCGACTGTTCCAACGCGCATCCAAATTAATCGTCCATCACTAATGAAGTCGTTTGCACGTGGATAGGAAACTGGCGACAGGATCGGGTACAGAGGGTGGTTGTTAATGGGACATTCTCTACTTGGAGTAAGGTTCTTAGTGGGGTCCCCCAGGGCTCAGTATTTGGTCCACTTTTATTTAACTTGTTCATTAATGACTTAGGGGAGGGTATTGTAAGTAATGTATCAGTGTTTACAGATGACACAAAACTATCCAGCCCAATTAATTCCATCCAGGATGTGGCACTTGCAACAAGATCTTGACAAACTGGCAATCTGGGCAGCTAAGTGGCAAATGAGATTCAATGTTGATAAATGTAAAGTCCTGCACCTGGGATGTAAAAATATCCACTTATACCCTTAATGGGACTGAACTAGGCAAATCCATTATGGAGATGGAGCTTGAAGTCCTTGTAGATGATAAACTTGGCTGTAGCAAGCAATGTCAGTCAGCAGCATCAAGGGCAAATAAGGTCTTGAGCTGTATTAAAAGGGGCATAGAGTCACGGGAGGAGGGGGTCATTCTTCCACTGTATAGAGCACTGGTAAGGCCCCATCTAGAATATGCCGTACAGTTTTGGTCTCCATCACTCAAACAGGACATTATTGTATTAGAGAGGGTACAGAGAAGGGCAACTAAGCTGGTAAAAGGTATTGGCAATCTTAGCTATGAGGAAAGACTGGCCAAATTGGGGATGTTCACGCTGAAGAAGAGGCACTTAAGGGGTGATATGATAACTATATATAAATATATAAGGGGATCATGTAATAATCTCTCTAATGCTTTATTTACCAGTAGGTAATGGGCTGACAAAAGGTCACCCATTCCAAATAAAAGAAAAGAGGTTCCACCTAAATATTGGGAAGGGGTTTGTTACAGGGAGAGCTGTGAAGATGTGGAATTGTCTCCCTGAATCAGTTGTACAGGCTGATACATTAGATAGGTATAAGAAGGGGTTGGATGGTATTTAGCAAGTGAGGGAATACAGGGTTACGGGAGATAGCTCATAGTACAAGTTGATCCAGGGACTGGTCCCATTGCCATTTTGGAGTCAGGAAGGAATTTTTCCCCCTCTGAGGCAAGTTGGAGAGGCTTCAGATGGGTTTTTTGCCTTCCACTGGATCAACTGGCAGGTAGTTAATAAAAAGAAAAAAAAAGTTGAACTCGATGGACATGTGTCTTTTTTCAACCTTACTTACTATGTTACTGTGTTACTATGTTACTATGTTACTATGTTACTAATCAAAATAAATGTGTTTTGGTGAAACGTTGCATCTTACCTTTGCAGAGTTGGAGTTGTATCAGAGGTGAGTGCCGGGGCTGTGCCAATGAGGCATGTTGAAAAATTAGCCTCAGGCTGCAGCCCAGAACAACGTGGCAAAAAATGCTGCTCCTGGTACCTTTAAGAGCCAAAATGCAGTTGATTGAGTATTTGAGTATTGTTTTCATCTGATTCACTGATCTCAAGTCTGATGCAACCTGCTCTAGGCATTCTGGAGTTACCGGCAGCTTCAGGGTTGCAGTAGTTCCAGGGTTCTCAGCTTCAGTAGCCACAGCTCATCAGTCATCAGAAGTACAGGAGCATGTTTGGACACAACTACCTTTCTGAATTGCATCAATATTTGCTCTCCATTGTGTTCAATTTAGAGCAGCGCAAAAGTGTTGGTGTGGTTGTAAAATAAATTACCCCTTTTACCCGATTGTTTCCACAGTTTAATGTAAGTGCCGACAAATGAGTATAATACGATACGCCAATCCCTGTTTGTAAATGTATAGAAAAATAAAGTCAATATAAAGCATTAATGATAAATAAGTTATATATTTCCTTTTATACATTTTCAGAAAACATAAAGGTTTCCTATCCTCTGTGCTGTGAGGCATATTCCTATCAGTGTCCAAACGCCAGTCTACAAATAAATGACTTTTTCTCCAAAAGTTTAAGGAATTTATTGGATTCTATTTGTTTTCCTCCCCTTTGCTTAGATATAAGCGCTTTCTCATAGTCACAGATATATCTCGCTGCGTTTAACCCAGAATAACTCAGACTGAAGAAAAAAGTATTTATTATATTTTTTTTTTCTCATACACAGGGAGGACAAAATATTGCTGTGTGATTTAGAGCTGAACTCTATTTCATTGCCAATGGCCTTTTTATCTGTTTACTACCAGAATTCTATATGGGCTCTTTTTCTTCAAATGACTTGAAATTCGGCTTCAAGGAAAGTAAGGCTTAAACTAAATCACTATAGTCCTCTCCTAATATATATATATATACAGGAAAGAGAGATTGTGGCACAGTAGCTCTAAAAACCAGATATGTCTCCCCCAGAATGTTCTATGAGACACAGATGATGTGGAGAAGAGCAGGGGCTGTATTCACTAAGGCTGAAAAAGCCAGAAGGGATCATGGAATAAATTAGTCATAATCTGTGGGAAAGGAAAGGGGTGTTAAGGTCTCTGTTAAGGAAGTAGGGGTTGTGTTGTTCCGGGATACAGTATACAATGTCATTGA
Organism: Xenopus laevis; assembly: GCF_017654675.1. Classification (NCBI taxonomy): domain Eukaryota; kingdom Metazoa; phylum Chordata; class Amphibia; order Anura; family Pipidae; genus Xenopus; species Xenopus laevis. Next base: position 20,411,834 of record NC_054371.1, on the reverse strand, counting down.
CATAAGATTGAGGAGGATATAGCTTCTTCTTATCTTACCTACCTGTTGAAGGAAACTCTGGCAAAATGAGTAATGTAATGGAAAAATCGCACATTAATGAATTTGTGATGTGAAGTAACGACCGTTTAGGAAAAATTCTCCTAGTGATAGGGTGCGAAACTTTGTCAGCAATGTACTCTTTTGCTAGCGAATTGTCCTCTACGCCTGTTATTAAATTGGCAATGTCCCTGTGGATTTGATTTCTATTGAATTTTTGATAGTGGCGGACATTTTGCCCTTTAGTAAATTTGCCCCTATCTGTTCTGGAGTCAAACGAATGAACTTTACTTATTTTCCTGCATTGTGTGAATTCAAAAGGGCTTGTTATGAATGAATAAAGCACAGGCAGATACCTGCTTGAAGTTACATTGGGCGTTGCTGTCTCTTCCTTTCGAAAAAGCCCTTGAAACGGTGTGGAGGCAGGGTGTAGTGCAACTGTAATAAAGTGCTTGGGTGCCAGTTTTTGTTTATGCTTAACCAGAGAACATTGTTTATGCAACAGAATAATCCACATAGGCGTACATAGAAGTCAAAAGGAACATAGAACACAGAGGATATCATATACTCACACGCACCAATGATCAGCTCAGTCCCTGCAGGCAAGGGAACATGTAGATCAGCAATTGAAGGTACACTCAACTTTCAGACTTTTCCCTAAGTGGAACCCAGGGGGATCTCTACATCCCTAAGTCCGTGCACTTACTCCCTACTTCTGAGTAATTAGTACCTGGGATCTTAATCCCTCTGACTCTCCTCGTCGAAGCCTTGAGCTGCTCAACTAAATATCCGCCTGTCTCTCCTAGAGTGACCTATTACAGAGTATAGCTTATCCTTTACTAGGCCTAATGTACCTAGGTTTCACTATCCATTCCCTTCCTGCCTGCTTGGTAAGGTCTAAAGCAATGGACCTCGAGCACATGGTTACCCTGACCTTCATACTATAGTACAGTGCCATCTACTGTACACTGTGAAAACATCAAGGGCATAGCTTAAGGCAGAATAATGAAATAGGTCACCCAGTAGGACCCATTTAGTCGTCTATAACACGTGGGATTTGCCTGCCAAGGGTGGCTAATTTACCAGAACCCTGAAACACTAATACTTGGGATCCTTTAATAGAAAGGAATAGGCAGGGCCGGATTCCTTTTGTGGGTGCCCCTAGGCCGCACTGTGCGATCAGGCGGCCGTGCGGTCCTAGCGCCAGCCCACACTTCCCCCTCCCGGCGCGAGTATATGCGCACCTGAGAATAAGCGCCGGCGAAGGGTGCCATTGCACAGGGACGCATAGGTCCCCATAATGCGGCTGGGCGACATGCGGCCCCTATTTTGTTGCCGCCCTAGGCCCGGGCCTATGTGGCCTCGCCACAAATCCAGGCCTGGGAATAGGGGGTCAATCTGCCATGAAGAAAATGCATCTGTGACAGTCTGATTGAAATAATGGGTACTTCTTCTAAACCCCTGAATAAACCACAAGAGGTACAACATACAGTACTAGTCTTATGTAAGACCTCAATATGAGCCTAGAGCTGATCAAATCACTGGGAGACTGTAGCACCCACTGAATCAGATTCACTAATTCAAGGTGCATATAGGACTATATCCTATCATGTCTTGTATGATGAAATGCATACAACCCAATGCTAGTTACATGGAGGGCAGGTAACTGGAAACAAATTAATGTAGAACCAGCTCCTTTCACCATTTTCTGTATATACCACTCACCGGTGTGAGCATCACCCACTATGGCATTGTCTTACTCATTCTGTATATAGATATCACCTTGCCCTTGGACAGGTTACTCATTCTGTATATACCACTTCCATTGCCTTTTGTCTGGGCAAGATACATTTGTTGTTACATATTCCCATTAGGCGGTCGGTATAGCAGCACTTAGTGAATAAATCAGTTTATTTATATAGATATATAGATAGATAGATTTGAAAAATTCCCAAATGCCTTGTTTTTGGAAGATAGTCATGAGTAAGAATGAATTGCCAAATAGCAGGGGTGCAGTATGATGGCATTCCTATTTATAGCTGGGCAATCACTGGGAGTAAAGCGGCAGAGTGACGTATATTAGTTCCTGGACTTTTAATTTGAGACTAATTTGTCGCACAATGAGGTTGCAATTTTCTAATTGTGATTGCCATTTTAATTTTACTCATGGCTGTGCAACTAACAATGTATGGACTGGTAATTAAAATTAATTGTACTTTCACCTGCATATTTCTATTAGGCTTTTCAATTTAGTCGGGAGGCTCGACGGTTTCACTCTTTGAAAGATGCTGAATACGTTTAAGTGAGTCTAATTAAGCCACAGTGACTAATCCCCACATAAAATAGGCATTAAGCTATTCCTAGATTTAACTTGCATTCATCTACGATTGTTTTTCCGTTAAACAGATGAGTTTAAAAACCACTACAGAAAATGCAATAAACTCATCTGGGAAAAGGTGCAAATTAACCTGTTCAGCCTCCAGAAACTGGTTCCGTAAGCAATTTGAATTTGGGTGGTGGGATATATATAATAACAAAAAGAGTTTGCCTGAAATCCACAGCAACCTATTAGTGCCATCATTATTCTATTAACCTTGGACCCAGTAAAGGTTTGATACTGATTGGCTACAATGGGATTTTGGGTAGCATCAATCAGGTGCAACTTGATTTGGTTATTCACAAGGGCGAACCTGGCCCCTTTGTCGCCTGAGACGGCTTGCTGCTGCCACCCCCAACCCCTCCCCCCCAGGGGGGGGTCCAACACACTAGCACAGATAAACACAATTTCATTGCTGGAAATTCGGCTATTAAAGTCACAAGGAGTTACATTTTTGCTGCCACTAGTCACCAGTGGGGCGCTACTGCTTGAGGTGAGTATCTCAACTCACCTCATTGGCACAGCACCCCTGGTTATCCACAAGTGAGGAGCCCCCCCTACAAGTTAAAAAAAATAATTGGTGACAGGGCCCCCCTATAAGTCAAAAGAAAAAAAACATTGGCGCTAGGGCCCCCCTTACAAGTTAAAAAAAAAATTTGGGCCTCAGAGAATATTTTTTTAAAAAAAACATTGGTGGCAGGGGCTTATAGAGTATTAAAATAATACATTGGTGGCCGGGGGATTAAAAAAAATAAAAAACACACATTGGCGTTCAGTGGAATTGAACTCATGGCTTCAGGACTTTAACGTCACCTCTTTTAGTGACTTCAAGTCTTTTCGTATCTTCAGGACTTCAGTTTTGGCTGTTTTCATGACTTCTGGTCTTTTCACCGCTTCAGGACTTCAACTTCGGATGTTTTCATGACTTCAGTTCTTTTTGCGGCTTCGGGACTTCGGCTGTTGGGAACTTCTGCATTTTGCCGCTTCAGGACTTCGGCTGTTTTCATGACTTTGGGTTTTTTCGCGGCTTTGGTACTTCAGCTGTTCACAACTTACGCATTTCGGCTGTTCGGGACTTCAGGAGACGCAGCACGGCTTCGGCGCTGTCAAGGGGAGCCCGGCTATTTAGAAAAGAACAGCACAGCCGGGCCCCCTTCAGGCCCAGGCCTGCTACAGCAGTACCCACTGTGCCCCCTGATGACGGGCCCTGCTCACGCACATCAAGTATTTACGCCTGTGCGTCGACTTTGGATTTGGTATGATATTTGGCCAAATCTGTATCCCTGGATTTGGGGATTTGTCTGAACCCACAAAAGCAGTGTTCAGTGCACCCAAAAATCTTCTACCACCGTATGTGTGGGTTTAAACCAACTCTTGTGCAAGTTCCATATGACATTTCCTACCCTGCAAATAATCACTTCAGTTGGATATCAAACACTGTCGACGGAATATGCAGCAACTATACCAACACATGCAGCCTGCCCTTGAACCTTGGGTTCATCATATAACACATAAACACAATCTATTGATATAGGATCATATTGTATACTTTTTGGGAGAGGACCACAACGGACCCACATGGTCTTCTCTCAACAGAATTTTCTAACCTGGTTTTCAGCCAGATATCAATCAGGTGGCAGGTGATTGAGACGACCCAATACAAAGGCTAATAGGCTGCTCTCTGGAAAGGCTTATATCTGTCCATGCATGGTCAACTTAACTCTATATAATAAGACTTTCTCTTTCTTTCTCTCTTTGAGGGTCTCCCTTGGGCTGGTATAATGGGCTCCAGATATCACATTGAGCCATGAGCCAAAGCTTGGCATATTTTGTTTTTTTTTAAAAAAAAAAAAAAAAAAAAGCCACCATCATAAGACATTACTCAACCACCAAAGCCAGAGGCCTTAAAGTGAGCAAAATAAAAACAATTAAAAAAAAACAAATTTAGTGTTGCTTTTTTATTAGCGGGCTTAGATCAATATTCTAAATAGTCGTGATTACTCGCTCCCTACATGGTCTTTGTAAGAGAATCCCTTATTAAATAAATAGTCGTTTAGAAGCCCCTCTTGGGAATGAATGTTTAGCATTCCCAGGATGTTCTTATGGGGGTCCTCTGCTTTGATTTAGATCATTCAGTATTTCCCAGGCCTCCATCTCCTCTTCTTCCCAAGATGCCATCTGTCCATATCCACCGTAAAGGTCTCAGCTGATTTCCCTTGTCTCGCTAATGGGTCAACCCCTTCATGTTTAGAATGTAAACTCTAATCACAGGGTATCATTGGTAGCATTCGCCATGGCAGCCGTCCAAATTTCTTCTAATTACAGAATATTCATTCCTGCTGGCTTTTAATAGGTTTACTAATTAACGTTGTAATTAGATAATTGAAATAAGTTATTTCTAGCCGGGGCTTTTTGCCTTTTTGTCTTAATTAGTCAAAGTAAAAAAAAAATAGATATATTTGGGATCTAATGATTCTGGCGGAAGCTAGATTTTAAAGGGAAACACAAACAAGGTTTAATTGTATCTGGAAATACTGTAATAATTAGTAGATATGGGTTTGGAAGAAAGCCAATTTATAAACAGTCAAAATAGAACTGAAACGAAGGCCTTTTTTTTAGGGAAATAGATTTTTTTTTAAATATTCAAATATCAGTTGAAAGGGAAATAATGTTAATTTCTTAATGGATATGAACCCCTAATGGTCCTTGGGGAGAAGATTCATTAATTTCCTATCAATTGCAGGGGGGAAAAAATTGAAAAATTTTAACTAAACACAATAAAGTTTTTTCACAATTGAGTTTTTGCGATTATTTGGGTTCTTTTATTTTTCCATTTAGATTTTTTTCCAATTTAAGTAAAATCTGGAATGCCATCACAGCAACAAAATTGCAGTTCCCATTGACTTCTACGACATCTTGGCAAGTTTAAGGTGGCGAGATATTTATTTTTTTATTTGATTTGAAAAACTGGAAAAAAAGACAAAATCACTAAAAAATGAGCAACAGTGAAAATTGGTTCCATTTTTTCCATTGCCACAATTTCCACGGAGAGCAGCAAAATCACAACATTGAATATTAATAAATCAGACCCATGAAGGAAGGAAAACTGAATCCAAACAACTGGGTTCTGAATACGGCTGAATTATTTGGTGCAGGAGTCAGTATTCGGCCATTTTGAAAAAAAAATTGGATTTAGTGCATTAATGCTGTGAATTAGTAGAATATTACAGGTATGGGATCCATTATCCGGAAACCCGCTATCCAGAAAGCTACGAATTACAAAAAGACCATCTCCCATAGACTTCCTTTTATACAAATAATCCAGATTTTGAAAAACCATTTCCTTTTTCTCTGTAACAATAAAGCCTACTGGAAAATCATGTAAAAATTAAATAAACCCAGTATCCCATATCTTGTACTTGATCCCAACTAAGATATCATTAATCCTTATTGGAAGCAAAACCAGCCTATTGGGTTTATTTAGGGGCATATTTATCAAGGGTCGACTTTCGAATTTGAAAATCTTCGAAATTCGTATTCAAAAAGACCAACCGAAATGAAATCAAAGGGTTTAATAGGTCCATTTTCAATCGAATTTGAATCATAAGAATTGAAGTAATGGTGCATTCGATCAAATTCCAAAAAAAACTTTGATTTTTCAGAATCCAACAATTGACTCCAAATAGGTTCTAGGAGGTCCCCCATAGGCTAAAACAGCAATTCAGCAGGTTAAGATGGCGAATGGTCGAAATTGAATTTTTAAAGAGACAGTACATGATCAATTTCGAAATTGAAAATTTTCACATTTTTTTCAAATTCAAATCGAATTTGGATTATTCCCTTGTCGAAATACAAAAAAATTTGCTTGAAATTCTAATTTTTTAAATTAGAATTTTCCCTTTGACCTTTGATAAATCTGCCCCTTAATGCTTATATGATTTTCTAGTAGATTTATGGTTTGAAGTTCCAAATTATGGAAAGATGTGTTATCCAGTAAACCCCAGGTCCAGAGCATTCTGGATAATAGGTCCCATACCTGTACTGGTTTTAATACAATTTTCCTTGTGCTGGAAAGTTTGTGCAAATTTTGTGCAAAATGTCCAATTAGATGAACTTTAACCAAAAATGAAAATTCGCCACAACAAGCAATTTACAAAAACCATGAATACAATAAATATTGGTGTATTAATGTTGCGTGTGTGTCTTTTTTGGCAGACATAATTATGGCACTGTGAAACTTTGAAATATCCCAGTTTAGAGGACTAATGCATTTTTTCACCAAAACAAAATGCATTAGCCGGGTTCAGGCTTTTGAATTACAATTATAAAGGCACAGTCATATCCCACACAGTAATAACCAGCATACATCATTACTTTACAGCAAGTTATTACCTATTACAACTGCATGGGAAAAATAAGATAGCAAAAGTTTGACATTGCAAAGTCAGTACAGGTATGGGACCTGTTATCCAGAATGCTCGGGACCTGGGGTTTTCCGGATAATGGATCTTTCTGTAATTTGGATCTTCATACCTTAAGTCTACTAGAAAATCATGTAAACATTAAATAAACCCAATAGGCTGGTTTTGCCTCCAATAAGGATTAATTATATCTTAGTTGGGATCAAGTACAAGCTTCTGTTTTATTATTACAGAGAAAAAGGAAATCATTTTTTAAAGGAGACATATAGGATCAATTAAAAAACCCAAATTTTGTAGGCAATTATAAGAAATATATGGTGTTGCTTTTACATGGTGCTCAAAATTAATATTAGCTTTAAAATGAGCCCCTTTATTAGATCTATAGATGTTCAATGGTCCCTGTCCAGTCCCTGACCCCGAACGGTCCCTGCCAGAAGCACAGTAGGAGGGGGACAGCCAATCACAGCCCTGCAGTCACACAAGCACAGACAGACTTCAGTTCCCTATCAGGTCCTGCTAGCTGCTGATTGGTTCCTGTCCTACAGTGCAGTGAGCTGAGTGCACAGCCTGGGAATTCAGGGAGCAGGAAGTGGAAGAGAAGGGAGGGATTATTAGGGTTTTTGCAAAAATATTCAATAAATCAGCCTGAAACATTACATTTTTAAGCACAATTCTTCTATATCTAAATGAGTATAACGCACTATGTTCTTATTTTTTACACAAAATGTCTTCTTTAAAAAATTTGGATTATTTGGATAAAATGGAGGTTTTTTTTCAGTATTTCTGAGCCTTCTGGATAATGGGTTTCCGGATAACAGATCCTATACCTGTACTGGTAATGCAGGTATCCCCTTATTTACCCGTGAGCCACATTCAAATGTAAAATAAGTTGGAGAGCAACAGAAACATGCAAAAAACTCTGAAATTTCCAGTTATGGAATGGCTATTTAGTAACTCCTGGCAGACTACAGGAGACTCTGTTTGGCAGTACGCCTGTTTTTTATACAACTAAAACTTGCTTCCAAACCCAAAATTCAAAAATAAGCTCCTGCTTTGAGGCTACTGGGAGCAACATCCAAGGGGTTGGTGAGTTACATGTTGCTTATGAGCCACTGGTTGGGGATACTGGATCCATCATCCAGTAACCTAGGGACAGATTTATCAAGGGTCGAATTTCGAGGGTTAAAAAACCCTCGAATTCAACCCTCGAAGTAAAATCCTTTGAATATCGAATTAGAAGGATTTTAGTGCAAAGCTAATTGAACAATTCGAACGATTTTAATCGATCGATCAAACGATTTTTATTAGATCATAAAAACCTTAGAAATTTGCATTTCGCAAATTTTTCACCCATTTCACAGGAAATTTGTGAATTTCGTGGCTAACTGAAATGGGAACAAATTCGTCCATCACTACCTATAAGAGAAGGAAAATAAATTTGGTGGCGTTACAGCTCCATAATACTGCATGTAATACATACAAGATCAACGTTGGCTCTATAATTCCAGTAGATGAAGCTGTATTGGGGGTACAGTCCCCCTTTAGCCAAAGGCTCAGCAAATAACAGAGAAATGGAAACAGTGGGTTCAACTGTATCTGTCGCAATGGGGGAAATGACACTCTCTTATCAGCAGTTTATTCCCACTCGTGTGCCATTTCAAATTCCCAGCTCTGTTTCCCTTTCTTACAATTGCGCTGTAAATTCTCATTCCACGGACAATTACTTTTTTTATCGCCCCGAGCGCTGCTACTGTTTGCCGACTGTTTATGGTTATTCTCACATGTACATTCGGTTACAGGGGAAGAAATGTGGTGTACATCTAAATGACAGAGCCGGCCGTTTGTTAAATAGTGAAGAGAGTATCCGAGCTGTACCGCGAGGCCCATCAAAGGGAAATATGCCGTTTGCGGGAAGGGTTTATTGGCTGTTTATTTGCACTTAAAACACAGAGGGTCTCATTTACTAACAGAGACAAAGGAGTAAAAAAAATTGGTGCAATCTGCCAGGTTTTTCCCAGAATGCAAGGGTTACTAGGATTCAAGGGTGTAACTATGTACCCCGGTGGTCCCCTATAAACTGGTCCACTCCACTATCCTGTATGCAGCCCACAATCCCTCCACAGGGGATCACAGGTGACACTCTGGGCAGTGGTGGTGGGAGCCAGCAGGTGGGGTCTGGCAGGGGAGAATGGAGGAATCGCAGAACCAAACCGGGTACAGTTTCCCCCCAAGAGACCCCCAGCAGCCAGTAGATCTGTACCCCCTATACATATGCCAATGCAAAACCAGTGCAAAGGGATTTTTTTGCTGGGTATAAATTTCATACAATAAGGCAAAAAAAAAAATGATGAAACCGTAGAGGGACATATATTTTCATGCACCTTCAATGGCATGTGAGTGCAAAAACTTAGAGCATACTGTGGTCATTATTCTCAAGGGGAGCCCTACACATTAGAGTCCTGCAGCGGGTCGGGTACCCACGGGTTACCTGCAAAAAAAACGGGCTTATGTAATATTGTTTATATTTTACCCCTTTTAAAGTTTTACAAAACTTGTTTCTGCCCCCGCCCACTTTTGATAGCAACACTTCGAGTTTGCAGCACCGTCACTTCCTGTTTGATGGTGGTCGGCAGGTTGCGGGTCTGGTTGGGGATAAGGCGGTTGTGGGAAAGGTAGCAGATCAAAGTGGCTAAATATGCGGGTTGCGGTTCTGCCGTCCGGTTCTTAGAAATCAGTTCCACGCACAGCTCTACTATACCGAATCAGAATCCTAATTTGCATATGCAAATTAGGGACAAGAAAGGAAAACGTGGAAAAAATGTTTTACTTCCTCGTTTTGTGGTCACGTGGTTTCCCTTACGGCCCCTAATTTTCATATGAAAATTAGACTTCGGATTCGGTTAGGCCAGGCACAAGGATCTGGCCGAATCTGAATCCTGCTGGAAAAGGCAGAATCCTGGCCGAATCACGAACCGAATACTTGATTCAGTGCACCCCTATAGTATATAAAGCTCAATATTACTGGTGAGTACACAGTGGATAATTGACCTGCATTTATACATAAGCAAAGGAATGGCCATTTACAGCTCTATTCGCCTTGTGTATTTTCTATAAACTCCAGTATAATCAAATGTGGGCCTGTTGTGTTGATGTCCTTGCTTCCAACAACACAGCTCCCACTAATGTATAAGTGAAATGCTCCCTTTATATGGTACTGTACTTTATGGTCTATTTAAAGTGGCACAAAGATGGAGATTTTGTAAGTTTTGGTTCAGGCAGTTGAAATAGCTTTTCTTACCCACCTTAGTATGAAATATATTACCTTACACCCCTATCAACTCTATTCTCACACTGATGCACGTCCTACTGTGTTTCCAATCAGTGGCTTTGTGCCATGGATCTCCAAGGGACAGCAAGCAGTTATAATAAAATGCCTTTATTCAAGCCTCACGGGCTCTTTGTCAAGCGTAAAAGTCACACCATTCAGAACTTCCTATAAATATCTTAATGCACAAGGAAGTTACCAATGTGTGAATTTTAAGATTGACATGGAACTCCTAAGGCTTGAAACGACGCTAGCGTGCCTAGATGCTTCAATAAAGGCTTTTTTTATTATAACTAATTCCTGACCCTTGGAGATACTTTACCCACCCTAGATCCCAGCAATACCCCTGGGTGTCATGTTCTGGCACCCAGTGTACAACTACAAGACCTGCATATTTCCCCATCATGCTGGGTTGATGGTTGGAGTAATAATCTGATGGAGTAATAATCTGATGGTTCCATTTGTAATATATCCACCAATCTCCAGTATTAAGATGACGCAAAGATCTGATCGTACAAATCCTCGATTCGTACGATTTTCAGACCGTGTGTGGAGAGTCACGACATTTTTCGTCTCATTTAGATCGGTCATTTGGACAATCGGCCAGGTTAAAAGATTTATGTCGGCTGACGATAATATCTCTGCGTGTATTGCCGACCTGATATCGCTGTGAGCTTCCCAGTAGAATTTGTCGGGCATACTATCGCACAATTGCTTCGACGGGCAGTTCTCTTTGCTGCTTTATTTTATCTGAATGGTTAGTGGCAGGTCGGGAAAGGGCACCGATATGCTGCTTGTCTATGGCCAGCTTAATAGAGAAACGTGTTTGCGTTATTGGGATCCTAACGCGACTAAGGACATGTCAAGGTCATGCTCGGGTGAGTTAAATAAAAGCTTATCCATATAATTATACAGAACCTCATCCCTTCAACAATTACTAGCACATATATGTTCTCTAATACTCAATACATAGTCCAGCCAGGGTAACTGACTCTAGCACTCAGCTCTGGACCACAGGAGAACCCAGTGGAGAAGATATGACCACCATTGGGTCAACAGGAGGCAGATAACTCAACAAGAGCCAATGTTCTCTGACAACTGTATGGGGCCTGTAAAGAGGCAGGCAGCAAATTCAAGAACCTGCAAAAGGTTGAGGTTGGTGACAATTGCTCTGTAGCTACATAACAGGGAAAGTTGTAGACACAAAGAAAACATTCCAGAAGGGAGGGTCTTTAGAAGGTTCCAGAATCAAATATGGCGGGATTGCACCAGCACTCCATTGAAAACATTGCTCATTGACTTGCTCACAAATAGTGATGGGCGAATTTGCGCAATTCGCCGCCAGCGAATAAATCTGCGAAACAGGAAAAAAATCGCCAGTGTCAAAAAAAAATTTCGCCGGCGTAAGAAAAAAACGGATGCCGGCATAAAAAAACGGGCACCGTTTCGTGAATTTTTCAGCGCAAATTCGCCCATCACTACTCACAAACTTGTTGGAAAAGCCTGAAATCTCACCTTAGTGTCACACAATGGTTCAAGCTTGGGGCAGGAACAGAATCACAATGGAAGAAAGTAGGTCATATTAAGAATTTTTATATTAATGCCTGGATTGTTAAGGTTGAAGTAATATTCCCTCTAAAAAATACTGCAGGAAGCTTGTCTTGTCCTTTAGATCTAAAAAGGGAAAACTTAAATACCAGCTGATGGCAGCAAGCAGAACACAAAAAGAAGATTCAGCCTACTTGTATTATTTTTCAGCCAGAGCTGCAAGTATTTGGGAATCTCTACTCCGAAGCTTGGCCAATTTAAAAAATCTATATTCGACTGACCCTGAATTCTTTATTCATTGACTCATTAAAATGCAACTGTATATTTGTTTTATGGCCGTGCGGCTTTTTATCTCCGGCTACACAAGAGCTCGACAAAACATATCGCCTACGGTGAAATATCTGTATCACATCTGATAAATACATTTACAACGTATTGCCCGTCTGCTTTGCATTTTGTGCAAGCGTTTCGCTGACACTGCGGTATGATTACAGCCAATATACTAAACGCTTACTCTTTGCAGGCGTCGTGCAACCGCGGGCAATTTATCTAAGTCTCACCTCTCTTAAAACACTTTTATCAAAATTGGCGGTCAAACACTGCTGATCCATGGTGGCCTCAATCTTAAACACTGTGCTACAGATTTTAATTTAGGAAAGATTAATGCTTTCTCCAGTGTTAATGCCACAGAGCCCTGTTATCTCCGGTGAAGGGTGTCAGCTAATTTCTGCTGGGAGACGGTAAAGTGAAGTGCGCATGTTGATGGCTGAACAACAAGCTAAGATGCAAGAAGCTCTGATAATAGAGAGGAGAAAGGTTCATTTTCTCAAATTTCCAGTAAATTACAAAATGTTTCCCCAGTCTTTTACAAAGAACCTTAGCCAATTCAGTTCAGTTTAGACCTGTTTATTGGCGCAAGAGGGACTCTCTCGTTCAGCATAAATAATCCAATCTACAGGGTTCACAGGCTTTTTAATGTAAGTCTTATTCATTAGAATAGTTGCTAAATTGCATCACAGCAACAACCAATCAGATATTTGGTTTCTTTTTCCAACTTGTGTTACAATGATCACACTTATTACATATTGGTAAGTGCTCTTGTGCAATTTAGCTCAATCAGCTCCAATATAGATTATTACATAAAGCAAAACTTTGTATTTAAAGATGTAAATTCTCTATTGTGCCTATAGTAACAGTGGATAATAGTCTCTGGGAAGGGAGTGTGACTGCGGGATAGCAGGTATAGTAGGGAGAGATGGTGCCTATAGTAACAGTGGATAATAGTCTCTGGGAAGGGAGTGTGACTGTGGGATAGCAGGTATAGTAGGGAGAGATGGTGCCTATAGTAACAGTGGATAATAGTCTCTGGGAAGGGAGTGTGACTGTGGGATAGCAGGTATAGTAGGGAGAGATGGTGTCTATAGTAACAGTGGGATAATAGTCTCTGGGAAGGGAATGTGACTTTGGGATAGCAAGTATAGTAGGGAGAGATGGTGCCTATAGTAACAGTGGGATAATAGTCTCTGGGAAGGGAGTGTGACTGTGGGATAGCAGGTATAGTAGGGAGAGATGGTGCCTATAGTAACAGTGGATAATAGTCTCTGGGAAGGGAGTGTGACTGTGGGATAGCAGGTATAGTAGGGAGAGATGGTGCCTATAGTAACAGTGGATAATAGTCTCTGGGAAGGAAGTATGACTGTGGGATAGCAGGTATTGTAGGGAGAGATGGTGTCTATAGTAACAGTGGATAATAGTCTCTGGGAAGGAAGTATGACTGTGGGATAGCAGGTATAGTAGGGAGAGATGGTGCCTATAGTAACAGTGGATAATAGTCTCTGGGAAGGAAGTATGACTGTGGGATAGCAGGTATAGTAGGGAGAGATGGTGCCTATAGTAACAGTGGGATAATAGTCTCTGGGAAGGGAGTGTGACTGTGGGATAGCAGGTATAGTAGGGTGAGATGGTGCCTATAGTAACAGTGGGATAATAGTCTCTGGGAAGGGAGTGTGACTGTGGGATAGCAGGTATAGTAGGGTGAGATGGTGCCTATAGTAACAGTGGGATAATAGTCTCTGGGAAGGGAGTGTGACTGTGGGATAGCAGGTATAGTAGGGAGAGATGGTGCCTATAGTAACAGTGGGATAATAGTCTCTGGGAAGGAAGTGTGACTGTGGGATAGCAGGTATAGTAGGGTGAGATGGTGCCTATAGTAACAGTGGGATAATAGTCTCTGGGAAGGGAGTGTGACTGTGGGATAGCAGGTATAGTAGGGAGAGATGGTGTCTATAGTAACAGTGGATAATAGTCTCTGGGAAGGGAGTGTGACTGTGGGATAGCAGGTATAGTAGGGAGAGATGGTGCCTATAGTAACAGTGGATAATAGTCTCTGGGAAGGGAGTGTGACTGTGGGATAGCAGGTATAGTAGGTAGAGATGGTGCCTATAGTAACAGTGGATAATAGTCTCTGGGAAGGAAGTGTGACTGTGGGATAGCAGGTATAGTAGGGAGAGATGGTGCCTATAGTAACAGTGGATAATAGTCTCTGGGAAGGGAGTGTGACTGTGGGATAGCAGGTATAGTAGGGAGAGATGGTGCCTATAGTAACAGTGGATAATAGTCTCTGGGAAGGGAGTGTGACTGTGGGATAGCAGGTATAGTAGGGAGAGATGGTGTCTATAGTAACAGTGGGATAATAGTCTCTGGGAAGGGAGTGTGACTGTGGGATAGCAGGTATAGTAGGGAGAGATGGTGCCTATAGTAACAGTGGATAATAGTCTCTGGGAAGGGAGTGTGACTGTGAGATAGCAGGTATAGTAGGGAGAGATGGTGCCTATAGTAACAGTGGATAATAGTCTCTGGGAAGGGAGTGTGACTGTGGGATAGCAGGTATAGTAGGGAGAGATGGTGCCTATAGTAACAGTGGCTATAAGATTGGCATTTGTATTCTATGCTATGTAGTTTGCATAATAACTGTTTTTCTGGGAGACTACAGTGCTTTGATGACCTATTCTGAAAATTCCTCATGGAATTAAATCAGGTTTTCAAGCAACAAGCCATCAAACTTTTGTGACTTGGGATGCAAAACTGGTGCTTTCAGTAGTAGAGCGCAGATCTACTTATAGTGTTCTTCTAGGCCATTTCAGTGTCCCTAATGTATTGTCATTGCATCTAGGAAATATATTATCCAAAAACACTCTGCCCGCTTGGTTCAGGAAAAGGGTGCAACTTTCCTCAATCAGGTCACCGATATCCTGGTATCTATAACTCGATTTATAAGGAAATGAGGAGAGCACTCCTACAAGAAGTCGACTAATAAAAGGATAACCACAGCATTAATTTGCTTGCAGAGTGCTCTCCTCATTTCCTTATAAATCGTATTGTCATTGCATCTTTTACTGGCACAATCACATGCAGCATTTGACATTAGATCTGTTTCTAGAAGGTTCCATTATTCCACTTGGAGTTTTAAAACTTAGGGTTCAGTTGCCATTTATTTAGATCATATCATTGTTGACTAAAGTAGATGGACTTCTAATTCTGTATTCCTGTTTTCCGGATAATTTTTGTAATTTGGATCTCCATTAGGGATGCACCGAATCCAGTTGTCAGTAGAGATGTCGCGAACTGTTCGCCGGCGAACTTGTTCGCGCGAACATCGGGTGTTCGCGCTCGCCGGAAGTTCGCGAATGTCGCGCGACGTTCGCCATTTTGGGTTCGCCATTGTTGGCGCTTTTTTTTGCCCTCTCACCCCAGACCAGCAGGTACATGGCAGCCAATCAGGAAGCTCTCCCCTGGACCACTCCCCTTCCCTATAAAAACCGAAGCCCTGCAGCGTTTTTTCACTCTGCCTGTGTGTGCTGAAGAGATAGTGTAGGGAGAGAGCTGCTGCCTGTTAGTGATTTCAGGGACAGTTGAAAGTTTGCTGGCTAGTAATCGTTTTGATACTGCTCTGTTATTGGAGGGACAGAAGTCTGCAGGGGTTTGAGGGACATTTAAGCTTAGGTAGCTTTGCTGGCTAGTAATCTACCTTCTACTGCAGTGCTCTGTATGTAGCTGCTGTGGGCAGCTGTCCTGCTTCTGATCTCATCTGCTGACTGCTGCAATAACAGTAGTCCTTGTAAGGACTGCTTTTATTTATTTTTTTGTTGTTTTACTACTACTACTACTACTACTACTACTATAAGAGCCCAGTGCTATTAGTCTAGCAGTGTTGGGGAGTGGGACTGGTGTGCTAATCTGCTGCTCCTAGTAGTTCAGCAGCACCAACTTTAATTTTTTTTTTTAATATTCATTTTTTTTTTATTTTACTTTTTTTTATTTTACTACCGCTGTAGTAGTGTATAAGTTGACCTTTTAGGCATTATTTGCCCTGTAGGCATTATTTGCACACTGTTTTCTTCAACCCGCCATCGAGCTGTGTGACCTTGTTCACATTCTGTCTAAATATCCATAATATTACCGTCTCCAGAAAAAACACCGGAGTCACTTTTTTCAAGCAGCCATAATATATTTTACGTAATCCGTATCCACCGCTGTAGTAGTGTATACGTTGGCCTTGTAGGCATTATTTGCACACTGTTTTCTTCAACCCGCCATCGAGCTGTGTGACCTTGTTCACATTCTGTCTAAATATCCATAATATTACCGTCTCCAGAAAAAACACCGGAGTCACTTTTTTCAAGCAGCCATAATATATTTTACGTAATCCGTATCCACCGCTGTAGTAGTGTATACGTTGGCCTTGTAGGCATTATTTGCACACTGTTTTCTTCAACCCGCCATCGAGCTGTGTGACCTTGTTCACATTTTGTCTAAATATTGATAATATTATCGTCTCTAGAAAAACCACTTGAGTTACTTTTTTTCAAGCAGCATTCATATATTTTACGTAATCCGTATCCACCGCTGTAGTAGTGTATACGTTGACCTTGTAGGCATTATTTGCACAGTGTTTTCTTCAACCCGCCATCGAGCTGTGTGAGCTTGTTCACATTTTGTCTAAATATTGATAATATTATCGTCTCTAGAAAAACCACTTGAGTTACTTTTTTTCAAGCAGCATTCATATATTTTACGTAATCCGTATCCACCGCTGTAGTAGTGTATACGTTGACCTTGTAGGCATTATTTGCACAGTGTTTTCTTCAACCCGCCATCGAGCTGTGTGAGCTTGTTCACATTTTGTCTAAATATTGATAATATTATCGTCTCTAGAAAAACCACTTGAGTTACTTTTTTTCAAGCAGCATTCATATATTTTACGTAATCCGTATCCACCGCTGTAGTAGTGTATACGTTGACCTTGTAGGCATTATTTGCACACTGTTTTCTTCAACCCGCCATCGAGCTGTGTGAGCTTGTTCACATTTTGTCTAAATATTGATAATATTATCGTCTCTAGAAAAACCACTTGAGTTACTTTTTTTCAAGCAGCATTCATATATTTTACGTAATCCGTATCCACCGCTGTAGTAGTGTATACGTTGACCTTGTAGGCATTATTTGCACAGTGTTTTCTTCAACCCGCCATCGAGCTGTGTGAGCTTGTTCACATTTTGTCTAAATATTGATAATATTATCGTCTCTAGAAAAACCACTTGAGTTACTTTTTTTCAAGCAGCATTCATATATTTTACGTAATCCGTATCCACCGCTGTAGTAGTGTATACGTTGACCTTGTAGGCATTATTTGCACACTGTTTTCTTCAACCCGCCATCGAGCTGTGTGACCTTGTTCACATTTTGTCTAAATATTGATAATATTATCGTCTCTAGAAAAACCACTTGAGTTACTTTTTTTCAAGCAGCATTCATATATTTTACGTAATCCGTATCCACCGCTGTAGTAGTGTATACGTTGACTTTGTAGGCATTATTTGCACAGTGTTTTCTTCAACCCGCCATCTAGCTGTGTGTATTATCGTTTCCAGAAAAACCAACTGAGTTTTTGTTGTTGTTGTTGTTTTTTTAAAAATAATGCCAGGCAAAGGCAGGCCGCCACGCAGAGGCCGTGCTAGGGGCCGTGTTGCTATGCAATCCTGTGGCCCTAGCAAATTGCCCAGTTTTAAAAAGCCAATGACCCTGAACTCCCAAAATGCTGAAGAGGTAGTTGACTGGCTTACACAGCACACCCCATCCTCTACCGTTTCTAACTTTACCACAACATCCTCCTCATCCTCCACTGCTATGGCCACCCCACGTAACACTTCCTCCACCACCGGTGCCCCTTCTTCACTGGGGTCAGAGGAGTTATTTTCCCATGAGTTTCTTGAACTGAGTAATGCGCAACCATTATTGCCAGAAGAAGATGAAGGAGATGAGGACCTTACACCAGATTTAATTCTGGCAGAGAACACGATAGAGATGGACATAATGAGTGATGAGGAGGAGGTCCCCGCTGCTGCTTCCTTCTGTGATGTGTCAGAAGAAATTGATGCATCTGAGGAGAATGATGATGAGGAGATTGATGTTTTGTGGGTGCCTAGTAGAAGAGAGCAAGAGGAGGGTAGTTCAGATGGAGAGACGGAGAGTCAGAGAGGCAGTAGGAGAATAAGACTTAGAAGAAGCAGGGAGGACAGCCCGCAGGGATCAGCAGGGCAACAACATGTATCGGCACCTGTGTTCAGCCGGCCAACGCACCCGCCATTGCCGCCAATACCGCCAACTCCGCCAACTTCTACTGTTACCGCCAGATCGCACACTTCCAAAAAGTCAGCAGTGTGGGATTTTTTTAATGTGTGTGCCTCTGACAAAAGCATTGTAATTTGCAATGAGTGCAGTCAGAAACTGAGCCTTGGTAAGCCCAACAGCCACATAGGTACAACTTCTATGCGAAGGCACATGAGCGGCAAGCACAAAGCACTTTGGGAGCAACACCTCAAAGGCAACAGGCAAACTAAAAGCCACACTCCTTCTGGTCCAGCATCTTACTGCTCTACCTCTGCTCTCCTTGACCCGTCTGAACCACCCTCCACTCCGCCTTCCACCTTGACCACCTGTTCCCATTCCCAGTCATCTGCCACCAGCCAAGTTTCTGTGAAGGCCATGTTTGAGCGTAAGAAGCCAATGTCTGACTGTCACCCCCTTGCCCGGCGTCTGACAGCTGGCTTGTCTGCACTCTTAGCCCGCCAGCTTTTACCATACCAGCTGGTGGACTCTGAGGCCTTCCGCAAATTTGTAGCAATTGGGACACCGCAGTGGAAGGTACCCAGCCGCAATTTTTTTTCTAAAAAGGGAATACCACACCTGTACCAACATGTGCAGAGCCAAGTTACCGCATCTCTGTCACTTAGTGTTGGGCCAAAGGTCCATATGACTACTGACGCATGGTCCTCCAAGCATGGTCAGGGCAGGTATGTCACCTACACTGCCCACTGGGTGAACTTGGTAATGGCTGGGAAGCAGGGAATGGGTAGCTCAACAACAACAGTGGAGTTGGTGTCACCGCCACGGATTGCACGCGGTTCTGCCACCACCTCTACTCCTCCATCGCTCTCTACCTCGTCTTCTTCTTCTTCTTACTCTGCTGCTGGGTCCTCCTTCTCCTCCTCCACACCTGTGCACCCCCAGCTCCCCCTAGGCTATTCGACGTGCCAGGTACGCCGTTGTCACGCTGTCTTGGGGATGACGTGCCTGGAAAGCAAAAACCATACCGGATCTGTACTCCTGTCATCTCTGCAGTCACAGGCCGATCGGTGGCTGACCCCACACCAACTGCAGATCGGAAAAGTGGTGTGTGACAATGGAAGCAATCTGTTGGCAGCGTTGAGACTAGGCAATTTAACACATGTGCCCTGCATGGCACATGTGTTAAATTTAATAGTCCAACGTTTTGTCTCCAAGTACCCAGGATTCCAGGACGTTCTCACCCAGTCCAGAAAGGTGTCGGCCCATTTCAGACGTTCCTACACAGCCATGGCACGCCTTGCTGACATTCAGCAGCGCTACAACATGCCAGTCAGGCGTTTGATTTCTGACAGCCAGACTCGCTGGAATTCAACGCTCCTTATGTTGGAACGTCTGCTGCAACAACAAAGGGCCGTCAACGAGTACCTTTTTGAACTGGGTGGTAGGACTGGATCTGCACAGCTGGGGATTTTTTCCCCCCGTTACTGGGTGCTTATGCGCGATGCCTGCAGGCTCATGCGACCTTTTGAAGAGGTGACAAATATGGTCAGTCGCACCGAAGGCACCATCAGCGACCTAATACCCTTCGCTTTATTCCTGGAGCGTGCCGTGCGACGAGTGACAGATGAGGCTGTAGACCAGCGTGACGAGGAGCTGGAAGCGCACGATTTCTGGTCGGAATCACCAGAACGAACCCAGGCACATGCTGCAACGCAGGGAGAGGTGCCAGAAGTGGAGTCAGAGGAGGAAGGTGGCTTTGTGGAGGAGGAGGAGGAGGAGGACCAACAGGAGCAGGCTTCCCAGGGGGCTAGTGGTGACCTTTTGGGGACCCCTGGTCTTGTACGTGGCTGGGGGGAGGAGACCGTGGATGATGCAGTCCTTGATAATGAGGAAGCGGAGATGGATAGCTCTGCATCCAACCTTGTGAGAATGGGGTCTTTCATGCTGTCATGCCTGTTGAAGGACCCCCGTATCAAGAGGCTTAAGGAGAAGGACCTGTACTGGGTCGCAACGCTACTAGACCCTCGGTACAAGCATAAAGTGTCAGAAATGTTACCAACATACCACAAGTCCGAAAAGATGCGGCATTTACAAACCAGCCTGCAAAACATGTTGTACAATGCTTTTAAGGGTGATGTCACTTCAGGAACTCATCAACATTCCAGGGGCAGAGGTGCCAGTAATCCTGCCACGAGCACACCTGCAAGGACAAAGCCCTTTGGCCAGTCTGTAACGTCAGACATGCAAATGTTTTTCTGTCCAAGGCAGCGCCACAACCCTTCTGGATCCACCCTCAAAGAACGCCTCGACCGGCAGGTAGCGGACTACCTGGCATTAACTGCAGATATCGACACTCTGAGGAGCGATGAACCCCTGGACTACTGGGTGCGCAGGCTTGATCTGTGGCCAGAGCTGTCACAATTTGCCATGAACCTCTTGTCTTGCCCAGCCTCAAGTGTGCTCTCAGAAAGGACCTTCAGTGCAGCAGGAGGGATTGTAACTGAGAAGAGAACTCGCCTAGGTCACAAAAGTGTCGATTACCTGACCTTTATTAAAATGAATGAGGGGTGGATCTCGGAGGGTTACTGCACGCCGGAAGACTTGTTCTGACTTCTATGCAGCTGTCCTTCTCTTCAAGCCTCATGACTCCACACACAGCTGTCCTTTAGCGTCCTCCTCCTCCCTCCGCCACCGTTACAAACTAGGGTGCAAACCCTACTGGTTTAATTTTTTCTGGCCTCTGTGCTTCAGTGGCTGCGACCAAAAAAATGCCTATTTTCTGCATTTATATGACATAATTTTTCTGGCCTCTGTGCTTCAGTGGCTGCAACCAAAAAAATTTATATTTTCAGCATTTATATGGCATAATTTTTCTGTCAACTGTGCTTCAGTGGCTGCGACCAAAAAAATGCATATTTTCTGCATTTATATGGCATAATTTTTCTGGCCTCTGTGCTTCAGTGGCTGCAACCAAAAAAATTACTATTTTCAGCATTTATATGGCATAATTTTTCTGGCAACTGTGCTTCAGTGGCTGCGACCAAAAAAATGCATATTTTCTGCATTTATATGGCATAATTTTTCTGGCCTCTGTGCTTCAGTGGCTGCAACCAAAAAAATTTATATTTTCAGCATTTATATGGCATAATTTTTCTGTCAACTGTGCTTCAGTGGCTGCGACCAAAAAAATGCATATTTTCTGCATTTATATGGCATAATTTTTCTGGCCTCTGTGCTTCAGTGGCTGCAACCAAAAAAATTTATATTTTCAGCATTTATATGGCATAATTTTTCTGGCAACTGTGCTTCAGTGGCTGCGACCAAAAAAATGACTATTTTCAGCATTTATATGGCATATTTTTTCTGGCCTCTGTGCTTCAGTGGCTGTGGCCAAAAAAACTGGGCAAACAATGCCTACAAGGTCAACGTATGGCAGTTGTTTAAAGAGTAGATTACTAGCCAGCAAAGCTACCTAAGCTAAAATGTCCCTCAAATCCCTGCAGACTTCTGTCCCTCCAATACAGAGCAGTATCAAGCAGATTACTAGCCAGCAAACTTACTATCATCTGTCCCTGAAATCACTAACAGCTCTCCCCCTACACTATCTCTTCCAAGCACACACAGGCAGATTTTTCAGATACATTTTTGCCCTTGATCCCCCTCTGGCATGCCACTGTCCAGGTCGTTGCACCCTTTAAACAACTTTAAAATCATTTTTCTGGCCAGAAATGTCTTTTCTAGATGTTAAAGTTCGCCTTCCCATTGAAGTCTATGGGGTTCGCGAACCGTTCGCGAACCGCTCGCATTTTTGCGCAAGTTCGCGAATATGTTCGCGAACTTTTTTTCCGACGTTCGCTACATCCCTAGTTGTCAGTTCGGGATTCGCCTATTCACATCCAAGTCGTTGCAGCGCACTCCAAAGTCAAAAGGATCGCTCAGATAGGTTGTTGGTTAAAAATTCATCCTTTATTGGTTTACATCAGTTTAAAAGAAGAAATGCTAACACATGGTCTGACGCGTTTCGTAACTATGTACTTCATCAGTTCGGGATTTGGCCAAGATTCAGCGTTTTTCAGCAGGATTCAGATTCAGCCGAACTGAATCCAAAAAATCACATGACTTATTTACATCACACAAACAAGGAAGTCAATTTTTTTTTAACTACGCACTCTCCACGAGGTACTCTTTCCTCCTTTCCCCCTAATTTACAGATGCAAATTAGGGTTCGGATTCGGTTCACAAACGATTAGGCCGAATCCTAACCATCGAATGGGCTACTTCGACCTTCGACTATGACTTCGAATCAAAGGATTCGAACTAAAAATCGTTTGACTGTTCGACCAGTCGATAATCGAAGTACTGTCACTTTAAGAAAAAACTTTGACCCCCTAGTTCGCCACCTAAAAGCTACCGAACCCAATGTTAGCCTATGTTAGGCTAAGTTTTCTTGGTCGAAGGACAAGCCTTCGATCGTTGGATGAAAATCCTTCGAATCCTTCGATTCGAAGGATTTAATCGTTCGATCGAAGTATTTGCGCAAAATCCTTCGAGATCGATATTCGAAGTCGAAGGATTTTCATTTCCCAGTCGAATATCAAGGGTTAATTAACCCTCGATATTCGACCCTTGATGCATCTGCCCCTAAGTGTAAAATATAGTTCCTTTAACTCGCAGGGCCTTATTCACATTAATAAATGCAAGCAGAACTTGGTAGTGGGTGCATGACAGTTTAAGCAAAGCTGCTTTGTTGCGGTTACATTTGCAACAGTAAATAAAGGTGGCCATACACTATAAGATACGCTCGTTTGGCGATATCTTTTCCCTGATATGCTTCTAACGGCAGGGCTATATCGGGGGTAACCTGAACGTTCGGCCCTATGCACGAACGATCGGATTACGAAGAGCGGAAGCCTTTTATACACGGCAGATTAGCTGTCAAATTGATCTAAACGACCAATATCAGCAGCATTATCTGCCCGTGTATGGCCACCTTTATTAGAACCTGAACAAAATCATTTTATTAAGGAGTAAAGATGATTATTTGATGTAAGAAGTAGTGATGGGCGAATTTCCCTATGAAAAATTCGTGAAACACAAGTTTTGTCAATTTCATTGCCAGCGGCAATTTGACGCGCACCTATTAAATCCAATTGCATTAAAGTCAATGGGCGTGCGGTAAATTGTCGCCAGCGTCAGAATTGTCGCCGGCGTCGGAAATGGCATCAGAAAACTTCCATGCCGGCGAATTTTTGCGGCAATTTTTAGAATTTATTCGCCAGCGGCAAATAAGCGGAAATTAGCTGCAAATTCGCACCAGGCAAATAAATTCGCCCATCACTGGTAAGAAGTGCTAAATTGTAGACTACATAGGAGCATTATAGACTCTTCTTAATCTGCTAAAATAAAGATTACTATTGCTAACATTGAGACTATGGGGCCGATTCACTAAATTCGAGTGAAGGAT
Organism: Xenopus laevis; assembly: GCF_017654675.1. NCBI lineage: Eukaryota > Metazoa > Chordata > Amphibia > Anura > Pipidae > Xenopus > Xenopus laevis. The sequence continues at coordinate 20,388,036 of NC_054371.1, read as the reverse complement.
TCGAAGTAAAAAAACTTCGAATTTCGAAGGTTTTTTTGGGCTACTTCGACCATCGAATGGGCTACTTCGACCTTCGACTACGACTACGACTTCGAATCGAAGGAAGTAAAAATCGTTCGACTATTCGACCATTCGATAGTCGAAGTACTGTCTCTTTAAAAAAAACTTCGACCCCCTAGTTCGGCAGATAAAAGCTACCGAAGTCAATGTTAGCCTATGGGGAAGGTCCCCATAGGCTTGCCTAAGTTTTTTTGATCGAAGGATATTCCTTCGATCGTTGGATTTAAATCCTTTGAATCGTTCGATCGCAGAATTTGCGCTAAATCCTTCGACTTCGATATTCGAAGTCAAAGGATTTCAATTCCTAGTCGAATATCGAGGGTTAATTAACCCTTGATATTCGACCCATAGTGAATCAGCCCCCTGGTGTTTCCAGGTAAGGGGTTTTTCTGTAATTTGGATCTCTCTACTTTGTCTGCTAAAAAATTATTGAAATATTAAATAAACCCAATAGGCTGCTTTGCCTCCAATAAGGATTAATTATATCTTGTTTGGGATCAAGTACAATCACTACAGAGAAAAAGGAAATTATTTTTAAGAATTTGAATTATTCGATTAAAATGGAGTCTATGGGTGATGACCTTCCTGTAATTCAGAGCTGTACTACATCTCTTGCTGCTGGGATTTGCTGAGAGATTATATTCCTGTAATTCGGATCTTTCTGGATAACAGGTTTCCAGCTAATGGATCCCATACCTGTGCTAATTTTCTAACATCTGGCCAATAAAAGTACAATAAAATACAACCAAAATGATTACAGACCTAAGTCTTCTAAGTATTAAGAAAATGCAATTTATTTATTTTTTTACCCACTAATGGAAGCATTGGGTAGAATTCTATCTTAGTTTTGCTTTTCTGTATCATAATGTTTAGGAAAATGACAGAAATAAATCTATGTATTTTAGCGTTATCCCTCTCCATCAGCAAAAAACTTAAGCGAGCCTGGGGTCAATACAGCCACAGCCTATTCTGATGGGTATCTTCTGCTGCTGCTTCTTTTCCATTCTCCATCTCATAAGCTGCCATGAAATTGACATTTAAAACTAATTGTATGGCAACATCCACCAGATTTGGGAGGCGAGGGGAAGGATTTGCGACCAGTAGTAAAGACTGATGTCTGCCCTTGGGGGGTTTTCTGCTTGTTACCTGGCTGTGAAAGAGAGTAAAAGGGGATTATTAGGGGAAAGTGTTTAGATGGAGCTTATATAGCTAATCTGCATTGCTTATCGTGAGCAGACAGTGGTCTGTCAGGAGCTGTCTACCTTGCCCCCATGCCTGTCCGATATCCTGATTGTTTTCCTGACATTGCCTCGCTAGCCACTTGCTCCTTTCTCTTCCTATAAGGCAACCAATTACCGTCACAAGCACATGTCAGTGGTCATGATCAAATAATTTAGCTGGAGCGTAAAACCTTTAAGCAGGTCAATTTTGTGCTGTTAGACATGGTATAGACATGGTATCTGCCTGGAATGGATATATACACAGTAGAACCCCCATTTTACATCCCCTGATTTTAAGTTATTCCTTCGTTTTACATTGTTGTTTTGTGGTCCCACCTATATATTATGCATAATACATTTCCCTGATTTTACATATTCCTGGATTTAAACACCATTTTTTTCTGGTCCTCTGAAAACGTAAAATGGGGGTACTACTGTCTACAGTATAGTGCAAAATAATTATGATTTTTTTTTTAATTTACACTAACAAATCAAGGTTCCTGCAACTAAAGTGTTGGTAGTAATAACATTAAAATTCATATAAATGCTATGAATACAATCAATATTATCTATTGTCTGTGGAAGAGTAAAGCTCTGATATATATATATATATATATATATATATATATATATATATATATATATATATATATATATATACAGTTTATACATACTTTGTACAAACTTTGTAACTAAAAGTGTCATTTTTATAAAAAGTTACAGTTCAGTTGTGCAAAAATGTTTTCTCAGGGGGCTATATATTGGAGTGCTGGGGTTAACTTTTGTGGTATATATATATATATATATATATATATATATATATATATATATATATATATATATATATATATATATATATATATATATATATATATATAATGAAGGAATGACCAGTGAAATATTCAAAAGTGTATTAAAGATACATGCACCTGAGACAAGTTTCAAAGGCAGAGTGCTGCCCACTTGGAACCACTATATATATATATATATATATATATATATATATATATATATATATATATATATATATATATATATATATATATATATATATATATATATATATATATATGGACAGTGACATCCAGGGTTTCTTGAAATAGAAATCGATCTGTTTTATTCATATAATCCTAATTTGGTTACTGTCTCTTTCAATCCAGGGGCCCTGAGACCCTTTTGCATATGAAAAGTACCAGGGACTGGGATTTACAATGCAGTGCCTCCACCTAGGGAACGCTGAGGTGCACACTTCAGGGGATTTCCACTAGGAAAAATAAAACACACATAGTTTGCAATAAAACAAATATAAACTTTATGTAAAACTGTATTTAGTAACTGTAAATACAAATCACACAATAAAGTTGTTACTCTGGGGAACCTGTGTGGACTATCAACCCCTGGCACAGTCTCACAATGTCACAGTCCCACACTCCACACCGGGTGGATAAATGCAGAATCACTCCTGTCAGTTCAATGTTCCTTCCCAAGCACTCTTATGTCCCCAAGTAGCGCTACCTGCACCAAGGTACCTTTCCCTTTGAAAGTAGTAACAGCTCCTTTGTGGCAGGTACTCGAGCAAGACCTGTCCTCACTCTGGGGAACACACAGTGGCCAAAGTATCCACAGGCAGGAGATAGAAACTGGTTTTCTAATGCTCAAATACTTTCTCCAGCAGAGCAAAATGCAGCCTTTTCTTCTCCTTCTTCATGAAACTACTTTCACTCCTTCACAGATCTGATTCTCTCTAGTTGCTGCAGCAGGGATTTCCCTTTCTAAGCTCTGTGGGAAACCCTGTACATTTGGCTCCAAAGTAAGGCACTCTCCTTCTAACAAGAATACCTTGGGGCACCCAGCCATGGTTCTTTCTGGGGTTTCCCCCCCCCCACAACAAAATGCACTCAGCCAGCCCTTCATGTTTCTATCTAAAATATACCCCAGTTCTCATGCTCATTTATCTTTCCCATATACGACAATTAATACTGGAGCACTGGGGTGGCTTATACACAATTTAATGACCATCAGACTTGCTTAGATGTATGTCCAGTTATATGTCAGATTTAAATGAATACAGTAAGAAAAGCTCTTTCAGGGATTGGTTTAATGTGGGGGGGTGTGGTGAAACACAGCAAGTGAAAGAAACCAAATGAAATGAATGGATCTGGGTTTCAGGCTTGATTCTGATTTGGCTGCAAATGGGTTCTACGTGGACACTTCTGGACCTGCAGATGCCTCATTCATAATTCATTCATCAGTCAATACATTTTTTAGCCAGGACAGATGCAATCCAGTTGGATTAAAAGACTGTCTGTCCAATTAGCCACCCCAAGGTGCTATATATGCCCAGATACTTAAATCACAATCAGTAAGACCAAACCTGTGCATTTATTGTCGCCTTATGGACCCCTACACCTAGAACTTGGTCACTTGGAAGTGTTGCCCTCTGCACTTTGGCACACCCACTTATCTATGGTTTAATCAAGAGAATTCAGCTACTCAACTCCATATTTGCAGTAGCCAAAGGTGCTCCAGGTTTACCATCCCAACGCCCTGCATTTTATTGCATCCAGCGATTAAAGGGGTTGTTCACCTTTAAACTAACTTTTAGTATGATGTTGAGAGTGATATTCCCAGACAATATGCAATTTGTGGTTAAGTTATTTAGCTTTTTATTCAGCAGCTCTCCAGTTTGCAATTTAATTTCTGGTTGCTAGGGTCTAAATTACCCTAGCAAGTTAGCAACCATTAATTGATATGAATAAGAGACTAGAATATGAATAGGAGAGGCCTGAATAAAAAGATGAGTAATAAAAAGTAGCAATAACAATAAATCTGTAGCCAAAGAGCATTTGCTTTTAGATGGAATCAGTGACTCCCCATTTGAAAGCTGGAAAGAGTCAGAAGAAAAGGCAAATAATTAAAAAAAAAATTAAATTGGCCATTCTATAATATACTAAAAGTAAACTTAAAAGTGAACCACCCCTTTACTAAAGGCTCTAAGGGGGTTATTTACTACAAAAAAGGGGGTTATTTACTACAAAAAAAAATACAAAATCAGAGTTTTTGGCAGAACATGTTGAGATAAATTCGGACTTCTAGAAATAACCCCCACAGTGGGTCATTAAATAGACCTCTTAACTGTGAAATCACCCAACCAGAAACCAGCCCTACCCTGACTATATTTTAACTATTGAATGTTCTTCAGTCTGTTTCAGTCTATTTTCAGTCTAAGCCTTCATTCTGACATTTAGGGGCACATTTACCTAGGGTCGAATATCGAGGGTTAATTAACCCTCGATATTCGACCGTCGAAGTAAAATCCTTCGACTTCGAATATCGAAGTCGAAGGATTTAGCGCTATTCCTACGATCGAAGGAATAATCGTTCGATTAAATCCTTCAAATTGAACGATTCGAATGATTTCAATCCATCGATCGAAGGATATTCCTTCGATCAGAAAATTGTTAGGATGCGTATGGGCTTCATTGGCCTCGGTAGGTTTTAGGTGGCGAACTAGGGGGTCGAAGAATTTTTTAAAGAGACAGTACTTCGCCTATCGAATGGTCGAATAGACGAACGATTTTTACTTCGAATCGTTCGATTCAAAGCCGAAGGTTTTAGTCGAAGGTCGAATTAGCCCATTCGATGGTCGAAGTAGCCAAAAAAACATTTGAAAGTCGAACTATTTTTCCTCTATTCCTTCACTCGAGCTAAGTAAATGGGCCCCTTAGACAACTGGACAGTTTCTAGGGCTAATAAATGTGCTAACCAGACAGAAATGTAAAGGCCAAACTGTCCATTTTTTTGCATAACAGACCTTATTTCTATGGCAGTTTTAAGGCTGAATACATCTCCCCATGCTGCTGCACACAATACAGCCCCTGCCAGAAAAAGGGTCTGCTAAAATGAAGGGAAAGTGAACAAGTATAATTTATAGCCTGATTGTCTGACACCGGCGCAATAAAATCCCGTTCTGCAGTCAGCCCTTCGTTTAAGATGTAATCTGTACCCAAGTCCTCCATTCTGCTGGTAAGTAGAGAGGTCAGGAACACTCTGACACTATGTACACACACTAGTTCTGATGGACTGACACAGAGATAATATATTGTAAAAATTATCCCAACAAGGGAAAAGTGCAAGGCTGAACATTTTATAGCAGAGCCGGGCAAACAGATTGGATAACATAGGGATTGGGCGGAAAACATGGAGCCAGAAAGGCTTTGCCTCGCAGCTGTCACTTTTGATTAGATTAGCCGAGGTGGGATGCTCAGTATCAACATATGATTCAACATTTCTCATCTGAATTAATACTTATTCCAGCAGGGAGCACGACGGGTCAGGTACTGTCCAACTGCACCTATCAATTGATATTATGATTGTTATGCACCTCATTAAACTGGGTTATTCTTCCAGAAATATCAATACATACAATGTGCCGGTCTGAAATACATTAGAAATATCCGTTTTCTTCCTTACGAGTTTGTTTACTTTGTAGAATGCAGTTTTCTGTTTAAAAAAAATATCATTTTAAAGGGGATCAATCACAGGCTGATCGTGTGAATAATTGTATACAACATTGGTGTTTAGGTTTTGCACATGGGTTCCTGTTCTTCCTGCACGTGGGGTTGCTCAGCATTAAGTGCAGACAGGCAGCAGCGACTCATTGTACAAGTATGGATCCATTATCCAGAAACCCGTTATCCAGAAAGCTCTGAATTATGGAAAAGGTTGTCTCCCATCCAAATAATCCAAATTTTTAAAAAAATGATTTCCTTTTTCTGTGTAATAATAAAACAGTGGCTTGTGCTTGATCCCAACTAAGATATAATTAATCCTTATTGGAGGCAAAACCAACCTATTGGGTTTATTTAATATTTAAGTGATGTACTACCGGTATGGGATCTGTTATCCAGAAACCCATTATCCAGAAAGCTCGGAATTACAGAAAGGCCGTCTCCCATAGACTCCATTATAATCAAATAATCCAAATTTTTAAAAATGATTTCCCTTTTCTCTATAATAATAAAACAGTAACTTTGTACTTGATCCCAACTAAGATATAATTAATCCTTATTGGAAGCAAAACCAGCCTATTGGGTTTATTTAATGTTTACATGATTTTCTAGTAGACTTAAAGGGCATATAAAGTCTAAAATAGAATAAGGCTAGAAATGCTGTATTTTGTATACTAAATATAAACATGAACTTACTGCACCACAAGCCTAATCAAACAAATAATTTATGCTTTCATAAATTGGCTACGGGGGGGTCACCATCTTGTAACTTTGTTAAACATCTTTGCAAGACCAAGACTAATGTGCACATGCTCAGTGGGGTCTGGGCTGCTTAGGGATCGTCATAAACAAAGCTGCTTGTGTTCTGCATGGCTGGAAAGTAAGGTGGGCTGGAAAGTAAGGTGGGGGCTCCCCCTGCTGTTCATAAGTCTGATTGTTTCCCTGCTCAGCAGTTAGGGACCGTCTGACAATTCCTATCCACAGCAGTAAATGAAGGGAGAATTTCACTGCATACAGTCAGGTTTCTTATAAAAACAGTAAACATTTTTTAATTAAAGTATATTGGAGATTTATTAAAGTAGATTGGAGAAGAGGTTTCTTTTTCATTAAAGAAAGTAAAAATTGGATTTTATTTCTTTGCCTTTACATGCCCTTTAAGGTATGAAGATCCAAATTACAGAAAGATCTGTTATCCGGAAAACCCCAGGTCCCGAGCATTCTGGATAACTGGTCCCACAGCTCTACAGAACTGCCATGTTGCAATGACATCATATTGATGTCACGGTTTTTAACCTACTGACCAGCACATGCACTGTAGCAGGCGGACAGCAAAGATCATGTTGTAGCTGAACTATAAATCTCACACATTGTGTCAGTGACATGGTGGAATATTTAGGGGTGCCGCCGTGCCGGTGATTCTTACCCATGAACTGAACATTCAAATAAAGAATAATTGGCACTTCTTTTGTACAGCGATGAGAAAATAGATCAAGAAGGATCAATGTGACGGAATATTCAATGTACTGACGAAGTAAAACTCTGATGGGAGAGGAGGCAGAATCCTGTGGTAAAGGCTCACCAACAAGTAGGAGTTCACAAAAGTGTCGGTAGGTTTGCAGTTCTCAAAGTGTCCGAAAAAAATGTTGTAAGCCCAACAAATTCACAGGAGGAATGTTGTTGTTTTATGGATTTGCTGTAATGGCGACACATTTTAAAAAGTGACGTATTCACGGTAAAAAATGGTCATTATTGCACAGTAAATAGGTTATTAGTGCTCCAAAAAAATTCTTTATTCAGACTTGACAGTTTCGTTATGGCGGAGACATTTTGACAATAAAAATGTGGTAGGTATGTCTAATTCTCAGAAAGGCTGTATATATGACACAAATGTAGCCTTCATTACTTTTTATCAACATATTTTGAAAATGGTCAATAGAGGCAGAAAAATTACTGAAAATTGGTCTGTGAAAAATCAGCAAAATGAAAATGAATGCAACGTTTTTAAGACATTTACCTATACTGACATTTTTGTGAATTCCCCCCCAAGAGTGTTCTATAATAGGAGTTAGTCACTTGCTGTGACTAAGTCATGGGGTTCCTGCTCTGTGACTGTCACTAGATGGTGGCCTATGGTAGGGTCCTGTGCTTCTTTGCCTTTACTGGGGCCTAGTGATGGGCGGATCTATTCGGCAGTTGCGAATTTGCAGCGAATCTCCATGTTTTGCCACTGGCAAATAAATTCTCGAAATTGACGAGAAAATTTGCTGGATGAATTTTCACCAACGTCACATTTTATTTGATGCCGGCGACAATTCCGAAGCTGGTGACAATTTCGACGCCCACGACAATTAACAGGCTCCCATTGACTTTAATATGGTTCAAATTTTCGGCGGCATTAAAAAAAAATTGATGCCGGTGTCAAAATTCGCATTTCGCTAATTTTTCACCGTGTAGTGAATTTCACGGGAAATTCTCAAAAATTTTCGAAACAGGAGAAATTTGCCCTTCGCTACTGGGGCCTCCTCTTGGCTCTCTCTCCTTTTACACCTCTCTTAAAGGAGTAATTCACCTTTACATTGTCTTTTAGTATGTTATAGAATGGCTCATTCTAAGCAACTTCAATTGGCCTTCATTATTTCTTTTTTTATAGTTTTTGAATCTGACTCTTTCCAGCCTTCAAAATGGGGGTCACTGACCCCAGCTAAAAAAAACAAATGTTCTGTAAGGCTACAAATGTATTGTTATTGCTACTATTTATTACTCGTCTCTCCTATTCATATTCCAGTCTCTTATTCAAATCAATGCATGGTTGCTTAATAATCTGGACCCTAGCAACCAGAAACTGGAGAGCTGCTGAATAAAAAGCTAAATAACTCACAAGCCACAAACAATAAAAAATGAAAACCAATTGCAAATTGTCTCAGAATATCACTCTCTACATCATACTCATTTAAAAGTGAACAACCCCTTTAAGGAAGTGACTAACAAGGACAATCTATGGAATCCCTCCTCTTCTACAGAGTCATTTACTAGTAATCACCCACAATGCCCGTGGGCCTGTTATTTAATTCCGTGCTACAAAGGTGGCCCTTGTCCTGCCATGAGGAACACTGTAAGCATTTTCCTAGGCCTAACATTTATTTCCAAGGTAGTTGAAGACATACAAAGCTCCTCTCTCTTATCCCTGTTTGTTGTGGCTTGGAAGCTTTATTGCTGATGGAGGGGACGGCTTTTATCCCAATTCCTCAGGCCTCGAAGCACCTTTTTCTGTCTTTTTTGTTGTGGTTGTAATAATGAGGGCGAGTGATGCTATCGGCCCTTGCACAAAGGCTGCGGGATGAGATGGCTAAATAAACAGCAAAAGCCTGTACTCCCCGTGGGCTGCTTCCAGTAATTAAAATCAATAGGATCTTGCTCGGAGGATCTCTTTAACCTCATCAAGCGGCACCTTCCTGAGCAAGTGATTGTAAAACAAACAAATGAACTTACAGACCCTGTGGTAAAACACCCGGCCGCCAGCCTCCCCTGCCCTGCGTTCTGGATATTAATATTAATTGATTTCTATTTTCCAGATTTTTATCTCTGTCTTTTTAAGTCACCGACCAACGCCATTATCTCTTAATACAAAAATGGCATGTCAGGTCCCAGAGGTGATGGCAACTAAGTTATTCCATTGATCTGCCATTTAGGAGGCAGAACGGGACAGTTTGTAACTAAAGGGCAAGGAAAGGCTTGGTTCAAATGTGTCCCCTTATAGTCAAGAGAATGCTAATGAATGCCTCTTATATGAGAATGACACCCACACCCACTCACTACCATCATTACATTCATATTCTCATATACACACTGATACAAACACATGCACAGACACAAGGACACAGACACACATACACACAGGAATACACACATTGGCATGGTTTAAAAGGAACAAAAGTGCAAAATTCAGTCTTCAGTTTTTGATATATAATACTTGTTGTAATACTTAAATGTGACATTGAGGCATACATTAACATTATATAGAAGTAGTGTGTGTATCATATATATGAATGGGGTAATGTATATAAACATAAGGATATCAGAATTCACAAGGGTTTCTGTGCCCAAGCTTGAGACCTAATCTTGCCACTTTGTCTTACTGTAACTGGCTTGTCCTACTATCCCCACTGTTACTATAGGCACCATCTCTCCCTACTATACCTGCTATCCCACAGTCACACTCCCTTCCCAGAGACTATTATCCACTGTTACTATAGACACCATCTCTCCCTACTATACCTGCTATCCCACAGTCACACTCCCTTCCCAGAGACTATTATCCACTGTTACTATAGACACCATCTCTCCCTACTATACCTGCTATCCCACAGTCACACTCCCTTCCCAGAGACTATTATCCACTGTTACTATAGGCACCATCTCTCCCTACTATACCTGCTATCCCACAGTCACACTCCCTTCCCAGAGACTATTATCCACTGTTACTATAGGCACCATCTCTCCCTACTATACCTGCTATCCCACAGTCACACTCCCTTCCCAGAGAATATTATCCACTGTTACTATAGACACCATCTCTCCCTACTATACCTGCTATCCCACAGTCACACTCCCTTCCCAGAGAATATTATCCACTGTTACTATAGACACCATCTCTCCCTACTATACCTGCTATCCCACAGTCACACTCCCTTCCCAGAGACTATTATCCCACTGTTACTATAGGCACAATCTCTCCCTACTATACCTGCTATCCCACAGTCACACTCCCTTCCCAGAGACTATTATCCCACTGTTACTATAGGCACCATCTCTCCCTACTATACCTGCTATCCCACAGTCACACTCCCTTCCCAGAGACTATTATCCCACTGTTACTATAGACATCATCTCTCCCTACTATACCTGCTATCCCACAGTCACACTCCCTTCCCAGAGACTATTATCCACTGTTACTATAGGCACCATCTCTCCCTACTATACCTGCTATCCCACAGTCACACTCCCTTCCCAGAGACTATTATCCCACTGTTACTATAGACACCATCTCTCCCTACTATACCTGCTATCCCACAGTCACACTCCCTTCCCAGAGACTATTATCCCACTGTTACTATAGGCACCATCTCTCCCTACTATACCTGCTATCCCACAGTCACACTCCCTTCCCAGAGACTATTATCCTACTGTTACTATAGACACCATCTCTCCCTACTATACCTGCTATCCCACAGTCACACTCCCTTCCCAGAGACTATTATCCTACTGTTACTATAAACACAATCTCTCCCTACTATACCTGCTATCCCACAGTCACACTCCCTTCCCAGAGACTATTATCCACTGTTACTATAGACACCATCTCTCCCTACTATACCTGCTATCCCACAGTCACACTCCCTTCCCAGAGACTATTATCCTACTGTTACTATAGACACCATCTCTCCCTACTATACCTGCTATCCCACAGTCACACTCCCTTCCCAGAGATTATTATCCCACTGTTACTATAGACATCATCTCTCCCTACTATACCTGCTATCCCACAGTCACACTCCCTTCCCAGAGACTATTATCCACTGTTACTATAGGCACCATCTCTCCCTACTATACCTGCTATCCCACAGTCACACTCCCTTCCCAGAGACTATTATCCCACTGTTACTATAGGCACCATCTCTCCCTACTATACCTGCTATCCCACAGCCACACTTCCCTTCCCGGTGTTTATATCTGCCATTAAAGCATTGAAGCTGACAAAATGTAAGGCATGGAGAGAAAATCTAACTTCCTGGCTCTTAACAAACTGGAGAGGTTGCGGAGCCAGAGGAGACTTGAATGTCAGCGTTCAACCTGCATCCTCCCAATCCACAAGGGGGGGAAAAACCTGAGATAAGGAATGAAGGCATCAAATAAGATTTCTGCCCTGTGTCTGCAAAGGAAAAAATTAATTTAACTGGCACAACCTTCATTGGCAGCAATATGTAAAGCATTGTAATGGCTTAGCGTGAACTTGATAATACGTTGACTGGCTATAATTTGATTGAAGAGATTATGAATGTGGATTGTGCGATTGTACAACATCATTTATCTTCCTGCCCAGCTCTTGATCCAGTGTCTATTAAAGTGGCATCTGTTACAGCTAAAGATCTACAGACCAATGTTGACCTTATCAAAGTTAACAACTTAGATAATTCTACACAATTATATGGAAAATCAGATTCCGAAAGCTCTGGGGAATTCTTTCTGCCATGGTACACGCAAGAGGTGCACTGACTAAATTCTTTGGAAAAAGAAACATTCAAAAAAACGCCCTGTGCCGAGTGTCCAGGATATTAGAAGTTCTTGGAGTTTCATGACAATATAAAGTCACAAGACTCACAGGTTGTGGTGCTCCAAGGTGACACAGGCAAGGTGACTCATGGCTCTTGTGTATTATATAGTGAATAAAGTATCCCCTCTTGTAAAATATAAGGATATTATAAGTTACCGAGGAGGTTCATGACCATTTATATACATGTCATGGAACTCCGAGGTAACTTCTAATATCCTCATATTTTACAAGAGGGGGTACTTTATTTATTATAAAACACAAGTTTCAGTGAGTCATGTGACAGAAATGACATCAGAACTCACCGTTTATAACTGATGACATCAGAACTCACCGTTTATAAGGGTATAATTTACAGGATATTCATGGCTTTTGTGTATTACAGTATATAGTGAATAAAGTACCCCCTCTTGTAAAATATAAGGATATTATCAGTTCCTGAGGAGTTTCATGTTCGGCCTCGTGTTTTTATACAGGTCATGGAATTCCGAGGTAACTTCTAATATCCGCATATTTTACAACTGGGGGTACTTTATTTATTATAATACACAACTTTCAGTGAGTCATGTGACAGAAATGACATCAGAACTCACCGTTTATAACTGATGACATCAGAACTTACCGTTTATAAGAATATAATTTAAAAGATATTCATGGCTATTGTGTATTATATACAATTATACACAGGCATAAATACTATGAAGGCAGGGGGTAGGACTGCACATGGGCCTGACACCCCACAAGGGTTTCCTAGGCTCTAGATTTTATTTATTGGGTTTAGCTGCATATTGTGTAGCTGCCTGGAAAAAATATTTAAGCCACTATGAAGAACCATTGGCACTATGTTTAATAAATCAGGGAAATATTGAGCTATTCAGTGTATTTTGTCGGAAAGCTAATGGCCTTCAGAGCCTCTGGCACACTCTCATCTGCTTGACCCCCAGTCACTCTCAGATAAAGACGGTCATATGAGAAACAGCAAAACAGTATGTTTATCAAAAAGCATATGATGACATCATTATGACACCATTATTCCTCTAACTCCTGTTATTATGAACCATGAACGTGTAGGGATGGGAAGGACAGATTTCGGAGAGGGCACAGAGGACAAACCCCCGAGGGCTTATGATTAAACATTAAGATATTTTCTAAAGGGATGTGCCGCTTTAGACTACAACTCCCAACATCCCACAGCAGCGCCTGAAAATCATAACTGTTTTTTATCACCTAAATTAATAAATCAGGGGCTGTGTTTATTGTTAAAATCCCAGAGTTTAGAATTGTGGTATCACTTGCATTATTGCAGCCAGACCACTTTGCTTTTATCGTTGTGTAACAGAGTGAATCATTGATCTCTGAGCAGCAATATCTCCTGTGCTGGTCTCATCAGGCACCGATTGTAAGCAGCCCAGGACATTTTTCTCCTCTATCAAAATATGTATTACGTGGATGATATATACACATACTTTTATTTAAATGATAATGTATCATGCCCAGTGCTTGCTCAGATGTCTCATTCCCTATCATTGGCGCAAGGCTGTCTGGAACCTTGAATTGTGCTGGTGCCATTGTGTCTCATATACTATAAGGCAGTGGTTCCCAAACTGAAAGTCTGGTTCCCTCTGGGGGGAGGCTGGAGTAGTGTTGGGGGCTAAAATAGTGCTGGGGGCTAAACCTGAAGTCAGATAGGGTGAGATTTATGGAGAATCACTATTTGCTCTCCTGGATACGTTTGAAAGATCAGCTTAAAGTTTACTATATGGAGTGAAAATTGATTGAAACCCTTAGATATTCTTGTAACTACAACTAAACTTTGTTACAGGTTACTACTGACAGAGAATAAAATAAATAGAGAATAAAGTGTATGCAGATTCCCCAGGGAACCCCCTTGACTTGGATGATTCTATTCTCAAGCTACCCTTGGTCTTTAGTACCCTGGCCTTGCGGCAGAGCCACCTGCTTGGCAATAAGAGCAGTTTTGTTTTTGTCTGAGCTGTGGAGTGATTTCTCTTTTACGCCTGTACTTGTATGTTCTCAGGTCATAAGTTCCGAAGTCTATAAAACTTTGTAAATCCTTTGTTTGGGGTTCTGTGAGTTCAGAATCCATGGAGTTTGTGTCGACTTCGTTTTTCATCTCAAGTTGTCTCCTGTTCCTGAAATTCCTTGACACTACCAAAAGAAAGGAAACATTTGAGGAAAATTAGGGATACAAGATATACTAAGAGCAATCTTCAAAGAGATTTAACATAACATTTGTCTGTTTAATTTTGTTATATTATTCATTATACCTCTTTAATATTTAGCGCCAATATTTATTCATTTTACAAATATTTTACAAAAAAATTATATTTAATAAAGAATCTTTGTGTAAATGAGACCTGATGGAGGGGAATGCAGAAAATTTTAATTCAGGGCACTTTGTCACCCAAACATTTTCCACCTCAGTGAGCAACCAATAGAGTTATTGGAATCGCCCTCTTATTATTTCAGCAGCAGCTGCCTTGATCCAAGGGATTGTGGCATGGATATTCAGTAGTCAGGAAATAATCAGTTGACTCTTGAGTGAATCTGCTAATGAAAGAAATGAGGGGCAATTCAAATTGTTTTATAACTCACCATCTTAGCTGGAAAATCACCCTAGGTCCATTGTCCTATAAGAGGTCTAGGCCACCATCTAGGCAAGCCTAAAAGAGGTCTATATCTTGGTGCAGGGCAGGCCCGGACGGCAATCTGTGAGTTCTGCCAAATGCCAGAGGGGCTGCTATAAGGTGCCATAGAAAGTCAGTATTTAGTGGGCTGGTGGAGGCTGTTCTGGCCTCTTAGTGGGCTACTTGAGCCTCTAAATTCCTGAAATGCCAGGGTCTATTTTAATTCTCAGTCCAGACCTGGTGCAGGGTACAGCTCCTGTGCTTCCTGACTTCCCCCCGCCCAATCACATGAAGAAATGAGGTGCAGGTACATGTTGACAGGGGGGCCGGTAAGGGGGACAGAGGGAGATTTGTGGCTGGGGCGGGCCATGGGATTTGTGTCGGTGGTGGGAGCACGTGAGTCCTTTCGGCTGGGCCGGGGGCCCTGATGTGGCAGCCCCAGTGGACCTAGACTCCCCCAGTCCAACACTGCATACACGGGTTGACACTAACTGCAAACTTGAACTTTTCTACTTGAGCACTGTCTACAACTTTGAGACCTGGTTCAACTTTAGCTGACAACTGCAACATGTTGTGGATCTCCACAAAGGACTAGGCCCCCCAGTCCAACACTACATAGATGGGTCGACACTAACTGCTAACTTGGACTTTTCTACTTGAGCGCTGCCTACCACATTGGGACCTGGTTTAAATTTAGCTGACAACTACAGCATTCTGTGGAGCTCAACAAAGGTCTGCAATGGGCCCTTTCCTGATCC